>NW_026067952.1:11155356-11222462 GCF_014885135.2 Alexandromys fortis
TAACCACACAAAAAAAAAAAAAAAAAAAAAAAAAAAAAAAAAAAAAAGACTGTTCCTCATATGGTGACCTGCAACAATAAATTGATTTTGTTGCTACTTCAAAACTATAATTTTATGAATCACACTGATATTTCTGATGGTCTAGGGCAACCCTGTGAAAGGGTCGTTTGCTCTCAAAGGGGTCTGGCCCCATGGGTTGAGAACCACTGTCTGTAATCAACCACCTACTTTCAAGTTCACCCCTTCCTATCACAGGCCCAGCTCCACACTGCACCTACAGGCCCTTCACTGAGCTGCCTGCTGCAATGTCCCTGTGTCCCCTCGGTGCCTCGCTCTACTTTCAAACCGAGTTCACCATCCTCAATCCCGCTTTTCTTCATCTTCGTGGGCTGCTCCTGCACTATTCCTGGTTAGTTCCCTTCCAGGTCCTTCCAACTTAACCTTAAACACCACTTTTACCAGAAAGCCATTTGGTGCCACCCTTGGGAAGCCTGGGTGTCCCTGAAGCACGCTCAGAGCACACTGAAATTCCTCTATCAGGCATGGTCCTCACTGATTACAGTCGCTCATCTGCTCTGCCAGCTGAGGTATAGAAGGGCTCACCACCTTGTTCTCTCAGTCTGAGGTATCACAGGCAGGCAATCAGCTAACAAACACTGCCCCCTGCCTGTCTCTCCACACAGTGACTCACCTGTAGCCGTTGCTGTTCTGACTCCCTCTCTAGGACAGAGGCTTGTAGGAACATGGCTATCTCCTGCAGACTGCTGATGCTGGCCTTGCTCTGGGCCAGGGACAGTGCCAAGTTCTGAGCCTTCTCCCTCCATTCGATCTCCCTGGCTTCTGTCTGCCTCAGGGCATTCTGCAGCCGCTCCAGCTCCTGTTGCGTTGGGGGCGATTGTGAAGCTAGTTTCTCTGCTGGGAAGGCTCTGAGGCTTGGGGAAGAAGCGTCCAAACTCTGCCTTTGCTGGGCCTCCCTCAGCATCAAAATTTCTTCTTCCTTTTGGGCTAGAGTCAGCTGTAGTTCCCTTAGGCTTTCCACAATGTCCCCTGCCTCCTCTTCTCTCTCTTGTTCCAGACCTTGCTTCTCTTGGATCCCATTTTCCTGACTCCTCTGGGCCAGAGCCTTTTCCAGCAGCCGCCCCTGCTCCTCCTGCTGCCTCAGCTCTTCTTCCTTCTGGGAAAGGGCCTGTTGGAGCTGCTGCATAACCTCTTGGTGTTGGAGAGCCTGGGCCTGGATCTCACCTTCTCGCTTCCTCAGGGCCTCCTCCAGCTGCCGGGCACGTGCCTGGCAGGTGTCCAGGGTAGCTTGCAAGGTGGTAGTGCTAGCCTCCAGAGTGCAGCTCAATTCAGCCTGCTCAAGGAGACTCTGCTCTTTGTCCTGCAGGGCAGCCTGGGTCTTGCTGAGGGCCTCTTGCAGAGCCTCTGCCTGGCCCCAGGCAGCCTCCTCCTGATGACGGGAATACTGATTTTCTGCTCGCAGAGCTGCTAGCTCTTGTTCTTGTTCTGTAAGTGTGGCCTGGGCCTGCAGCCAGCTGTCCTGCAGGGTCCTGGCTTCGGCCTCATGCTCCTGTGCCTGTTCAGCACACCGCTGTTGAAGGGCCAGCACAGCCTTCTCGTGCTCCAGAGACTCAGCCCTTAGGTCTCCCAGCACCTCCTCCAGGGCCCGCACCTGCCGTCCCTCCGCTGCCAGCTCTTCCTGGAGCCTTTGCACCTGTTCCCTGTGATCATCGAGCTCCCCCTGGCGCTCCTTCAGTGTCACATGGGCCTGCTCCAGCGACGCCTGCAGAGCACTTGCCCTTTGCTTCATGCTTTCCTCCTGATCACGGGTCTGCTGCTGTTCTTGCCGAAGGGCCTCCAGTTCCTGGTCCTTCTGGGTCAGAGCTCTCTGGGCCTCCTCCAGCTGACCCTGAAGTGCCTGCTCTTTCAGCTCCCCTTGGTCCTTGGCTTCCTGGAGGTGCCGCTGCAGGCTCGCTATCTCCTGTTCTCGGTGGGTCAGAAGCAGGCTAGTCTCGCCCATCTTCCTGTGCAGGCCTTGGAGCTGCTGCTCCAGCTGGCCGGTGTGTTCCTGCAGTTCCTGGATGCGCTCGTGCTGGCACTCAACCTCATTCTCCTTATCACGCAGAATCAGCTTCAAGTGCTCCAGGCTCCCACGCTGGGCTTTACTAGGGCTCTTCCCATCGTCTGCCCGCTCGTGCATCAGCTGCCGCTGGGAGGCCAGCTCCTGCCCGCGCTCTCTCAAGGAATGCTTGATCTGTTCCAGGTCCTCCTCCAAGATCTTGGTCTGCAGCGTCCTCTGATCTTCCAGAACCTGGATCCTCTCCTTCTGCAGCATCAGCTCCTGGCCCTTCCTCTCTAGATCTTGAGTCAGTTGCTCTTTCTGTTTCTGCAGTTCCTTAATCTGCTGGCGCTGAGCCTTCACCTCCTGGTCCCTCTCCTGCAGCTCTCTAGCCAGATGGGTGCCGTGGTTCTCCAGATCATGGAGCTTGGTGCTTTGTGCCTGCAGCTCCTGGCTCTTTTCTTCCAGGTCCAGGGTGAGGTGGGTTAGAGCCACCCTCTGCATTTCCCTCTGGTCCTCCAGCTCCGCAATCACTTGCTGCTGGCCCTCCACTTTGTGGTGGCTTTCCTCCAGTTCCAGGGCCAGGCATTCCAGTGTCACCAGCTGCTTTTTCAGATCCTGGATCTGCCCCCTCTGGGACTCAATCACTTGAGCCTTCTTCTCTAGTTCCAGGAGATGATGTTCCAAGACACTCCTCTGGGTCTCCCGGTCTTTCTCCAGTTCTCTGATCTGGTCCCGCTGCAGGCACAGCTTCTGCTCCCGCTCCTGGACAGCCATGGGCAGGTGTTCTAACACAGACCTGCACTTCTCCAGCTCCTGAATCTGTTCTTGTTGCAGGTCTACCTCTTGACTTCGCTGCTTCAGGTCCAGGGAGAGCAGCTCCAGAGCAGCCTTCTGCATTTCCCGCTGCTTCTCCAGGTCCTGGATCTCAGCCTGCAACGTCTCCACCTCCCGTTCTCTGTTAGACAGGGTCTGGGCCAGCAGGGCTAGATTCTCCTGCAAAGCCTTCCCCTGAGCCACTTTTAGCTCGCCCTGCTCTTGCAAAGCCTGGACTCTCTCCCGCTCACTCTCGACCTCCTCGTTTTTCAGTTTCAGTGCTGAGCGAGCCGTTCGCAGATCTTCTTCCAGGACGCCGGCTGCACTTGCCTGAGCCCGGGCTTCTGCGACACATGTTTGCAGATGTTCAACCTGGGCAGTCAGCTTCTCCTTGGACGCCTGAAGCAACTCTCGTTCATTCTGGAAACAAGAGGCAAATGCTTTAAGACAAGATGATTTCCTTTTTATTTTGGTCTTTTGAGACAGGGTTTCTCAGTGTAGGCCTGGCTATCCTGGAACTCATTTTGCAGACCAGGCTAGCCTCGAACTCAGAGATCTGCCTGCCTATGTGCTTGCATCTGTGCTGAGATTAAAGATGTGTGCCACCACTGCCTGGCCAAGATTATTTTTTTGATACTGTCACTCTGATATTGGCCTTTTATTTTATGGCACTATCAGTGACCAGGTCTTAGCAAGGACTGAAGTAATATGTTCCACTTAAGCAGATCCTATACAGGAGTGTCCCTACCATCTTTCAGGGCTCCCCTGTGTTCAGGGGAGATAGCCTGGTGCAAAGAGGCTTTCTAGACCCTGATCTTCCAGAGCAAGGAATAGGAATAAGAGTCTAATCTTGAGCCGGGCGGTGGTGGCGCACGCCTTTAATCCCAGCACTTGGGAGGCAGAGGTAGGCGGATCTCTGTGAGTTCGAGACCAGCCTGGTCTACAGAGCTAGTTCCAGGACAGGCTCCAAAGCCACAGAGAAACCCTGTCTCGAAAAAAAAAACAAAAACAAAAACAAGAGTCTAATCTTGATTCAGAAAAAGTAATTAGCTGAAGGTCACTGTGACCTTCATAATGGGAAGGTGGGAGGCGTCAGGGAACCTTGAGATTTGCTGAAGGAAGCCAGGCATATGAGCACAGGCCAAGGTGGGTCTGAGAGGCAGGATTGTGAACTCTAAACACAACTCTGAGGCACTCTTCCCCAGGTCAGCACTTTACCTGAGCTTCCATTTTCTGCAGCTCTGCCTGCCGCAGGCGACTCTGTAAGGATGCCACAGTCTCGTGCAGGTCTCTCAGCTCAGACTCCAGGGAGCTCTGTTTCCCTTCCCACTTGGATTTCTCTTTGAAAAGAGCAGAGGTGCTGGAGTCAGGTGCATGGGCGCAGGTGGGAGATCACAAGGGTGTAGACCAGATGGAGGACAGCGATCAGAATCCCAGGGGAACACGGCCAAGGAGGAAAAAATGACACCCAGTGTCCTGTGCCTTTGCCTGTCTATCAGCAGCTGCTTCCAGCCTCGCACCGTGTCAGCCGTGAGCCCTGGCACAGCACGGCCTGCCAACAGTCCTACACTCCCTATCCTCATTACCTAGTCGATTCCAGCCTCGCACCGGTCCTACACTTTCTATCCTCAACACCCAGGGGTCCTCAGATCCGTTCTCTAGATACGAGAGGCAGTGGTCATGACAACAGAGGCCACTTCTAATCCCAAATCATATGAGTTTGTAGGTGGTTCCTAGAGGCGTTTGAGTCTGAAGACACCCCAGGTCAGCTGTGTGTACAGACCTCAGAGAACCCTAAAAAGGCTCAGCTCTTTCCTTCTGCAATAGGACGTCAAGATGAAACAGTCTTGAGGCTCCTTTCCTTTCCAGGTGGTACCCACCCCTCCAAGTCTGTGGCAGAGGGACAGGACAGCATGTTCTTCCCGATTCCCCTGCCTGGCTTTTCTCACAGTACGTAAATTATTCTCACAATAATCCTTTAGTCCTCAAAGGCTAATTTTGAGGGCATAGTGGGAAATGATAAAAATAAGAAACATGGATAAATGATGAGAAACACAATTTTATGGTCTGATAGTTCCGGCCCAGGATCACCAGGATTTTGTGCTTGAAAAGAAAAAAATCTTTGCATGGGCTGAGATGGCTCAGAAGGGAAAAGTTCTCACTACTACACCTGACTACTTGGGCAGGATGCCTGGGGAACCTGTGAGGTAGAAGAGAGCTGGTTTCCATAAATTGCCCTCTGACCTCCAAGTATGCCATGGCACACCACACAATAAATGCAATTTTAAAAACTAAAAAGCAAAACCAAAAACAACTCCCTGCAGAGACTAACAGTGGCAGAAGCAGCAACTTCTATCAGATTCCCAGATCTGTTCCTTCTAACTCCTTTTTCCAGAATGCCCACAAAGGCCAAGCAAAGGGGAACTAGAGCTGAAGAAGCCGCCGCCCCTCACAGGTGCCTTAGCTAGTCTCCCGTCCCTGTCACCACCTGCTCTTGCCTCCTGTCTGCCTGCTGCCCTGAGCATCTCACCTTCCCGGCTCTGGGAGAGCTGTCTTTTCAGGTCCTGCAACTCTGAGTGGGCCTGGCTCTTCTGGGCATCCGTATCAGCCAGGTGCTGTGTCAGCTTCAGGATCTGGTCCCTCAGGTCATCCTGGGAAAGGAAGGGTGGGGTTGAGCTCCTGCTCTGTAGAGCTCAAACTGTCTATACTCTGCAGTCTCTGCCACCATGACCCTACTCTCTAAACCAGTTCTTAAGCTTGCTAAGCTGTGACCCTTAAATATGGTTCCTCTTATTACGGTGATCCCCAACCATAAAATTATTTTGTTGCTACTTCATAACTGTAATTTTGCTACTGTTATGAATTGTAACATAAATATCTGCTATCCGACCCCTGTGAAAGGGTCGTTCAACACCCAAAAAGGTTGTGACCCACAGGTTGAGAACCACTGCTCAAAACCCTTCTGCATTTATTTAGTCCCCTGAAGGCAGGGTGAACCTGAGGGTCACCCCCTGGGCCTATGTTTTTGTTGTTATTTCAGACAGTCTCATGTAGCCCAGGCTGGTCTTAAAGTAACCACAAAGTCTAGGCTTGTCTTGAATGCCTGATCATCCTCCTGCCTCAGCCTCCCAAATGCTGGGACCACAGGCCTGTGCCACCCCACCTGGATTATTTCTTTTGAAGTAACTGCTCAGTGTCCTATTCCAGCCACTCCTTCTCTCTTAGGAACCCCTCACAGTTCAGAACACGGTCACCTCTCCCCTGACATATTCTAGCCGTGTCTGAGCCAGTCCTTCTGTCGGCTCCATGTCAGAGTGAAGCCTGGGCTCCCCATGGAGGCCTTCTTGAAGGCAGGCTGGGTCTTTACATCCTATATCAGCAGCTCTGAGTGGCTGGTGCACAGGCAGCTCTCAGTACTGACTAGCAGGCACAGTGAGGTGGAGTTAGCTCAGTCTTAAGTCTAGAATGTTCTTGTAAACAAACATTCCAATGCTCCCAGCTTACCTGACTTCTCAGAGGAATTGGTACTATGAATAAATTCTTGGACGAGAAATGATACAAAATAAAACCCCATGTGTTGTGTTGAAGGGTTTACAGTGCATAGGGCTCCTTTAAGACCCCCACTCCCAGCAGTGGGGTGTGGAGTGCTGTGTGAGGGCAGAGGCGGCAGGGGAAGGGAAGCATCATCCACCCACTTTCCAAGGGAAAACAAGGCTCCAGAAACCCAGGTGCTTCAGTTACGTCTGTTGGGCAGTAAGTGACCCGCGGAGTGACAGAGGCCGAGCTCAGATGAGCAGCACCCTTTGACCCATCTTCCTCCAAGTTACCAGTCTGTTTGAGCATCGCGGGGAAAGTCAAGAAAAGGAAGGAGGAAATCCGAGGACATACCCGGGCCTGCTGAGCCTTCCACAGGTCTTGATGAAGCTTCTCGAGAGCTAATGCTACAGCCTCGGCTGACAGGGCGGTCAGGAGGGGCCCTCTCTTAAAGAGTCTCCTGGCTCCATTCTGATCTGAGGAAAAGAGGAAAATACTTCTCACCTGGCTGCCACAATAAGAGGCAGTTGTCCCTCTCCAGACAGGGCCTTGGCCTTCCTGCTGGCTCCCCTCTCTCCAAAGCATCCCTTCTAGGTGGTTCGTTCGTACACTTTCCACTAGCCCAGTGGTTCTCAACCTTCCTGATGCTGCGACCATTTAATACAGTTCTTCATCTCATGGTGACCCCAACCATACAATTGTTTCATTGCTAATTCATAACTATAATTTTACTACTGTTATGAACTGTTATGTAAATATCTGATATGCAGGATGTCTGGTATTTGACCCCAGTGAAAGGTCATTCAACCCCCACAGGCCGAGAACTGCTGTGTTAGATAATGCTGGCTGTTGGCTGCTATGCTTTCAAGTGCAAGCTAAAAATTTTCTATCATGTCTTTTTTTAAAAAAATATTTATTTATTTATTTATTATGTATACAATATTCTGTCTGTGTGTATGCCTGAAGGCCAGAAGAGGGCACCAGACCTCATTACAGATGGTTGTGAGCCACCATGTGGTTGCCGGGAATTGAACGCAGGATCTTTGGAAGAGCAGGCAATGCTTTTAACCTCTGAGCCATCTCTCTAGCCCTTCTATCATGTTTTATTCATTCATTCATTCATTCATTCATTTATTTATTTTTGGTTTTTCGAGACAGGGTTTCTCTGTGGCTTTGGAGCCTGTCCCGGAACTAGCTCTGTAGACCAGGCTGGTCTCGAACTCACAGAGATCCGACTGCCTCTGCCTCCCGAGTGCTGGGATTAAAGGCGTGCGCCACCATCGCCCGGCTTTCTATCATGTTTTAAAGACAGGATTTATGGAGCCCAGGCTGGCCTGAAATTTACTAAGTACTCGAGGATGACTCTGCACTCTTAATCCTCCTATTCCAACCCCCACCCGAGCAGGCACCATGACACCCAGCAACTCACTACGGAGCTCAGGCTGGGAGCACTTAGAATCCTACAGAGTGCTAGGGTTCCAGGCAGGCACCCCACATTTGGCCTAGCTCTTTATGTTTATAATCCTAGAAAAATTCTAAGGTAGGACTCTTTTTTTTGGTTTTTCGAGACAGGGTTTCTCTGTGGTTTTGGAGCCTGTCCTGGAACTAGCTCTTGTAGACCAGGCTGGTCTCGAACTCACAGAGATGCGCCTGCCTCTGCCTCCCGAGTGCTGGGATTAAAGGCGTGCGCCACTACCGCCCGGGCTAAGGTAGGACTTCCATTTTATAGTCAAGGAAAATCAAGTTCAGTGAGGTTAAATGGTTTGCCTGCTACCAGACAGACCGGGATTCAGGCTACCTGGAAGCAGCTGCAGCATTTGCCACCTTAACCTCGATGCTATTTTACAAGAGGAACTACATTCCCTTCCCTTCTCCAGGGCTTCGGCCCACAAGACTTAGCTGTCATCTGGCTTCCTCACCTTTCTCAGGGCCCCACAGGGAAGGAGCAGAGTCACCCCCGCCACTCAGCTCAGGCCGGCTCTCACATGCAGACCCCAGGGCCTGCTGCAGAACAGAGTAGAGGCTAGCCAGCTGGGCCTGGGCCTGCTTCTCTGGCTGCCGTTCTGCAGCCAGTACCTCCAGCTGGCTCTCAGTGCTGTGCAGCTGCAGCTGCAGTTGGGTTGCCTTGGCCTCCTGGGCCCACAAAGAAGAACGCAGCTGCTGCTCTGTGATGCGTGAGGCCTCCAGCTCCTCCAGCAGCTGTGCTTCCCGGGCAACAAAGTCTGCCTCCTTTTCCTTCACCTCCTGCCTCAGTAGTCCCACCTGCCAGAGGAAGTAGACTCCCTGAGTGAGCAAGTGGCACCCTTTCCTCAAACCTCCCGCACTTGACCCCGATAGGGAGGGGTCCATTGGGCCCAGCTCTGCGGCAGGTAGCAAGGGCCCTGAAATGAGTAGTTCTGACAACTGGGGGTGACCAACACTCGACACAAGGGCTCAGGCTATATTAACAGGCCCTGGCCATGTTCCCAGGCAAACAGATATGCCAGTCCCTGCAGTGATTATAACTCTGCGCTGAGACCTCAGCACGGGCTAGTCAGACTGCATGACGGCAGACCCGAGTCCCTTCTCTCTCCTTCCCAATTCCATCTCTCCTCCAGGCTCAGGTTTGGGTCTCAGTGAGCAAATTGAGAACAGAAGTCATCTTGCTGGTGTTTACCCGATCTGGGTGGGGTATTTGCTGATGCCCTCCAAGTCCCCCCTGTTGTATTTTGCCAGCCAGATAAAGCACATTTGCAAATGATTGTGCAAGAATTCAGCCCACTTGGGTACTCTGGGAACGCTCTGTTCAAGATGTCAGGTTCCCCACAGAGGACATAGCTCATCTATCTGTAGGTCAGGTTCCCATCTGACCTGCCCAGCCTCACTTTTCCCCTACTGGTGGGGACGCTGAGGTCCCTAGCCTATCCCGTTCTTAGGACAAAAAACGATTCACCCAGCCCTTCTAAGAGCAGGGCTCAGTGGGGTACCTGTACACTGAGCTCTCTCTGCCCTTCCTGGGCCTCCTGTATGTCTTGGCGCAGGGAACTCAGCTCCTGCTGTCGAACAAAGTCGGCTTCTTGTAAAACCAGGAGCCTTCCTTCCTTTTCCACCAGCGACAGCGCCAGGCTGAAAACACAGGTTGGAGAGGTAGGGGTGAGAGCATGCTTCACCCGACCGTTCAAGTCAGGGCATTACTTGTTAAACAGAAACAGCAATGCTCACTGGAGGGGTCAGTAAAAACTGTCTATTTAACACCTACTAAGGGCTCTAAGGGCTCCTAGGAACTTCATACATATAAGGAGTCATTTCACTCAAATAAATTATACAAATATTTCAAATATATATCTGATAAATATATGCACATATTTCAAATTCACTAAGTTCCCATCCCTCTGTGCTCCCAATCCCCCACCCAATCATCTCTCTCTGTCCCCTGGCTCTAGGAATGGCTCTTTCATTTACAGTCATAGCATGGAAGCCATGACCATTCCAGTTTCCTCTTCATCCTACCCACATCCAATCTATAACTGTATATAATTGGATTAACCCCATAATGTATCTTAAGCTCTTCTCTTCTTCCCTTCCCTTCTGTTTTCTTGCCAACTCTCATTTGGACACCTACACCAGCCTCCTGACTTGCTTTTAGGACGCAGTTGTCACTATTAAAGAGATCATCCCTTCCTTCTCGGATCCCCGGGGCACCGAGTGTATGCTGCTTCCCATTCTGAATGGGCCCATGCCGCTCCATGTTTCAGGCCATTTCAGTCTCTTCCAACACATCGGAAGTCTGACTATGTTGGTTTCCTTACTTGAAATCCTTACAGTTTCTTGCTAAATGTAGCCTACAAGCTCCTTCCCATGGACTTTAGCAAACATGGTCATACCACACTGTGGCTTCACCAAACGCTGAATGCTGCGTTTGCCTCAGGCCTTCTGCTCTTCCTGAACAGAACTCTCTTCGATTGCAGGGGTAGCTCTGTTTCATTGTTTAGCATTCTGTTTATTTACTGTGTGTGTTGAGGGGGCATATGGAGGTCAAAGGACAACCCTCAGGAGCGGGTCCTCTCTTTCCATCGTGTGGCTCCTGTAGACCGGACTCAGGTCACAGGCTTGGCAGCAAGCATCCTTACCAGCTGAACCTTCTCGCCAGCCCTAGTATTCAATTTATTTTTATTTTTTAAATCTTTTTGTTGTTTTTTAAGACGTGGTTTCTCTGTGTAGCTCAGGGTGTCCTGGTACTCACTTTGTACCCGTGGCCAGCCTCAGAGATCTGCCTGCCTCTGCCTTCTGTGTGGATAAAGCTGTGCATGTCTGGTTTCGCATTTAGTTCAAATGCAACTTCCAGGGAAAGATTTTTCCATACACTTTCTAAAGCAGTTTTCTCTCTCTTTCTAGTAGCACCTTATCTCTTTCCTCCATACCATATGTAATAATCTGTAACAACTTATTTAAAAAATTATTCGATTAAAAATTTCTCCACAGAGCCGGGCGACAGTGGCGCACACCTTTAATCCCAGCACTGTGAGTTCAAGACCAGCCTGGTCTACCGAGCTAGTTCCAAGACAGGCTCCAAAGCCACAGAGAAACCCTGTTTTGAAAAACCAAAAAAAAAAAAAAAAAAAAAAATTTCCCCACAGAACATAACTTCTATTGGGGTAGGGTCCACATTATCATAGACAATGGTGTATAAAAGGTCTTCTCTAAACATGTATGAAATAAAACAAGCATAAGATTTAAAGCAGAGGCCGTGTCCACTCTCAACGGCTCCAAGTGTAGCCAGAGTGAGGCATGGGGAGGGAACCTTGTGCAGAAGAGCCAATGCCACTGTGACCACCGTGTGAAAGGCAAGCCACCCCTCTGGCTTTCTAGCCTACCTGGCTTTTTCTTTCTCCAGTTCCTTCTGAATCCGGCTACACTCCTGAGCTTCTTTCACCTTCTCTTGAATCTCCTGTCTCACCAGTCTGTGGGAGTCATCCTGGGTTACCAGCTGAGACTTCAAGTCCTCTACCTGGAAGGTTATGAGCAAGAGGCTGAGATGTCAAAGCCCAGGGAGCCAGGTGGGAAGACGCTTCCACCTAGGGCTTTAGGCTCCTACACCACACCAGTCAGAGGCCTGTCTCCACATTCCGGAGATTTCACTGGTCCCTACACTACCTTGTTTTCTTTTAACATTTACTGTGTAAGCAAACACCCAAACACATACTACAATATGCTAGTGGAGGTCAGTAGACAATTGGTAGGAGTTGGTTCTGAACTATCTAACTGCACGCATGCACACACACACCATTCTTTTCCTTTCCTTTCCTTTTTTTTTAAAAAAAAAAAAAAGACAGGATTTCTCTTTATAGTCTGGCTGTCCTGGAACTTGCTCTGTATATCAGGCTGTCCTCAAACTCAGAGATCCACCTGCCTCTGCCTCCTGAGTGCTGGGATCAAAGGCGCCACCAACAGCTGGCTTCATACCCCGTTCTTAATCATCTCTTCTCCCAGACCCTTCAGCCTGTTGGTCTCCACAGCCTTATAAATGCTATATAAATGCAGACACAAATAAGAATCTTAGGCTGAACACAACTATACCAAAAGGCAAAGTGATGGGCAAGACCACAGTGAGTGACCGTACACACACACACACACTTTTTAAAAATAAAAACTCAGAACATCCTCTGCTCTTGGACTCTGAGAAGCAAAAGTCATGTAGTAATACAGGTGAGGACAGGAAGGACAGCTGACACTGGCTTGTCTGAGAAGTCTGCTTATGGTCAGTCACTCCAGACAAAGATAACAGTGGTCCCAGTATCCTGTGACATCTCCTCTGGATATCCAAGTTTGCAGAAGTTTATATAAACCGTTAAATATAGCGGTATCTTTGCTCTGTAAATATGGTGTGTGTGTGTGCGTGTGCATATGAATGCAAATGTGTGTGTGTATGGAGGTAGAGGTTAATGTGAGTCTTCCTCTATCGTTCCCACCCTTCTTTTTAGAGGCAGGTTTTTCCTCTTCCTAATCCTGATGGTAGGTGGACTCCAGGGAACCCTGTCTCTGCCTCTTCAGCCCCAGTATTTTCAGCACATGCCACTGCACCCAGCTTTTCACATGGGGGCTGGGAATCTGAACTCAGACCCCTATGTACATGTGGCAGGCACTGTATCAACTGAGCCAGCTTCCTAGCCTGTTCTTGTTTTAGAGACAGAGACCCACTATGCAGTTTGGGTTGACTTCAAACTCAACAGTCCTCCTGCCTCAACCTCTTAAGAGCTGGAATTAAACTATATAGTATTTGACTATAACCTATTCACATTCTTCTATACATTTTAAATAATCTCCATATTACTTATCATATTGAATACAATGTAAACAGTACCTAATGCAATGTAAACACTATGTAAACATTACTTAGTGAATAAGAAAAGGTCTGTATATTTACAGTACAATGTCCTCCCAATATTTTCAGTTGGCCGTTGGTAGAATCTGTGGATAAGGAGTGCTAATAATACAATCCCAGAACTCTGAGAGGCACATGCTCAGCCCTGAACACCCTTCAACTCTTGCACTTATTTCTGTAGGCTGTCCTTGTCCTGCAGGGGTTGGCTGTGGTGGGAAGGGCTGTGGGGCAGATAGAAAGGACAGACCTGCTTCTGCAGATCCACCCTGTCCTTCTGGAAGGCGGCACACTCCTCCATGTGCTGCTGGGCAGCCTCCTTCAGCTCCTGCTGTGCTCCCTGGAGCTGGGTCTGCAGCATGCTGGTGGTCTCCTGCAGAGGAGAAAGGTTCAGTGAGTGCAGAAAAGCTTCCACAGGAGCTGGCTCCCCAGATCTGCGGTGTATGAACACCATTTGCTCCTACTAAGTTGGCAAAGCTGAGGCAGGAACTAGCAATGCATAGTTTCCCCTCTATCCTCACACCGTATTTCTCCTTCCACATGACTGTCTGGGCTCAGTCAACCTTTTGGACAGCCCAAGTTTGTGACTGACACTAACCCAGACCCCCTAACAGCCTCCTAAACAAACCCCTCCTTCCATTTAATTGCATACATGCATGCACATACTTCCATTTAGTCAAGTACTGTATTAAAAGATATCCTGGTTAGGCATGGTGGCACATGCCTTTAATGCCAGCACTAGGGAGGCACAGGCAGGTGGCAGATACATAATACAGAGACCATGCCTCAAAAAGATATTCTAGGCTGGCATTGTAATTTAGTAGCTGAACATTTGCCTAACATGTACAAGGCTCCAGGCTTGATCCCCAGAACTACAGAAAGATAATGATAATAAAAGAATAAATACTTAAATATGTACATAGAAATACATAAAATGATGTATCACGGGGATTGGAGAAATGGTCACTGGTTAAGAGCATTTTGCTCTTGCAGAATACCCAGGTTCAATTCCCAGTACCCACATGGAGGCTCTTAACTGTCTGTAACTCCAGTTACAGGGGATCTGACACCCTCTTCTGGCATCTGCAAGTACCAGGGATGCACATGGTATATACACACATACATGCAAGTACAACACTCATACATATAACATAAAAATAAATAAATCTTAAAAAAAAATCACGTGTTCTCCCTGCTCTTAAAATACCAGTCACCAGTTTTCCACTGGCCTCAAAACAAAACCCGAGCTCCTGCTATGGCTAGAGAGGCCCCTCTCATCCCCTCCCCTCTCTCCTGTGCTATCCCCAAGTTTATCCACTAGAGCCATGAACCTCTTTTTGTTCTTGAATTTCCCAAGCCCCTTTCTGTCTATTGCAGGGCCCTATGACAGTGAAATTGTGTGCATAGTGTGTCCTTCAAAAACTACCCTCAGTGAGTACAGGTGCTTGCTGCCAAGTGCAGTAGCCTGAGGACAATGCCAGGGTCCTATATGGTGGAAGGAAGGAACCAACTCCTACAAGTTGAATTCCACATGCATGTCGTGCCATTTGCACACGCATATACACATTCACACAGAACAAAATAACAACTAAAACCACCTCCTCATAGCAAGCCCTGAGGTTCGATCCTTAACAATACATAAAACTGGGTCTTGTGGATCACACCCGTAATCCTGGCGTTTAGGAGGAAGCAGAAGGACCAGACCCAGGAACACCCTCCATACCTGCTCCTGTAACTTCTGAACCTTCATGTCCTGCCTCAGCCTCTCCAACTGCTGAGTAGCATCTGCCAGCTCCTTCTGGGTCTGCAGCAGCGTCTCCAGGAGGGACACTCTCTCCTTCTCTGTTTCCAGCTGCATCTGTGAACAGGCAGGAAGGGCAAGGGTTTCAAGGCTCCGGATTATCATGCTGACCCGGGAGGCCATAAGCTATCACACCTGCTCCAAGTTCTTCCAACAAATAGGATGGGGGCTCAGAGCAAAGGAAAGTCTAAGACCATTAACGTAGAACCAGGAAGTGCCAAGATTGCCATTGGTTTGCAAGCACACAGGATGTGGTAAACGCTGGCCCTCCCTCAGGAAGTATGACATACTGCCTGCTGCAGCTAACTGCTACTAGCCCACTCATGAGCAGCGCAGCAGTAGCTACACTCTCTTCAGGAAGCCCCGCCGAAGCCTGCTGTTAGGAACGGGAAAGTGGGAAGACTGGGGAATCACAGGTGGCGATCCTAATAGCCCAGCTGCTTACTTGGTACAGGGCGCTGTCAGCCTGGGTTCGCTCCTCTTCCCTCTGGGCACGGAGAGCTTCAGTTTCTGTCTGATGCTCTCTCAGCCTCGCTTCCAGCTCTGTTCTCTCCCTTTCTAGGGTCTCCAGGGTCTTATCCAACTCCTGCTGAAGCAAGGAGCGCTCTTTCTCCTGACCATGTGAAGGAAGCCACAGTTAGAAGCAGAGGGTGAGCAGAGGAGGCAGGAGAGCTTGTTTGGAGTTCAAATCTCTGCACTGCCTCATGTGACTTAGGGACAGCTGTCAGCCTGCTAAACATTTCTGAAGGGAGGCTTGGTGATCCCTGCCTTATCAGTCCCACTAAAACTGAAGGGTCAAGTGAGATTTGTGTTTTAAACAATGATGTATAGGCCAGACAGTGGTGGTGCACGCCTTTAAACCCAGCATTCAGGAGGCAGAGGTAGGTGGAACTCCATGAGTTCGAGGTCAGCTTGGTCTACAAAGTGAGTTCCAGGATAGCCAGGCTGTTACACAGATAATTCCTGTTCTCAAAAAACTAAACAAAAACAAAAAAGTAGAACAGTAGTATAGAATATCAATCACAGGACCATCATAAATGACAAACCTTACATTTGGGTTCAGAAAGCCAACTGCAAACATATATGAAAGATGAATTTTAATGGTAACAAATGCTTAAAAAACCTAGAACAAAATTAAGTATTTGCTCCATTCTGTGATGTCAAAACAGGAAGCAGCAGTCTATCACTGCTGGTTAGACTATGACCAGAATATTTTGCTATTCAAAGTGCCACATTCTGGGCCAGCAAGATGGCTCAGAAAGTAAAAGAATTGGCTGCATCCGCTTAAGGACTCGAGTCCCACCCTCAGAATTCACACTGGAAGGAGAACCAACTTTCAAAGCCATCAAGTGCTAGTAATCCCTAAGCTAGAAGTTTGGCCTCAGGAGCCCCAACCTCCTCCACGCTGGGATTTTTAACTGGTTTGATCTTGTAGGTCCTGGGAACCAAACATGGGTCCGCTGAAGAACAGGACCTGCCTCCTGGGTTCTGGATTACAGACATGCTCTAAGTACCACGTATGGCTTTTGACTATTGGTTACTTGCTTTTAAGTATTTATTTTTCTGTGTGTACGCATGTCACATAAGTGTGTGTGCACAGGGGCCGGGGAAGGCTTTAGGACCTCCAGAGCTGGCTTTCAGACAACTGTGAATCACCTGAAGTGGGTGCTAGGAACCTCTCTAGCCCCTTGACTTTAAGGCGGGTTTGTTGGCAAATGGCAGGCAAAAATTCGCCCACTTCTAGAGTTACGTGCCTTGAAAACAATTGTTGAACAGTGTCCACAAGGTTCCTCTACTAAGAACCAGGCATAATACCCACTAAAAACTCCAAAGTAAAAGATATTATAAACATCTCATGAGCTAATGGCCTCAGTTTCCCTGGAAGGACTAACTGTCATGGTGGTCCCTTCTCTTTTCCTTTCCACACTTAGATAATCCCCACTTCTGACTATCTAGCTTTACAATCTTCCTGATGATTAAAAGGTAGATTGCTCTCTTACAACTTTTTTTTTAAATTTAAATTATAATTTTCTTAGAGATTTATTTATTGTTTATGTATACAGTGTTCTGCCTTTATGCCATAACAGGGCACCAGATCTCACTATACGTGGTTGTGAGCCACCATGTGGTTGCTGAGAATTGAACTCAGGACCTCTGGAAGAGCAGCAGAGATCTTAACCTCTGAGCTCTCTCTCCAGCCCAAACTTAAATAAAGTTTAAGAGTGGGCCTCACTAGGCAATCCTGTCCTGGAACTCACTCTGTGACCAGGCTGGCCTCAAACTCAGAGATCCTGCCTCTGCCTCCCCAGTGCTGGGATTAAAGGCGTGCTCCATCACTTCTGGAAGTTTCTTTGCGTTTTGAAAAAGGGTATCCCTTGGTAACACAGATAGCCTTGAACCCACAAACCCACAAGCCTCCTGTCTTCTGAATGCTGGGATTATAGTTGGGCTCTGCTATGGCTACTTCCATGGTCCACGCTTAATTCTTTATACATACCAAGCAAACAAACAAGCAACAGAGAGAAGAGAGAGAGAGAGAGAGAGAGAGAGAGAGAGAGAGAGAGAGAGAGAGAGAGAGAGAGATAGAGATAGATACAGGGCTCACACTATGCCAAGAACCAGTCTTAGTATTTTTCATGTTAATTTACTTAATAGCTAGAAGCTGTTCAAGTCTGAGGCCCACTAGGCCACGAGGAGATACCCTGTCTCAGAAAAGAGACGCTGAAGTAGAGACAGAGACAGGTATTCTGGGATTGAGTATTCTAAAACTGGATTTTATACTTTGGTGATCAAATTTCATTCTTCTAAGCAGTAGTAACTGGACCAAGAGGCATCAGAGGGCAGACTCACTGAAGGGGGGCCATGTCTGCCTCTCCTATCCCCAACCATGTCCGTCACCTACCCATTTCTCTTGGAGCCTGTTCACCTCCTCCTCATGGGCCACCTTCTGTCGCTCCAGAGCTGCCTGCCCTTCTTGTTCAGCTTGGGCCAGCTGCCTGGCTACTGCATCCCGCTCCTGCTCTGCCCGGCTCCTCTCGGCATCCAGTTCCAGTTTCAGGCACTTCACTTCCCCTAGGATGCCAGGCAAGACCACCTCTGAGCCTCTGCCCCACTCCGTTTACCTAACAACACTCTCCATCCCAGTGGGCTCTCACCTTGAATGACTTCCTTGGCTTGAGTAATAGTTTGAATCTGGATCTCCAGTTGACCCTTGGTGACCTCGATGACAGAATTTTGCTGTTGGGCTTCAAAGAGATTGCTCTCCAGCTGTTCCTTGGCTGACCTGAGATTTGGGAATTAGGAAGAGTTCTAACTCATCAAGCCCCTTACCCTTTCTTAGGAGGGACTGGAGCAGTACAGGCTACAAGAAGTTATGGGGCAACTGCATGTCTACAGCTCATTGAGAATTCATACTCTCAGGACAGGGAGCTCTGCTTAGCCTTGCATCGCTCTCTGTGCTTGCCTGAGCTAAGTGTGGACCCTACCTGAGCCCCAGAACTTGTTCAGTGAGGTCATGTCGGTCCCGCTCCACAGCCTGCAGGCGCACCTCAAGAGCTGCCCTCTCCCGTACGAGGGCCTCTTTCTCCAGGACTGCTCTAGCAAGTGTTTCTTCCTGTCGCTCTGCATCCTGATGCAGCTGCTCTAGCTGAGTTGTAGCTGCTTCTTGCTGGTGACGTACCTGAGGAAAACGATGAGCTACAGAGTGAGGCGGAACCCCAGGGCTGCTGCCATCAGGTCAGCGTGAGGGGTTTTTGAAGATTCTGGACTCAGCACTGAACATTGCTGACTCAGGAATAACTGGTGTTTGTTTATTTCCTTGATCAGGAGGCCTAGGGCAAAAAGAATGCTCTCCTGAGTGAGACTCTGTGCTGGGGACAGCAGAACCCATATATACACCAAGAACCTGATTAATATCTGAGAAGGGACTCTTTGAAGTTTTTTGTTTGTTTGTTTATTTATTAATTATGTGTACAGTGTTCTGCCTGCATGCGTACCTGCTCCCCAGAAGAGGGCACCAGACCTCATTATAGATGGTTGTGAGCCACCATGTGGTTGCTGGGAATTGAACTCAGGACCTCTGGCAGAGCAGTCAGTGCTCTTAACCTCTGAGACATCTCTCCAGCCCCTGAGAAGGGACTCTTAAGAAAGGATTATGTTCAAGTATTAGGACAATGAGAGATTTGATAGGAAAAGCAAGACTGTCATCATTAACTTCCATTGTCAGTTTGGTGATTTAGAATCACCTAGGAGGGGGCTGGAGAGATGGTTCAGTAGTTAAGAGAACTGACTTCTCTTCCAGAGGCCCTGGGTTCAATTCCCAGCACCCACATGGCAGCTCACAACTGACTGAAGATCCAGAAATATAAGTGCGTGACCGCCACAGACTCACCTAGGAGATACACCTCTGGGCGTGTCTGTGAAGGCATTAATAGAGGGAAAACCACCTGAATATGGATGGCACCATCCCATGAGTGGAGTCTCAGACTCAATTAAAAGGGAAACAGGAAAAAGCCCAGCAGACATTTCATTTCCCCTTCTCTGCCTCCTGGTGGCTAAGATGCAAGCAAGTAGCAGCCACAAACCCTGGCCACTATATAGACATCTGCTGGCATGCTTTCCCACTAGGGAGGGCCAAAAACCAAACCAAGAAAAAGACAGAGAGACACAGCCTTAGCTGGACATAGTAGCTAATAATCTTAGCACTCAGGAGGCAGAGGCAGGTGGACACTGCAACCTGCCTGGTCTACATAATGAGCTCCAGGCCAGTAAGGACTGCAGAGTTAGACTCTGTCTCAAAAGACGAAAATGAATAAACAAGTAAACAAGAGAGCTGGCCTTTAGGACAGCAAACAAATAACCACAGCATGAGAGCTGTAGATGTTTGAACCGAGTATGAAGACTATAGGGAAGACCAGGCAGGAATAGGGAGTGGGGGATCAGTGAAGGACTCTGATACCTCACTCACACCAAGTCACTCCTTCTGCTGACAGTGAGCGTGTATCCACACCGTGGGGACAGTACCTTGACAATACGATGTCCTCTCACCTCACTTAACTTCTCTTTAAGTTCTTCCTTTTCTTCTCGGACACTCTTCAGTTCTGCCTGTAGTTCAGCCCCTGTCTCCTCCGCCTTCTGCAGCTGAGCCTGCAGCTGAGTTTTCTTCTCCCACAGGGCTTCCCTGCGCCTTTCTGCCTCCGCCAGGTCCACCTGCAGAGCACTTCTCAGGTGCTCGGCCGCCTCCACTCTGCCGCACACAGACTGGTTCTCCTGCTCCAACTACTGGCCAGAAAGAGAAGGGAGTGCAGCACACCAAAGCTAAGTGGATACAGGTAGCTCCCCCGCGCTTCTGCAGCTTTGCACAGAGTGCTTTTAAGAGAAGGGGAGACCCAGCCATTTGATCTGGTGTTTATATTCTAGGCACCAGACAGGCTTGATGCTGGGATTAAGATTGAAAAGGCGAACTCTTGCTTCCAAAGAATTCAGAGTAACACGGGTAGCGGTGCAAGTCTGTGATCCCCGTACATGGGAAGTGATGGAGGATCAGAACAGCCTTGGTAGTATGAAACAGGGTCTCAACAAACAAACAAAAAACCCAGAATAATGACATTTCTGGGTCTCAGGAGAACGGGAAACAAGAAGTTTTCCCTACTAAAATGAGAGGTTAAATTTTTAACCAACAGAGGTGATTTAGGGGCACTTGGGCTAATGGCTAATCATCAGGTAAGGCCCAGCCCCTCCGGGAATCAAATCTTTGCTCACCTGGAGAAGCTGCTGGTTCAGTCCCACTTTATCTAAAGCTAAAGCCTCATTTAAGGCCCCAAGCTTGGCAGCCGCAGCTCTAAGATCAGCTACCTCTGCCTTCAGGCTATTCTCGGAAGCTGACAGATCTGCAATGGACTGTTCTGCCTAAAAACAAAAGGGTTAGTTTTTTCTGCATTCAGTTTTCACAGAACAGTACACACTCCCAATACCTGCTTTCATTTGTAAAATATCATCCACCTCTTCCCTTCCATTCTAAACAAGGTATTCATCCATCCATCCATCCATCCATCCATCCATGAGAAAGGCACTCACAGCACAGAAACACAGAAAGGTGTGCAAACTACAATTGTCACGACAGTACAGAAAGTGTAAGCACAACTGAGAACTCAAAGGAGGCATTCATTCAGTTTGGGAGAGCAGAAAATGCTTGGGACAAAGAACAGTGACAGGAAGATGGTGCTTGGGAGTCAAGGTGACAGACACGTGTATCCAGTGTATAAGTCATGAAGGAAGAAGACCCGAGAGTGCAGCCAATGCTTTGTGCAAGAGAAAGGATACCTGGAGTGTGGGGGGCTCGCGCAGGTAGGCCAGAAATAGTTGAAGCAGATGGCAAAGGGTGTTGAATGTGGTACTAGAGTTGAGAAGCCAATGATTTTTTTAAAGACATATATACATATTTTTTAATTAATTAATTAGCCTGTTTGTTTGGTTGTTTTTTCAAGACAGGGTTTCTCTGTGTAGCTTTGAAGCCTGTCCTGGAACTCGCTCTGTAGATCAGGCTGGCTCGAACTCACAGAGATCCAACTGTCTCTACCTTCTGAGTGCTGGGATTAAAGGCGTGCGCCACCATCACTCTGCTAAAGACTTATATTTTTAAATCATGTTTATATATGTCTGTGTCTCTTTTCTTGTGAATGAATAAACGTATAAATATGAGTGTTATGTCCATGACGTTGAGAAGAGGACATCAGAGTCTCCTGGAGTGACAGGCAGTTGTGAGCGCCTGATGTGGATGCTGGGAAGTGGACTCAGGTCCTCTGCAAGAGCAGTATGCGCCTCCAGCCTGCACGGGGCAACTTTAAGAGACTCACAACCACATTCACAAAACTCACTGAATGTCATGTAGAGGGCATGTTGGGAGGGAGAGGACCCAGAAGCACACTAGCGATTGAAGAGAAATAGATGAAGATTTGAAGTCTGAAGGGTGAAGAATGAGCCATCCAGCCCCTCTACTGGGAACACACACGACTTTCCAAGGGAGAAGACCCACATACCCTGGCCAAGGCTGCAGTCACTTCCACTCGCTCTTGCCTCAGTAACTCTCCTTCCAGGCGGCTTGACTCCAGGGCTTCTCGAAGAGTAATCAGCTCACTGAGTGATTCTGACTGTTTGGCTTCCATGCTCACCAGCATCTCCTGACTAAGAAGGAAGGAGAGGGAGTTAGGGAGTGTATGGGAGTGTTTGTGTCCCAACAGGACATGGGAGTCTAATTATTTTTTTCTATTAAAAAACTGTGGAATTATCTTCTAAAAACTAATAAGGAAAGCTCTCAATGACACAGCAGGTGAGAAGAGCAAAGCACATAGCAGTGTTAGTGTACTGCCTTTCGTGCAAAAGTGAGAGGAAGCAGACTCTCTGCACGAAGTGGACTGGAAAGACCAACACGAGGGGCTGGAGAGATGGCTCAGTGGTTAAGAGCACTGACTGCTCTTTCAGAGGACCTGGGTTCAATTCCCAGCACCCACATGGCAGCTCACAACTGTCTGAAGATCCAGTTCCAGGGGATCTGACACTTCACACCAATGTGTTAAATAAACCATAAAAAAATTAATAAAAAAAAAAGACAAACACGAAATTAACTGAAACGGTGAACAACAGAAGGCAGGTGAGGAGGATGGAACGAGCAAAGATGGAGACCTCCCTATGTGCATCTTCTTAAATAGGTGGGATTTTTTTTGTTGTTTATTGTGACAGGGTCTTGCTCTGCAGCCCAAGCTTTGAACTCAGAGCAATCTTCCCAAGTGTTGGGATTCTAAGTGTGAGCCAATATACCCTGGTATCTTTTTAAACAGCTTTAACTTTTGATTTATCTAACTATATATCGAGTCAGATAGATTACATTTTTTTTGTTGTTGTTTTTGAGACAGGGTTTCTCTGTAGCATTGGAGCCTATCCTAGAACTCACTCTGTAGACCAAGTTTGACTCGAAGTCACAGAGATCCACCTGTCTCTCCTTCCCGAGTGCTGGATTAAACGCATGCACCACCACTACCCAGTGGTAGATCACATTTTAAACACATATGTATCTGTGTGGATTGTCTGCTGTGCCCTCAGTGCAGAACATGCGGCATGACCCTACCCTTTGGCAGACCTTCGAGCTTCCTCAAGCTTCCATTGTTTACTAACTAGACACAAGGAATAAGGCACAGGAAGGGACCACACCAAGGAACGAGCTGCTACCAGGGCTCTGCTGGCATTAAAAAGTGAGTTCACAGTTGGCCTGGACTACAGATGAGACCCTGTCTCAAGCAAACAAGAAATTAATTAAATTTACTTGTGTGTGCGAAGGGAACCACAATGCACATATGGAGGTCAAAGGACAATCTATGGGGTCAGTGGATTGAACTCACTGTGAGCCATCTTGACAGCTTATGCTAGCATTTTGTGAAGTATTGCCCATCTTTCCAATAACTCTTCAAATATCATCTCTATTTTGCCAAGAGAATAATCCATCCTGGCGGCAAAGCCATAATCTGCAACAAGCCTTTGTCCTGCTCTACGGTTCCTTTCTGCAGCATCACCTAGTGGACTTTGCAGGTTAGCTGGGGTCATGACCCTGACTTCCCTTCCTGACCAGTGACTTTCCTATCACTTCCCAGCGGTCTTACCTTTCCACAGCCAGCTAACTCTGAACACACCACAACTCCTATTCCTTTTCTTTGCAATTCTGTCCCCTTGGTCCTTTTTCCTACAAATTAAAACAGGTCAGGGCCCTGCTCAAAGTCTCCCCTTCCTCCATAAAGTTGTCCCGGCTCTCGATATTAACTATTGCTCCTGTTCTTCCAAAACACCAAGCTCGAGCTCTCGTGCGGCCGTATGTCTTCTAGCCTTCATGTCACGGCTGTCTGCCCATCTGACTTCTCGTTAGATTTCAAGATCCTCGAGATCATGGCCAGCATCTTTACTCGTTTTTGTGGCCCTCACAGCCCCATACCCTACAGGGACTCAGCAGCATCCGATGACTTTCCACCTCAGCTCCCTACAAAGGAGGAAGCAGTGAGCTAAGGTGAACCACGTGCACTCGACTTCCTAAGAGAGAAGGATAGGGTAAGGAAGGCCAGGCCCTGGTGACAGGGGCCCAGTCACACTCACAGACGTTCCCTCTCGCGGACAGCCATATGCAGCTCCTCCTGCTGCTCCTGCTTCTCCCCCTGAGCAGAGTCCCCCTGCAGCTGCAGTTCCACATTGGCTCTCCGCAGCCGCCACGCTTCCTGCTCCAGCACCTCCAGCTGCTGCTGCAGCTCTGCCCTGGCCTTCTGCAGCAGTTCTCGCTCCCTGAAATACAGATCGGAGATGTCCAGGCCTGGGGACCAAAGAGCCTGGTGGAAAAAGACCTAGTAGAGCAAAAGGTGAGAGAAGCTTGTTTCTTAACATTTATAAAAATGTATAATGCTTTTTTCAAGCAGAAAACCATTTATTATATGATTTTAAAGACACCAACACAAAAAGGTTTTCCCACAGGAGATAGAATAAAAACCAAAGCAGCCTTAAGCATCATTAATGGATCCAGGGACAAAGACAGGACAATGCTGGGTAAGTGGCTAAATGAGGACTAGAACTAGACACTTAAGAACTAAGAATGCAGTTCAGTCATAAGAGTGCTTTCCTAACAAGACTAAGGTTCGGGGTTTGATTCCCAGCCCTGCAAAACCATAAGTAAAACCAGACATGGAATAAAATAAAATTACGAAGGCTTTGCTTTCCAAAAACCAGACACGAAAAGGAGGAACAATCAGCCTGCTCACTCACTTGCTGAGAGAGTCCACCTCTCCCTGAAGGTCCACAGTCTGCCCTGCCAGAGCATCCCGCTCTCCAGTGAGCTTGTGTAGCTTTTCTCTCAGGGCTTTGCCCTCCTCCTCCCACTGGTTGTGCTGCTGCTGCAACAAGCTCATCGTCTCCTGGCAGCCTGAAAGCTGCTGCCTGAGGTCCTGTGAAAGGAGAGCCACAGAAACGGGATGCAGAGCAAAGAACCAACACCAAAAGAGTGACTCCAAGGCAAGGGGACTGGAAACAGTAACAACAGCCAGCTGAGAACAGAAATGTGGCCAAGTGAGATGTCAAAGAACCATGGGTTCCTGGGCTCTGTGGCTCTAGAGTCTTGGAGACCACCATCTTCAGACAAAGTAGCATAAGGGACATTTACCCTATCCCAGGACTCTGCTTAGTAGCACTCAAAGATACACGCAACTGGTGTGGAGAATACAGACACCACTGGGCAAACAGAGAAATTAGTGTGCAACCGAACACAGTATGAGTGCCAGCTGAAAGGGATACTCCAGACTCGAGAGACATGCCCAGGGCACCTGTCCCTGGGGCCGAGGAGCAGCTCTGGAGCTTCTCACCTGTACAGCCTGCTGTCTCCGAGTCAGCACAGAGCGCACCAGAGTAAGAGCCTTGTCTGGGTCCTGGGGATCAAACGGGGAGAAGCCGCTACAGTCCAACTGCAATGAGCCCTCATGATCTGAGCTTTGGGTCATAGTGTCCTCTTCTTCCACTGAGGCCTGAAATGCAACCACGTGTCACCAAGAGACCTGCATTACAGAGCAGAGGAACCGGAAGGTCTCCTTTGCAGGTCCTATTCCTCAGGCAGGAACCCTAAGAGCAAAACATGACTGGTCTCTTCAACTCTTCATGTTTGGACACCCAAGCAATAAGACTACAATCGTCTATGGGCAGTAAGTGAGGGGGAGGGAAAGAAAATGCTGTTGCAATGACAAAGACAGAATTCAGCCTATGGCCTAAGAACCAGAACAAGAAACAAGATAGAGGACCTGTCCACTACACAGGGTCAGGACATGAATGCTTACCTATACTCGGGGTCCCAATCTTCAAGTGCCCTGAGAGAACTTATCCTACATGATGACGCTCAAACCAAACCTCAGTCTAAAATCAAGGCAGCAGAGAGGACGCGGGGAAGGGGCACTGTCCAGGTACAGAGAGGACATGGGGAAGGGGCACTGTCCAGGTACAGAGAGGACAAGGGGAAGGGGCACTGTCCAGGTACAGGACACTCACGAGCGCCTGGGTTATAGCCTTGATCACATGCTGCAGAGACAGCTTTTCCTCTTGAGCGCTCCTACTGAGAGAGGCCTCATGCTCCATTAGCTCTGCGTGGTTTGTCTCCTGGTAAAGGAACAGAAGAGAGTCTGCAAGGAGAATTCACCATTCTTGTCCACAAATCCATCAAGACATATTCTATTTCGTCAACCACACTTGCCCAAGGAGTCTGAAAACAATGTAATATGGCAATAAAAGCTCAGAATAAATGATCAGAAATCTAAATGACAGCCTGGATTAAAGTTCTTGTTCTATCAGCGGGAAATACTGCAACAGCCTTGGAAAACCAGAACTCTGCACTCTGACATCACTCATTCTAAGTTACTTGAGTCCTGTGGATGTCTGTGTTGGCAAATTCCTGATAAAAAGGAATTAAAGGGGCACAAGTCCGCCTTCTAGTGGACTCCAACACAGATGAGACTAGGGGAACACATGTGGATAGGGGTGCAGAGCTGCCAAGAGTCGATGACCAGAAAACGTGCTGAGATGAAAGGCAACTCGGAATCGAATCAGGGACTCTGCCATCCCATGGTGGAGCAGCACTTCTGTGACATCCTGACAGACGTTTAAGTCAGTGAGCACAAGCACACTCTTCATAAGACACACACCGCTCCAGAGACAGCTCCAGCTTGAGCCAAAACCTACAACCTCATCTGCAACCCCAACCGCTGGTGATGGCTCTACGCTGGAGAACATGAAGGGCTTTCCGCCATCGACTCTCCTTTCAGAGACGTGAAGGAAGTAAGCCTATCTTGCTCCAGGGTAAGCAGTCTCCTATGTGACTTGGTTTTTCAGCTCTCCACAGATCCCTTCCTTGATACCTTGCTCATTCCCACCCCTTCAGCTTTCCTTAGGGTCTCGTGTAGCTCACACTGGCCTCAAATTCACTATGACAAGTCTCTCAGAAGGACACATTTCATATCTATGCCATTGTGTTTCCCCAGGATTACAGTCAGGATAGAAGACAGTTGTTGTTTTACTGAACAGGAAAATGAATGAGTTAACTAATTTTCAGATTTGGCCAAAGTTCACTTTCCAGCTTTGGAGGATTCATCAAGGACCATCTAACTGGCGCCATTCACTACTGTCCACAAAGGAGAAGGAACCTGTCAAACCACACAGCTCCTTTGCAACCCAGGATCACATACCAGGATCTCCATTGTCTCTCTCAGACCCTTCACCATCTTCTCATAATCTTCATTCTGCTTCTGAGACTGGGTCAGCAGAGCAGAGAGCTCTGTCACTCTGAGGAAAGAGGCGTAGCACTGTCTCCTGGATAGCCCAAGGACACAGGCAAAGTCACACAATAACACACCTCAGCCCCACACGGACACTCCCACTACAGCTCCCAGAATCCCTTGGGCATGCCCAGTCCTTTTACTCCCTGAATAACATCTGACTCTAGAGTTCTGATCTGGTGGGGAAAGCCAAAAGCCACTCAGACACATGCAGGGATTTACCACATCTCAAGACTGGAACACGCGTTTGTGGGCCCGAGAGCTGAAGGAAAGCCCTGGCCTAGGCCATTCCAGGCCTTGCTTGATTGTGAAGTCAAGCACCCTGAAGCCAATAAGAACATCAGAATTGCCACCACAGGGGATAGTCCCAAGGTCCCTCCAGCCCAAGGTTTTGACTCTGATAGGGAAAAAGGACAGATGACTTGGGAGACAATATAGCTAATGATGCCCAGCAACATTATCAGCAGCTCTATCATTTAACAGTGTATCTCAGAGCTTTGGGAGCAGTATTACACATGCCTTTCTTTCCTCTTTGTTTTTGTTTCTATATAGCCCAGTCTTGCCTGAAACTCTCTATGTAGTCTAGGATAATCCTGAACTAGAAATCCTCCTGCCTCAGCCTCCTGAGTACTAGGATCATAGGCATGAGCCATGACACCTGGCTAACAAATCTGTCTTAAATTATCATTCACTCATTCATTTATTCACTTTGGAGGCAAGCTCTCACTACATAGCCCTAGTTGGCCTAGAATTTGCTGTGTAGACCAGGCTGACCTTGAACTCAGAGAGTTCAAGCCAGCTTATAACTCTAAAGAGCTGGGATTAAAAGTGACAACTACCAGTCAGGCAGTAGTGGCACATGTCTTTAATCCCAGAACTCAGGAGGTCTCTGAGTTCGAGGTCAGCCTGGTCTTATAGAGTGAGTTCCAGGACAGCCAGGGCTACACAGAGAAACCCTTTCTTGGGAAAAAAAAAAAAAAAAAAAAAAAAACAATAAAAGTAATGACTACCACACCTGGCTAAAAGAAAAATTTAAACCTTAATAATTTTATTATGAATTACCTCTGGGGACCTAGATCACTGTATTGGTTTTATTTAAATATTGTGTCATTCAACAAATAATTATCTATTATATGAGAGATAAAGAAAGTACAAAACATTAAAGATACAAACTTAGTAAGATATGATCTTTGTTCTTAATGTTTCCAAAAGCAAAAAGAAAACAAAACTGTCCCCAGCTTATGTACACACCAACTTATGTCCCACCAATAGACAGGGACAGAACCCTGGCCATGACACACAGACTGTCCTTGATAGTCAGTGCTACTTTGCTCATGTCTTCCAACTTATTATAATCCAAAGTTAAAATAGCCAAGGTAGGATATAGCTCAATGGTAGAGAGTTTGATATGCAAGGCCCTGAGTTCAATCCCCAACACAAGAAAGACAATAAGCTACCCACCCACCACCACCAAAAGAAAGAAAGGATACAAAGAAATAAAGGAACTAAAGAGATACAGTAAGATTAGTGCTGTAACAGGCAAGCAAAAAAACTCACAGGACTAAAAGCTACTGAAGTCAGAGAAGTCACAGGAGAGGGGACATTGAACACCACCTTAAAGGGCAAGGCAGAGGGAAGAAGGGAGGCATCCCAGCCTCAGGCCGTACACGGGGAGACACGGGGAGACAGATGCGTGGAGGAGCATGGCTGTGAGGAGACGCTGTTGGCAGAGAACAGCTAGCAGCACCAACTATCAGGAGAGGGACTGAGCTGCAAGGTAGCTAGGGGGACAGTAACAGACCCCAACTGAGACACTGGGTTCCTAAGGGACTGAGAGGTCACATTTCCTTCCCCTCTCAGGGTGGGTGTGTTCTTGACATCTTTTCTGCCCACCCACAACTCTCTAGGGAGTCGGCTTTCCCTCAGTAAATTCCTCCTGGGACCACGTGCTGCCTTACCGGTCCCGGAGCTCAGCCTTCTCCAGATCCCCTTGGCTCTTCAGCTGTCTCAGCTCCTGGCTCTTCTCGTGGGCTTCCTTCTCCAGCGCCTGGGTCTTAGCTACTAGCAGCAGCAGCTGGGCCGGCTCACTCTCCTCGGTTCTCCCAGAGCCACTGGATTCACGAGACTGAGCTCTCACGGTCATGCGCAGACAACAGGTCAGCAGGGACCCTGAAAGCCTGGCGTGTTCAGCCTTTAGCTCTGTCAGATCTCTGAGCACAGAAAGGAACATTGAAGACTCCAAGGAAACAAGGAAGAGAGCTGGGCCACAAGGCCCAGGAAGCTTAAGGGGCAGACCTGAGAAGGTCATCTGTATCTAGTAACAGCAGCTCTCCCTCTTAGCCCACACCTACTGCCCCCAGATCCTCTCCTACAGAGCCTGCTGCCTTATGTCCAGCTCAGCAGGGGCAAACCTCTCTTCTCATCCCCCATACTGACCTGTCAGTAGCTGACTTCATTTTCAGGAAGTGACGTCGGAAGGTCACCACCTCACGCCACAGACTGAGCAGACGGCCATGTTCACCTTTCAAATAGCCCTTGAAAAACTGTTCAGAAAACCAAGTCATACCCAAGGGCAGGGGACCTTACAGCAACACAAGAGTCCTAGATTCTTTATGGCTGCTGCGTGAAGGTGACTGAAGGGAAGGACTTTGAGGAGACAGCTTATGAATGGGGTGTCTACATTCAGGCTACACCGAAGGGCTTGCTAAAGTTGGCAGTGAGGTTCAAGAGGTCAAAGGGCCTGTGTGAAAAGTGGCCTTCCGCCAGGCGGTGGTGATGCCTTTAATCCCAGCACTCGGGAGACAGAGTCAGGCGGATCTCTATAAGTTCGAGGCCAGCCTGGTCTAGAAGAGCTAGTTCCAGGACAGGAACCAAAAAGCTATAGAGAAACCCTGTCTCGAAAAAAAAAGAAAAAGAAAAGAAAAGTGGCCTTCCACTTGGCCAGAACAGAAAAGGACATGCAGTGGCGGCTTGGCAAATGGGAGTTATTACCATCAGCTAAGCTACTTGCGTTTGCAAGAGCTGAGTGTTCTGCTACCTGCCAGCAAAGCCCAGACCAGGCAGAACTAGGAAGAAAGCTGAAACAGGGCACAGCTGTCAGCCTGGGCAGGCTAAGCAGAGGCTGGAACAATGAAAGATCAGTTTCCACCCAGGTCTAAGAATTAACCCTTTCCAGCGCTGCCCAGAATAGCACCCAGAGTGCACACACCACTCCTGTTTCCCGTACCTCCTGCTCCATCCGCCACTGGCTCTCCTTCCTCACTAGCTCGTCCCGGGCCCGACTCCAGTCCACTGTCAATTTCTCCACATCTTCCTGAAGGGCCTTATTCACCACATCGGCTTTCTCCATGTGCAGCCGAAGCTCCGTGTTCACTTCCACTAGACTCTCACACCTGCACTGGGAATCGAGAAGAGCAAGGACCAAATAAAGGTCCGGTCCCACCCTCGCTCCTGGGATTAAGACAGTGAACACAACTTTCCATCACCAAAGTTTGCCCTCAGAACACAAGGTTCCCAAGCGCCCTCTCCCCCCCTCCCCCCCCCCCCCCCCCCCCCCCTCCCTCCCTCCCTCCCTCTCTCCCTCCCTCCCTCCCTCCCTCTCTTTTTGCCCTACTACCCACATGAACCACCACACCCAGCATTTCCCACCACATGGTTAGCCTTTCCACCCTCTGCATGACCAGTCAGCTCAGGAAGGCTGGGGTCCATCACCTCTGCTGCTCCTCCTCCAGCCGGACCAGCAGCTGTTCCAGGTTTGGCTCTTCTGCACCTTCCCACCGCTGAGGGATCAGTCCCTTAGGAGACAGAGACAGGCCTTAGAATACCACACAAAAACATCACCCAGGACAATTCCCTGATGCCTCCTTCGACAGCAGCCCACTTCCTTTCTTATTCTTTCTCTTGGGAGCAATTTGCTTCTTTTCTCAGTCACTGTCATGAAAGCAAACACACTGCACTCCTTTCCCCAAAGTGAACCAATCCCCAGCCCTAAAAGATGGAACTTATGGCAAACGGCACCTAACCCGAGGGGCGTAAGCTGCATGTTTCACTGTGGCCCTAACTTCTAGTCCACTGATTTGGACCTCAGGAAGTCACTCATCGTCTCCAGACCACAAAGCAAAGGTGGCTTCTCAGAGAGAAGCAAAGGGTTCTTCTCAGAGAGTCTGCAAGCCCCGTGACACAACAATACAAAATGGCTCGTGGTCTGCACAAACGGTGCTCAACACATTCTGGTTTTCCTTCTTCTGAGAAGTTTTCTAGGGGGAATGAGGAGCTGCCTAAGAACGCTGGGAACAGAGAGTGACATAAGGGTCTTCCAAAGCCAGTCCTCCCCAGGGAACAAACTACTGCAGGCACGCTTGGAGGCATGCATATTCCTAACGTATAAACACTGACCCCTGCTGGATGAAAAATGAATTTCCCTTATGAGTCTACATGCCCATTCGATTATGTTAAGTCCCCAGAATCTGCATTTATAAAAGGAAAACCATGGGATGGAATTTCTCAGGGGAAGTCCAGAACTCAACCTCACTTACTCCGGTGGCTTCTAGGCGCTTCTCCAGCTCTTGACACCAGCTCCGGTACTGTAAAACCTAAAGCAAAAAGAGCAGGCCCTGAGCATGCGTATAAACAACACAAGCCAAGGCTCCAGGGTTCGTGGGCAAATCTGCTGTGAACACAGGAAGTGGGTGGTGATGGTGAAGTAAGGCCACAGCATCTTAACGGTATCTAGCTGAGTGTTTAAATAATACTTTCTGCTGAGTGTTTAAATAATACTTTCCGGGGAGGTGGCTCCGTGGGGAAGCACTTGCTGTGCAAGCATCCTAACGCCTGAACTCAGATCCCCGGAATTCAAGTACAGCCAGATGTGTAGTGTGTGTCTCTAGGTCAGCACTCCTATGGCAAGACAGGAGGCAGAGACAGGAGCATCCCCAGAACTCACTGGATAGCTTACCTGAGGCATACTGTAGCAAACAAAGAGACCCTCTCTCAGCAGGGTAGAAGCAAGGTGGACACCTGGAGATGGCCCCCTGACCTCGACCCGTGTCAGGTGTGTGCATGCTTGTACTCTCCCACTTACACAAGGACTTTTTTCTTTTTTTAAATCAATATTTCCAAGGGGCTGGTGAGATAGCTTGGTCAGTAAAATGTGCCTGTTGGTGGTGGCACACGCCTTTAATTCCAGCTCAGGAGGCAGAGGCAGGTGGATCTCTGAGTTTGAGGCCAGCCTAGTCTACACAGGGCATCCAAAGCTACACAGAGAAACCCTAACTCAAAGTAAAATAAATAAATAAATCAAAAGTAAAATGCTTACTGTGCAAGCATCAAGACCCAAGTTCTGATCCCCAGCATAAAAAGCCACCATCCCAGTGCTAACAAGGCAGCAGATTCCTGGAGCTCCCTGGCCAGCCGGCCTGCCGAATCTATGAGCTCCAGTTCAGAGAGAGACCCTGTCCTAAAAACAATGTGGTGGAGGTTGAAGACAGATCAGTGCTTAAAAGCTTGCTGTTCTTTCAGAGGACCCAAATCTGGTGCCCAGCACCCAGCACACATGGCTCACAACTCATCAACACACACGATACACGCTTACACAGACATATGCATACGATACACAAAATAAAACTTAAAAAACAGGGTGAAGCCGGGCGATGGTGGCGCACGCCTTTAATCCCAGCATTCGGGAGGCAGAGGCAGGCGGATCCCTGTGAGTTCGAGACCAGCCTGGTCTACAGAGCTAGTTCCAGGACAGAGAAACCCTGTCTCGAAAAACCAAAAAAAAAAAAAAAAAAAAAAAGAAACAGGGTGAAGAGTGATAGACAAGGATACTCAACAGTGACCCCTTGTTTCCGTATTCTCACTCACAGTTGACAAGCACCTGTGCACGCATGTGAGCACATGTGCACACATATTTTCTATATGCCCTGTATACTGAATTTGGGCTTAGTTCTAGACTAGCAGGTCTCATCCTGTGGGTCATGACCCCCATGAGAGAGTCAAACAACCCTTTCACAAAGGTCACCTAAGACCATCAGAAAACACAGATATTAGCAAAAATACAGTTACGAAATAGCATAGAAAATAAGTTTATGGTTGGGGTCGTCACAACATGAGGAGCTGTATTTAAAGGGTTTCAGCATTAGGAAGGCTGAGGGCCATTGCTCTAGTTTATGAGAACAAGCCTAGACAACTAATTATTGTGAATGTCAGATTGAAAGGAACACAAACCACACTTCCTGGCATAGTGTGACCATCAAAGGAGAGGCTATGGTTGAAAGGTGAATATTTGGGCCCTCCTCACCAGGATGTTTGGTCCATTCCCCTCCATGGTCTCTCCTTCATCCAGCCCTCATCCCACTCTAGCACTCAACTCGGGGTGGGGCTTTCGTTTTCCCTCCCCCATAGCGGCAACTGCCTCACCTTGGCTTGCAGCTTTCTCACAAGGGTCGCTTGCCTCTTCTGGGCATCTTGGGAATTCTTCAGCTTCCTCCAGGAGGCAGCCTGGTTCTCCGCCATCTGCTGCTGCAGTGCCAGCACCTGCTCCTCTAGCACCAGCTGCAATGGCTGGGGCTTCATGTTCAACCTAGGGCTTCCTGTCTCCATGCGAGCATCCGAGAACAGACTCACAGTTCCTATGTGGCTACAGATTGCTTGCAGCAGGGAGTCTAACCACTGATCTATGTGTCTTAGATCTCCTCTTGAGCTAGAGACCAAAACATACAAGAAAATCGAAAAGGCAAGGTTTCTCAAAATTACTCAGCAAACATTAAGTGGGGTGAATCTGGCTGAATGAAGTAAATAAGTTCCTTTATTACAGGACTCCTCAGAACTTCCCTTTAAAATATTTACTTATTTTTATGTGTGTTGAGTGTTTTGCCAGAATGCACTTATATGCATCATGTGTGGTCTTGGTACCTGAAGAGGCCAAAAAAGAATATCAAATACCCAGGAACTGGAGTTACAGATGGTTGTGAGCTACCATGTGGGTACTAGGAACTAAATCTGTGTCCTCTGCAAGATCAGCAAGTGCTCTTAACCAACGAGCCGCCTCTCCAGTCCCCTCTTCAGAACTTTGAAAAGACTAGGATGGACCCTACCCTCTAAGAGGAGCTATGATGGGCACTGTCAGAGGACTCCCGCTTCCAGTGTGCCTTTGGGACCCGGCATTAAGCTAAGAGCCCCGGCTATGCCGCTGCACCCTCTGTTCGGCACATGACCCACAGCAATCTGTGGGATCAATCGTGAAGGTGCTGTCAGTTTGGCAGAAGCGACAACACAACAATTAAATTCATTGTGGCATGTGCACACACAGAAGTTTCGAGAACCCAAATCTTTTTCATGTACCAGAATATGATCTACGTCATGACTCAGTCTACCTACTACCTGCCCACCCAGATGAAGCCTTGAAGACATCAAATTTTGACAGCTATACATGTGTATGTGTGCCCGTGCACACTCATTCACGTGTATTCAAAAATAGGTGTTCTAATGTCTACATTACCTTTTGAGACAGGCTTTCTCTGAGCAGCCCTGGTTGTCTCCCAAGAGCTGGTATTAAAGGAGTGCACCCACCACTGTTCGCCCGTCTTTGCCATCAGCATTTGTCTGTCTTTGCTACCAAAGTGTGAGTGTCTCAACAGTAACAACTGTCCAATTCATTTTAGTCACAGTCAATTGTCAGTAATACACACTAAAGAAACGTGTATGCATGGGCCCCATTCTAGGCCAGAGGTTATAAATTTAGTGACCTGCAGGCTCTTTCTCTCTCTCTTTTTTCTTCTTCTTCTTTCTTTTATTTTTCAATAGGGTTTCATACAGCCCAAGTTGGCCTGAAACTTGTATGTAGCTAAAGATGACTTCAAACTCCTGACTCTCCTGCCTCTACCTCCCAAGTGTTGTAATTATAGATGTGTGCTACCATTCCATAAAAATTTTAAAAATTCAAAAACAGATGCCAACATTCATGATTGAAAGGACACACACACAAAAAGCCTTTCTGGCTCTTCTGAATAACCAGGCTACTAACAAACAAGGCCATGACCTGAGATCTCCTGCCTCTCCGTCATCTAAAGACTGAGGGTTCCAGGGCTCAGCCCTGAGTCTCTCTATACACTCACTTCCTAGGTAGCACTGACGACTATCTCCATTAGCTAAAATTGGTGAGTTCTGCATTCAAATACAAGACCCTGACTCAACATATAAGATGGAATAAGATCAGGGGAGACACTCAATATTAATCTCTGCTCCTGCACAGTGAACGTGGATATACACTTGCACACACACTACACACATAAAACAAGAACAGAAAAAGAAAACAAAAAATCCCACCCAACTACTATCCTCACCACTACCACCACAGAAAATGAGACAGAGCCTAATTTGGCTGTAGTACAGCTTGGGCAGTCAGGAGGTCAAGCAGAAGGATCTAGTGGTTAAAGTCATTTTCAGTTATAAAGTGAGTTCAAGGTTAACCTGGTTACATCAAATCAAGTCTAAAATTAAAAAGTGAAACCAACTTTTCTCTTTGAGTGGAGTATGACTAAAGTAGAGATGACTAACACTAGACAGTGGCTCAGGAGCCAAGAGCACCTGATGCTCTTACAGAGGACCAGCGTTCAGGTCTCAGCCCCCAGATGGCGGCTTACAACCATCTGTAACTCCAGCGCCAGGGGCTCTGACACCCTTTTCTGACTTCTGAGGACATATATGTAATGCGCATACATACGTGCAGGCAAAACATCCATACACATAAAATAATAAAATAAATCTTTAAAAAAATGTTTAAGTAATGCCGGGTAGTTGTAGTGCACGCCTTTAATCCCAGCACTCGGGAGGCAGAGGCAGGCGGATCTCTGTGATTTCTAGGCCAGACTGGTCTACAAGAGCTAGTTCCAGGACAGGCTCCAAAGCTACAGCGAAAGCCTGTCTTGAAAACCAACCAACCAAACAAACAAACGAATGTTTAAGTAGAAATGCCTTCAGAGACGAGGTCACAGAAGGTACTGTGGCTTGTTGCTCGCTTACTCTTCTGAACAACCTCTCTGGAGAAACACTTGTTCTGTCCTGAGGACACACAAGTACCTCTGAGGAGGCCCAGGAGAAAGCATTGGGACTTCTGCCAACAGCCTTGTGAGTGAGGCATCTTGGAAGCAGATTTTCCAGCCTCTGGTTGAAACCTCAGATCACTGTCAGCCTTGCCTGTGTCTCCTAAACCAGAAACACCTGCCAATCTGCTCCAACTTCCGACCCACAGTGGCTGTGTGAGACAGTAAAAAACTGCCCCTTAATACCAAACTCGGGATAATTCCTTGTACGGCTGCGTAATTGGAGCACAGCCAAAGCTTCCTCGGTGCTCGTGATACCTCCGAAAGTCTGTCTTGTTTTGCTTTTCCTCAACAGAACAGTTACAGGATCCTTTTAAAAACACAACAAGGCTGCTGTTGTTGTCTCGGGGAGTAAAAGTACTTGTTACCATCCTGACGGCCTGAATTCAGTCCACAGAACCCAGAGTGGAAGGAGAGAATTGCCCCATAAAGTTGTTCTCTAACCTCTACCCGAGAACTGCAGCACACACTTGCACACACACACGCACACAAAATAAAACAAACAAACAAACAAAACATAAGCAGCCAAGCATGGTGGGACATGCCTAAAATCCTGGCACTTGTGAGGCTGAGGCGGAAGGAGTGTTCAAAGTTAGAGTCTTCCATGGACTACATAGTAAGTTTGAAGGCAGCCTGGGCTACACATAGACCCCCTGTCTCAAAAAACGAAACCCCCAAACCCTAGGTAACAGCCAACTACAGTTAAAGAAGATCTTTATAATCGTCCGTAGAGTCCTAATTGACCCATATTAGCCAAATGAATTAATCCTCTCTCACCTCCTTGGCCGTGCCTCCGACCACATAGCCAGCCACCCTCACGTGCTTAGAACACAGCAGGAGCTGCGCTCACCAGGTCTTGGATCAGCTGTCACCTTTTTAGTACGGCTGTGTCGTGTAAAGTAACACCACTCCCAGACGTAAGCACTGGCAATTCTACTTACCAGGTCTAGTGGCCTCTAATTATTATGTGCGACGACTTACCAAAGTGTAAACCCCACCAGTACAGGAATACTGTTTTCTCTTTGCTTGAGACGGTGGCTTGCTACAGTGGCTCAGGCTGACCTAGAACTCGTGAATCTAGTTTCTGCCTTCCAAGTACTTAGATTACAAATGTGTACCGTCACCCCAGCTAACATCACTTTACTAAATGCTGTATTCCAAAGCTCCTAAAGTAGACCTGGTGTGTATAAAGTGCCCAATAAACCTGACTGGCTGATAGCTAACATTAAGTAAAATGATCCTTATGTTTTACAAAGTGTTGGCAGCTCCATAACCATTCATAAAGCAAAAGTAAGATCATGTACAGTGTGTACAGTGTTTAACTCTTAAAATAATCAGTTGCAACCTTCACTATCAAAAAAAAAAAGAACACAAACACCAAAAACAAACAAACAAAAATAAACCTTAGCGGTATAGGATTACTGTCTCAGCTGGGCAGTGGTAGATCAGCCTTTAATGCCAGCACTTGGGAGGCAGAGGCAGGAGCATCTCTGAGAATTTGAGGTCAGCCTGGCTACAAAATGAGTTTCAGGACAGCCAGAGCTGTGTACAAAGAAATTTTGTCTTGAAAAAAAAATTACTATCCTCATTTTACAATCAAGAAAACTAAGATTCAGGGCTCCGCAATTAGGAAGACTTGTTCTCGAAGAGCTGGGTTCCATTCTTAACACTCACTAATGACTAACAACTATTTGCAAGTCCAGCTCCAGAGGGCTTGAGGTCCTCTTCTGACTTCTGATGGCACCAGGCACACAGATGGTGTGCATACACACATGTAGGCAAAGCACTCATACATACAAAATAAAAATAAATAAAATCCTAAAGAAGAAGTAAAAAGAAAGAACGGAGGAAAAACAGTGTTTTAAAAAATGTTAGTGTGAAGAGGGTATCATAGCCCATGTCTTTAATCTCAGCACTCATGAGGCAGAAACCGGTGGATTTCTGAGTTTGAGGCCAGTCAGGTCTACAGAGTGAGTTCCAGGACAGCCAGAGCTACACGGAGAGACTGTCTCAAAAAACAAACAAACAAACAACGAAACAAAGCAAAACAAAACAAAATAAGGAAGTATGAAAGAGATGGTTCTTTGGTTAAGAGCTATATTGCTCTTGCACAGGGGATCCAAATCCAATTCCCATCGCCCACTCTGGGCAGCTGCCAGCTACCTCTAACTCGGCTCCAGATCCAAGGCCTCTGGGTTCACGTGCACCACACACACAAAATTAAAAGTGAATATGTTTTTAGATGGGAAGTGAAATGGGAGCATGGCTCATAAGGGAAAGGGCGGCCTGATGATCCGAGTATGACCCCCATGAAGGTGGAAGGAGGCCCCAACTCTTCAAAGCTGTCTTCTAGCCTTCCTGTGTACACCAGGGCACAACTCCACCTTCACACACACACACTTTTTTTTTTTTAAGGAAGAAACACAACTAGTTAGTGGCAAAGTAGAAACCAAATTCTAATCTGATTCCAGATTCTACGCTCATCTCATTAGCTGTCAAAGCCAAAACTTAAAATCACAGCCCTGCGGAGCATTTCCCAATGGGGTGGGAAGTAATGGCATCCATGTCTAAAGCTTTCTGGGGTTGAAGGAGCAAAATACAGAAGAATGTTCCTGGAAGAACACGGGCTGCCGGTGTATCAATAGGACAACCCAGATCTCGTCTTGATTATTTTTGTTATGAATTCTATCGATCTGGTAAGATCAATTCTTCTTTATAAGCCTTCTCAGAGCCTGGCCTTGGCCGTCCAAGACCTGAAATCTCAGCTTCTAAGGAGGCCAAGACAAGACGACATCAAGTTCAAATCAAGCCTTGGTAAATTGGTAAGACCTTGTCTCAAAATAAAAGAGTAAAAAGAGTGCTTGGATTAGCTCAGTGGCAGAACACTGGTCAGCACGCATAAAACCCTGGGTCCAATTCCCATTACAAAAGCCCTTTTAGTAAAATGTGAATTGTAACCCTCGCCTCCGTATCTTACAGGCTAATGTAAAAACAGCAACACAAAGACAATCTAGTTAAGTCATCAATCATATACACTGGCAGATTCTAGCTCTAACTTGATTTATGAGGGCTTATTTCTTCATGCATAAAATGTGAACAAATGGAACCCACATCGTAGATCGCTGCGTGGATTAACGGGGCCTTTGCAGGTAACGCCTTTAGCAGAGCTGTCATCTTGTGACCATTCAGTAACTTTACTATCATCGTGGGACACAGAGCTGAAAAAAAGACATGACTTCTAATAAACAAGCCCCAAACATGAGCCAGGGGAAGAACATTGACTTGAGCAAAGATGGCAAAACCCAAGAATCGAGATTAGCTGAGCCTGGAGCAGGCCTCTAGGAAAGAAGTGAGGAAGTGGTCTTCGAGCTGAGTCCTGAGGAATTAGGAATCTGAGAGGGAGCAGCGGACTGGGACCGGACTTTCAAGGGGTAGATCACGTGCAAAGCCCTAGGGGCACAGGGCGCTGCGAAGCTCGGGGGAGCACGAAATGAGATCTGCAGGGAGCGCCGCGTCTTAGCCGGTTAGCCCTGGCTACGGCTGTGGGCCACCCTGGGGTGCAGTTCTCCGGAGCTGTGGCTGCTGCAGGAAGCTCAGGCAGGCCCGGACCCCTGCCCAGCCGCTGCCCAGGCGAGATTCCCGCGGGCGCCCGGGCTCTGGACCGTTAGACTCGGCACCTCCCGCCTGCCCCAGACCCACCTCTGCAGCGCGGGTCCCCGGGAATCCCCGAGTGCTCCTCAGCAACCGCAGAAGCGAAACAGCTGCCCGGCGGCCAGGCCCGGGGCGGCCCTCAGCCCGGCGGCCAGGCCCCGCCCCCCAAACTCCCGCCCTTTCTTGGGGGACGGCCCAGCGGAGCCGAACGCCCGGAGCGCCGAGGCTGCGCCTCTCGCCATATTAGGTACTGGCAGCCAACTTCCTAGAGAGCCTCAAAAAGGAAAAGGGGGTATAGTGAGACACACGAGCGCTCTCCAGAAATAGACACAGCCACAGTCTCTGAATTCTAGCACTGAACGTTCAGAGGGGAGAAGAAACACCCGCTCTCCGACTTCCGCCCGCGGCTTCAGAGTTAAATAACGCGCACGCGTAAAACCAAGAGCTAGGGGCACCTGCGCACTGTTGCACTAATGGAGCCTTGAGTAGTGACTGCTAGAGAGGGTCTGGTTGTGGTTAAATCTGGGCGAGCGACTCACCTTTCCATCTTTCCGGGTCCTCCGCGCAGCCTCGGGCAACACAGCATCCACAAACAACTTAGTGTCGTTTGGAATACTCGGTACTCCACAAGCCTTTGCACAGTATTGCTTTGCTGGGACGGTTTAAATGCCAGGAGGGCTGCGGTTTGTCCAGTTACGACTACCTCTAGACGACTGCTTTCCGCTTTTTTCTTAGCATAGAAATTTCATTTGTCTGACTCCTGGTTGTCTCTAGTTTTAGTCTAGTAGAGGTCGAAAAAAAATAAACAAAAAAACCAAATGATTTTTCTCTATGGGCACTACATGAGATTGACCTTGAGGATACAGGGCCGTTCTTGAGCATCTCTGACTCTAGCATCCAGTACAAGGGCTGGAACAAAAGAGATACCCAGCAAGTGTTGAGAGATCCAGTGTATACGGTGACCTTGTCCCTCAGGGATTGTCTAGGCACACAGTAGGCACATCAGCCTTTGGGCATCCTGCAAACTGCGAGGAACATTTGGGACAGCAAATAAAATTAAATTGGACCTAGAGTCTCAGTAGCCAGACTGGGGAGGAGGAATGAGAGGAAAGAGAGAAATGGATATAAAAGGAAACCAACCCCAGTCCCCTCGGGTAAACTGTGCATCTTCCTTTACATCCTAAACTAAATCTCTGGGAATTCGCCTCAGTGCAGGTCCAATACTGACTCTACAGCCACCCTTCCTTCTTCCTTTCTTTCTTTCTTTCTTTCTTTCTTTCTTTCTTTCTTTCCTTCCTTCCTTCCTTCCTTCCTTCCTTCCTTCCTTCCTTCCTTTCTTTCTTTCTTCTTTTCTTTTTTCTTTGAGACAGGGTTTCTCTGTGTAGTCCTGACTGCCCTAGAACTCACTTTCACAGAGAGAAACCCTGTTTTTTCTCAGATGTGCATTTATGTGTGCCTGTGTGTGTTGGTGTATGAGCACAGCTCTGTGTCACAACTGTGGAGGTCAGAGGGCAACCTTGGGTGTCAGTCCACATCTTCTCTGTCTTGTGACAGGGTCTCTGGCTCACCACTAGCTGGCAAGCCTCTGGGGACTCTCCTGTCCCCCCCCCCTCATTTCTCTGTGGATTCTTTTGGATTTCCATTTGTGCTGCCACATCTGGCTTTATACAAATTCTGGTTGTCCAAACTGTGGTTATCCAAACTTAAAAAAAAAAAGTGTTTTTTTTTTCTTTTCTGGAGATAGGAGCTTAGTATGTAGCCCTGGCTGTCCTGGAACTTGCTCTATAGACCAGGCTGGTCTTGAATTCACAGTGATCCTCCTGCCCTCTACCTCTTGAGTGCTGAGATTAAAGGTGTGTGCCACCACTGCCCAGCTAATAAGTTATTAAACTTCTAATCTGTTACATATCAACTGCAAAGGGGGTTCTTGGGGTTTGGAATTTGTTTTGCTTTGCTTTATGTTTTGTTTTACATTTATTTATTTATTTATTTATTTATTTATTTATTTATTGACAATTTCCAGAAGTTAATTCTCTCCTTTTATATGGGTTCCAGGAATTGAACTCGGGATGTCAGGCTTGACAAAAAATGCCTTTATCTGTGAGCCATCTTGTTGCCCTCTACAAGGTTCTTGGTATTTTTGTTTTATGCTTCTTTCTATTTGGGTATTTCACTTCTTCTTCTTCTTCTTCTTCTTCTTCTTCTTCTTCTTCTTCTTCTTCTTCTTCTTCTTCTTCTTCTCTTCTTCTTCCTCCTCCTCCTCCTCCTCCTCCTCCTCCTCCTCCTCCTCCTCCTCTTCTTCTTCTTCTTCCATGTATACCTGCATGCCAGAAGAGAGCGCCTGAAGAGGGTACCAGATCTCATTATAGATGGTTATGAGCCACCCCCTGTGGTTGCTAGGATTTGAACTCAGGACCTGTAGAAGAGCAGCCAGTGCTCTTAACCTCATCCATCTCTCTAGCCCTACTAGGGTTCTTGTATGTAATGTGGAATGTAGAATTTACTTGCCTGTGTATTTTTAAGTTACTTTATGTGTGTGCAGTGGTGGAAGTGGGTGCATATTGTGGTGTTTGTTTAGAGGTCAGAGCACAGCTTTCCTGGGGTTGATTCTCTCTCATTCTTTTTGCTGAGACGGAATCTCTTGTGTCTCTGCTGCTGTACTGTGTATTGTGGGCTCTCTGGCTGGGAGCTTGCAGTGATTCCCGACTCCTCTTCCTAGCTTTGTGCGAGAGTGCTGAGATTACATACTCTAGCCACTACATCCAGCTCTTTGTGGGTCCCAGGGACTGAATTAAAGTCATCATGCTAAGTGGCATGCGCTTTTACCCACTGAGCCATCTCACCAGCCCGTTTGCTTTATTGTTTAGACATAGTCTTAGTATGTAGTTCAAGCTGACCTTAAGGTCATGATCTTCCTGCCTCAGCTTCTTCCCAAGTGCTTGGATTACAGGCTTGCACCACCATGCCTGATTTGAGAGACAGAATCATCAGAGTCCCTGACCATATGGTGCTCTGGTTAGTGCCTATCTACAACACTCTCGGTTTCCATCTTCGTGGTTGGTTCCGGGATCCCTGCAGTCTGTGGGTCTGTAAACAGACTCACCCTGATCCCAGGAGTCTGACTGGTTCATTCTCACCTCCCCAAGGAAGTTCACAGACCAGGTTGTCGATGGTGACACTTGCCCTGACTATACACTGGGTACACCTCAACTAGATGAACTCCTCCTCACTTCCCCATCTCTTTCTCCCCCACACCACTAGGAATCACAGACATCCCTACTGCCAGCTTCTGCTATGAAACCTCCTTTCCTCTGAGACCTCTGAGAAGGGACCCTCTCACTCAACATAGTGTGCCTGAGCTCTCCTTGGAGCCCTGCTATACTGCTGTCTATCTGTCTGTGGTGTAGATAACTCTGGTATTAAATCTCTTACTTCCAAAGGACGATCTGCCTCGGCGTTCTCCTTGTGTCCTAGACCTGAATGCTTTCAGAGTTTAGATGAAGGGACGTAAGAATGGTAGGAATGGGAGGTAAAAATGGAATATTCAGCAAGAATCTGAGGTTTCTGAGTTCAAGAATTGCAAGAAGCTGAATATGGTAATTTTGAGGTCAGTCTGGGATACACAATATCCTTTCTCAAATAAACCAAACAGTAAGAAAGTTTCCAGGTACCCAACTTTTACCCCTGAGGCTTTAAGAGCTTGGGGGGGGGTGTAGGATTTTTTTGTCTTTCTTTAAAACACTGTGTCAACTATATAGACTCTTCTCCAGTTTGGGATCCTCTTGTCTCACACTACTATGCCAGGATAATTTGATTTTTTTGTTGTTAAGGGTGTGCACATGCATGTGTGTCTATGTACATATACTACCCGCATGTAGTACCCTTGGAAGCCAGAAGAGGAAACCAGATCCCTTAAAGAATTAGTCAATAGGAGCTTGGGCAGCACCTGGATATCCTAGAACAGAACTCAGGTCCTCTGAAAGAACAGTAAGTGTTCTTAACCACAGAGCCATTCTCTGTCCCTCCCTCTTCTCCCTCCTTCCCTTCTTTTCTTTTGAGACAAGGTCTTATATAGCCTGCTGTGCACTGGCTTTGAATAACTTACACATGTGTGTGTATATGGTTGTGGGTGGGGGCTCGAGTGTTAAGCTGCCCATATGGAGGACATGGAACAATTTGTTGGAGTCAGTTCTCTCTTTCCACATTTATGCAGGTTTTTGGGAATCAAACTCAAGTTATCAGGTGTAGTATGAATTCTAATTGGTCTTAATAATAGAAACTTGGAGTCAGAAATTAGGGGTGAAAGCTGAGAGATCAGAGAAGCAGTGGAGCCAGCCACTAAGGGGACCTTTTACCTCTACTGAATCCTCAGACTGAAGGGGCGATCCTATCTCTACACATCCTCAGACTGCGGGCTGGATGAGCTCCTGTCTCCTCCCACCTTATATTCCTCTCTCCTCCCAGCCTTATCACTCCTGTCTCCACCTCCCTAGTGCTGGGATTAAAGGCACGTGATTCTAAGTGCTGGGATCATCTTTGTGTGAGCTTTGTTTTTCTTTTAGACAGATTTAACTTCCTGTAGCCCAGGATGGCCTTGAATTTACAGAGATCCATCTGCCTCTATCTCTCAAGTACTGGGATTAAAGGTGTGTGCCACCATTGCCTGGCCTCCATGGCTAAACAGTGGCTTAGGTCAGCACTCTGATCTTCAGGCAAGCTATATTTGTTAGATTACAAACGAAGTATCACTGCAGTCAGGCTTGCTCAGCAAGTGATTTACTAAGCACTAAGCCATCTCAGAGCTCCCCAGCTATCACTCTTGGCACTGTATTTGGCCTATTCTAATGCTTTGTTTTAAATAGTTTTCTTGCTGCATTTGCAGCTGCTATGAGCCTTTATCTCAGTTCCTTGAGTAAGAAGTCAAGAACCACAGGGTGTGGTAATATACAACTTTGATCCCAGCACTCAGGAGACAGAGTCAGACAAATTGCTGGAAATCTAAGACCAGCCTGGTCTACATAGCAAGCTCCAGAGCAGCCAGGGCTACACACCAGTTTGTGTGGTGATAGGGAATGTGCTGGATAGTTTTATATCAAATTGACACAAGCTAAAATCCTCTTGGAGGAGGGCACATCAATTAAGAAAGTGCTTCCAACCGGGTGGTGGTGGTGCACACCTTTAATCTCAGCACTCTGGAGACAGAGGCAGGTGGACCTCTGTGAGTTCGAGGCCAGCCTGGTCTACAAAGCGAGTTCCAGGACACACAGAGAAACTCTGTCTTAAGAAAAAAAATGCCAAGACCATACGAACACAGGCCCCAGATTCTGACCCCTCTGACCACTGATAACATGTAAGTGTGATGTCGCCGCATGCACCCCACACCACACTTCCTTCTCTTCTTCCTCCTGTCCTTCCCTCCTTTATTATTTTCTTGTTTTTGTTTTTGAGACAGGTTTTCTCTGTGTAGCCCTGGCTGCTATCCTGGAACTTCCTACAAAGACCAGGCTGACCTTGAACTCAGAGATCCACCTGCCTCTGCCTCTTGAGTACTGGGATTAAAGGCATATACCACCATGTTCAGCCATACTTCATTTTTTTAAAAAATACTTATTTTATTTATAATTATGTATATATGTGTGTGTCTCTATATGGTGTATTCATGTTTAAATGCATGAGCCCAAGGAGTCAAGAAAAGAGTGTCAGATCCTCTGGAGCTGGAGTTATAGGTACTTATGAAGCACCCCATGTTGTTGCTGGGAACTGAATGCAGGTTCTTTGGGAGGACAATACTCATTCTTAACTGCTGAGTTATTTCTCCACCCCCCCAAAATATTTTAATTATTATTTTTGTCATATAATATTACTAAACTGAGGGACAGTGAGAGTATATAATTTAACTGAGGGCCAGATAGATGGCTCAGATGTTAAGAGCACTGACTGTTCTCCCAGAGGTTCTGAGTTCAATTCCCAGCAGCCACATGGTGGCTCACAACCATCTGTAATGAGATCTGGTGCCCTCTTCTGGCACACAAGCCTATATGCGGGCAGAACACTGTATTCATAATAAGTAAATAAATAAATCTGTTAAAAGATTATAACAATAATTTAATTGAGATCATGCAGTTGGTGAATGGAGACGCTGGGGTTTATTTAAAGGTTGGTAGCTTCATATTAGTTAGTATGTGACATCCTGCCTAAAATTCTCCACTAAATTCTCCAGTGAACTACAAGTAAAACGGAACTCACTGCTGATGGCTTACCTGATACGGTTCTGACACGGCTGACTTGCTCTCCCACGTGACTCACCCCCTGGCTGAGTCTGCTTCAGCAACACCAGCTTTCCTTGGTTTCTCGCTTGTGCCCAGCACAGTCCTGCCTTGGGCCTTGGCACTCTCTGCACTCTGCATCTGGAACGGTCACCTCCCAGGCCTCAGTAGGCCTCACCATACCTGGGTCTCTGCTGAAACGCCACCTTTCGGCAAGACTCTCCTTGCCAGAGCAGACCCGATCTCAACTGTTCTATTTCCTGCCCAGCACTTAGGATTTGTCTCGTTCACCAGAGTTTGAACGTGGACTTTGATGTCTTCTTCATTGCTATATAACCGGCACTCATAATTAAGCGAATAGACAGATGAACACACAAAGCCGGTCAACCGGCAAGTGGCAGACCTGGGACACAAACTGTGCTCTCCCGTCCCCGAGTCCATCTCTCAGCTGCAGGGCTGTGTTGGTTTGACTCGAGCTCTCAGGAGGCTGAGAACATAAGGAATATGAAATGCCTTTGAAACTTCCGAAGCCTGAAACAAGGGATTGTTATTCTTCAGTTCGCCCTTTGCCTGTCTAGTAATACTTTGGCTTACTGGCTTTCTACGGATGTTTTGTGAGGTGCCAATGAGATAATGGATGGGGAGATACTTAAAGACGATAAAGGCTTTGCAGAGTGGAGGGGCCTGTAAAGATTATTTCCATGCCAGTGGCTTCCCAGGGCTCCCATCCTCTACCTTGGGTTTGACATTAATATTGCTGACAGGAATGGGGGAGGGAGGGAGCCACAGGGGACCCAGAGACTCTGTGTCCCAGTAATTAAACATGTCGGGACTGAAGCATAGCCAGCAGCAGCATCTGGTTGCAATTACCAGAGGGGACCAAAGTGATTAGTCACCTTTATAGTAAGAGCCAGGCAGGAACTCTGGGCTCCTCCCTGGAGAGGGCCTTCCATCCACATTCAGAGTTTTTTTTTTTTTTTTTTTTTCCCCTTGCTCCTACCCAACTCCTGGGATTCTCCTGGTCCTCAGACAATAGCCCCTGTCGGAGACTCCTCCATGTCCTCCAAGTTACAGACCCCTGGGTGAGTCCTTGGCTGTAAGTTGAATTCCCCACCACACCACCTTATCACTTATGCTCACATTCATTCTGGAACGAGAGTCTAGGTAGAAAGTGTTGGGAAGGGCCCCTGGAACGGCTCAGTGGATAAAGATGCTGCTGCCGATCCGAAGATCTGCATTTGATCCTGGAGACCCGCGTGGTGGAAGGAGAGAGCCTGCTCCCTCAGGTTGTCCTCTGACCTCCGTGGGCCACTACATGCAAATAGAGAGGAAAGTTTAAGCTAGACCTTGATCCCAGTGCTCAGGAGGCAGAGGCAGGTGGATCTTTGTAAGATAGAACGCCAAGCTGGTCTATGTAGTGAGTTACAGGGCGGCCAGCGCTACATAGTGAGATCTGGTCTCAAAAATAAAAAAGAAAAGAAGGAAGGAAGGAAGGAAGGAAGGAGGGAGGGAGGGAGGGAGGGAGGGAAGGAAGGAACGAGGAAGGGAAGGAAGGAAAGAAAAGAAAAGAGAAAGAGAGAGCCGGGCAGTGGTGGCGCACGCCTTTAATCCCAGCACTCAGGAGGCAGAGGCAGGCAGATCTCTGTGAGTTCGAGACCAGCCTGGTCTACAGAGCTAGTTCCAGGACAGGCTCCAAAGCCACAGAGAAACCCTGTCTAGAAAAAAAAAAAAAGAGAGAGAAATAAGAATTTTACATGTAATTTTAAAATATTGGGGAAGGAATGGGTGTAGTTGTTCACACCTGCAATCCCAGTATATAGGGAACAGAGGCAGGAGAATCAAGAGTTCAAGTTTGCCAGGTAGAGGTTCACACCTTTAATTATAGCACTTCAGAGGCAGAGGCAGGTAGATTTCTGAGTTCAAGACCAACCTGGTCTACAGAGTGACTTCCAGGACAGCTACACAGAGAAACTCTATCTTGAAAAAAACAAAACAAGCCAGGCAGTGGTGGCGCACGCCTTTAGTCCCAGCACTCAGGAGGCAGAGGCAGGTGGATCTCTGTGAGTTCGGGGCCAGCCTGGTCTACAAGAGCTCGTTCCAGGACAGGTTCCAAAGCCTGTCTCAATAAACAAAACAAAATAAAAAATAAACAACAACAACAAAAACCACACACAAAAAGAAAACCAACAAACAAACAGAAAAGCTGGATGTACTTCAAAAGTAACTTGGGGTAGTGAGACAACTTGTGGGGGGGGGTGTTGAAGGAGCTTGCCACAAAAGCTTGACCTAAATTCAATCCTGAACCCAAGCAAAGGCCAAAGGAGAAGAGGGGTTCCACAAACAACTTGTGTGTGGTGGGGCTCGTGTGTCCACGCATGCACATACATAATACACCAACTAAGTTTTAAAGTTGGGCTGAAGAGCGGCTTAGCAGTTAGGAGCACTTACTGCTTTTGCCTGAGTTCAGTTCTCATTGGTCTCACAGTTGCCTACAAACTGAGCTCCAGGGAAGCAATTGCCCTCTTCCGGCCTCCAAGGGCACCAAACACACATGCGTGTGTGCGCGAACACACGAAGAAATAATTTTTTTAAAGTAACTTAAACTATTAATCTATTTATCTGTAAAACAAAGGAATGAAGCTAAAAAGACCTTCAGCAAAAGTTGTTCAGAGTGGGGCATGGTTGTGAAGTAAGGGCTAGCTGTTATTAACATTATTGGAGTTTTAAAAAATTGCACAGTAAGCCCCCAAAGTCCAGTTAAAGAGTTGGAGGAGTGGGAATATGAGCAAAGAGGTCAGGACCAGGATGAGGACACCCACTGAAACAGCTGACCTAAGCTAATGGGAGCTCACCAACTCTGGTCTGACAGGGAAGGAACCAGCACAGGACCAAACTAGGCCCTCTGAATGTAGATGACAGTTTCATGGCTGGGGCAGACTATGAGGCCACTGGCAGTGGGACCAGGCTTTATCCCTACTGCTTGTACTGGCTTTTTGGAACCTATTCTTTCTGGAGGGATACCTTGCTCGGCCTAGACATAGTGGGGAGGGCCTTAGTCCTGCCTCAAAGCAATGTGCTAGACTTTGTTGACTCCCCAAGGGAAGCCTTACCCTCACTGAAGAGTAGATGGGGGTGGGGAGGAGGAGTCAGAACTGAAATTGGTATGTAAAATGAGAAAAGATAGTTTTGTTTAGTTTTTAGATTGCGTAGTATTTATTTTAGGTGTATGTGTGTTTGTGTTCAGAGAGGTGTGGGACAGCTTGTGAGATTGGATCTGTTCTCCCCTCTTCTTGTGGGATCAGGGGATCAAACTCAGGTTGTCAGCTTGGTGGCAGGCACATTTAACCCACTGAGCCAACTCTCCAGCCAACGTCTCTGGTTTTTAATTAGTTCATCCCATGTTCACCCACAAGAGCTCTTTGTGGGACAGCCCTGTCATTATTACCCCCGTTCTGAGCGGCAGGGCCTGTGGAAGGCTCTAGATCACATACTGGACGAAAGGCAGAGCCACCATGATTCCAATCCGGGTCTGTCTGCAGAACCCTCAGTCTTTATCAAATCACATATCGGGTGTCTGAGTTGACTCGTTCATCCAGTGGATAGAGCCACAGCGACAGCGTCTCTCCCTTTCAGGAACTCGAAGTCCAGGAGAAAAGGCAGGATATGTTTTAAAATGATGGCTTTTTGGACTCAGCAAGACAAATAGCACATGCCTTATCCTACATTAGCATCTAGATTTATCCATATGGCCTGAAAGTAGAAGAAAGACCAGTGACTGCTATTGGGAGGATGAAGGGACCAATGGGGAGACGTAGGAACAGGAAGCTAAAGGGGGGGGGGGGGGAGACGCGAACATCGTATTATTTCCTTTCCTATGCAGAAGTTATATATTTAAATATAAAGAGAGATAACGGGAAGGTAGACAGGGCACGTGGCTGGAAGAAGGGGTCTAGGTTGGGGGAGGTGATAGGAGAGTGAACTTGACCGAAGTGTAATAATATGCACGTATGCAAATACCATAATGAAACCCATTCATTATTCTAATTTTTAAAAAGAAATAATCGAAAAGAAAATGATGGTGTTTCTTTAAAAGGACCATTCTGCGAGTCATTCATACAACACACACTAGGAATCTGCTATGTGCTGGGCTCTGTGCCAAGCCCTGGGAATAATTGAAAGACAAATATGGTACAGTGTAGTTATAATCTAATGGGATAGACAGATATGTACATAAATTATGATAGGCATAAGGAATTCAGTTAAAACAAAACTATGAAAAAAAAAAAAAGCACAGAGACTGGAAAAGCTGACCTGCGTTGGAGATGGGGCAGAGGCTAAGCCTGGGTGGATTTGAACTTGGAGAGCAGCAGGCATGTGATGGCTGTTGGGAAGCTTCGTGCCTTTCCTGGGGAGTAAAGGATGCCTTTGTGTAGCAGCTGGGTCTTGTTCTGTGGGCAGGCTTTAGGTAGGGGCGGGGCTGGGACGGAGAGAACCTGGAAACCAAGAAGTCACTTCTAAGGGAATTGTAGCAGGTAAAAGGGTGAGGAGGACGGGGACAGGTGACAGAGACTGTCGGAGAAGATGCCGGAGAGGACCGTAAAAGAAGACAAGTCAGAAGCAAAGACTAGAGAGATGGGCCTGGATGGCCCGAGGGATGTAATGAGTTCAAGCATCCTCCTAACTCCCTGAGGAGAGCAGGTGGTGCCTCGGTCCTTTGAAGTGGGCTTCTTCAGACCAAGGAGCTATCAGTGGCCAGGAGTGGCAGAGTAAGTGAACCGGATGCAACACTGGGAGAGAACAGTGCTTTCTGCTTTGGGAGGATAGAATTCTGCTCCCAGCACCCATGTCCGGGTAGCACAGCTACCAGTCACTCCAGCTCCAGAGGCCGAAATGGCCTTTTCTGGTCTCCTCTGGCATCCTCTTTCCACACATACACAGAAACAAAATAAATACTTTTAAAAGGAAAAAAGTTTTGCAGCCACTCAGAGATTCAGAGTGAAGACTTTGCTTGTTGTCCTAGTCAGGGCTTTGTGCAAGCTAACCAGGCCCCGGACTACTGATTTACACGCCCAGTCTCCAGCAGAGAGTTTAGAGAAACCAACTTTAGCATATGAACGGATCTGTTAGGTTAGCTCCAAGAGTGGAGGATTAATAAGGGCAGCTGGAGTAGGTGGTACAGTTCTCTAATCCCGCGCTGTAACCAAGGAGGTAGAGGTAGGGGGATCAGGACTTCAAGGGCAGCCTCAGCTAACTTTCAAACTGCTGGAGACTCTCTCTCGAGAAAAAGAGAGGAAAAGACTCTGGACTCGGGGGGCAGGGGGTCTGAGCATGGAGTCTGCCTACTATGCTTGAGAGGCCTGTGATTTGATCCCTGTCACCTCCATACTCAGTGTGTGAAGCTATTCCACATGAAGCTGCTCCCCTTCTCCATGACCCTGAGTAAGTTGCTCATGGAGAACAACACGGGTTCTCCAAAGCAAGGGTGTTTACGTACTTTAGCAAGGTACTTTATGGAAACCCTTGAAGCCAGGTGGTGATACATGCCTGTAATCTCAGGATCTGGTAGGTGTAGGATCAGAAGTTCAAGGCCAGCCTTGGATACATAGTGAATCTGAGGCCAGCTTGGGTTACATGAGACCCAAGAAGAGGAAAAGGAAGGAGAGGGGCACTCTGAAGTTGGGCAGGTATTCAGTTTTCTAAGCAGCCCATGAGAACTTGCTCTTCTAACTTCCTGCAGGGGTCGCTGCTGCCTTAGGCTGGGGCTGCCGCCTCTGGTCTCAGCCAGTTTCTTCTAAGAAAACTGGCGGTCTTTGCCTGGGCAAAGGCTGAGTACACACACCCTGGACCTGTTTTCAGCCAAGGGGGCTAAGGGATGGCAGAGCTTAGCCAATGGCATTTGGTGGGGGTGGTAGAGTGGGCACTGTTTTTTTTTTTTCTGTTTCTGGGTCACAAGTTTATTAAAATAAAAGAAAGTGTGGGTAAATGCTGCCATCTGTGCTGCCCCCCAACACACACACACACACACACACACACACACACACACACACACACACACACCCCGGGTCCCAGACTAGACAGAGGGATTGAAACTGTTTTACAGACAACTCCTAGGACAAGGACTTCACTGAAAACCTAGCTCACATACGCAATGCCTGCAGATTGCTGCAACTCGCTCCTCAGCATCTCTGCTCAGGATGGAGGGGTGGGCTGCTGAGGGAGGTGGAGGTGAAGACCCCTGAGTCTGCTCTGGGATGAGGAGGCCCCCTAAGCCTGAGTCCCGCTGTGGGGCTCTGAGCCAAGAGCCCCCGTGAGCAGTGGCCTCCGAAGGGCAGCGGTGATTTTTTTCACATAAATATATCGCACTTAAATGAATTTAGACAGCATGACATCAGAGAGTAATTAAATTGGTTTGGGTTGGAATTCCGTTTCCAATTCCTGAGTTCAGGTTTGTAAAAGATTTTTCGGAGCACCTGCAGGTTTGTGTGTGTGTGTGTGTGTGTGTGTGTGTGTGTGTGTAAGTATTTTCACTGGAAAGGATTCAAAATTAGAGGGAAAAAAAAAACTGGAGCGCAAGGCAGCATTACGCCATTCTTCCTTCTTGGAAAAATCCCTCAGCCTTATACAAGCCTCCTTCAAGCCCTCAGTCAGTTGTGCGGGAGAAAGGGGGCGGTCGGCTTTCTCCTTTCAAGAACGAGTTATTTTCAGCTGCTGACTGGAGACGGTGCACGTCTGGATACGGGAGCATTTCCACTATGGGACTGGATACAGACACACGCCCGGCGGACTTCAAGACGCTCAGACTGAGGAGAAAGCCCTGCCTGCTGCTGCTACTGCTGCTGCCGCCGCCGCTGCTCCAGAAGACCCACTCCTTCCGTGTTTTTTCCTGCCAAGCCAGAGACACCTTCGCTGCCTTTCTCTGTGGTGTCAGTCAGCGGTTGGCCAGAGGATGAGACTCCCCAAACTCCTTACTTTTTTGCTTTGGCACCTGGCTTGGCTGGACCTGGAATTGATCTGCACTGTGTTGGGTGCCCCCGACTTAGGCCAGAGACCCCCAGGGGCCAGGCCAGGGTTGGCCAAAGCAGAGGCCAAGGAGAGGCCACCCTTGGCCCGGAACATCTTTAGGCCAGGGGGTCACAGCTATGGTGGGGGGGCCACCAATGCCAGGGCAAAGGGAAGCTCTGGGCAGACACAGGCCAAGAAGGATGAGCCCAGAAAAATGCCCCCCAGATCAGGTGTGCCTGAAACCAAGTCAGGACCCCCTCCCCAGACTAGGCAGCCTGCAGCACGGACTGTAACCCCAAAAGGACAGCTTCCTGGGGGCAAAGCATCTTCAAAAACAGGATCTGCCCCCAGCTCCTTCCTGCTGAAGAAGACCAGGGAGCCTGGGACCCCTCGAGAGCCCAAGGAGCCGTTCCGCCCACCCCCCATCACACCCCATGAATACATGCTCTCGCTGTACAGGACGCTGTCCGATGCTGACAGAAAGGGACGCAACAGCAGCGTGAAGTTGGAGGCTGGCCTGGCCAACACCATCACCAGCTTTATTGACAAAGGGCAAGGTGAGGGGGTGGGGTGGCAGGGAGGGGCATTTGTACAGACCCAGGACCTCCAAAGTCCTGGAGTGTGCAGGTGGGGTCAGTGTGTAGCTCCAGCCTAGGGTGGGAGTCTGGAGTTTATACAAGTGCGGTACTAGGAGCACCTAGGGATCACCATGCCCAGCTTCCGCAAGGTGCAGAATAGGCACGAGAGTACAGAGAGGAGCCAAGAGCTGCAGCTGGACACTAGACGCCAAGATCCACTCTTGATTACTGGGCTCACACTTTGGTGTGGGTTGCAACCCTAAAGTTTTTATGCCCCAGATTTTCCTCAGATAGCAAAGAGAAAGCAACTTTAGGTCCCTGTGGGTCTTCAACTTTACCCTCAGAGAGGGGGCAAAGGGTAGGATATGTGAAGACCCAAAGCGTGTCTATCATCTTGGAGTAGCAGCTGACCTAGGGACTAACTCACACTGTGACCCTAGAAGTCCCTTCTTCTCTGGGGACTGTTTTCCTGTATGTCTACTGCACGGGCATCGGCTTGGGTGATGTCCGAGCCCTGTGAATGCAAACGCCTCGCGTCTTATCCTAATATGCGGCGTTCATCAGTAACCTGGGAGAACACTTGTCTTCCTTGCTTCTCTGGAGGTCTGCCCACCTAGTGTTATGGGCTCAAGGCTTCCTCTCAACTTGCTGTGTGTTCTCAGCAAATCCCTTCCCTTCGTAGAGCCTCAGGTTCGCACAGTGCAGAGCTAGCTGGGCCGCTGGCAGTTAGTGAGGTGCCTTGCAGTTCAGAGGCTCTGGTTCTGAGTCCTGGGACTTTGGCTGGCAGGGTGGGGGAGGGGCTAGAGAGTGGGAGAGGCTCCTCATTAGAGCTGGTCTGTAGGGGAATGACAGGGGGTGGGGGAGGTACAGAGGCAGCAGGTCTGGCAGAGGTGGGGGAGGTGGCCTGGCGGCCTGCCCAGCCAGGGAAAGCTGTGACCCCTCTAGGGCTCATAAAATAAGTCCTTATGTCCCCCCCCCAGCACTAAGGGGGTTTGGGGAGGGGGAGATGGAGAGTTTAAAGGCCTAATTAGTTACTTTCTAGAGCAATATTTGAATATTCCCTAATGGCATATTGGCATTTAGGAAGGAGGGCATGCTGATTCAGAGATACCACTGAGTTTCACACACACACACACCACACACACACACACACACACACACACACACAGAGAAAGAGAGAGAGAAAGAAAGAGAGAGAGACAGAGAGACAGAGAGAGCCTGGTAAATGAATCACATACATGCATACACATATATAACATCATTTTTCAAGTATTCATAGAAACCTGACTGTACTTACTTATGCCAATAGCATACGTATTACCTTATACTCACTCATGAGCCCAATTGCACACACACACACATGCACACACACACTGGAACACTCATGCACACAAAATTGTTAGACTGGGAACTAGGGAAGTTGAGTTTCAGATTGGCCTTGCTATTAATTTGCTGTGTTACCTACATCAGTTTACTCCCCAGCTCTGTGCCTCGCCCACCCGTACAAGAACGCTAAGACCCTTAGGTTGGAAGAAGCTCAGAGTGTTGAAGTTCTAGGCTACAGTTCTCTTTCCATGTCCCCCTAACCAGATGACACTGAATGAGTCCCCTCATTTACTCGGCGCTTCCGGCTCCTCCTCTGGAAGAGGAGCATGCACATGCTACCTGTCTTCCAAGTGGGAGATCATCACGCTGGCTCGTGGATGGGGTGGGCACTGGGAGAAGGCAGTTCTAGGCTATGACTCTAATATATATCATCAGCACGCAGCAGGGACACTCAGATCACACAAAGCGCCACACCTACCTCCATTTGGAAAAGGGCTCTTGGTGATTTGGGTGTTGGCTTTGGCCATAGTGGGGAAGAGGTTAAAGAAATCTCTTTTGAGTGGGAGAGAGTTAGGTCCTCCCTGGAGGCCCAGAGGTGGCAGGCTGTCTAGGGAAGTGACAGACATTGACTGATGGCTGTTTTCTCCAGATGATCGAGGCCCTGTGGTCAGGAAGCAGAGGTACGTGTTTGACATCAGTGCTCTGGAGAAGGATGGGCTGTTGGGGGCTGAACTGCGGATCTTACGGAAGAAGCCCTTGGACATGGCCAAGCCAGCGGTCCCCAGTAGAGGGCGGGCTGCCCAGCTGAAGCTGTCCAGCTGCCCCAGCGGCCGGCAGCCGGCAGCCTTGCTGGATGTGCGCTCCGTGCCAGGCCTGGATGGGTCTGGCTGGGAGGTGTTCGACATCTGGAAACTCTTCCGAAATTTTAAGAACTCAGCACAGCTGTGCCTGGAGCTGGAGGCCTGGGAACGGGGCCGGGCTGTGGACCTCCGTGGCCTGGGCTTTGAACGCGCTGCCCGACAGGTCCACGAGAAGGCCCTGTTCCTGGTATTTGGTCGTACGAAGAAACGGGACCTGTTCTTTAACGAGATTAAGGCCCGTTCTGGCCAGGATGACAAGACTGTGTATGAATACCTGTTTAGCCAGCGGCGGAAACGGCGGGCCCCACTGGCCAACCGCCAGGGCAAACGACCCAGCAAGAACCTCAAGGCTCGTTGCAGTCGCAAGGCTTTGCATGTCAACTTCAAGGACATGGGCTGGGACGACTGGATCATTGCGCCCCTTGAGTATGAGGCCTTCCATTGCGAAGGACTGTGTGAATTCCCCTTGCGCTCCCACTTGGAGCCCACAAACCACGCGGTCATCCAGACCCTCATGAATTCCATGGACCCCGAGTCCACACCACCCACCTGTTGTGTGCCCACACGGCTGAGTCCCATTAGCATCCTCTTCATTGACTCCGCCAACAACGTGGTGTATAAACAGTACGAGGACATGGTCGTAGAATCTTGTGGCTGCAGGTAGCAGCACTGGCCCTCTGTCTTACAGGGTGGCGCATCCAGAGAGAACCCCTCCACATGCCCCCAGAGTCACAGAGGGGTTGTGAAGCTGCAGCCGGAAGGGGATTTCAGCAGGCCTTCTCTCTGGGTGTGGTCTGGGCTAACGAGTCCCCCACCTGAGGATTCCTGCCCTTCTGCTCCTCTGACAGGCAGCGACGGGGCCCAAAGAACAGACTGAGTGGGACTGAGACCCAGGAAATGAGGCTCGGTCTCCATCTCTCCTGCCTGGGCCTCCTCCGTCTCCAGACTCTCCAGAGGAGCTGGTGCTATCCTAAGCCCTTCATGGGACAGTCACAGTGCTATCCCCTCCTTGAGTCACTTTTGTGCCTGTGACTTTCTACCCTTAGGGCAGAGGAGATGCTCACTGTCCGGGCTGGTCGAGCAGGGGACATGGGTAGGGATGAAGTGTAGGGGCAAAGAGTATGAGCCTATTAGACTGTTAGACTGAAATGTACATTGATGAGATAAAAAGCTGAATCCTCATTCCTAACGTGTGGCAGATTTCTTGTTTACTCCAGGGGACCCAGACCCCTTAAAGAGTCGCTGACTCTGAGCGGGAAGGTAGGTTGCCTCAGGTAAAAACTGTTTCTCTGGCTTGGACCCCACCCCCACGCCTGGGAACTGAAGCAGATCGGGGCAGATCGGGGCAGAGAGTACAGCTGGTCAGGGCCAGTGCTCACCTCTTACCCCATTCCTGATCCTTCCAAAGGCCTATTGGTTCCCAGCTCCTTCCGTTCCATTGGGGCCTAGCAGAAAACAAGAGTTTTACATTCCTTAGTTAGTTCGCTGTCTCCAGAATGAAGCCTTAGGAGAGGGAAGGAGCTTGATTACCTTTAAATTCATCTCTACCTCGTTCACCAGCACCTGCCCAGTCCAGGCTCCCTCTGCTTCCAGAATCACGGAGTTGACTGAGCCTCAATTTATTCCCCTGCCCGCCAAGGGTCTCCTCCTCTCTATGGCGGCATCTCCTTTCTGCCTTTGACCATTGTTCTGGCATGGTCTGGCATGGTCTGGCTTGGGACCCCACTGCTGCTCTCTTGCTCTGTGTGACAGACTGCAGCACTCCGCTGTTCCCGCAGCTCCTCCCTGTACATTCTACAAGCACATAATTGCACACGAATCACCCACCTCCCTGCTGACCTCAGACAGACAATGCCAGGCCCAGCCCCACAGTGCTTCTTGCTTGGAACTTGGCCCACAGTAAATGCTCACTTCCTTCCCTTTGCTAGAATCTTTGGGGAGGTATGGGATGTGAACTTTCAGAGAGGACAGTCCGCTGGTAGGGAAACTGAGGCACCTGGATCCCAGAGTGGAGGGCCCAAGGCCAGATTCTACCTGGCTACAGAGAGACACAAGAGCCAGGAGACTCTGGTTCCCACCCAGAGGGCCTCAGAATTTTCCCCACCTCTCTCCAGCTGGGGCTTTGATTCCCAGGGCTGCCAGCCAAAGCTGTCTCAAGAGTAGCGATCCCTGCCCAACAATGGGCAGGTCTTGTGTCCTTTCCCTTTGGGTTGTCAGGACCTGAAGCAAGAGCCCAGTGCAGGGGGCAGCCTTCGTTTGAGCTGCCTCCTTGGTTTGGAGGCCATTACCTGTCCCAGAGGGGCCAGACTGAGTCTGGAACTGAGTTCTCTCTGGCTTGGCTTCGTTGTGCTTGGCTAGTAGTGAGCCCAGGAGCTCTGGAAGTAAACAAAAGAGCTGCCACAGCAGACAGAGGCCTGGTGTGTGAGAGGAGAACGAGCCCAGAGGAAGGTGCCAGTGAGGCCAAGGAGACAGCAGTGGATACAGAGAGAGCAGTGTAGGAGCAAGGTGGCTCGAACCCACAGGCAGAGAGACAGCACGAAGGGGTCACGGGTGGCACTGGCCGCTCTCAAGTACTTATTTCCTGGGTTGTGTGTCTTTTGTTTCTTAAAAAGTTCTCCGTGCCTTGGTGCCAGAGGAGGGTAACCCGACTCACAGAGCTCTTCCTGTTGAAGGACTCGGCTTTGAGTGAATGGTCATAGTGCTGGCTGGACACCCCTGAAGCTTTCTTTCTCACCCCAGCCTACCCTGGAGCTCTTTTTCTCAAAGGAACAATCCAGACTTTGTGGCCCCTACATTCAGCTCTAGGGATCTAGGAGTGGCAAGAGACCTTCCATCTCCACCTTCAGATCAGGGCAATGGCCTCTTTGGAGAGCTCTACTCCACAGCACCACACTACCCACAGCCATGGGAAGCTGCATTCCTATGTACTGCATTCTTGCTCAAAGAGTAGAGAACTTTCTGGGCTCAGGTGATGACTCATTGATAAAAGTACTTACCATACAGTGTGAGGACCTGCATTTTGATTCCCAGCACCCACATAAAAATCAGACAACAGCAGTACCGTAATCCCAGTGTGGCATTGGCCACCCCAAGTATTTATTCCCCGGGTTGTAATCCCACTGCTTGAGAGGCAGAGATAGCAGATCCCTGGAGCATGCTGGCCAGCCAGCCTAGCCAAATCTTTGAGCTCCAGGTTCAGTGTGGGAGACCCTATCTCAAAACACAAGGTAGAGAGCGGTTGAGGAAGACACCTGACATCAACCCGTGGCCTCTACAGGAATACACATAACACACATGCACACACACACATACATGTGTACTTGGATGCTCATATGCACACAAAGACATACCCCCCTCCCCGCCGCCACACAAACAACATAGGGCTTCTGTTCTACTCCATAGTCCCCTAGCTCTGAAGGGTTCAAAAACCTGTGTAGTTTCAAACTTCAGTTTTGTCTTCTGTCAGTTAAAGGCCTTGGGGGCTGCAGAAAGGGCTCAGCAGTTTGAAGTGCTTGCTGTCCTTGCTGAGGACCCGAGTTCAGTTCCCAGCACCCACATCAGGTGGTAACAAGCACCTGTGATTCCGGCTCCAGGGGATGTGAGGCCTCTTCTGGCCTCTGTGGCTGATGATGCATGTAATGAGTGTGCATGCACACGCACATGCATACAAACAAAAGTACATCTTAAGAAAAAGTTACAGGCTTTGAACAAGACGTGGGTACTGCCATGTGGCCAGGCTGCCCCATGACTCACTATGTATCCGAGGCTGGTCCTTAGCCTTCTGAGATTGCAGGTTTGACTTGGGTCCTCATTTGAGAAAGGAGAGAAGTAAATGGCAAAAAGAGGGACATGAAATAGAAAGGGAGGTGGTAAACATCATATTGATTAGGTGATTCACGAAGCGAGCTGCGAGAACATGAAAGACACCCAACCTAGTAGAGATGGCACTCAGTAAGCACTAGCTGCTGTCTTTATTGTCACTTAGATTGTCCTAATAATAAGTAGTATGAGGACTAGGTGTGTGTGTAGTCCTCACAGTGTAACACTGGCTGTCCTGGAACTCTCGATGTTGACCAGGCTGGCCTCGAACTCACAGAGACCCACCTGCCTCTCTGCCTCCCTAGTGCTGGGATTAAAGGTGTGTGCCACCACATCTAGCTTCTAAGAGGACCATTGACTTCTGGTCCCCCCCCCCCCAGAGGAGTGGCAGAGTGGCAACCACATGTTTCCTGCAGATCTCCTCATTCCTATACCCACTCTTCTGGGCCCCTGAGTCCACTGACCCCTGTCTTGGCTAGCAATGGAGTCACCTCCCTGGCTTGACTCCCTGGCCCCAAAACTATCTCTCCTTAGGGACACGCCATGCTGTTAGTTCCTTGGGAAAAATAGCGGAGCAGAGTTTAGGGCAGGAAACATGAGAGGCCCAGAGGGGGGGAAAGAAGGGAGGCTTCCAGCACTCTGCTCCTGATCGCTGGGCCCTTTCCACATCCTGTGTCCCAGGGTCACAACAGGAGGAACAGCTTCTCCAGGGCTGGGACATATAACCTTGGGAAGACTTACAGCTCTCATTCCGACTCAGCTGGCTCTCCTGATTTGAGCACACATGTAAGGAAGCACAGTAGGGCTGGGCTAGTCACACAAGTGGGAATCGGTGAGTTCCAGCCCTGGTTCTCCCACTTTCCAGCTAAGTGGTCCAGGCTAAGTTAGTTAACCTCTCCAAGCCCCAGTTTCCTTGACTGTAAAACAATGGACAATATAAAAGTTATAAATCTGGGGCTTGAGAGATGAGTCAGTTGTTAAAAGCACTTGCTGTTCCTGTAGAAGGCCTATGTTTGCTTCCCTGTATCCACACAGCAGCTCACAATCACCTGTAACTCCAGGTCCAGAGGAGCCAGCATCCTTTCTGGTCTCTGTGGGCACCATCCATTCATGTGCCACACATACCTACACACAGGGAAACACTCAGAAACATGAAATAAAACATATAAATCATTAGGTAGTGGTGGTGTATGCCTTTAGTCCTAGCACTTGGAAGGCAGAGGCAGGCAGATCTTCGTGAATTTGAGGCCAGCCTAATTTACAAAGTGAGTTCCAGGACAGCTAGGACTGTTGCACAGAAAAATTCTATCTTGAAAAACCAATATATAAATGTAAAGGTCTTGAAAAATTATAAACCCTTAGATTCAGAATATGAGGGTACTTAGCAATTTCATCAATGAATGACTTTTTGATCTAGTCATTAATTCGTTGATTAATGAACAGTTGCCGAAAGTCTAATCAGGCACAGACGCTGTACTGATTGTTAGGATAATGATAGAAGTATTGCATGTGTTTACCAAAGGCTTGCCATGTGCCAGGTTCTTGTACTTAACTCTTTATGGGAAGTTTCATACTTATAATGTTCTTAAGGTTCATGCATGAGTGAAAAAGAAAACAAAGAACCTAAATCATGTTGGGATAAGGAAGGCTTGAAGAGAGTAGATGAAATAGAAAAGTAAGAAAAGCTCTATCCAATTAAATCCACGATCCCAACTCCATCAGTAAGTATGGGATATGAAAAACGTGGTTTCACCAACTTCAGATGGGAAGAACACGACGTTGTAGGTGGCTGTGAAGGCTATGGAATTGATGGAATGTAATATGGCTGCCAGAATGCTATAACAAGGATGATATAAGAGCTTCAGGACTGGGACAGTTCATAGTTCAGAGGTATACTGGCTTGTCTAGCATGTGCAAGACTCTGGGATTGTAACCTAACCCTGCAAGAAAAGGAAAAAATAAAAGTGGACAAAAAAGTGCTCATTATATATTATATGTCACTATACCTGGTTTTGTTTTAGAGACCTTTGAGGTTTTGTTTTGTTTTGTTTTATTGATTTTTGAGCTCTACATTTTTCTCTGCTCCCCTCCCTGCCTCTTTCCCTCCCTGTTCAACCCTCCCCCAAGATCCCCATGCTCCCAATTTACTCAGGAGATCTTGTCTTTTTCTACTTTCTACTTCCCTAGCAGATTAGATCTATGTAAGTCTCTCTTAGTGTCCGCATTGTTGTAGGCTGGTTTTCTTTTTTTTTCGAGACAGGGTTTCTATGTGGCTTTGGAGCCTGTCCTGGAACTAGCTCTGTAGACCAGGTTGGTCTCGAACTCACAGAGATCCACCTGCCTCTGCCTCCCAAGTGCTGGGATTAAAGGTGTGCGCCACCATCACCCGGCTATAGGCTGGTTTTCTTTGCTTTATGTTTAAAAACCACCTATGAGTGAGTACATGTGATAATTGTCTTTCTGTGTCTGGGATACCTCACTCAAAGTAATGTTTTCTAGCTCCATCCATTTTCCTGCAAAATTCAAGCTGTCGTTATTTTTTTCTGCTGTGTAGTACTCCATTGTGTAAATATACCACATTTTCCTTATCCATTCTTTGGTGGAGGGGCATTTAGGTTGTATCCAGGTTCTGTCTATGACAAACAAAGCTGCTATGAACATAGTTGAGCACAAGTCCTTGTGGCACGATTGAACATCCTTTGGATATATACCCAACAGTGGTATTACTGGGTCTTGAGGAAGGTTGTTTCCTAATTTTCTGAGAAATCACCACACTGACATTCAAAGGGGTTGTACAAAGTTGCATTCCCACTGGCAATGCAGGAGTGTTCCCTTTTCCCCACAACCTCTCCAGCATAAGTTGTCATCAGTGTTTTTGATCTTGGTCATTCTTACAGGTGTTAAGATGGACTCTCAGAGTTTTTTTTTTTTTTTTTGATTTGCATTTCTCTGGCAACTAAGGATGTTGAACATTTCCTTAAGTGTCTTTCAGCCATTTTAGATTCCTCTGTTGAGAGTTCTCTGTTTAGGTCTGTACTCTATTTTTTTTATTGGATTATGTGATCTTTTGGTGTCCAATTTCTTGAGTTCTTTGTATATTTTGGAGATCAGACCTCTGATGTGGGGTTAGTGAAGATCTTTTCCTATTCTGTAGGCTGTTGTTTTGTCTTGTTGACCGTGTCCTTTGCTTTACAGAGCTTTTCAGTTTCAGGAGGTCCCATTTATTAATTGTTTCTCTCACTGTCTGTGCTGCTGGGGTTATATTTAGGAAGTGGTTCTCCATGCCAATGTGTTCAAGTGTACTTCCCACTTTCTCTTCTATGAGGTTCAGTGTGACTGGCTTTATGTTGAGGTCTTTGATCCATTTGGACTTGAGTTTTGTGCATGGTGATAAATATGGGTCTGTTTTCATTCTTCTGCATGTTGATATCCACTTATGCCAGTACCACTTGTTAAATATGCTTTCTTTTTTTCCATTTGATATTTTTTGCTTCCTTGTCAAAAATCAGGTGTTCGAAGATGTGTGGATTGATATCCGGGTCTTCTATTTGGTTCCATTGGTCCTCTTGTCTGTTCTAATGCCAATACCAGGCTGTTTTCAGTACTTTAGCTCTGTAGTAGAGTTTGAAGTCAGGGATTGTGATACTTCTAGAAGTTCTGTTATTGTACAGGATTGTTTTAGCTATCCTGAGTTTTTTGCTTTTCCATATGAAGTTGAGTACCATTCTTTTGAGGTCTGTGAAGAATTTTGCTGGGATTTTGATGGGCATTGTGTTGAATCTGTAAGACTTTTGTTGTAGGAGAGGATGCTTGTTTGTTTCTCAGTCACCCAGACTTCCAAAATACAGATACTGTATTATTTAAATCACTGCTTGGCCTATTAGCTCTATCTTCTTATTAGCTAGCTGTTACATATTAATTTAACCCATTTCCATTATATTATATTTTAGCACAAGGCTCGTGGCCTACTGGCAAGGTTCTGGCATTCTGTTTCTGGCGGCAACTCCATGGCTTCTCCTCACTCTGCCTTCCTTCTCCCAGCATTCAGTTTAGTTTTCCCCACCTATCTGTACTCTGTCCTATCAGGCCAAGCTAGTTTCTTTATTCATTAACCAATAAAAGCAATACATATACAGAAGGATCTCCCACACCATTTCCCCTTTTCTGTTTAAATAAAAAAGGTTTTTACTTTAACATAGTAAAATTATATATAGCAAAACAGGTATCAAGCAAGAATTACAGTTGTAATATTTATATCTACTTTATCTTTTATCATAACTAAGGAAAACTGGTACATTTTCTAAGAGAAAAAATATATCTATACATACAGAAGACCTGGAAGAATGGCCTGTGTAAGGTGGCTGGGGAGTTAGCACAGACCTGAGTTTGGACTTAAGCATCCATGTGAAAACCAATCATACACAGTCTCCACTGGAGCATTTTAGCCAGCCTGTCTAGCCAAATTAGCAACCTTCAGGTTCAGGGCTGGAGAGATGGCTCAGAGGTTAAGAGCATTGATTATTCTTCCGGAGGTCCTGAGTTTAATTCTCAGCAACGATATGGTGGTTCACAACCATCTGTAATGAGATTTGATACCTTCTTCTGGCTTGCAGATAAACATGCATACAAACGATTACATACATAATAAATAAATGAATCTAAGAAAAAGAGAGAGAGAGACTTGGTGATGGCGCATACCTTTAATCCCAGCACCAGGGAGGCAATGGCAGAAGGAGCTCTGTGAGTTTGAGAACAGCCTGGTTTACATAGACAATTCTAGAAGAGTCAGGGCTACACAGAGAGACCCTGACTCAAAAAACAAATGAACAAAAAAATATAGTGAGGCCAGTATGATAGTTTAGTGCATATAAAGCATTTACTGTACAGTCCTGGGAGATCAAATTATAGTTAAACCTGAAATGGTCTCAGCAAGAATACACGATGGATTGCAGGGAGTGGTGGCTTGGGCCTTTACTCCCAACACTTGGGAGGTAGAGGTAGGCATATCTCTGTGTGCTGCAGGCCAGTTTGGTCTACAAAGTGAGTTCCAGGACAGCGAGGGCTGTCACACAGAGAAACCCTGTCTCAAAAAACAAAAAGACTGACAACAAGATGGAGGAAACTTTGCTTTGTATTGCCCTGTCATAAGCTTAATTTAGTCATTCTGAATGCAAACATTTAAAAACAAACTTAATAAATATACGGAATTTTGCCAGATGTGGAGGCAGTCGGGAGGCAGGGGTAGTTGGTTCTCAGTGAGTTCCAGGCTTGCCACAGCTACATATTGAGACCTGCTCCAAAAACCAAGGCAAATTTGTGGGCTGGGCACAGTGTCCGTAGCCTGTAATCCTAGCACTTGGGAGGCAGAGGCAGGGGAGGGTCAGGACTTCAAGGCCAGCCTCCGGTATGGAGAGCCTGAGGTCAGCCCGGGCTACAAGAAATTTTGTTTAAAAGAAAAAAAAAGTATCATCCTGGATCCCATTTTATATGTCACTTCCTCAGATAGGCTTTTCCTGGCGAAGTTCGCCAAGTAGTTGCACGTATTATTGTTTTTACTAGCTATTTATCAGTTTTTATTTTTCTCAGGAGTTGCCTGGACAAACTTACCTGTACTTTCTCCAACCAGCTCATGAGAGCCACAGCATTACCAGGCACTGGTCGGTGTCCAGTACATACAGAACACTCAGTGGCTCTTTAGTGACTGGGTGGAGAGGAAGTGCTTGAACCGCTAGCTCTTGGCCTCCCGGTCTATTCATTTACTAATTCTGTCCCCACGCCCCAGACAGGATTTCTCTGAGTAGCCCTAATGAGGACCAGGCTGGCCCTGAACTCAAAAGATCCGCTTGCCTCTGCCTCCCGAGTGCTAAGATAAAAGGCATGGGCCACCACCGTCAGGCTATTCTTTCACTAATTCTTTCCTATCAATATTCAAAGACGCTCCTTTTAATTAGCCAACCACGAGCCCCAAGTCCCTCTTCCGCCTGGCGTCAGGTCTGGCAAGTGACAACCTCCTTTCCAGGCTTTCCAGGACTGTGTTCTTAGGTTCTCAGACTTCTGGGCTTTTTTTAAACTCCCGGGACACCCGCGGTCCTGTCCCCTGCAGCCCGGTCGTCTCCTGAGGGTGGCAGTCAGGGAAGGAAGGGCTGTCAAGGGGTTATCGAAGGGTGAATGGGATGTGGGGCCGGGGTCCAGGAGGCGGTGTGGGGGAAGAACTTGAACCCTTGTGACGCACAGCCGGGACATAAGACCCGCGAGGAGACGCGCGCCCTGGAACCCCATTCAGATCCACGGCGGGAAAACCGCGGAGGCGCAGTGCGACATCTACGCCTGCGCTGCGGACGCCCGACTACCTTTAGCAAGAGGGCAGCGTCCTGAGGGGGTGGTGACAACCGGGATTCCGGAAGCCCACTCTTCACCCGGAAATGATCGCGGGGGAACATGGCGTTGCTGGTGCGAGTCCTTGTGAGTGCAGGAATACTTTTCTATAGACGCTCGCGCGTCTCCAGGTTGGGATTGGAGAGGGCGGGGCGGGAGAGCAGGGGAGAAGTGGGGGAGCCTGTGCCACAACTCGGTTGCGTGGCCGCTTTTCCACAGTTTCCCATTCTTCTTTCCCTCATTTGGCCTTGGCTTCTCCGCTTTTTTTTTTTTTTAGAAGGTAGTGACCTCGGATCTTTATGCGATGAGGCTCACTCCCTGGGAGAAGAGCGCGGGGAGCACTTACTGGAGTCTCGGGAGACTGGGGGTTGTCTAGTCCACGCCTGTCACAATGTGACCTTGAGTATGAGATACTGGGGGTTCCAGGTCCACGTGAAAAATGACATGTGTCTCCTTGTAGTCTGTTGGGAGCTGCGGAACCCCCAAGATCCAGAACTTCTCGTAAACAACTTGTTTTCCCCTGATCTGTGTGCCCACAGTTGCTCTGAGCACGAGACCCTCAGGAGTTCCTGATGGCAGGGGAATGGTTTTTGGTGCGTTTGCCTGGGGCGTGGCTGTCCCTGTCTAAGCTGCCCCTGGACAAAATAAAGGGGGCATTCTTGGGGGCATTCCTGTTTCAAGGATTTTGGCATCAAGGATGACCTGTGTCTCTGTCTCTGTGAGTCTTTGTGTGTTTCAATCTCTAGCCCCTTGCCCGGTTCATGAACTGTATGACGGGCTTTTTTTTAGGTTTGTTTCAGAGACTTTAAATGAATTCTCGTATAGTGCAGTGGAATGCATAGTTATCAGAGCAAAAGCTTCAGGAGAAGCACTCGGGAGGCAGAGGCAGGCGGATCTCTGTGAGTTCGAGGCCAGCCTGGTCTACAAGAGCTAGTTCCAGGACAGGAACCAAAAGCTACAGAGAAACCCTGTCTCGAAAATCCAAAAAGAAAAAAATCTCTAGAGAGCAGATAGAGCTGTGCTCGTCAATGCCCTGAGATCTCAATCCAGTAGGGCCATGCCAGGAGAGAGCGTCCCTGTCCACCTTGGGCCTTGGCAACAGCAGAAGCCTCCATAAACTATCCAACCACAGAAGCCTCAGCCTCAGCCCCACCTATACCCAGAGCAACAATCACCGAAAAAGCCACACTACTTGCACCTAGAGGGCCCCTCTACACCTGGAGAA
>NW_026067952.1:11224538-11232272 GCF_014885135.2 Alexandromys fortis
GGAAGTCTGGGACCAGAATTACAGCCAGCCATGAGCTGTCATGTGAGCGTTGGGAACTGAACCCAGTTTCTCTGCAATGACAAGTGCTTCTAACCATTAAGCCAGTTTGTCAGCCCATTTAGCATCCTTTCATTTTATTCTGAAGGAATAGTTTTTGGAAGTTCTGTTTGTAGTTTACATTTCATTTATTTATTTATTTATTTATTTATTTATTTATTTATTTATTTATTATGTATACAATTTTCTGTCTGTGTGTATGCCTGAAGGCCAGAAGAGGGCACCAGACCTCTCTACAGATGGTTGTGAGCCACCATGTGGTCGCTGGGAATCGAACCCGGGTCCTTTGGAAGAGCAGGCAATGCTCTCAACCACTGAGCCATCTGTCCAGCCCAGTTTACACATTCTTTATTGTTTTTCAAGACAGGATTTCTCTGTGTAGCTCTAGCTGTCCTGGACCTCACTCTGTAGACCAGGCTTGAACTCACAGAGATCTGCCTGCCTCTGCCTCCGGAGTGCTGGGATTAAAGGGGATTAAAGGCGTGTGCCACTATCGCCCGGCTAATTTTAATTTTTAAAAGGATGACTCTAGACCTTATATTTATTTGCTTACATGCTTAATTTCATGTTTGTGAGCATGCACACCATGGTGGAGAGGTCAGAAGAGTACTCAAAGGGGTTGGCTCTGCTTCCACCAAAGGGGCTAGGGTACCCCACTCAGGAGGCATGGCAGCAAGTCATAGTGCCAGCTCAAATATGATATATTTTTTTAAGATTTTTTTTTTAAATATTCATGTGTAAGTACATGGGGGAGTACAAGTGCCAGCAGAGGCCAGAAGAGGGCATTAGATCTCCTGGAACTGGAGTTACAGGCTGTTCTGAGCCACCATGTGGGTGCTGAGAATCGACCCCTAGACATGTTTGAACACCCAGTGCTCTGAACCCCTGAATTGTCTCTTTAGTGCCACCCCAGTACCCCCTCACCCCCAATATGCTGTTTTAATTGGTTTGAAACTTTACTAATAGTTCTACCTCCAGATTTGAATTAGAAGGACTTCAAGGTAAACTGTTCTCTTTTGGTTTCTTAAATGTGCCTGGGTTGGGGCTGGAGAGATGGCTCAGTGGTTAAGAGCACTGGCTGTTCTTCCAGAGGTTATGAGTTCAATTCCCAGCAACAGCATAGTGGCTCACAACCATCTGTAATGAGATCCGGTGCCCTCTTCTGGCACGTAGACATACATGGAAGCAGAATGTTGTATACATAATAAATAAATAAATCTTTAAAAAAAATGTTCATGGGTTCTGGAGGTAGCTATTTGGGTTCCAGTATTAATACTAAAGCTGTCATTTATTAACTTGGTGACATTGGGGAGTTGTTGATACACGTTTTTTTTTTGTATGAATAGGATAGGAACAATACACTTAGCTTACTCAATGGCAGTCTGGCAATTGTAAGCTTTAAGAGATTGGTTCCTTCACCCAACCAGTCCTGTCCTTAGAGTCAAGTCATTGGCATAAAGTTTGAAAGTACTTGTTAGGAAGGACAAGACACTCATCTGAATCCCAGGAGGTTTAGGAGCTCTTGCTAGGACCCAAACTTGAAGGCTGAATATGTATTTCTTCTCCCCCAACCCTTTTGAGAAAAAGGTCTCACTATGTAGCCCAGGTTGGCCTGGAATTTCCTATGTCAGTCTGACTGGCCTTAGAAGATTCTCCACCTAGGTGTATTCCACGATTCCTGATAGCATTTTCTTTTCTAGAGGAACCAGACTAGCGTCTCCCAGTGGGTTCCAATATGCAGCCACCTGGTATCAGTATCTCCTACCCCAAGACAGTGGGACAGGACTCTCTCCGGCACTTCCCAGGTAAAGTTTGTTTTTTTGGTTGGTATGAAACCTTATTTATGTGCAAACCACACTGATGGAAAAGCCTGTGAGATCCCTCTGGGTCTCTATGGTGTTGGTTCAAGAACTTAGCTTGGGATACCATGTCACAGCCTGATGGGTTTTTTACTGTTAGGGACCTTTCCCAGTTATTCATTGTAGAGTTATTTTATGCTACTTTTCTTTGGGTGACAAAATATTTCCTTTTCTTTTTTTTTCTCTTTTTCTTTCTTTGTTTTTTAGAATTTATTTATTTATTATGTGTGCCTGCACACCAGAAGAGGACATCAGATCTAATGACAGATGGTTGTGAGCAACCATGTAGCTGCTGGAAATTAAACTCAGGACCTCTAGAAGAGCAGTCAGTGCTCTTGACTACTGAGCCATCTCTTCAGCCCTCATATTTCTTTTTCTTTATGAACTTAAAGTCCAAGGCACGGTTATTTAAGGCCTTAGTTTGCCTTTGACCAGATGATTTGTTGTGATGTCTTGAACCCTGGACTGTTGTATGAGACCACCAATTAGTTCCCGGCTGCTCAGCCCCAAAATAACCACATAGAAACTTTATTATTTGCATTACTGTTTGGCCAATAGCTTAAGTGTCTTTCTGGCTAACTAGTATCTTAAATTAACCCATTTCTATTAGTTTGTATTTTACCATGAGGCTTGTGGCCTACCGACAAGGTTCTAGCTGGCAGCTCCATGGCTTCTCCTTCACTCCACCTTCTTTCTCCCAGCATTCAGTTTAGTTTTTCCCACTTAGTTCTACTCTGCCCTATCAACAGGCTAAGGCAGTTTCTTTATTAACCAGTTAAAGCAACACATATACAGAAGGACTTCCCACATCATTTCCTCTCTTCTGTTTAAATAAAAAAGGTTTTCACTTTAACATAGTAAAATTACATATAACAAAACAGGTATCAAGCAAGAATTAGAGTTGTAACATTTATATCTGCTTTATCTTTTATTATAACTAAAGAAAAGTATAACTATTTTTCAACTCCATCAAAGACTCTAGAAGGATATAATATTACCTAAGTAAACAGGAAGTGCATTGTCAGCAACTTCTAAAACTCTAGAATTGACAGAGGCATCACACTGCCTGGACAGTCACCCAAACTTCTTCTGTATCATTGGGGCATCCATCTTCAGCATACAGAGCTATAGTATCTAGTAGACTTTTGCATGAAGCAGGAAATTTGAAGATCTGTTCTGCCTTGTAATGCCAAAGTCCATCAGTTGCTTTCTTCTGTGTCCTGCAGAATGTCTGACAGACTCTTTTGTGTAGCAGGACCCAGAAGAATCGTCTCACCTTTAGGCAAGTTTAGTAGTCATGTCTCTGTGGGTCCTGCATTTCCAGTTCATACAGCATAACATCAAGCAGTCCTGGCAAGAACAGTTTCTTGCCCAAATGGCTAACAAACTCTATAAGTATCCTCTTCGATGCCCATCATCCTGTTGAAGTAATTGGTGCTGTGAGGAGCAGATGTGTCTCATGTCATGAAAAGTCCTAAATTATTAAAACATTTTAAATGCCACATTCTGAAGGTCTCTGAAAGATTTGAAGAATATCTAACTGAAATATATCTCTATATATCTAGAAAACCTAACTATCATGACTAGAAAGTTGACTATTATAGGTGATTATCAACTTATATTTCTTTTAATTAATTAATTAATTAATTAATTTTTTTACTAAAAGAGAAGTGTTCCATTGTTGAGCAACTTGCTTTATCAGTTTCAAAGCAGTCATCTCTGATGTCAGTTCCTATACAGATTGATCCGAAGTCTGTGAGACACCTAGTAGCAATTCCATGGATGAATACACGAGCTGTTTTAGAACTGCAGTTGTAAAGAATGACATTCCACCTGCCTGCCCATTATTGACACTTTACAGCCAGCTTTTCTGCCTCCAGCAGCAGCAGTAGCAGCAGCACCAACAGCAGCAAGGACTCATAGTACTCCTCTTCAAAACTTACAGATTTCAGGATCCTCAACTATAAATGAATGCATTTCTTTACCTTTCGAACTCCAGTTGAATATTCACGTTCTCCTTGATCTTCTAATGTTATCTCAAATGCCTGGTCTAGTTCAGAGTCACAGTCACTTCAATGCATTTCTCTAGTTTGGTGAGCATTAGAATGTGTTAATCAAGGAGTGCAGTATACCTTCAAGCAGAGTTCATTTTCAGCAAACTGGCAACCACCACAAAAAGAGAGCCAATTCTGTCTCCACTTAACTTATATTTCTTAATTATACATTACATTTTAATTTATATGTAGTTTAATTTTAATGTACTTATATTTAATTATACAAGTATAATTTAAAAATTGTGCATAATTTTTAATGAGCTGTACAAACACAATACCTTAATCAAGAGCAGAAAGGTACATATAACAAAATGACCTTAAATTTGTATCAATAAACCAAGATTTATACCAATGTAAATCTCTATAGCATATCCCCCTTTAAATATAAACCAAAATTTATAAATAGTATTTGGGAATTTGGGTGTAGTTCTCTCCAAACTGCTTCCTGCTTTTTGTTGGGTGAAGTATTTTTGGTAGGTGTTCACAGCAATCTTTGTGGGTGGGTGTCTTGGTCCATCAAACCACATTAGTCTAGAATTAATCCACAGGTTTTCATATTCTGTGGAAACAAAAGCAGGAACCTCTTTTCCAAAGCAACAAATCCTTAGACCCAAATTTTGAAGTCGAGATACCTTTATGTTGATTTATCTTTAGCAGCCCATACAATGAAGTGTCTCTTTGTACTTAGTTCCTTCATAGCCAGGTAATTCAAAGAAAACACGATAATATACATAAGCCAGACTCTATGTATATTCCATCTTTATGTGGCTTGTTTTTAGTCTATTACTTTTTAATATTTATTTTATTGTCTTTACTCCTTTAATCTATGACTGTCTGTACTCTGTCTCTTTAAAGACTTTGTTTTATTTTTTAAAAAAATATGTACTTCTTTTTATAACTCTTTATACTCTTTCTTCTTTCTCCCACGCCTACGTACTTTTAAAAAAAACATACACTGTATCTTATTTAGAGGCCTTATATGTCTGAATCTGTCCTTATTGCATATCTGTAATACTTTTCTGACTAGGACAGCTTCTTAAAATGCTAAGTGCTTCTTAAAAACCTAAAAGAGGGCATTCCTAGGGCAAACATGGCCCTGCCTGCTTGCTCTGCCCAGACCAACATGGTGGAAGTCTGTTGACTGTCTCTGAGACTGCCGAGTGGGAGCATCCTCACCATCTCAACTCTGGGAAGCAGTGTGCAGTATATAAACCCTTTATATCTGAGTAAAAGCTAAATCTGCCATGTAGTACAATGCACGGCCTGGAATATTTCTGTGTATGGTGGTGGGAATCCACCATGCTCTCCTGCCTGTGCACTCCTAGCAGACCTGATCCCGCTGCCTGCCAGGTGGGAAGCACAGCCGCAGGCAAGGTCTCAGCTACTTTCCTCCTAACCCCAAGCAGGCATACAATCACCTGGGCCTACAAACCCCATTCAAGTGTTCTGTCTTTGAACCTCCCAAAAGAGTCAGAGCCATTTGTTCTGAGGAACCAGGAAGCAGCTGTTTTGAAACTGCACAGTTTTTGCTGCTACCACTGAGTCAGGAAACTTTCTCTTAAAAGAATGGTGCCTCTGCTTGCTTCTAGCAAACAAGAGTCCACCCGAGAAAATGCTTTGTGTGTGTGTGTCTAGAATTCCTTTTTAAGCTTTCTCAGGTTTTACATGGATTTAGTCGACCACGTTGGAGGCTCTTTAAAGGATTTAGTTTCTTAATTCTTTTTAAGTCGTACAATTTTTGTTAGTTTGCTTTTTGAGATAGGGTTTCTGTGTAGCCCTGACTGTCTTGGACCTCACTCTAGACCAGGCTGCCCTTGAACTCACAGAGATCTTTCTCCCAAGTGCTGTGATTAAAGGCGTATGTCCCCACCCTGCTTAATTATATAATACTTTAGTGATAAAGAAAATAAAAATCACCTGGGACTTCAAATCTGAAAATGTCAGTGTTTTCATCTCTGCTGGTTCTCTTCCAGTCTTTATGGAAATGTGTGCATATTAATTTTTTCCATAGTGTTCTGCCAGGGCTGGGGTATAGCTCAGTTCTTTGCATGCATGAGAGACTGGGTTCAGTCTTTAGCACTGGAAAAAAAAAAAAAAAGAAATAGTACCTTAACAAATATAAAATATACGTAGAATTATATCTGGCGCCTTTTCATTTACTGGAACGGATGCTATTCATGTTTAGATAGTCTTTTATTTTTATTTGTTATTGAAATTGTAAATACATAAATAAATTGTAAATTATTTCTTTTTTTGGCATTATAGGCCCTAATTTTCTTAGTATTTTCCCCCCCTCTGTAGAGTCCTGGCTGTCCCAGATCTAGCTCTGTAGACCAGGCTGGCCTTGACCAACCTCCTCTTGCCTCCCAGTACCGGGATCAGGGGAGTGCACCACCACACCCAGCAGACTTTTTCCTTATTTTTAATAGGGAGTTTGATCACCCTAATTATCGAATATAAGTGCAATCATCTCACTTCACTTAGCTTAAGATCTTCTTTGTCCATTCATATTGTAGCATGTGACAAGATGTCTTCTTGTGAGGGCTGGCCTAAGTTCCATTGCATAGTATCCATACTTTTTTATCCACGTGATTCCATTGGATGTTTGGATTGCTTCCATCTCTTGTTTTTTGTGAATAACATTATGGAGACACTGGTGTGCAAAGATCTATCTGAGATCCGACTTTTGGATATGTGTCCAAATTGGACTGCTAGATATGATCCTCTTGATGGTTCTTACTAATAATCATTTCAGTGGTATTGCCTGTGTTGATTTCCTCTTTCTGTCTTACATTTAGTGACTAAAGATTTATTTATTGAAACAGGATCTTTATAGGCCAGGCTAACCTTCAACTCAGAGCTCCGCCTGCCTCTGCGGTGCTGGGATTGGAGGTGTGTGATGCCACACCCAGTCTGTAGTTGCTATTTTTATTACCATATAAGCTCATACTGCTTGAGTAAATTTAATCCTCACTATAAAGCAAAATAAAAAAAAATTCCCTAACCTGCCTTCCCAAGTTACACCCTCTCCCTTGATTTCAGTCTCCTCATCTATGAAGTGCAAACCTTGGCCTGGGAGACCTCTGCAATGGCTTCCAGCGTCGGTGTTGTTCTAAGTTACTCCTTAATTCTCCAGTTGCCTTTTCTCCAAGCCAAACAACTTGAGTTCATTTTAACCTTTCCTCCAGGACCTTTTATTCCTCCCTTTGATCAGTCTGTGGTTCTTTTTTGGACCTCCTCCAGGTTGTCCTTCTCTTTGAACAAAGTTGAAGAATAAAAACTCTACCTAGTTTTATTGAGTACTGATTCCATGCCCAGAATGGTGTTGAGCGCTAGGGCAGAGAATAAAAGGAGTGTGAGTGGGCTGTGCCCTGGTGGAGCTTACAGTTTTGCTGACCGGTGAGACACATGTGCCCGCAGCATTCGAGAACTGTTTGAGGCTGTCTCTGTCCCACCCCTCCTCCCCATCATGGCAGCCTCTTCACTTTCAAGACCTTTGGGTGGTGGTTGTTTTAACTATTTACTTACATATTATTTGTTGACTCCTGAGTCCCAGCCTGGTCTTAAATTACAACCTAGGTGAGGATGACCTAGAACTGCTGCTGCTTTGCCTTCTCCCACCTTGGCTGAGTGCCGGGGGCAGAGGCAGGTGGATCTCTGTGAGTTTGAGGCCAGCCTGGTCTACAAGAGCTAGTTCCAGGACAGGCTCTAAAAAAACTACAGTGAAACCCTGTCTCAAAAAAAAAAAAAAAAAAAAAAAAAAA
>NW_026067952.1:11232284-11276232 GCF_014885135.2 Alexandromys fortis
AAAAAAAAAAAAAAAAAAAAAAAAAAAAAAAGAGAGAGAGAGAGAGAAATGGAAGAATAGGCAGAAATCATGAGTGTACAGCTCAGTGATTTATTATAGCGTAACTGTACCCAGCATCCAGGTCAAGGGTAGAACAAGAGCTGAGGATGTAAGTCAGCTGGTAGAGTGAATGACAGTCATGACCTCTGTGCTCAGTTCACAGTGGCACATAAACCAGGTGTGGTGTCTCATGCCAGTAGTCATAGCACTTGGGAAGTGGAAGCAGGAGGATCTGAAGGTTATCTTCAGCTCCATAGTGCACCTGAGGCCAGCCTGGGCTACATGAGACTGTCTTACAGTAAAACAGCATGCATATACCCAAGATCGCAGAAGTCTTGCTGTATAGTGGTGGCACACGCCTTTAATCCCAGCACTCAGGAGGCAAAGGCAGGAGGATCTCTATGAGTTCAAGGCCTGCCTGGTCTACAAAGCCAGTTCTAGGACAGCTAGGACTGTCAAACAGAGAAACAGAAGCAAAACAAAACAAAAAAATTGCAGAAATCTCTTTGATTCCCTTTTGCCACCACCCACACCAAGGTTAACAGAGCTTTATCTTGTGTCCTGTAGATTCTTTTGCCCTTCAAACACCCGTTATGCAGTCTCTTGTGCTTGTCAGCTGTCATTCAGCCTTGTTTGAGAGATTTAATAAATCTGTTCTTTGTAGTGATGGTTGACTAATTCTCATATACTATTTACTTTTTTGGTCCTGGGGCTGAAGTGCACAGTATTTCGTTATATGGCTATGCCAGCTCTTCTGCTGGCAGGGGTATGTCTCCTTGGGGGCCTTACCTGACACTGCGCCTGTGAACGCATGCATACACTTCTGTTGAGGCAAGGATGTAGAATTCCGGAGCCTTGCTTGCTGGGCATTAATCTTAACTAGATGCGACCAAACACCCAGTGGCGCTTGCTCTTTGTCCTCACATGAGCTGTGTGTCAGTGTTCTGGGTGTCTTCCATCCTTCCTGACACTGGGGTGTTTTGCTTCTGCTGAGTGACATTTTCAATGTGGTTCTTGGTTCTGTTTTTTTTTTTTTTTATGTTAAATTCCTTTTTGTTTTCTTTTCTTTGTAAGACTATGAGCTCCCCGAGGACACAGACTGACTTCTATCCCAAAACTTGTATGAGGGTCAGTTTATCTTGAGCATTTAATGGAGCTCGGATAAATGAAGCATGTGTCTGTGGTACTTATGTGGTCAAAGATGATGGGAGTGGGTGATTAAAACATTGTGCAAAGGAGGATTTGTTTCAGCAACTATTTACGTGTCTCCCACATGCCACGCGCTGATGAGAGGTGCCGTTCTTACTGTCTTGTGTTTTTTTGACTGTGGTGATGGAAAAAAAGCAAATACATGAATATTTAATTGTGCACATAATGAGTACCGTGGAGGAGGTGACTTGGCTACTGTTTGGAGAGAATAGTGGGTTGTGAAGGAGTGGTTTTTGATAAGGTAGTTAGGGAAGGCCTCTTCAAGGACTGGGGTGAAGCTCAGTTGGTGCTTGTCCATCGTGTACCAAGTCCTGCATTGGATCCCAGCACCTCAGGAAGTTGGGCACTGTCCTTTCAGCCCCCCGGAGGTGGAAGCTGGAGGAACCAAGATTTTCCTCCGCTACAGAGTGGTGCAGGGGAAGCCTAAACCACATGAGACCCTGCCTCAGAACAAAGCAAAAGGAAACTAGCCAAGAAAACAAAAACCGGAAGAAGAGAGAGAAGGTCTCTTTGACAAAGTAATACTTGAGCTGTTTTGGGCAATTTTGTTTGTTGCTGTCTCTTCAGTTTGAAAAGATGAAAAATTAAGGTGTTCAAAGGCCCTTTTGAAAGAAGCGAAGGCCAGGAGGGTGGCCTGCAAAGTACTTGTGTGTTTATGGATGAGCAGAGGGGCGGGAAGGCTGGGTGTTGCCCTGGTGCTTCGCAGTTGAGTGAAGTACGGTGGAGAGAAATATGACAACTGTGGAGCTCTGGGCACAGAGAAAGGTGTCTGAGCTAACACCAGCAGAGAGGCCAGCATACTCGCTCAGGCTACGCGGCATTCTTGGAGGCAGTTTAAGTGCTTTGTGTTCTAGATGGGCCATTACGCTGATGTATGTGATGTCATGGGAGGTGTCCTATGTTTAGTCTGTATTTCACAAAGCCTGCTTGGTACTTGAGAATCAAAGCATAAGTGTCCCGGGACTGCAGAGGAGTTCTGACTAATAGTTTAATGTCCTTGTTTGGAAAGAAATACGGACAGTACCATTCCACAATGAGGAACTATTTTTCCTTTATTAAGATGAAACAGTAAAATCATTGTTAATCCCATCTATCCCTCCTCTTTTTGGAATAAACCAGAATTGAAGGACTAACTCTCTGTCCTGAGACTGTCCTGGGTAGAACTCACTCTGTAGACCAGATTGGCCTCAAACTCAGAGATCAACCAGCCTTTGTCTCCTCAGTGCTGGGATTAAATTAGTCATGTGCCTCCATGCCCAGCTCCTACCCCCTCCCTTTTAGTTAATTTAAGACAATTAAAAAATTACAGGGAATTTGTACACTGAATTCCCAAACTTACCCATAATTCATTCTTCCTTTCCCTTCTTGCTCACCCTCTTTTCTGGTATAGGAGATCAGACCCAAGGTCTTGTCCATGTTAGGCAAAGTGTTCTACTGTTGAGTTACATCGCTAATCTGCTACCCACAATTCCAATTTAACCAAATAACCCTTCATTTCTGTTTGTTACGTCCTAGATTTACCCACATCATTCATGTTCTGTTTGTGATTTTACCTATGTTTTTAAAATTAAAAATTTTTAAAATACTGTGTTTTTCATGTTAATCGCTAGTATCAACTATGGACTTTGGGTGGATAGGGTCATTCTAATAAATTAGTGCTTTGTGTGTGGGGGGGGATGCTGACGTGGCAGAGGCTGTGTGTGGAAAAGGAGGACAGTGTGTATGGGAACTCTGTGCTTTCTGCTTAAACCAGGTGTGGTGGCCTGTGTCTCTAATCCCAGGACGGAGAGGCAGGCAGATTCCACTTAGTTCAAGGCCAGGACAACCAGAGTACGTAGTGAAACCCTGTCTCAATAACAGCAAAATACTGTAATCTCAGCACTTGGGAAGCAGAGGCAGGAAGAGGCCAGCCTCAGCTACATGGTGAATAAGAGGCTAGTATGGTTTGCATGAGACTCACCCTAAAAATAATTTAAACGAAGTTAAGCAAAATATCAGTGGGGTGTCGTAGCACAGCCTGGACAACATTGCAAGACCCCAAGTCTTCAAAAAAAATTCAGATTTTGAAAATTTAATCCAGAGGCAAATGGTTGCCTTATAATTACAAGGCTCTGGGTTTAATTGCATGTGTGAGCCATTACATCCAGCTTCATGTATTTAATAGATATTTGTTGAGCATCTGCATTGTACCAGACACCACTCTGACTGCTGGTCTTCCTCTCGGTGATCCTTCAGCAGTAGCTGGGCAGGCAAGGTTGGGTCAAACCGGCCAGAGCAGCTCCCGTTGGGCTAACTTTGTTAAGTAACACTCAATGTCACTACATCTGTCTGTTCCTCCTCCAGAGCCCACAGATGAGCCCGTCTCGAATCTGGGTAGAACCAGAGCAAACTGCTGGGGTGGGCACACAACAGAGTCGGAAATACCACATCACAAGTAAGGTGAGTGTGTGCTCTGCTGTAGCCTGGCTTACATGAGTGTGGAGTTAGTGTGTCCTCTGCTGTAGCCTGGCTTACGTGACTGGAAGGTGAGTTTCGGGGGGTTTGAAGGGATTTTCCCAAGTTTACAGAGGGTGGTAAGTGACAAGCTAGTTGACTGTGAAGCCTAGCTTGCGAGCTCGTATCCTACTTCTTCCACTGTAGGCCCTTGTCTAGAAATTAAAAATTGTTTTAGAGAAAAACAATTTTTATGGACCTTGTACAGGTTTAAGACAGTCATAAACCGTGCAAGGATTTCTTATTGGATGAAATAGCTACCTTTCCTTATTGAGGCACTGGAGCAGGGTTTCCTGGAATTTTTTCCTCTCCTTCCTCCCTTCTCTTTCTTTTCTCCCCCCTTCTCTTCCTTCTTTCCTTGTCCCCTCTCCTCATTCCCTTCCCCCACCTCTAGCCCATTCCCTTCTATTTTTCCTGCCTGTATGTCTGTGTACCATGTGTGAGACTGGTGCTCTCAGAGGACAGAAGGCATCAGATCCCTTAGAGCTAGAGTTACAGACAGTTGTTAGCTTCAGTGGGGGTGTTGGGATTGACCCACGTCCTCTGGAAGAGCAGCCAGGGTAGCCTCTGGGCCATCTCACTCATTCTCATGTCTCCTTTACTCTTAATGCCTCTAGTCCAACCTTTCCTAGTCACGGGACCACAGGCACATGGTTACTGAGATGGGTGTGCCCTGCTTTATAATTTGGAAGATGTCTATTAGGTACCTGCGTACCTAGGTGAGGGCTCTGAGTCTGGCTCAGTGAGGGAGCACTTGCTTCGCTTGTGTGAATACCTGGGTTTGATCTCTAGCACTGAACTAAAACAGAACAGGACACTCAAAGCAAGCAAAGTCCCCAAAATCATTAAAAAGAAATCAAGAGATCAGGCAGAAAAAAAATCAAAGTAAAAAGAAATATAAGCCATAAAAATGTCCTTAGAATGAATAAATAACAGCATTCTGTTTAGAAAATTTCTTGTAACTAATTATGACTTTTTTCTCTTTGGTTAAGTAGCTTCCTTCTACTCAAGATTTCCCGAAGCCTGTTGAGGAGAAGGTTGGTCCCTTCACGAAGATAATAGAAGCCATGGGATTCACTGGACCTTTGAAATACAGTAAATGGGTAAAGACTTTTATGTTCCTTTGGGTCTGTGTCCTTTCTGTGGCTCACAGATTTATTTTAAAGCTTCTGCTTTAAGAAATTCATACATTCTTTTGAGAATTTCTTCAGAATGCATCCATCCCTCTACCCTCTAGTCAGATTTATGTATAGGTAAGACCAAAGTACTCCTTCAGCCCAATTCCTTGGAAGTGTCTGCAGTTGTTGTCAGGGCAACGAGGCGGAAGTTTTCAGGCCCTTGCTTTATGACATGGGAAAATCATCTAGATGAGTTTAAAGGGCAATCCGGTGGGGCGCATTCCAAGACAGGGTTTCTCTGTGTAGCCCTGGCTGTCCTGAAACTCACTCTGGTGGGCCAGGCTGGCCTCGAGCTCACAGAGATCCCCATGCTTCTGCCCCACAACGTGTTGGAATTGCAGGAGTGTAACACTGCCTGGCTACTTTTGCTTTCTAAAGTTAGTTCATTTTTTCAGCCATTTTCATAACAGCAAACACAGGTTTCTGTCTGCAAGCTTTTGTACACAGATTCTGAGGAGTCCCCATGATTGCACACTTTGTTGATAAGGGCTCTCCAGTATACGAAGAGGCTACGAATGCTAAGTGACCCTGCAGTCTCTCCTGAATCTTCAAGGAAATAGTTATTTTGGTTAAAGTTTTTTTTTTTTTTTAATGTGTGTAAAATTCTTAACAGTTGCTGGGCAGTGGTGGTGCACGCCTTTAATCCCAGCATTCGGGAGGCAGAGGCAGGCGGATCTTTGTGAGTTCGAGACCAGCCTGGTGTACAAGAGCTAGTTCCAGGACAAGCTCCAAAACCACAGAGAAACCCTGTCTCGAAGAAAAAAAAATTCTTAACAGTTGATGATTTGTTGATATATTTGATTACTAACTAGACCTTTTCTCCCTGTCTTAAACTTTAGTTTTTTTTTTTTTCCATTGAGACATGACATCATCCTGTCGCCCAGGCTTCCTAGGACCCATAGCAGTTCTAGGCCTCAGCTCCCCAGTTGTTGGGATTATAGGTGTAAACTATCCTGCCTAGATGTTCCTCCATATATTTTTTATTGTTTTGTTTTTTTCCTGGCAGCGTTTCTCTTTGTAGTCCTGGCTGTCTTGGAAGTAGCTCTTTAGACCAGGCTGTTCTCAAACTCAGAGATCTGCCTGCCTCTGCCTCCCAAGTACTGGAATTAAAGGTGTGCGCCACCACTTCTGGCCCATTTATAATTTTTAAAATTACATTTATTTGTACGTGCATGTGTTCGTGTGTGTGTGTGTGTGTGTGTGTGCATGTGCTCATGAGCATGTGTGTATATATACAGCCGCATGTGTACCCTGGAGAATTACGGAGGTCATAAGACAGTCCTCTCCTTCCACCCTGTGGGTCCTGGGCATAGATCAGAAATCTTGGTGGCAAATGCCTTTATTCTCTGAGCCATCTTGTTGGCCCTCCCCTCTATTGAAAAAGAAGTTGTGATTATGACATTTGTAATATAAAAAAAAATATGTGTTGTTTGAAAGTAGAAATTAAGTCAGGAGTGGTGACACATGCCTCTAATCTAAATGGATCTCTATGAGTTCTAGACAAAAAAAGGCCTCAAACTCAGAGATCCACCTCCCTCTGCCTCCCCAAGGGCTGGGAATAAAGGCGTGTGCTCCTCTGCCTGTCCGCTCACCCCCAAAAGAAAAGCTGAAGAGTGAAGTGGAAGCAGGAAAGAATAGAGGGGAAAGTAGCTGTGTTATTCATCTCTTAGTAATTGGGTTCTGCTTGGTTGCTTCCATATGCTTTGTCTAATCTTATGTTTTTCTTCTGTTTTTAAATGATTCCAGAGGGCAAATTGGCCACCATTTGAAGGATTATGAGACCAGTGGGAGAATTCTTACTTTTAGAGCTGAGTTAACCTCTGATTTTTCTTGGTTCTCTTTGTTACCTTAACTAAATGCTTGCATTAAAAAACTCTTTTATGATGTGGCAGCTTTTATAGCCTTTATTTTAAAATCTGTCACATGAAAATATCACATACCAGTATGACATTCTGGTATGATTTTGGTGGGAAAGTGTAGTTAGGACCTTCCATTTTAGAAGGCGTATAGGTGAGCCCTTTTTAGCACTGTTAACTCAGAAGTGTGGCCAGACATTTGCGTTGGCTTACACTGGGAAAATGCATTATTTGTATTTTCACATGGATTTGGTAAGAGAACAAAATGTTTACATGTCTACTGCTGCTTATGACCTGCCTTCTCTGTATTTTTCTTAGATGTTTTCATATGTAGATTCCTACAGAATCATGTTTAGGTTTTATTGCTGCTAGGATCTAGCTTGGGGTCTTTCTCAGGCTAGTCAATCATAGAGCAGTGTCCCTAGGATATATTTAAGATGGCAAATGTAGCTTTTCCTTACTTAGCTGAGCATTCTGAAATAACATTTTTTCTTTGTTTTGTTTTGTTTGAAGCAGGGTCTTTCTGTGTAGCCTTGACTGGCCTGGAACTTGCTATGTAGACCAGGCTGAACACAGAAATCTGCCTGCCTCTGATTTCAAGTGTGAAAGTAATTATAGATGTGCCCCCCATGGCCAGCTCTGAAATAGCCGTTCCCTATGGCTTCCATAGCAGTATCGTGTAAGAACTAAAGAGCACTGAAGAAAACCAGGAATGGTGGCATAGGTCTTTAATTCTAGCATATGTGTGGCAGAGACAGGCAGATCTCTGTGAGTTTGAGGCCAGCCTGGTCTGTATAGATAGTTTTAGACTAGCTCGGGGAACACAGACCCCCCCACACCAAAAAAAAAAATAGAAGAAGAATAGTTGAAAGAAATAGAATGCTTAGTATAGAAAGGAGAAGGCACTGTGAGTCTCGCAGTACTGAGGGGCGAATCAACGAAAAATGGATGAAGACGTTATCTGCGGTCCTCAGAGTAGTGGGTAATGGAAGTCTTACAGGCAGCCTTACAAGGTTGTTTTTGTTTGAATAGGGACTCAGTTTGTTGAACATGAATCAAGAATGTTGTAAAGAGAATTCCAGCACAGAATAGGAAGGAGGTTCAAGTGACCAAAAAAAAAAAAAATTCCTGTGCAGCTCAACAGCCCTCAGCGCAGTCTTCTCCCTCCGTCCACTCCGCATCTTGCAGGAGGGTACACATGACCCAGCAGGTGGGAGAGCAGGCCTAGGTGTTCCTGTCATAGCCAAGTATCATGGCAAGGTCTTCTTAAGCGAGAGTGAAATAAACATGAAGCCATCCAAGGACCGGAACAGCTTGTATTGACCGAGTGGAAATTTAGTCTGCCTCCTTCCCTCACTCGCATTAGCGCACGGTTCTCAAAGAGCGTCTTTCCAGCTGTTATTTCCAGTCCCTGCATGATAGGCCTCAGGGACTGGTTTCAGAGATTTGTCCAGGAAAGTGGCTCACCCAAGAATAAAGGTTTGGCTTTGCTACAAGAAAAGCGAAGACCTGTAAAATGTTTCTGATTGCCACGGTGTGAGCATTGTGTGATGATGCTGGCCAGTCTGGTCAAGCAGTCATTATTTGTAATAAATGCTTTTGCATGGATGTGTGTGGAGCCCTGGGCCTGGAGACAAGGCTGCCTTTCCTAGGGCAGAGTGATGAGTTGTGACCCAAGAGGAGTTCATTCAGAAGATCCAGAGGGAACTACAAGCGTGGTGGGAGAGGCAAGAATTAAGTAACTAGGAATTTTAGTAAAAATTAGTAAAATTGAACTTTTTTTTTGTTTGTTTCTTTTCTTTATTTCTTTCTCTCTCTCTCTCTTTTTTTTTTTTTTTCCCGAGACAGGGTTTGTGTACCCTAGGCTGTCCTGGAACTGACTTTGTAGACAAGGGTGACCTTGAACTCATAGAGATCCCCTGCCTCTGCTGGGAATAATGGTGTGTGCTGACTGGCTTGGCTGAATCATAGTTCTTGGCTGAATCATAGTTCTTGATGCACTTTGAAAGGCAGCTCCTTCTCTCTCCTCTCTTCTTCAATTTGGCAGTATTGGGTTTAACTTTACATTTCTGCATAAATCTCTTTGATTGTGCTGTTTTGTATCTGAACTCTTGATGGGCTCTATTTGTTATTTATTTTGGAGATAGGATATTGTGTAGATAAATTTGAACTTCTGATCCATCTCAGCCTCCCAAGTGCTGGACATTCAGGCATGAGCCAGCATACCTGTTTAATTTTTCTCTTTGTTTTGTTTTTGTTTCTCTTATTTTTTCTGTATATAAGTACTCACCTGTCTGTGTGTATGATTGTGTTTCTGTGCACCACTTGTGTGCCTGGTGCCTGTGGAGGCCAGAAGAGGGCATTAGATCCCCTGGAACTGGAGTTACAGGTGGTTGTGAGCCACCATGTGGGTGCTGGGAACTGAACCTGGGTCCTTTGCAGGAGCAGCCAGTGCTCTTAATTGCTGAGCCATCTCTCCAGCCCTGTTTTAGTTATTTTCTTTTTGTTGTTTGTTTGTTTTGCTTTGTTTTTTGAGACAGCTTCTCACACTATAGTCCAGACTGGCTTGGAACTTGCTCTGTAGACAAGACTGACCTTGAACTCTTTGAGAGCTGGGAAGGTGAGGGCCACTGTTCAGCTTGCACGCAGTCCATGTGTAACGACGCTAGCGCATCCTCTTGGTCCTGTCTTGAGTTTGGTTTTGTTCTCTTTGTCTAGAAGATTAAGATCGCAGCCCTACGCATGTACACGAGCTGTGTGGAGAAGACGGACTTCGAGGAGTTCTTTCTGAGTAAGTGACTCTCAGCTTTTCTGTTCATTTTTGTGCCTGTGTGTTTTAAGTTTTTTTAAACATTTGTTTTGTGTGGGTATGTTGTACATGTTTATCCATGTGTGTATAGCGCAGAGGTCTTCAGTGCAGTTATCCCCTGAAACACTGTCTACCTCCTTTGAGACAGGGCCCTTTATTGGCTTGGAGCTCACTAGTTAGGCCACACTTGATGATTGGTGAGCTCTAGTGAGCCTCCTGTCTCTGCCTCCCCATCGCTGGGATCACAAGCACAGGCCACTGAACCCCATATTTTTATATAGGTTCTAGGGATCATGCTTGCGTGGCAAGCACTTCACAGACTGAGTCACCTCCCAGCCTTTGAGACATTTTCTCCTGGCTGTGCACCTAAGGGTGACCTTGCATTCTTGATCCTCTGTCCCTCTGCAGGGCTGGGTTTACAGGCTTGTGTTACTGTGCCCTCTCTTAGCATTTTGACATGGACTTTTTGTCAGTCGTTTCTATTTTTGTTTCTAGTTTTTGACTGTTTTAGTTAATCTTGAAATAAATTTCACGATTTGTAGTCTGACTTTCCTCGGGTTGTCAGTTCACTTATTAATTATGAAAACTTAGGCTTGTCTCACTAGCTCTTATAACTTAAATTAACTTACATTTTTAATTAATCTATGTTCTACTACATGAGTTTTACCTCTCTCCCATTCTGTGTGTCTGATTGATTCAGCATCTCGATTATCTCCTCTTCATCCCTCTGCCCGGAAGTCCCACCTATACCACCTACCTAGCTATTGGTCGATTAGCTTTTTATTACACCAATCATAGCAGCACTTCTTCACACGTGTACAAACAGTACACAACCGTGATTCTTTTTTTATTAGAGGGCTGTTGATCTCAAAGGTTTATACGGTTTTATTACTTACAGCCTATTGATAAATTGCTTTCCAGAAGGATTTTACTGTAAATTACAATTATTAGCATGGTTAGCTAAAATAAGTATTTGTAAGGTCATTGGAAAAAATAAGTCCGCAGACTGTAGAAGGGAACCTGTACTCTGGGCACTTACAGCAACAGCCGTCCTCTTAAAGAGCCTGGCGCCTAACAAGTTCGTATAGCTGATGCTTTCTCTTGCAACAAATATCTGTACTCAGTGAAGTTAGCAAAGAGCGTTTATTATGCAGTTTTGATTTCTTAGTAACTATTTTGGTCACTTAAAACTCAAATATAAGTTGTTTTGGCCACTTCACTATTTCAGCATATTAATATTAGGGACTTAAAATGCTATACTGAGTTATAATTCTAATTTATTTTTTATTTTCTATTTTCTTGTTCATCAGAAAAGACAGTTTCCCTGCTTCTTTGTAAACAAGGAATTCTTTTAGTATTTAATTAAAAACATTTATTGCTGTCGTGTGTGTGTGTATGTTTGCACATATGTATAAGCATATATACCGTGGGGCCCAGGTAGAGGTCAGAGGTCAATTTATGAAAGCTAGTTCTCTCTGCCATGTGGGTTCTGGGATCATATTCAGGTTGTCAGGTTGGTGGCAAACATCTTATCTCCTGAGCCATCTTGCCAGTCCAAAACTATTCCTTATCATACAAGAAATTAGTCCAAAATAAAAAAATACTTTCTTCAAGTGATAAAGAAATACTGAGTTTCTTTCTTAAATCCATGTACATTTCACCCTGCCCTTCTTATTTTATTAGTTTACTTGATTTTTTAGTATAATTTTAATTTAGGAAGTAACATTAAAAAACAACCTCCCCAAACAGGCAAACATGCAAACAAAGAGCGATATCTGGAGCTGGAGAGATGCTCAGAAATTCAGAGCACCGGCTGTTCCTCCAGAGTACCTAAGTTTGGTTCGCAGCACTCACATGATGGCTCCCAATCGTTTGTAACCCCAATTCTGGCCTTTGTGTGCATAGCACGCGTGTGATACATAGACATACATGTAGGTAAAACACCCATGCATGTAAAACAAACACAAACACACTAAATTAACATGTCCACCTTATCTTGTTGTCTATGTTTACAGTTCCGGGGATCTTACACATGAGAATAATGCTAAGTAAGGTCTTCTTCAGCCCACCATCAGATCTTCTCATAGAAGCCTTATCCTCAAGGCTAGGGAGATGGCTCGGGGAGTAAGATCTCTTGCTGTGCAAGCATAAGGACCTGAGTTTGAATCAACACCCATTGGAAAAGCTGTGCATGGCCCCTTGTCAGGAGTGGAGGAAACCCTGAGTGAGTGAAGTCCTCAGGGAATGTGTGTTGTTGACATGGGCACGGCCTTGTTAAGGACCGCGTCGTCTCAGACTGATGGGAAGATGACAAAGCCTCATAGGATGAGGCCCAGGGGAGTGGCAGAGCTTTCCTTGGGGGTCCAAGTGTAAGTGTTGACATTGTGTGTAGAAAATGTCCGCCATATCTTCCTTAATGGTTGCTCCGATGCAGACACTATTCCCACCATGATTAGCCACTCTTGCCTTAAACTTGTTCAGCTGTATGCTGTAACCCGTCTCTGCTAAATCTATGCTAAAGCAAGCTGGGCTATTGGAGTGTTGTGATCTCTCTACGACTCTAGTCCAACTGAACCCAGCATTTTTGTCTGTGTCCATGTGTCTGTCTTTTCTTCATTATTTCACTACCCCAGTCAGGTCAAGTCCCTTGGGCCATGCAAGGATGCAGTAGCCAGGGAAACCTGTAAGCTCGGCACCGGGGGAGGGAGATGACAACTTGTAGATCCTGGGAGCTTGCTGGTCAGTCAGAATAGTGAGCTCTCCCTGTCAAAGGAATAAGGTAGAGAGCCATAGGGGAAGACACTTGATAGTCTCCTCTGTGCTGTGGGATAACCCTTCTGTACTCTGGATATATGTTGCTTTCATTAGTTGATAATAACTCTCTGGCCTATAGCAAGGTAGAATATAGCTAGATGGGAAAGCCAAACTGAACACAGGGAGAAAGAAAGAAGCAAGATGCCATCAGACCAGTAAAAGCCATGATCATGTGGCGATGCATAGGTTAATAGAAATGGGTTAATTTAAGTGTAAGATGTAGTTATAATAGCCCTGAACTATAGGCCAAGGAGTTTATAGTTAATATTAAGCCTCTGAGTGATTATTTAGAAATGGTTGTGGGGCAGGACTAGATAGAGAAACCCCTGTTTACACGTCTGCACTCTGTATGCACATGTATGTGTACACTCAAACACTCATGTGCATATACCATACACATAAATATAACACACAAAAGAAAAAACTAAAGTTTATCATCAGATGTTTAATACTTGATTCATATTTATTATAATTATTTTACATGGATGCTTACTTGTTTTCACTCATTATTAAAAGTTCCTCTTTTTTAAAGTTTTAGTTTACATGTATGAGTGTTTGATATGTATGTGTGCATGTGTATCACATGCAGTCCATGCCCACAGAGGCCAGAAGGGGCATTGGAAACCTTGGAATTACAGTTCGAAACAGTTGTGAGCTGCCCTGTGGGTGCTGGGAACATGAGTCTTCTGTAAGAGCAGTAAATGCTTTTAACTGCTGAAACATCTCTCTAGGCCCCTACTGTTGCTGGATTTTCTTTCACTCTAATCCCATTTGGAAAGCCAAAACGTTGCTGTTTTTTTTTCCTCCTTACTCTTTTGGCTCTTTTGTGGGGGCCGCCACTCAGCTCCCAAATAAATTGCACACGGAGGCTTATTCTTAGTTATAAATGCCCAGCCTTAGCTTGACTTCTTTCTTGCCAGCTTTTCTTAACTTAAATTATCTCGACTCCTTTTTGCCTCTGGGCTTTTTCCTTTTCTTACTGCTGTATATCTTTACTCTTACTTGGTGACTGGCTAGGGGGCTGGGGAGCAGCTGGGGGGCTGGGGACTGGGGAGCTGGGGACTGGGGGCTGGCCTCTGATGTCCTTTTCTCCTTGTTCTATCTTGCTTCTTTTTTTTTTCCTTGCCAGATTTCTCATTCTGTTTATTCTGACTGCCAGCCCTGCCTATCCTTTCTCCTGCCTTGCTTTTGTCCATTCAGCTCTTTATTAGACCATTAGGTATTTTAGACAGGCAAAGAATCACAGAGTTAAACAAATGTAACATAAAAGAATGCAACACATCTTTGCATCATTAAACAAATGTTTCACAGCATAAACAAATGTAACCCATCTAAAAATAATATTTCTCAACACCCTGCTGAAGGTTCTTGAGTTTTATTAATACTATACATTCAAGTTAAAGACTGTTATTATGCTGGGCAGTGGTGGCACATGCTTTTAATCCCAGTCCTTGAGAGGCAGAAACAGGCGAATCTCTGTGAGTTCGAGGCCACCTTGGCCTACATAGCAAGTTCCAGGACAGCTGGGGCTACGTAGAGAAACCCTGTCTCAAAAACAAACAAACAAACAAACAAAAAAGACTGTTATTACATAGATAGCTAATATGAATATATTTCAAGCATAGCTTGCAGATTACCAATTTAAGAAAAACTTCAGAAAGTTATAATTACATATTGTTAATGCACATTTGTTGTCTGTCATGTTTGTCCCCTTTAGGAATTTAACAGTCTTGTGGGATAGTAAGTGCTTGTATTATTGTTTATTTTTGTTTTGTGTTTAGGAACAGTTGAGGCTTAGAGCGTCTCAGTGACTTGCCCGAGGTTGCCTGGCCAAGCCTGGCACATGTGTTGTCTGGCTTACACCTCTGGGGTTTTCCCACTGTAGCATGCTTCGTGCGAGGGAATGTAACCACAGACTGGGAACTGTAATGCAGCTTTATAACTCGGATTTATTTTATTTTGATGAGAGTTCCCTTTGTGAGGTGTTGTGTTAGTATTGGACAATGATGTTTTTACACACAGTGGGATATATCTTGGTGAGTTTTTCCCGACTTTGTCCTTCAGGAAAAGGGGCAGTGAGTTTTCTAGTGATCACACTCTCCCTTTAGATTTTCTTTCTTTTTTTAAATATTTATTTATTTGTTTATTTTTATTTACAATATTCCGTCTGTGTGTATGCCTGCAGGCCAGAAGAGGGCACCAGACCCCATTACAGATGGTTGTGAGCCACCATGTGGTTGCTGGGAATTGAACTCAGGACCTTTGGAATAGCAGGCAATGCTCTTAACCTCTGAGCCATCTCTCCAGCCCCTCCCTTTAGATTTTCTAAGACTTAATTAGGCAGTTGCCTATATTAAAACCTATAGCACAGGCCAGGCGTGTTAGCACTTGGGAGGCAGAGACAGGCAGATATCTGAGTTCAGGCCAGTCTGTTCCACATAGCGAGCTCCAGGCCAGCCAAGACTGCATAAAAAGACCATCTTTCAAAACAAAAAACACCACAAAGACCGATAGCTAAGCTGGCATAGGGGCACATGCCTGTAATTCCAGTACTCAGAAGACAGGGGCATGAGGATTGCCATAAACTTAAGGTAAACTTGTTCTATACACTGAGTAGGCTAGCCAGGCCTATGTTGTGAAACCCTGTCACAAACCAACCAACCTATGTTTTTTAATTTTATTTGTTCTGCTGTGGCTCTTTATCTTTTTTTTGGGGGGGGGACTAGGTTTACATCTTAGAATTAAACCAAAGTGGCTAGTGAACAAAGAGCAGGTTTGGAAAGTACCATCTGGAGGCAAGAGATTAAAAAGATATCTATACGATAATGAGGCTGACTTTCTTGTGGTTTGTATTCTAAGGAGGTTAGTGGGGATTGGAGTAAAATGAGGGAATTTATGTATTGCTTCCTAAGATTATACCTTAAAGTGGCCGGGCCGTTTAGATCTTTGCTATAGGTCTTGATTGTGAGAGTCCTGAGGACAGAAAGCGTGGACGTTTGGTGCCATGTTTCCCCAGCGAAAGGAGGCTGATGGCGCTTCTCGACCACCGTGTGTGAGCGAGTTGTTGGGACACAGCATGCTGGGCCTTCCTTCAGCTTCTTTGACAGTCCTCCCTAAGCTGCCAGGCATAGGCCCGAGTCACCTCAGAGCCAGCGTGTTTAAGGCTGAGATCTAGAACTCTCGGTGCTTCTGTGTGGCTAGACACTTTGGCAGCTGCTGTTTCTGGCATGCTCTGGTAATGCCCTTGCCTGTTGTAATGAACATGGCTGCATTCTCGTCTGTGACTCTTTTTCCCTCTAAGACACTGATTACTTTGGAGAGGAGGGGCTCCTTAAGGAAGAAATTCGGAGTCAGCAGTTGAGGTTTCTACTTTGTGACACAATTTTAACTGATGACGCTTTTCAAAGATAATTTGGACCCTCTTATTTGATTCAGTGGAAACAACAATGGTGAATATTGAGTTGCTATTTTAAATGGCAATCATTTTGTTAAGCTTTTTCCCCCAGAGGATCTCACTATCACCATAGCTCTGGTTGGCCTAGAACTCACTATGTCTACGTATGTCAGATGGTTTCTAACTCACAGACATCTACCTTATTTTGCCTCCCAAGGGCTGGTGCTGAGGCTAAAGTCTTGTCCCACCATACCTGGCTTTACTAAGCATTTTACAGGTCGTTGGTCTCTTGTTTATCATCATAGACACTCTAAGGTCAGTTCTGCTCACTGACATATAGACAGAAGGAGATTGGGCCTCTGAGAAATTCAGAAACTTTACCTAGATCCACTTAAATTAAACTAAATTAATTAAATTAAGTAGTCTGACCTCATATTAAAATATGATAGTAGGACTCTCCGATGACAGTAATGGAATTATTTGGTTTTACTCAACCTGGTCTCAAGAGTCTAGCCTCAGAAAAGAATATGCTGCGTGTGTATTGGAGCAAGAGTGTGATCATGACGGAGTGTCCCAGGGTTTAGCCCTGCAGTTTGTAAACACATTTCGTTGAGCTAAGAATTGTATTTTTGTGTTGCTCATAGTCAACATTCAGTCGCTGGTTTGATATTTTTGAGGTTTACTCTGTGGGTTTCTGTTCTGACCTCCGTGGGCACAGAGACTTGCTCGTGTGCCAGCTCTTTTCTCATCAGCCCTGAGCTGACCCCCAGAAGGGAAAACTGTGACCCAGGGCCAGCTGCTGACCTGTTTGTCTGTGCTTTCCAGCCCAAGAACTGGTTCCACCTCTGAGGAAACTGGACAGGCTCCTGGAGGCTGCTGGGAATCTTTGATGTAGAGGCGCAGTTGGGCAGCCTGTCCTGCTGAAGCAGCCAGATTTCATTCTCCAGACTGAAAGACGGACTTCCAAGAAAACTTTTTTTTTTTAAATGTTTTGTTGTAGCATTTAAAAAAAGACCCAACTTGAGATCTGGGCTTGAGAGTTTCTCGGGGCTATTCTTGTTCTAGGCAGGGAGCGGCTGGCTTGTTCTCAGATGGCATGGGTCTTAATAGCTGGATGGCTGGTGAGGCCAGCCTCCAGCTCCCTCCTGCTGGGCTCAGAGAGGAAGTCCAATTGACAGCTGCTAGGCACCACCCAGTAAGCTCACCCGAGTTTTTTTGTGTCCTTTTGAGACAGACCTGGATTCAAACCCCAGCCTTGCCACTGGTTTAACGTGGTGGCTTGCCCGTGGTTACTTGACCTTTTTGACTCTCCCTCGTTACCCCTGAAGTAGGCGCTAGTGCTTCTTTCCCAGAGAAAGGAAGGGTTGGGAGGAATACGGTATTAAGATGATTAGCGGTAGGCCAGGCGTGGAGCACAGCCCTTTCTCAGCGTGTCCACATCTTAGCTTTAGAGAGGTACTGAAGTAGCAGTCCGCACGCTGCACAGAGAATCAAGGAAGTCTGAATTTAATCCCACGTGTCTCATTCTTAGTGTTGTGGTTTTGGAGCCTGAGCAATTGTCTTGATGACACTGTCAGTTAGGGATATATGAATACCAACCTACTAGGGTTGTTGGACAGATGCACTGAGCTAATGACTGTGAAGCACTTGTTATATCTGGCATGTTAGGAGCCCAGCTAGGGCTCCCTTATTAGTGTGGGTTGTAGTCTCCTGGGGTCCTGCTGTGGGTTTTCACTCCTAGTGATCTTCATTGTTAACCATTACCTCACTGAATGTTGATTGGCAGGGGATACTTTTGAGTTTTTTGTTTTGCATGCAGATTATATATAGCCCTGGCTAGCTTGGATTTTGCAACCCTGCTGCCTCACAAGATCATGGGATGTGTGTTGGAATTCTAGGCAGGTGCTACCATGCCTTAATTCTTTTTTTGAGTCATTGCTCCAAAAGATTGGTCCTACCATAAGGGCTTATGCTCCCCACTAATTTTCTCCCTTTTATCCTTCCTACTCCTTGTCAAACTTTTCTCTTTGTCATGTAATATGGAGGGTACACGTAGTGGGGATCCCTCAGCCAACTGAAGGATTTCGTAGAAATCTGAGAATGGAGAGGCATGGATGTCTGAGCTGAGATCTGATGTTCAGGATCTGAAATTAAAAGGTCCTGTTCAGTGAGTGTTGTCCCTGTAACCAAGGACTGGCCTTTCAGTGGGTGCAGCTCACTTCCTGATTCAGCCCTAGCTCCTAAGAGTTCTACTTTTATCCCTCCTGGTTATTTGAGTAGATCATTTGGCACACTCATGGCCATACCACAGTGGCTTGTCTTTTAAAAAATTGGAAAATAACCGGGCAGTGGTGGCACACGCCTTTAATCCCAGCACTTGGGAGGCAGAAGCAGCTGGATCTCTGTGAGTCTGAGGCCAACCTGGTCTACAGAGCAAGTTCCAGAGACAGTCAGGGCTACACAGAGAAACCCTGTCTCAAAAAACAAAACAAAACAGAATCCAACAGACAAACAAAAATTGGAAAGGGAGACCAGAAGGGCTTAACCTTTTCACTTGGGCTCAGTTGGTGCTGAGGGAGCAGGGGAGCTGTATTCACTTAGCTCTTTATACTTCAAGCCTAGAAAGGGAAACTAGCTTAAAACCATAAGAAATCATCTCTGCCACATTCTGTAAAATGAGAGAGAGAGATTTGAGACTCAGAGGGAAGGTGCAGTTTGCCCAAGGCCACAAGGTGGTAGCAAGGCTGGAATTGGAAGGTTGTCTGGCTGCGTTCAAGTGCTCTAGCCCATGGTCTTCCATTGTGCTTTTGCTGATCTTTTCTGCAAAGCATAATCAGGAATATTCTACCGCCTTTCATTTTAGTTGACAGATTCCCACCAGGGGCTAACACAGCGTGCCTCTTCTACCCCTTCTTGTATTTACACTTTATTGTCATTTTCTAGGGTGTCAGATGCCTGATACATTCAACTCATGGTTTCTTATAACCCTGCTTCACGTCTGGTAAGTGAGCCATTTTAAGTGAGGTCACCAAATGCGTGTGTGTGTGTGTGTGTGTGTGTGTGTGTGTGTGTGTGTGCGTTGTAAGACACAGATGTCCTCAGGTCTGATTCTATGACGTCACACTTGTTCAGGCATGAAAACCTGTTCCTTTCATTTTCATAACTGGTGCCTTGAAGCATATTTTTATTAAAGGTCAAAGCACAAACCCAAAAAGAAATTAATATTTGTAATATATTTTTTTCAAGGAACACCTAACCCCAGGAATAATACACTATCAGTATCTCTAAGAGACTCTCTGAGGTAGGGTGGAAAGTTTTCTCCCTTGGCTGTTTTAGGAAAGTTCACATTTACGTAAAAGTGGTTTGAATTGTGAGACTCCGTGGTCATTTCCATCTCTGGTCATCAGAAACCTATAACAAATTATACCACTGACATTTATGCCTGTGCCTCTAAGTGTGCGCACAGGTTAGAGTCAAGCCAGATTTGTTGCATGTGGAAATATTTGACACCTTAAACAGTATATTTTTTCTTCAGTGTGAAGCAGCCTAAAAAAATCCATTTTTCATCCACTGTTACACAGCATTAAAGGTCAGAGGGGATCTAGGGATCACCGAAGTGGGGGTGGGCAGCTACTGGATCTGGAGAAAGTGAACTCCAGAGAAGTGGGTTCACTACGTGGGAATGGCTGTCTGTCAAAGGGCCCTTGTTTGAGACTGTCTTTAGCTGAGCTTACATCACAGACCTGGCTATTATATAAAGATGTTTTAGTTATGATCACCTCTGAAGCGTTTCTTCTTCCAAATTCACATCGTCACTGCGCTTGGCTAAGGAGCCTGAAGGGGCAGTTTATTTTATGGATTTTTTTTTAAACCCTCTAAACCAGTAGTTTATAGATGGCACACTGTGTCCTGGGCCTCTGCTGGGAACTAGGGCTAGTTCTCAAGAAGCCTCGTTTTAGTGAGGGAGATAGGACTCATAAATGGGCAGTTACAAACGGGGCTGCTAAGTTCTGGGACAATGTAAACGATGCCTACAGGACTGAAGAGGGCATTGCAAGCGTTATCCCTTCCTAGCTCTGTTCTCTGAGATACATACCATGGCTCCTTGTCAGGCAGCTAAGAAGGCACACTGTCTGCCTCTGGTGTCCATGGTGGGGGTGCAGAGAGGGTGCAGAGAGGGAAACTGGATACGCTGAGAGGGAAGTACTTTTTTTAAGAGCTGAGGACTGTATGGGAGAATTGTTCATTGGAAAGGTGGGAGGGTTGAGAGACAGCGAAGCTGTTCCCAGAGGAGCTCAAAGGTAATATTCAGAGCCTGTATGAAAGACTTGTTATTGCCCGTAGAGCTGGAGGCATCAGAGTGGTAGAGAGAGAGGACGGCAACATGAAATATCTAATCCCCGTGACCACATCCCAAGGTCAGTCCTTGACTAATAGCGGGGAGAGCCTGGAAATTATTTATATTTCTTTAAACTTTCCAAATGTCTACCCGAACTTTCTTGCTGAAGTTAAGTTTTCAGAGGAATGGAGTTTCCCACCAGCAGCTAAGTGAGGAGTGGGGTGTACCACCACCAGCTAGGTAGAAGATGGGGACCATCTATTCTTTGTCTTTATCTAGCCTCTTCCTTGCTCTATTTTTTTTTTTAAGTTTTTTGAGGCAGGGTCTCTCTGTATAGCTTTGGCTGTCTTGGAATTTGCTTTGTAGATGTAGGCCAGGCTGGCCTCAAACTCACAGAGATCAACCTGCCCCTGCCTCCTGAGTGCTGGGGGGATTAAAGACATGGGCCACCACTGCCTGGCCTCTTCCGTGCTATAACTGCCATGATCCGTGAAGGGCTTGGTAGAATGTCTCAGCCGCCTTTTTATCGAACCAGTAAATCCTTGTCAAAGACCTACTGTGTGTTCGGGACCATGGGGTGCTGGAGAGAAGGCTATGCTACGGTCCACACATTCAAGACACCGTGGTGGAAACGGACTTTTGAGTGCTGTTGTCTGAAACAGATGATGATGAAACGTTTGGCTCAAAGCCCAGAGGGATGCTGTGGAAGCACAAAGGTGGAAGCGAGGATGGCTAGGGCAGAGGTAACGTTTGAGGGACATCCTGAAGGGAAAGTACATTGAAGGGCAGCCGGAGGGAAAGACCACCTACAGAACATCAAGTCCTTGAAGGCAGCCAGTGACTGAAGCGTTGGGGGGCAGGTTTGTAGTGGAATGTAGTCTGAAGGTCACCAGAAAGGTAGTTAAAGCCAGGTGGTGTCAGCGGCATCATTGTCAAGTACCTTTAATTCCGGTGTTTGGGAGGCAAAGGCAGGCAGATCTCTGTGAGTTCAAGGCCAGCTTGGTCTACAGAGTAAGTTTCAGGACAGCCAGGACAACACAGAGAAACCTTGTTTACAAAAATAAAAACAAAAAGCAGACAAACAAAAGAAGTAGTTTTGGGCCCAGTTGTGCAGTGATCTTCCCAGAATCAGGAACCCCCTCTCCTAAGGGGTAGAACAGCTGGGAGAGGGATGGATCTACCCCAAGTCTATAGAAAAGTAAGACTCGTCTGTCTTCTAGTCCTGTTCTCTCTGCCTGAAGATCCAAGAGTATAAATTGAAGGACAGCCAATCTCAAATTCAGAGAGCACAGTAAGCCGAGCCATTGCAGAAATATGAATTGAAACAGTTCTTGGAATAAGAACTGTGAAAGAGGAGGGAGTCACAAAGACAAAACAAAGCCAGACAGACTCCTAGGACATGAAAGTAGCCTGGGTCCGGGAGGTAATGGATCCTTATTGCAGTTGGGACAGGAACAGGATACTGAACAGTCCTGTGTGTTTACTGATGATGTTGTACTTCTGTATGCTCTTTCTGGTGCCATAGTTTCTCAGTGGGTTGAGATTTAAGACTACAGACCCCTCTTTTTCTAGAAGACCCCTCTTTTTCTAGAAGACCTTTGTTAGTTGTCTGTTCAGTGGGCTTGCAGTGGCACTGATCTTGTGTCCATTGGCTTTGTTTAACAAGGTCAGTATTGAGTGTAGCTGCTGAAAAAGGTGCTGTTGGAGATACCCAACATCCCGACACGGGCTTGGTAAAGCAGCCCTCCTAATTTTCCTTATCCAGCCATCCACTGTGAGTCCATTCAGGTTCCTGTACCAGAAACCTGGGAGCTTCTCTTGCTGTGTCCTTCATTTGTTTAACCTGGTCAATAGTCATTAGTTACTGAGCTCAAACCCTTGACCCTGACCTAACAGAAACAAACGAGTTTTACTTTGTAACCCAGTGTGCATGCTTGTATTGGATGCAAACATTAAATAAATCTTGTTTTTACAATATCAGTAAATATCTGATACTTCTGTTCTATTTGAGCTAATTTTAAACAGAAGTTGAAGGTTTCTGCCGCTGAATTCATTTCATTGCTGGATTACCACCTCGGCTCTCAAGTTTCTTAGTGTGCTGTTCATGTGCTATGAGATGCAGCCAGCAGTAAAGATGCTTTTACTTCTGTTGTCTGCTGCGCTTCTGTGGAGTCTCAGGTGTTTATCCTCACTGCTGGACAGACTCTTGTTCTTCCCTCCATCCATACCTGATTAAGCCATTATTTTCACCATAAGCCTTTCCTTCCTCTGAAGGCAGTTCTGTGACCCTTTGCTTTTTCTTCCTATTTTAAATTTTTTTTTTTTTGAGATAGGGTTTCTCTGTAGCTTTGGAGCCTGTCCTAGAACTAGCTCTTGTAGACAAGGCTGGCCTCGAACTCACAGAGATCTGCCTGCCTCTGCCTCCCAAGTGCTGGGATTAAAGGCGTGAACCATCACTGCCCTGCTCACATTTTAAAGTTTTGAAAATTTATGGATACATAAAACATAAAAATTATACATATTACTGGAGTGCTGTGTAATATTTTGATACATAGATATGTACATTATATAATTTGCATTTGTGCATGTGTTTGTGTCTGTCTGCATGTGCTTTTGTGTGCAGAAGCCAAAAGAGAGTGTTGGATGTCCTGCTTTATTACTCTTTGTCTTAATAATATTATAATAACTGTGGTGGTTTGAAAGAAAATGACTACCGAGGGAGTGGCACTATTAGGAGGTGTGGCTTTGTTGGAGTAGATGTGGCCTTTTTGGAGAAATGTGTCGCTGTGGTGGTAGGCTCTGAGGTCTCATATATGCTCAAGCCACATCCAGTGTCTGAGACCACTTCCTGTTTCTTGCCTATCAAGACGTAGAATCCTCCAGCACCATGTTTGCCTGCATACTGCCGTGATGATAATGGATCAAACCACTGAAACTCTAAGCTTCCACCTCAGCTTCCATGTTTTCCTTTATAAGAGTTACTGTGGTCATGGTGTCTCTTCACAGATATAGAAACACTAACTAAGACAGTACCCAAGCTGGGCGGGTATGGTGCACATCTTTAATCCCAGCACTCTGGAGGCAGAAGTAGGTGGATCTTTGAGTTTGAAGCTAGCCTGGCCTTCAGAGCAATTTCCAGGACAGCCAGAGCTACACAAAGAAACCTTGTCTGTGTAAACAACAACAACAAAAAACCAAACCAATATATGTGTGTGTCTGTCTGTACATGGTGCTACCCTGCTGACTCTAGTCTCAACCTCTCTCCCTGCCCCCATCATTTTATAATGTTTAAATTAGATTCAAGTTATAAATCTCATCGTTTGTTATTTCATTGTAAATTTTTTTGAACTTCTGTAACTGAGGTCCTCTGCAAGATTGGTATGCACTCTTAATGCCAAACCCTGTGCATGCGCACACACAGTAAATCTCATCCTCAGCCATACTGTGTAAATGCGTGAGCGGATTGCTACTTAGACTGAAGGATGTGGGAATGACCTGGTCATTCCTTATCTGTATAACATGCCTGCAGAAAAGAAACCCAAGTGTAGCTTTGTGGTAACCCAGCAGGCAGTTTCAAAAACCTCATATGTAGGTAAGCCCCTTGTCTTACACAAGGAGAGGTAGTTTCGGTGATTTTACAACAGGTCACTTCATGTGCCGCATCAGCAGTGAGAATCTGAGACAGACAGAGCTGACTGTGTTAATGGTTGATTCCTTACTGTCCCAAGGGGATGGATCTCATGTTCTGAATACAAACAGCAATAGAAATCACCTGTTGACGACAGCACACAGCGAGCGCTGCTTTTCTTGGCATTCTGTGTCTGTGTCCTGGTAAAGCCCTGGGAGTGGTAGATGGTTAAGGACAGCGGTTGTTGGCCTTCTGGGGTCCGGAGCCAGAGGGTGGCCTGAGCAGAGAGAAGAGGAAGTAACCTGTAAAGTTTCAAGTTCCAAAGAAAGGTGGGGAATGAACATTTGAGAAGCCAGATAAGAAGACTTCTAAGGAAGACAAGAAACTAAACTGTGGGTGGGAAAGGGTTTGGAGAGCATTCTGTCCCCACCACAGTGCAGGGAAAGGGTTTGGAGAGCATTCTGCCCCCATCACAGTGCAGCCAGAGAACAGCCTGGCAAGCACTGGCAGCGTTTGCAGAGGGCTCTAAAGCCACCCTTGCAGTTTTCGTGTAGCTGTAGAGCATCCTGACTTTTGCTGGGTTCTGGTGGCTTGAGACCTGCTATATATGGTGTGCCCTGGACCATGAGCACATCTTATTTCGCCTGCCCTCAACCAGAGTCTCTGTTCACACATCCTCAAGTGTAGATTGATGTATTTTGTTTCTGTTCAAACCAAAGGCCCATGCAACTGCCTTTTATCAGCACACATGACCTTTAGCGCCCTGGTACTTGCCAGCCAAGACCTTGGTCTTTATAATGGATTCTAGTTATATGTTGTATGCTTAGTGGTAGTTCACGGCAGGTGAGATGGTTTCGGGAAGCATTTTGCCCCACTTGTCTTTTGCCACAGACAAAAGTCTGGTGGCTCCTATGCTTCCCCTAGGAGGCTTAGACTTCACAGGGAGGAAGTTTAGGAAATTGGTAGAGATAGCTCTAGGAAGAGGTCAGTGTGCCGGCTCACCAATAAATAAACCATTCATCAGCAAACTAAGGGGCATGAGCCCAGCTGATGCTGAAGTAAAGTGAGTAAGCTCTATGAACGTTCCCTTTGAGTTTCTTTCATTGCAGCCAGAGTGACCGACCTGCTCACATGCCACTGATATGAATTCAGGATCAGATTCCCCGAAAAGCAGCTTGTGTGGTCAAACAGGGGCAAATCCTAAACATGGATGAGTGAAACAGGCTGTTCTGCCCAAGTGTGGCAGGAAGCCAGCATCAAGAATCCCAAGAATCCTGCCCTCTAGATGGATGCGGAGAAGAGCTGTGGCCTTGTTCCGTGGTTTGAGAGGAGAGGAGAGGCTCTTGTTGCTTTTGACTGTGCAGATGGGGATGTCCTGCTGGTGCTGGACCGGCACTGAATTGAGGGAGTGATGTAGAGACACTGGCTTGGGGGAAGCTCTAGCTATGTTCAGCTCCTCTCTTTTCCACCATGCGAGCAACCTTAAGTTACTTAAGCATCTTTGTTTTCTGTGAAATGCAAAGAGCTTATGAGATGCACAGTTGTGTAGATAAGGGAGAAGATGAATCAGGATGCATCAAGTCTTGCATTGCAGAACTTAACAGTCAGCACCTTTAGTCTTTTATCCTGCTCAGTGAGCTTTTCTTCCTTTGGCATCTCTGGGCTGGCCTTTTACAGAGATCGGGGAGCCGTCAGGAAGGCTTGAGCACTCCTTTTTTTTCCTTTACTTTGCTAGCTGGGTTATTTGCCTTCCTTATATGTAAAAGAGTCAGGATTATTTATGGGCCACTGGAATCACTGAGAGACAGGATAGTGCTGAAGCTTAAAACCTCAATAATAAATTGTGGGTTTGAGAACATCAGCAACTATGGGAGGAGCATGGAGGATTGCTGTAGAGCGGTGTGTCTCACACTCGGTCAGCCCGTGTTCACAGTGGGTGCTCTAAGAACTTGTGAAGCAAGTGATTAATTAATACAAGAATTTTTATTATTACCTTTTAAAAATGTTTACTTTGCATTCATAAAGGTATTTTTTGTTTTGGTCTTCAGGCTTTCCTTCCTCAGAGAGCCCTTTTGAAGATTTAGCATAAGATCTGGGTGTGGTGGTACAGGATCAAGAAGTTCAAGACTAGCCTGAGCTGTGTAAACCCTGTCTAAGAAGAAGCCTGGTGGCCTTTAATTCTATCACTGGGGGGGGGGGGCGGAAGCAGGTGGATCTCTGTGACTTCAAGGTTAGCCTGGTCGACAGAGTAAGTTCTAGAACAGACAGGAACTTACACAGAGAAACTCTGTCTCAAAAAAACCAAGCCAAACCAACCAACCAGCCAGCCAAACAACTCTGTCTAAAAAACAAAAAAGAATAAGGAAAAACAAAAAACCGTCAACATGAACATTGAGTATGAGGAATGCATACACTCACAGGGTCAGCTAAGCAGCGGAGTTGAGCTGTTGGTTCTTTTGTGTAAAGGTAGTATTCTGGAAGTTGACTAGCTCATAGTGACTTGTATGTACAGTGCGGGTCGGGCACGTTAGCTTTGTTTTATTGCAGGTCCTAGGATCCATTTAGTCTTAGATGAGCCATTTCGAATTTGTTTGATTAATTTTGCTTTTACTTCCCAACTTGTGTTTTTGTCTTTGAATCATGCTTGGTAGTTTATTCTGTTCTCTTTACCATTATTTGGTTTCTTGGAGTGTGGTTGGAGGTTCATCTACCTTTTTGCTTTTTGAGGCAGGGTTTTCCCTGTGCACCCTAGACTGCCCTCAAATTCCAGGTGTTACTATGTGTTTGCCTCTGTCTCTCCAGTGCCTGAGTTACAGGATTGCAACATCATGCCTGGGTCTGTATTTATCTTTAGTAGAATTTAGCTTCTTCCTTTTCAAGAGTGGTTTTTGTTTTTCTAGGTAGGTTTGTATCAGTTTAGGCATCTTTCCCTTCTAATATGCTTTTTTCATTTTGGATTTTAGATTTTTTTATTTTTAATAAATAATCTTCCATTTTCCTGACAACACAGGAGCCTTTGGTACAATTGCTGAGAGGAAAACTGACTCTTGGTTTTCTAAGTAGATATTTGCTGTTGAACTTTATATCATAAAATGCTTTGCATCGGCCACGTATCCACTGAACTAATTTGATGCAGTATTTTAGGAGTTTTTTCGAACTAAATTATTTCCTAAACGTTTGGGAACACCGAAGTTAGATAGCGGTGTCTAACAAATGCCACTGTTTATACTGCTCTCATAGGCAGGCAGTCTGGTATTTCCAGACAGTGACCTCGGCTGCACAGAAGAAAGACTTCCTCCACTTTCTCGCTCTCCAGCCTTGGTGATGTAGATGTGTAGTTGCAGGCAGGCTAAGACTGGAGGAAGAGCTAGCTTCTCAATGACTCACCTGCTCTGAATGCCAACATGGTGATCTCGTTACATCTTTTCTTCCCAGTGGCTCGTCATTGGCTGCTGAGCCCAGAATGGCTCAGACTTTTCTGAGCCTGACATTTCAAAGCCACTCAGGATTCCTCTGGCTTCACTTTCCTGCTTCATACCCTACCTCATCACAACTTTAGTAGTCATTGTTCTTTTAACATGCGCTGACTTCTTCCATGGCCCTGCCTTTGCTCTTCTCGTTCTGTCTTCTGGAAAGCCCTTTTGCCCTTTTTTCTGTCTCATTTCAACCCATCCTTCCAAGCCTCAGATATAATGTTTCCTTTCCCATCAAACTTTCTCAGATCCCATACATCCCAAGGTAATCCTTCAATCTCTGTGTATTTTTCTTGATACTTCTTCTTTTGTTTTGCATGTTTTTATCTATTCTGTATGTGTATGTACATATCTGTGCATATGTGCCGTGGTGTGCATATAGTTCAGAGGACAGCTCTTGGGAGTTGATTCTCCCCTTCTACCATGTAGGTTCAAGGGAGTCAGGCTTGGCAGCAAGTGCCCTTACCCACTGAGCCATCTTGCCAGTCCTTTTTTGTTGTTGTTTATATGTGCCTTGTTTTGCTTCTCCTAGGAGACACATGGCTTGAAAGCCAGACTCATGTCTGCCATCACTGTAATACCTAGTCATTCAACCATCACCTACATACAGGAGGAGCTCAGTTTCTGTTCATTGGGTAAACTGTCCGTCAGCTTGAGAGTACCTTCATGTCGTATTCCTTTTTAGCCCAGATGACCATTGAGCTGACCATTATCTTATAATGGCTGTAGAACAGGCTGTGCTGTGAAACCCCAGATGCCTCTCTTCATGTTGATATAGTTAGAAGGTTTATGGTCTGAAAAAAAATCTGTGTGTTTTAAACCCCAGAGGGCAGGTGTATTAACAGACTACAGAATTTTCAAATAAATGAAGAATTCCATTACCTCACTGTTGCTGTTGATGAATTGGCCTCCTATGACACTTAAGCATCAAAACACATTGCGTCTTTTCAGGTGAGAGGCTGGCAAGAACAATTTGATTAACTTTTACAAAAGTCTTATAAAGAAGGTGCTGTTGAACGTTCCTCAGTGTGTTTCTACTTTGAAATATGCTCTCTATTGTACACTGTAGTCCAGTCTTTTTCATTATTGTCTCAAAGTCTTATATTTTGGGTTCAGAGGCTAAAAATTAGAATGAAAATATTAACAAATCTTCTTGAGATCAGCGATGAAGCTGCATGCTCAGGGTCCAGAGATGTTTGGTGGTTAAGGGAGGTACTGCTTGGGGTCTGGAGATGCTCAGTGGTTAAGGGAGATACTGCTTGGGGTCTGGAGATGCTCAGTGGTTAAGGGAGATACTGCTCGGGGTCCAGAGATGCTCGGTGGTTAAGGGAGGTACTGCTCGGGGTCTGGAGATGCTCGGTGGTGAAGGGAGGTACTGCTCAGGGTCTGGAGATGCTCGGTGGTTAAGGGAGCTACAACTTTTACAATGGACCTGAATTTGGTTCCCAGCACTCAACTTGGTCTGCTCACAACTGCCTATAGATAATATTAAAATAAGCTTCATGTTCACCAAACATTTATTCTCCTTATGTGAACAAGCCAGTTTTCTACATTTTGAAGTTGTCTTTTCAAAGACTTAAATCTTTAGGTACTTCCCTGCTGGGGAGGCCCTCAGGATTCTTTGGCAAGTACTTTTACTGATGATCCACTTTGCCAGCCTCCTTGCTCATCTTTTTTCTCTTCCTCATCTTCTTAATTTTAATTTTATTTTTTAATTGGCCCATTGTTATTACATATTTATAGATTATACAATATTTTGACACGTACATACATCGTGTTATAATCAAACCAGGGTCATAACGTACCCATCATCTCATATCGTTTCTGTTAAGTAAGAATATTTAAAATTCTTTCTTCTAGCTACTTTCTAATATATGATATTATTGATAAGTCTTAGTCTCACTACTGTGCAGTGGAACAGAACTTACTCTTTAATATGACTGGAACCTCGTCTCTTTAGGTATGATGCTCAAGATTAGAATCAGTAGATGCTGCTATTCCAAGCAGATTTAGAGTCTTGCTTTGCACATGGAGACATATTTCAGTTGTCTCTAAAAGCACACTCATTTGGGGTCAGCATCATTATCCTCTTGACCTGCATTGACCATGTTCTATTGCCTTTATTTTTTAAAGGCTTTTTATGTTGGTGGGTGTGATTCATATATTATGGACCTCTGGAGTTTTGTCTCCTGGACTCCAGTGATTTAAAAAAAAATTTTTTTTTCCTATTCCAATTCTTGTAAGGTGCAGCCCATTGAGACAGACTTGTGGAGGTATTTTTGGTTCATGGTTGGGTCATGTAGCATATTTGTTCTCTTGCCCAGCTTGTCATCTGCCCATTTGATAAGTATGTTTTCTTTTTCCAGTTTAGTCATTCACAGAGATGTTGAGGCAAGTCAGATAGAATCATTCCATTGTTGCTTGTAGATTTTTCTTTTACAGAGGAACGTAGTGAGACAGGGTGGCTTGAGCTGGCCTTGTATTCGCAGTCCCCTTGCCTCTACCTCCTGTGTACTGGATGTGCATATGTGTGTCCTCATAGTCTGCTCTAAACAGAAACCTGTTCACTGGCTTTCTTTTCTCTTTCTTCTTTTTCTTTTCTTTAAGACAGGATCTTGATCTGTAGACTAGGCTGGCCTTGAACTTACAGAGATTCTCTGCTGGGACTTAAGACAGATGCCACTACTCCTGGCTAGTTTTCTTTCTAAAGATTTATTTGTGTGTGTGTGTGTGTGTGTGTGTGTGTGTCCAAGGAAGCCAGAAGAGGGTGTAAGATCCCTTGGAGCTACAGTTACAGGCCACTGTGAGCCACTCAACGTTGGCAGGCAGATCTCTGTGAGTTTGAGGCCAGCCTAGTCTGTGAGAGCTGGTTTCAGGACAAGCGAGGGTGCTTACACAGAAACGCTATCTCAGAAAACCAAAATAAATAGTTAAGTAAGTAAAAGAATAGCATTAGGAACCCCTTTGAAAAATCAGTTAGTAACTTTGGTTATATTCTTTTGTATAAGTAAATATAATATTTTTAAAATACTTTTATTTTTAATTATGTGTATGCATGTGCATCCGTGTGTGGATTTGTACGTGTGAGTGTTGGTATATGAGAAAGCCAGAAGCCTCAGATCCCCTGGAGCTTGAATTATAAGTAGTTGTGATGTGGGTGCTGGGAACCAAACTTGGGTCCTCTGGAAGAGTAGTATGTGCTCTTAACCATTGAACCATCTCTCCTAACTCCTAAATAAAATATTTTTAAATTAGTAAAAATGGCATAATTCTTGCTGGGTGTGGTGGTGTTCACCTTTAGTCCTAGCACTCAGGAGGCAGAGGCAGGTGGATCTTTTGAGTTTGAGGCCTGCCTGGTCTATAGAGTGAGATCGGGAGAGTCAGAGCTACATACTGAGACCCTGTCTCAAAACAACAACAGTAACAAAAACAAATAAACAAAGACAAACTTTATCTTTGCCTTCAATGGAATTTACATCTAGTGGGAGAACAATTTGATAATTATAATAAACGTCGGCCGGGCGGTGGTGGCTCACGCCTTTAATCCCAGCACTTGGGAGTCAGAGGCAGGTGGATCTCTGTGAGTTCGAGACCAGCCTGGTCTACAAGAGCTAGTTCCAGGACAGGCTCCAAAACCACAGAGAAACCCTGTCTCGAAAAACCAAAAAAAAAAAAAAAAATGTGATTGTAGTATTCTCAGTGATCTATATGCCAAACAGATATTAGTCAAGAAAAGTAAAAGGCAAGCTGGAAATGTAACAGAAAATTTTCTACATTTCTAGTTGCATTTTAAAGTAAAAAGAAGTAAAAATGGTTTTGAAAAGAATGTTAATTTTTAATATGTGGGGTATGTATGTATGTGGGAGGGTGGTAGGGGGTGCAGGTGGTACATGTACCATGTGGGAGGGCAGATGAAGATGTTATGTTTCTATTGTTCTGTACCTGAAGCTCACTGTTTGGGCTAAGCTGGCTGACCAGGGAACTCTCAGGAGCCACCTGTTTCCAGCCCCCAGTTACGTCCATGCCCACCTGTCTCCGGCCCCCAATGTTAAAGTTACAGGCATCCTCACTTGTCTCTAACTCCCAACGTTACAGTTACAGGCATGTCCACCTGTCTCCAACCTCCAATGTTATAGTTACAGGCATACCCACCTGTCTCCAACCTCCAATGTTACAGTTACAGGCATGTCCACCTGTCTCCAACCCCCAATGTTATAGTTACAGGCATACCCACCTGTCCAACCTCCAATGTTACAGTTACAGGCATGTCCACCTGTCTCCAACCTCCAATGTTACAGTTACAGGATACCCACCTGTCTCCAACCTCCAATGTTACAGTTACAGGCATGTCCACCTGTCTCTAGCCCCCAATGTTACAGCCACAGCCATGCCCACCTATGTCCAGCCCCTAATGTGACAGTTACAGGGATGCCCAACCACATGTTTCTTTTTATGTGGGTGCTGGGATTCTAATTCCACTCTTTATGTTTGTAGAGCAAGTGCTCTTACCTACAGAGCCATCTCCCAACCCCTGAAATTAATCAGTAATATTTTTATTTAAATGTATATGAAAACAAATTCAATGTGACAGCAATATTTGAAATGTGATTTTTTTTTCCTTACTATATCTTTGAAATCCTTGGAGTAACCATATTTAAAGTAGTTACAAGTAGCTAGTGGCTACTATACCGACCGGAAAATTCTTTGCCCATGTTGAAAAAATTCTATAGTGGCGAACAATAATTCTCAATTGAATGGAGAATTCAGGCTTGATTGTCTTCTAACAACCACCTATGATTTCTTCCATGTGTGAGGGACGCTTTCGAGGTATCCCTGTCTTCATGGTTCATAGTGCTTACATTATCTTATGTAATATCCAGGAAGGATTCAATGATAATATGCAAGGTTTATTATTATTATTATTATTTGTTTTTGTTTTTCTTGAGACAGTTTCTTTGTGTAGCCCCATCTGTCCTGGAACTAGCTATGTAGACCGGGCTGTCCTGGAACTCACAGAGGTCCACCTGCCTCTGCTTCCTGAGTACTGGGATTAAAGGTGTGTGCCACCACTGCCCAGAGCAAGCTTTTTTCAACTGCACACTTCAGATGGACTATATATATATATAGTGCTGTGATACAGCTGTGTTAGAGACCATGAGGTCACTCCTGAATGCTGACTCAGTGTGTGGTGCTAAAATCCCTCTTCTATTAGCTATGCAATAGAAATGCGCTCCTCCAGTGACTCTCTTTTGCTTCCACTCAGGATGTGTCTGGTCCGAATGAAGCAGGAAGGCCGCACTGGAAAATACATGTGCCGGATCATAGTTCACTTTATGTGGGAAGACGTGGAGCAGCGAGGCAGAGTGATGGGGGTAAGCTCGGCTGCAGAGGCCAGTGCTGGGACAGCGTGATGAAAGAATGTCTGTGCTGAGTCTGAGCGCTCTCTTCAGGACGGCTCTGCTTTGAGATCTCTGTGCAGTGTTGCCTAATATCAACGAGGCAGTTGAGCTTTGGTCTTTTTGCCTCTTGGGAGCCTGACATACCATGGATACTTGATGGGTCTGTGCACATTATTGTGGTTTGTTGGTATGAGGATGTCTTGTACACAGAAGAAGATAGGATATGGTGATAGGGAGGGTGGAATGGGGAACCAGACGGCAGTCTAGTTTAAGGACACTTGCTGCCTTTGACATTATTTCAGCGTTGAGTTAGTTCCCTTTTTAAGTTCTTTGGTTGATTGCTTGATTGGTTTTGATTTTTTGAGACCTGGACTCCTGTATGCTGGCCATAGATTTGCTGTATAGTGAAGGGTGGCTTTGAACTCCTAATCCTCCTGCCTCCGCTTTCTAAATGCTAGGATTATAGACTTGCACCACCATACCTGACTCTCTCAGTTAGTCCTTAGGGGAAGATCTGGTATGGGGCCTGTGGTCATAGGAACTAAAGAAAACTTTGGTCACTGGCAACCTAGAAGATTGTGGGAAAATACCCATTGAAAATAAATACCTTAGTAAATTCAGTAATTAGCCTGAGAGAGGAGAGTATAGAATTTAACATTTGTGTGCATGTGTGTGTGTGTGCGTGCGTGTGCGTGTGTGTGTGTGTGTGTAAAATGACTGATATCTTTAGAAAATATGTGGTACTTGGTTTTAGGCGTGTGTGTGTTTTATTATCCATGATCTCATTGTTTATGTACTCTCATGCATCTCTCTCTTTGCCCAGCATTGTTTTGGAAGTCTTTCCCTGCTGCACGGGTGTTCGGGCAAGGCTGACTTTTATTGTGCCCATTGTCACACACTCTTATGCTATTGTCTCAACCCCATGTACTTTTTCTTTGTGTTAAATTGCAATCTTTGAGACTTATACCTTGTATGTAGGTGATGGCTTCCTCTTGGGATCCTGGGTTGAGGGTTTTCTTAGGTCTTTGAAGTAACTGTTGTGTAGGACGCACCATAAACATGGGTTTGCCTTTAAGTATCTTTAGGGACATTTACATGACACCTTGTGGGGACAGCATGACATTGGCATTTCTGCTCGTTCTGAGAAAATGAAACATCAGGTGTACGTTTTGTCATCCCGTCTTGAAGTCATGAGCTCTCTCTCTTTAATGTGTGTATGTGTGCCGCATAGATGCAGGAGCCCAAGGTAGTCAGACGAGAGTGCCGGACCCCCTAATGCCTTCAATTACACAGTTGTGAGCCACTCTGTGGGTGCTGGGAATTAAACCCAGATACTCTTCAAGAACAAGTGGTGCTCTTAACCACTGAGCCATCCCTCGGGTGCCTTACTGAGCTGTTTTTGTGGCTGTCCTCCTTGGATCTTGTTTCCTTTCTCCCACCATCGTGCCTGCTGGCTTTCTTTGCAGTCGAGAGGGCGGTCAGCAGACTAAGCGACTCATTCAGCTGGATTTTCTACGTTCTCAAGTGTTTACTACTCAGTTCTGTGGCAGCACACATTGGCATTTCTACGTTCTCAAGTGTTTACTACTCAGTTCTGTGGCAGCATCTCAACCCACCCTCTTAGTGATGGCCAGTAATACCCTCTGGCTAGCCAAAGCCTGCGCAGACTGCCAGGTGTTGCCTTAGCCTTAGTGGCTCTTCCATTACATGAACCTGTTTGGCTTATCTCTTGTTGACTGATCTCTGCTGGCAGTGGGGCCACTAGAACCATGTGAGCCACAGCTGTCCTGTCCTAAATAGCCTAATAATGCAGAAATCGCTGACTTCTGGACCACAGGAATTTTTTAATTACACCCGCTCCCACTGATTTTTCTCGTCCATACATAACAGCAGCTGGCACCTTGCGCCTGCTCCGTTGCTTTGTGTGTAATCTCCCTCCTCCTCCCTCGTAAGCTTCGTGAGAGCAGGAAACTGTCTTATTCAGTTTTTGGTGACATCAAATGGATAAGTAGGACGAGTTGAATGGGAGCATAAAGTAAACTTCAGCTTCTGCTGTATTCTGTTTGTTTGTTTGTTTGAGACAAGTTCTCCTTAGATATCTCTAACTGGCCTAGAACTTACTGTGTAGACCAGGCTGGCCTCTTACTTGTAGAGCTTCACCTGTGCTGCCTCTCAAGTGCGGGGATTGAAGGTGTGCAGCATGATGCTAGAATACCCTGTTTTACGGTAACTTACTAGATAAATAGTGCTTGATTCATTCCTTTCTGGTACAGTCTTACAGGAGTCTTTTTTAATTTTTTTCTCCTCTGTTTGTGCATTTGGATTGTTGTAGCTGGTGTGCCATCCTCTAAGGTGGTGTAGCATACCTACAGTTGATCTGGTGACCTTGAAAGAGTACACTTGTGATTCGGTGAGTTTCTGACAGGGACAGGGACTCTGCTTTCCCTCCTTCCTTACCTCCCTCCCTTTCTTCTTTCCTTTCTCTCTGTCTCTCTTTTCTGGAGCATCCCAGGCTGGCCTTGAACTCACTGTGTAACCCATTATGACCTTAAACCTCCCAGATGCTGAGATTGTAGGTGTGCACCATCACCCCGTTTTTCTTTGTGCTGGGAATGAACCCAGGGTGTTAGACAAACACTCCTCAGCCGAGCCGTGTCCTCGGTCCTGAGAAGTTTTCCTCTCTTGTCTCTTTCCCACAAGATCTCGTGTAACCCAGACTGACCTTGACCTCACTGTATAGCCAAGGATGACCTTGGATCTCTGGTCATCCTCCTTTTGCTTCCGCATCCCAAGTTCTGGGATTCCAGGTATCACATCCAGTTCAGGGTGTCTACTCTTCCAACAACTTCCAGGTTATGACTGTGTTCATAGGACTGTCAGTGTCGGTGATTCCCCTAATATTCGCTCCTAAATTGCCTTCACGTAGAGAAATGCCCAAGCTCTGGCTTAGTTACAAAACTATAAATGAAAGATGGTGTTTTAAAAATAGAAATTTAGAAGAATTGGGTAATTACTGTTGTTGCTTTTTATTATATTTGACACTCCCCTTTCTAACTTGGTGGTATAAACAGGCAGCTTTTCTATAGGAAAGGCAGTGTGTGTTGACCCCGTGTGTTTTGAGAGTGTGCAGGTATGGGGGCTCTCAGTTTTAGCCTGCAGCCTCAGCACTGGGACACGTGGCTTGGGAAAGGCAGTGGATGGCATGGATAGAGCCTGGCCTGGTTCTCCCACATGGACCAGTCTTGACTTCCCGCGCTCCAGTGGACACAGAAGCAGGTCCAAGGTGCTGACTGCATGGCTGCCGAGTTTCTTTTCAGCTTTGAAAAACATCCAAATTTGAAGGTGGTAATTTGCAAATCTTTCTGTGTTATTTGGCGTTCCAGGTATACCTCTGTAAGGAAAGTCACAGAAAAAAGTAAAAGCCAGTCAATGTTGTGGTGGTTTTTCTCATGCCAAAGAATTCTTAGAAGCCATTACTTTGAGTGGATGGGTGTGGCAAAGATTGAGAGCCAAAAGTGTCTCTTGCAAACTGATGACGAGTCAGAAATTTTAATCAAGAATTCCTTTGAAACTAGAATTCCAATCAAGAGCTCATTTGGTATTGGAGTTCTGGTCTCATACAACGGGAAATTTTGCCTTTCATCGGCTTCTCAGAGCCCAGCTATGGTGGCACACAGCACAGACGCGTGTGTCATTGGTGCAGCCAGGACAAAAAGCAACTATTAAATTTGAGGTTACAAAAATCACATCGATAATTTAGTGTTCTGACTTTTTAAAAGGAAAAAAAAAAGCACCAATATTTCAATATTTGGGGTTTAAACATATAAATTAGCTGTGGAAATAGAGTTCATTACCCCACCTCAGCTGGTCTTGTTTTATTTCATTAACTGCTTCTTAAAAACCTTTGTGGGCCGAGCTGCAGCTGAGGAGCTGGAGACCATTTCTCGTTGGGCCCTCGCCCGCTCCTGAGTGTTGGGAGGAGAACCAGGACTTGACACAGCTGTAAAAACAGACAGCCCTTTGGCCTCAGTGCTTTCTCCTGCTGCAGGCGGATTTCAGAGGTAAATTTCGCCCTTGCCTCTCCTACTAATGAAGTCGTTTCTTTTGCCGGGTCCGCACCAGGTGTGTCCAGTCTTGGGGCTAACTGGGTGCTTTACTGAAATTTTCCATTTGTGACATTTCAACCAAACTTCAAAAACAAACAAGAATTAGCTCAAGGCAGTGGCTCAGAGTGTTAATGGTAACCTTAGGCTGGTGAAATGACTTCCTGTCAGTTCTGCTCTGCCAGCCATGCCCTCCTTATGGCTTACAATGAGCAGGTTTACACTTTCCAGGCCAAGGTGGGAAGAGGCGGGGATAGGCTGTAGTTAAGGAATTAGTTCATTCTCATCAGTGGCCCCTACACTCAGGTAGTCCCAGGAAGGCTTCGATAGATGTCTTCTTGCCAGTGGTATTCCAAAATAGGAAGGAACCTCCTGTCGCTACCGGGTCCTCTGCTCTCATGGTACAGAGGGGAGAGTTGGTAGAGAGCCCTGGCACACACTGCTCTCTTCTGCTTTGCTTGTCAGTCCCAGCGTCCTGCATTGCAAAGTCCTCTCTGTGTCAACTGCTCCACTCACTCCCTGCGGTGTTTTTGAACCTTAAGTGCAGGAAGCTTCTAGCACACATGCCTGGCATTTACTGAGCACTCAGTGAGACTCACATTCCATTCTTGCAGTTCCTGTCTTGTGTCCTCTCCATTCGGTGTGGACACTTAGACTGTCCACATTCTCCATCTCCAGCGCCTTTACAGGAATGGGATTAGTCCAGTTCTCCCTTGCTGCAAGTACCTTAATAATTTATGTAGCCTTCTTTGGGCTTTTATTCTTTCTCTCTTATGTCATAGTTGTCCATGCATGTTGACTATCTTCTAGATGAATCCCAGAGGTTCACGACCACATGTATCCCTCTTTGTAGTCTCCAGAGTGCTTATAATTACCTGTTGGCTGGATGGTAACTATCTGAAGAAAGAAAGCAGACAGTTCTGGAGGCCTGGGATAGGTATTGGGGAAAATGGGGTGTGAAGATACCGTTTGTGGTCTGAGGATGTTTGTCTGCTGTGTTAGTTTTGGGGAGAAAAAAATGATTACTGTTGTTTTTCTTAAATTACATTTATTTGCATGAGCGCCCATGCATATGTGTACAGGTGTGCACATGCCACACCACAGTATGTGTGTGGAGGGCAGAGGACAGCCTGCAGGACTCAGCTCTCCTACTGTGTACGTAGGTCCTGGGGAGCTGAGCAGGTAGGTCATCAGGCATGGCAGCAAGGGCTCTTACTGCTGAGCCATCTTGCCCGACTCCTACTGTCGACTTTTATGTTTGTATTTTCTGTGCTTTTCTATTTTCTAATGGAATTGATTGTTTTTTTTTTTAAGCCCTAGCTTATAGTAGGGCATTTTATGCTTCAAAAGTGGGATTTGGATATTAACAAGGTTTTTAGATTTTCTGGAACTCTCCTCCCCCATCTTCCATAAAGATCTCCAGAGAGGGCCAGGGATGGATAGAAAGGCCACTCAGTGGTAGGATGTTTGCTTAGCACCATGTGGAGTTAAGTGCAATCCCTAGTGCTTAAAAAAGAAGAAGAAGAAGAAGAAGAAGAAGAAGAAGAAGAAGAAGAAGAAGAAGAAGAAGAAGAAGAAGAAGAAGAAGAAGAAGAAGAAAGAAGAAGAAATATCTTGAACTCCTGTTTTACTCTGCTGTGCTGTGCATCTCCAGGTCAGGATTAAAACTCAGTGTCAAAGGTTTTGAAGGAGCTGTGTTAAAGATAATTTTTTTAAACCATAGATATGAATGACGTGAGTGTGAATCAGGAATGCTTTGGGCTGGAGGCTATGAAAATCAGAATATGTGTTTATTCTTTGATCTCAGTAACTCCCTTGAAGGTTTTCAAATGGCCTGAACTATTGGAGTTGGGTACTCAGATATTAGGGTAGATATTAGAAAATTTTAGATTTTAAGAGTTTGTGTGTGAGTTGGGGGTTGGTGTGGCAGGTGTGTCCACAGAGACCAGAAGAGAGAGTCAGATCCTCTGAAGCTGCAGTTCCGGGTGGTTTGTGAGCCACCTGACAGGATGCTGGGAACTGAACCCAGGTCCTTTGGAAGAGCAAGGGCACTCTTAACTGCCGAGCCATCTCTCCAGCCCCAAAGTTAAATTCTTAGATGGCAAAGTAGTTTTTTTTATTGGGGGTTGGCTCATGAATTTGAGCTGAATCCACAGAGGGTGTCCCCTGGAGGCACATTCTCTGTCCACATGAGTTTCAGCCTCCAGTCCTAAGTCAACAGGGGACATTCATGGAGCCGTCCAGACAGTGGCCAACCCGCTGGGCTCCTGCACTCAGAGCCCTAGTCTGATGGCTGTCACTTTTCCTTCTAAGTGGCTCTCTGGTTCACTCCCCACCCCTCAGTGCTAGGGGTCCGCTCTAGTACCTCAAGCATGCTAAATGAGTCTATCTAGGTCCCCAGCTTTGCTTTTTGCTTTTTGTTTTTATAACAGGGCCTTGCTGTGTTGCCCAGATTGGCCTTAAACTTCTTCCATAGCCCAGACAGACCTTGAACTTTGGTCCTCCTGCCTCAGCCTCTGGGGGAGCTTGTACCACCAGTTTTACCAGGGTCCTCGAAAGAATTTCTGTCTTTGAAATGAATTGCAGCGTGAGGCTCCCTGTGCTCTTGGTTGTTTATCTCTAATGCTGGATTTCCGTTCAGTTACAGATGGAGAGTTCCTGGGCTCTTGATATTTCTAAAGCATCAGAAGCAGAGTCTAAGCTGGGCGGTGGTGGCACACACCTTTAATCCCAGCACTTGGGAGGCAGAGACAGGCAGATCTCTGAGTTGGAGGACAGCTTGGTCTACAGAGTGAGTTTCAAGATAGCCAAGGCTACACAGAGAAAACTTGTCTCAAAAAACCAAAAACTGAAAAAGAAAAAAAGAAAGAAAGGGAAGAAAGCAAGCAAGCAAGGGAACTCTGTCCATTGAGACATTCAGAAACAACTGGGAAAAAAATGAATCATCCCTTTGCTGTTCTCAGTGCACCAAAATAGGTTCTTTCTTCCCCCTTCCTTTTAATTACATGTATTTATCTGGATGCCCCTACCTCATAGAATTTATAAAAGGAACAGTGACTTTATCCCATTTTTTTTCCCAAAGCCCTTGCTGGGGACCAGTGAGAAGATGGCTCAGCAAGCAAGGACACTTGGTGCCAAGCCAGACAATTTGAGTTCTAACCCCGAGACCCACAAGGTAGAAGGAGAGAACTGTCTCCTACATGGAGGCCATGATAGACACACATGGGGGGAGGTGCTCAGCTGCTTCAGGGTGCTTGCACTCCACAAAGCCCCCCTTCCTCTAACGCTCCTCACGCTAAATGCTCCTCGCTTAGCTCTCCTCTCAAGGGAACAGGCTTCCCCTCTGGTCCTTGTTTCTTTTGCCTGGTTTCATTTGATATCCCCTGCTCCATCGTCATAACATGGCTAGAGGTGAGCGCATGGCGCACGTGCTCGCGACAGATATAGCCAGCCGGAGTCATTTTCCAGCTCACCTTTCAGGAGCTGCCAGTGCCCCTTCCAAATAAGTCAGAGGACAAATAGCTCATGAAACCATCCTTCCTGCCTCGCATCTGATGTCACCACCATCAGTTGAGCCTCCTAAGGTGAATTCTTAGTCATCCTCGATTTCTGCCTCATTCTCTGCGTCTAGTCGGCTTGTCGGTTACATGTTTCCCATACCTCCGGTCTCGGTCTCACTGATCCGCTGCTTTGCTTCAGACATCAGCCTGCTCTATTGCGGCTCTATCACTTCTGAAGGAATTCTTGGCTATTCCCATTCCAGGCAGCCTTCCTACCTATGATTGCCAGAGGCCTTCGTCCTAAGCCCTACGTCTGTCTGATGGTGTCCCCTTCATGCTGGAAAGCTCTGTGTGCTCTCCTCACACGGGACAAATTTAAACATCTTGGTGGTGTGTACAGAGCCTTTTGTAGTACATAAGCCAATGTGTTCTTTTCTTTTTGTTTTCTTTTCTTTTGAGACAGTCTCATTTGTAGCCGTGGCTGTCTTGGAACTCCCTGCATAGATCAAGCTGGCCTCAAACTCACAGAGATCCTCCTGCCTCTGTCTCCTGAGTGCTGTCTTTTTTTTTTAAAATAAAACATTGAACTGTTTAGATGGGTTCTAAAATATTAAATTGTTTAAATATTTTCTTTGCAGTTTTTAAAAATTAAAATATATTATTTCCTTCTCCTAGATTCCTTAGAATGTGTTAATATCTGCAGCTTATCAAATGATTTAACAAAATAAAAAAAAATGTTTAAACCTAAATGCTGGGAATCCAAAACTCAGGCCCTTTGGCTTGAATGGCAAGCACTTTACTGACTGAGTCATCTCCTGGCCCCTATACAGATCTTAAAAAAAAAATTTAGATTTTTAAAATTTATTTTAAATATATTTTATCTGTGTGTGCCTGTTGCCTGAGAACGCCAGAAGAGGCCATCAGATCCCCTGGACCTGGAGCTGTGGATGCTTGTGAGCCTCCATGTGGGTGCTGGGAATTGAACCCAGGTCCTCCTCAAGAGCAGCCAGTGGTCTTAACCTGCTAAGCCATCTCCATAGCACCCCCTGTACAAATTTATGAGCTAGAACATTCTGTGGTGTGCCGTATGGATTTGTACAAGTAACCCACATTAGGTGGGCTAATGACCCTGGTGTCCCTGGTGCCCTGTGCAGCAGTGTGCCTGCTGCCGTCAGAGCTCATTCTTGCTGGATGAACGCAGGTGATGGATTGTGCCAGTACCGTCCGGTTATGATGGATCGCACCAGTACCGTCTGGTTATGATGGATCGCACCAGTACCATCTGGTTATGATGGTTCGTACCAGTACCATCTGGTTATGATGGATCGTACCAGTACCATCTGGTTAGCAATCATCTCTGATCACACCTGCGTTTTTCTTTTCCCCTGTGGCTCTTCTCGCTACCAGCAGCGTCACCAGCAAGAGGTTCACTATTCTCTCCCCACCCTGCCTCTTGAGTTCTGTGGTTATGCTCTAGATCTACTTTATAGGAAAATGGGCCTCAGACTCAGACTGGCAGGTATGAGCCTGGGAGATACTGTAACCCTGATTTTCCAATCCACGAAGACTTTGTATATTGCTGCTCAAATGCCCCAGATCCAGATCAGTTCCTTCCCATTTCATGGTGAGGAAACTGAGGTTTTGCAGTGTTCAGTGGTTTGCCCCAGATCATCCAGGTAGCACACGGAAGCATGAGAACCACAGTTGTGGCGTTCCTCTTCCCGGTATTCCCTGATACCAGCCCCAAAATTCCATCTCTCCATCTGTCTTGTTACCAGAGACCAAGGGCTTTTCTTGAATCTGGAAATACTCGCTTCTTAGAAAGACTCAAGCCCGAAATCCCTTTTTATGTGGAATTTCTAATCCAGTACCGCAGAGATTTCCTACTCGGAACTAATAGAGACTAAGGGGACAGAAAGCAGGTGCAGCTGATGCCAGTGCTGGCGAGACTCTGTCCTTCCCCGCATTAACGTTGAGTGTCTCTCCATCTTGTGAATTTGCCTCGGTTGATCTCACGGTTCTTTTCCAGAGACTCCTCAGTTATGTTTTTTTAAGAGGAGCAGAACAGGGAGGCTGAGCACGGCTTGAGGGCTGGGCCAGGAGACTAACAAAGGCAGCATTATGCTGCTCCTGGCAAGGCCAATAAATGAATTCAAGAGACACCTAGATGTGTTTCTAGAGGAGGGCATGCGGGAGGGGCCTGGTGGAGAAGCAGAAAGGTGGGGTTAAGATAAATTAAAATGGGGCCAGCCTGCTGGATAAGGGGGTCAGACTTCTTGTTCTACACAGTTGGAAAGTTAAAAACTAACCTGCACCATGTCCTTCATAGTCGCCCTGCTGGACCTTCCCTCTTGAGGGGAAGGAGTTCATCCCTGGCTGTTTCAGCGTGTGCAGCCGTGGGTTATTGTCTGAGTCCCTGGGAATCTTAGAACTTCTACCTAAAAAGGAATTTTGAACTAACTAGCCCAAAGAGTCTGAGATTTTTGTTCCTATACCCAAAGCCTCAACATCACTTGGGGATTTTTTAAGAGTCAGCTGAATGAAAAACTCTGTGAGTAGGGCCTGTGGTAGTGTAACTGAGTCTGCCCCTTGTTTGCTCAGATGTTTGAATACTTGGTCGCTGGTTGGTGGCACTGTTTGGGTAGTTTAGGAGGTCTGGCCTTGCTGGAGGAAGTATGTCACTATGGGCAGTCTTTGATGTTTCAAAGCACCTGCCATTCCAGGTTTGCTCCGTCTTTGCGGTTCAGGATGTTCAGGATGTGAGCCCTCAGCTAGTTAATCCAGCCACTGTGCCTGCTGCCTCTACCCCACCATTGTGGACACATAAGCCCAGTTTCTTCCTTAAGTTGAGTTGGTCACTGCTTTATCACAATAATAAGTAGCTAATACAGGGGCCAACAGGATTTTTATTTTTAAAGCAAGCCCTTATGTTTCAAAACCAGTGCCCCTGATCTGACCCTGTCTTTTACCTAAAGGAGAGCCAGAGAGATGAGTCTAAATCAGAAACTGACTGGGTAACCCAGGCTGTCTGCTTGTCGGTTCTTAGAGCTCTTTTTGCTGGGGTCGGGGGTTAGGTATGGGCTCACACCACGTGATGGTTAAGGACCTGTGCAGTGGTGGCAGCCGCATTCCTTCAGCACTTTCTCTTCGCCGGGCACTTTATGAGAGCTGTCTGGCTTTGCCCTCTTAAACCTGTCTATCTACAAGATAGCATCCCACCCTCATATTACAGACTAGGAAACTAGAGACCGGGGAAAAGAGTGTATTTGTTTCTGGTAGCAGCTATTATCACAAACTTGGTGGCCTGAAGCAACAAATTAATTCTCTCATAGTCCTAGACTCTAGGACCTAGAAGAGAAAACACCAATTTCTCTGGGCTGAGATCAAAATGTTGCTTGACCTGTGCTCCTTCTGGTGGTTCTGGGGGAGGATCTATTTCTTCCCCTTCTAGCCTTGCTGACTGCCAACATCCCCTGACGGTGGCTGCATCTCCAGTCTACCTCTGGTCTCATCTCTCTGGTTCAAATCTCCCTCAGCCTATCTCTTGGAAAGATGTATGGAATTGCATTTAGGGCCTTTCCAGATATTTCAACTGATTCTACATCTTCAAAGTCTTAATCAGGCCTACAGATTTCTTTCTTTCTTTCTTTCTTCCTTCCTTCCTTCCTTCCTTCCTTCCTTCCTTCCTTCCTTCCTTCCTTCCTTCCTTCCTTC
>NW_026067952.1:11276556-11364711 GCF_014885135.2 Alexandromys fortis
ACTGGTCCTGATGCATCCTTACGCATCACTGCTCCTGTCTCCTCCCATTATGTTGTTAGCTCCTAGAAGGAGGAATTCCATTTTTTCTTTCTTTTTTTTTAATATTTATTTATTTATTATGTATACAATATTCTGTCTGTGTGTATGCCTGACAGCCAGAAGAGGGTGCCAGACCTCTTTACAGATGGTTGTGAGCCACCATGTGGTTGCTGGGAATTGAACTCAGGACCTTTGGAAGAGCAGGCAATGCTCTTAACCACTGAGCCATCTCTCCAGCCCCCCATTTTTTCATTAAACAAAAAATGGATGCATAATTCTTCCAACATTCAACATTTTGAATGTGGTTTTTTGGCTGATGAGGTGGCTCAGCCACTGAGCCTGATGATCTGAGCATTGACCCTGGGCACACGTGTAGGAGAAGGAGAGAACTGACTCCCACAAGTCAGCCTCTGACCTCTGCAAGCCACATGTAGCTGTGGCACATGCTCACTACACACGTGCACAATGAATAGGTGGTGGTTTTACTTAACTCACAGTGTTACATGCCCACAGCACTAATTCCAGAATGTTCCCCCCACCTCAGAAAGAACCCCTGTGCTCATAGGCATCATTCTCTGCCCCCTCCCCCGCCGCCCCTTTGCCGTGTCTTTGGCTGCACCCGTTCTGAGCTTTTCATCTCAGCACACTGCCGACAGAACGTAATGGAATATGCAGCCTTTGACGTTTGCCTCTTTGTACTGAGTATGTTTTCAAGGTCTGTTTGTGTTGTAGCATGCTTTGCTTTTTCTGTTTTTGGACAGTTGTTCACATTGGACATTTGGGCTGAGTTTTGTCTGAACATGTTTCTGTTTTCTTGGGATTAACTTGTTCCAGTGGTAACTGTCTGACAGCTTTAGTGGGAACCCAATATTGTTATATCAAGTGAATCAATTCCTAGCATGATATCCATAGTTTGTTTATATATTATTTTTTAGTTTGAATCATGTGTCTGTGTTTGTGTACATTTAAGTGCAGTGCCAAAAGAGGCCAGAAGAGGGTGTCGGATGCCCTTGCAACTGTAGTCACAGATGGCTGTGAGCTGCTAGACATGGGTGCTGGGACTTGATCTTGGGTCCTCTTCAAGAATAGTACACACACTCGTTCCTCTTGGCCTTTGAACCCTTACTGTGACCCCATTTACTTATAGTGAGATTGCGTTCTTAGAATATGCTGTTTCAATCATGTTTCTCATCCTCCCAGCAAATGAACATGTATACTACCATTTCAGGCTAATGAAGGGGTGGTGTGGGTGCGGTTGAAGGAGGGCGGTCTAGCCAGCCTGGTCACTGTCCGGTTACAGCCTGAGTAAGTCAGGTCCCCTCGAGTCTCTGAGGTAAGTTAGGTAATCTCTACATTCTTTTCCAGACCCAACCTTATGCTTTTGAGAGGACTACAAAGCTTGTTGTGGCCCAGAGCTTATGTTCTGCTTTTTGTTGTTGTTGTTTTAAACAGCAGTTCATCAAACACAAAATTTTCCTTATCTATTGATTGTATTGTGACCTGCTGGCTTCCAGCTACTATGTTAACACAGAGATAAAAGAATGACTAAGACTTCCTAGTCTAGCAGAGGACAAACATAAACACAGTTATAATACCGAGAAATTACAATGGTTACGCGGCTGAGAATGCCAGAGGAGACCACTCAGATGACATTTGGGTGAGTTAGTGTTGCAGAGTGGCCTGAGAGGGCAGTGTTTGACTTCATTTGTTGTCCTTCCTTTTCTGTGGCGGGGAAAGCAGCTTCCCTTTATCCAGCTGTTTTGATCCCTCTGTCTGATATTTACACACTCACTGACTAGGGGTCTGTACACTACTGTGTTTTGTCCTGAGTACTGGCCACACACAAACCCTCTTCCTTGTTTTGGGTTTTGTTTGTCTTGAGAAAGGGTCTCTTTCTGTAGGCCTGGCTGACCTGGACTCTGCGTGGACCAGGCTGGCCTCAAACTTAGAGCAATCTGCCACCTCTGCCTTTCCAGTGCTGGGACTACAGATTTGCACCACCACATCTGGCCTCTTCTTTGTTTTGAGAGCACTTCAGACTCAGTTTCTGAGTAAGGAGAGTCACTGAGGAGTCTTGGTTAGATCTTAATTTTCTTCATAGTATTAGCTTGGTTTGGGCTTCCCCAAAGGCTCTGTTGTGCCTCTACCTGTCACATACAAATGTTGTATGTGTTTTAAGTTGTCACATACAAAAGTTAGCAATGTGACATTGTATAATATGATCCACAGCCCAAACTAAATGTTTAACAGCTGGCTAGAAAATATATGGAAGACAGGGTTGGTGAAATGGGTCAGTGGATAAAGGCACTGGCTACCAGCCTTAACGACCTGAGTTCTGTCCTTGGGACCCACATGGTGGAAGGAGAGAACCTAAGTTCTCTGCAAGTTGTTCACTGACCTCTACATATGCATACACACCCTCAAAAAAAAAAGCTTTTTTTTTTTTTTTTTTTACTTTGGAAAAGAAATCTATATGGAAGGCTTTGTTTTCAGTTGCTCTTCCCAACCCCCAGCCTTCAGGAGGGGTCACTGTACAGCTCTTTCCATGGTCACTGCTCCCTCCACTTTTACTGGAGGGCAAAACTAGGGCAGAGAAATGGTTTTTATTCTCTTCTGAAAGGTTACAGTAATAAAGGAACTCTTGTTAACATCAGAGAGCGTTGTAGCCAAGAGTTTTCACAGTCTGGCATTGTTTATTTTACATGTAATTTGGAACCTTCTGCACTCTTAAAATATTGGCACAAAAATGTTTTAACTATTGCAGTACTTCACTGGCGGCAACAGCTGTGTGGTGTCAGAGGGGCAGCAGGGCTCTGGGGAGCCATTCACCCTCTTCCTGCTGGAGAGAAGGGGTGTATGTGTGTGTGTGTGCGTGTGTGAATATGCACACACATTTGCATTTACTTGAGGATACAGAACCTCCGCACTTTCTCTGTCCTGATGAGTTACAGGCTTCCTTCATTAACGACAAGAACAGAGTAATAATCCTGCTTCGCTTTTCCTGTGACTCCCAGGAATCCAGAGCTTCCCTTATTTAGATACGTGGATTGAACTGGTCACTGGTCCCTTTCTCTTGCACACTCTTTTCCTTACCTCTTTGGCGTTTGTTTTAGTTAGATGTATACTGTGGAGGAGCCAAACCGTTTGCCGGGCAGTTTGCAGTCATTGTCGTCTCTTATCCTGCAGACGAGCTTGGGTAGCCTTGAATCCATCAGTGGCTTACAGCTGAGCTGAGCCAAGGCAGACGAGAAACCGTGTGCCTGTGGCCACTAGAGTCACAGGCCAGATCTGTCTGCTTCAAGACCTCTGTCCTTTTAGCTATCCTCTAGGCTTTTTAAGTTAAGTCGAACGTCTCCTGGAAGTAGGTACAACATAAGTGATAATAATAGAGCGAGCGAATGAGTCATAGTGTGTGTTGATGGCTGTATGAAAGGATCCTAAGATTGCAGAGCAAGCTGCTGGTGTTAAGTGCGGGCTGGTTCCACCTAGGGTTTTGTTAGGTTGAGATTATGGTTTTAAAACTCCTTCCTTCATCTGTCTCCCTGTTATTAGGATTCAGCCAGTCCTCATGACTGGCCATGGTTTTCAGTAGTCTTTCTGGCTTGGGGACTGTGGCCTGCTGCTCTCTTTCCTCCAAGTCTGCCATTTCTTTCTTGGTGGAGCTTACAGCTATTAGGCAAATTCTGCAGCGCTGTCACCACCCTGTGCCCTTCTTCAGGGATGGCCAACAAAGGGCCCTGCCCCAGCAGGAGTCTGTCTCCGAGCAGAGGCCTTTACAGCTGGCCACCCGTTTGAAGACATTCTTGGTCCTTCTTGGTCCATTACAGTGCCCACAAAAGAACAAGAAGGGCTCAGGACTTCTCAGAACTTCTTTGCCCAGAAAGTGTTCTGTTCCCTTTGGAAAGACACTGGAGCTGTCCCCATGATGGAAAGACTCTATTAATGTATGCATCTGTGTTCTGGACCTGGCAACAGGCCCCGCCCAGTGCAGGGCACCTCTCTCTGTGTGCATGCTGAAAAGCCCACAGGTCAGTTTCTAGTTTCCTAATCAGTCACTTAGCAGCTCCAGGACTTCCTCACTGGATGGATCTGGGTTCTAATCATGTCTCTGCCCCAGGTAGCCTTAGGGCCCTCAGCAAATCTCTTTACTCTTCTTGCATCCATTCCTTCTTGTATTGGTCACACATTGCTGGACGACTTAAACAACATAACATAGTACAGTGCTCGGAACGTGTTAGGCACTGGTAAGTGGGCGCTTACCAGCTCTCAGGCTGCGTGTGGGCCTTTTCAGTAGCATTCCACATAAGCATACGGGGATATATGTGCATCTGCCGCGCACTACTGGACTCTGGTGTTCTGGAGGATAGAGAGCCCGTTTTTCATCTTTGTGGGGGATGGAGGTGGTAATTTTGGTCTTTGTAACCCTCTACCAGGAGGCCTGGATCAGGCACAAGCAGCCTCACTCCCTTAGCTTGGCCTGGGCAGGGCATGGTGGGCACAAAGGCTTGAGTTTCGACATCTGTACTTAGGGAAATAGTAACCCCTTCTTTTGGAGCCTTTGAGAACAATTTAATATGAAATGTGTGGTGTTTGGAGCTCTTTGAAAGGGAGGGTCCTGAGGAAATTAACGGTGCTTTTGCTGTTCTTGGGAAAGCCCTCTGTGGTTCTCAGGGAATAAATTATCTGGAGTGAGTTTTCTGACACCTCCTACTCGGCTGGTCACCGGGGCTTTTTTTTTTTTCTTTTAATAACTGTCTGCTGTAATGCTTTTTTGCTCATGACTTAATAAAGATATACAGTTTTGGTGCTGGACTTCTGACCCCTGGCTGCTCCCGGGAGACACGTTTCTATTGGAATAATTAAAGGTGTAAACTATCTGCCGCTCCTTTTCTAGGCCATGGGCTCCTAAGTGGCTGGGGCCGGGGATAAAGGATGGTTCCTCCTGAGTGTCCAGTGGCTTTCTGTACGCCCCACTCCCCTTTGCAAGCTAAGCCAGCCCTCTGCTAGATTCTTGGGATTTCAAGTAAACCATTCTTTGGCATTCTGAGAAGAGATGCGCAGCTTTCTCTTTAGAGCCTGGAGCTGTGTATTGTCTGCTGTGCTTTAGTCCCCAAGTGAATCCTTGCCAAAAGAAGCCTCTCTCTGGGGAAAGGAGGGCCGGCCTTGCCCTGTCTCATCTAGCTTGGAACATGTAGGGGCCTGTGGAGCTTGTGGAGGCCTTGGCTCCCTAGACTCCATCCCTCTCTGTTCCAGAAGCCTACACCACCATGAAGAGTTCTCTTGGACTAGTTCAGTCAGTAAAGCCCTTGTCACACAAGTGTAAGTTTAAATCCCTGTATCCATGTAAAAAGGTGGACGTAGGGAAGTCTCCACAATCCTGACACCAGGAAGGAAGAGACAGGTCCCCGAGGTTTGCTGACCAGCCAATGTTGCCAAGCCAGTAAGCGAGGGACCCTGTTTCAAAAAAAGCAAAGCAGGGGCTGGCAGTGGTTAAGAGCCCTGACTGCTCTTCCAGAGGACCCGGGTTCAATTCCCAGCACCCATATGGAGCTCATAACTGTCTGTAAGTCCAGTTCCAGAGCATCTGATCCCCTCACACAGATAAAGATGCAAACAAAACACCAGTGCACATAAAATAAATAAATTAAAAACCAAACAAACAAAGCAGAACAGAAGAGGTGGAGAGCAGCCAGGAAGACGCCTGACATTGCCCCGTAGTAGTCAGTGCTCTTTCTCCTTGCTGCCCCTCCTGGCCGACATCATTACTAACTCATGTAGCTTTCTCCCACACAGCTGGGCATGGTGACAAACACCTGTGACCCCATCACCTGCGAGATGGAGTCTCCACTGCTGTTGAATTCCAGAACAGCCTGTGCTGTATGAGGCCCTGTCTCAAAAAGAAAAAAGAAAAAAGAAAAGAAAGGAAGTTTTATTTATCACTGTAGGAAAACCTTTGTTCGTTCCTTACCATGTGCTAACCCCTGAATACTGTTGGCTAAGAGCTTTTCAGGGAAAAGTGACCGTACAGGGTTTACAAGCTGTTTAATGCCAGGAAGATAAATTGCTCTCTCCTGGGTTCAGTTCCAAACTAAATAGATAAACAAGAGAGATATGAGCTCACCTGCTGTTTAGTTTTGCTTTTGCGGCAAGCTTCCTAGAGAAGCTGCCCTAGTGTAGACAGTGTGTGAATGAAGGGAGGATGGGCGGGTGAGAGAGGCAAAGCATCCTCCAGGTAAGCCATAGGTTGGCTTTGAAACTTCCTTCCTGAGGCACATCAGAGTGGTTGAGAGTGGCGTGTCACAGCCAGACTGGATTGCTCGTACGCTGCCCCTAGCCATGTGCTTCAGTATCCCACCTGTGAAAAAGAAGACAGCGATACCCTAACTATAGCATTGTGAGAGTCGAGAGTGAGGCCCTTGGCACAGGACTGGGAAATCATTATTTCATTACTTATTGTTAAATATTTTACCCACATGTTAATATGAGAATTATTGTAATATGAGAGAAGGCAGTTAGACATAGTTTTGATGGAAGACTGAGGCCTGCAGTGATGTTTGTTTCCAGATTGAACAGAGCAGGGGATGGGCTGCTGGAACTTTGCTCAGATAACAGTGCGATTTCTCTGTTGTCTTGAATGCAGACCACCAAAGAGATTTCCTTATGAGACAAAGCATTCTTTTCAAGGTGTTTTCTTCCTTTGAATAAAATACCCTTTAAAGAACATTTTGCTTACTAAAAAGAAAAAAAAAAGGAACTGGAGGGATGGCTCAGAGGTTAAGAGCACTAGCTGCCCTGGCAGAGGACCTGGGCTCAGTTCTCAGCACCAACACAGCGGTTCACTGTAATTCCTGCTCCAGGGGATCGAGACCTTCTGACCTCCTCAGAAGCCAGGTACATACATGGCCAACAGACACACATGTAGGCAAAATATTCATACAATAAAATTAAGTAGCGATATAATTTTTTTAAAAAGACAACAATACTCTTTAGAGAGAGAGAGAAAGAGAACTGCTCGCAGAACTTACAAGACCAGGTGCCAGCTCCATTTTAAGGACATCCACAGCTTGTTCCTCTATCACTCTGGGTGGAAGTGATCTTATTTGTACACTTGATCCAGTTTAGCCTTCTCCAGGCTGCTATAGGAGTCTATAAGCCATCAGTTGAATGACCCTTAAAAGAACATTGTGCCAAAATAAGAGAGACTCAGGCAAAAGCAGCACCTGAACCCAGCGGTTCTGGAGCAATGCAGTGAGACCTTGTCCCTCACAAACAAGTTGGGCTGTGATAACTGGACAAGTCTTTGTTTCCTCATCTCTCCATTGGGCAATGACCTCTTTCTCAGATTACCACTGGGTTGGTCACTTGGAAAATGTTAACTCTGAACTTTGGTAAACAATAAGGACACAGTGGTAAAGAGAAACATGCTGTGGCCAATGGAAAAGTCTGCTTTACTGTTTAGTCTGTAGACGCTAGTCTGGGCCCAGGTGGAGTCACCAGTTAAACTGTGTAACTCTGTTCACTGGGGACATCCCCACTTCACTACCTGAAGAGGAAGGCAGGGCAGTTAGATGATGCAGCTAGGACCTTGTTAGTGTGACAAGGGGCTGGATAGTGGCCCCTCTAAGCAAGCACTGCTGTGCAGTGTCGTGGATCTGAGGGTTGCTGAGTGGGACAGGAACTGAGGCCAGTGACCTCAGCACACCCTTTAGGTCCTCCACGCTGTTTTGGCCCCACCACCCATTAGCTTGGCTTTCTTAGCTAAGAGGTGACTGAATGTTGACTGTTTTACCTACTAGACCACATGTGTGTATTTGGAGTGACTAACTGCGATAGGCAGCGAGCGTCTTGTAGTTTTCCACTGCACTGTGTCAGTCTATGTTTAATAGAAAATCATTAAGGAAGCAAAGTTGTGCCTATAGCTTTCCGTACTCATAAACGTAGACATGAGGCCCAGGGTACAATTAGGAGTCTGTGCATGTCTCTGGAAACCCACGTGTGTCAGCATCTTCTGGCTGACAGTCACCAGGTCTCGTGGCCACAGATTGGATACAGAGGACCAGAGGAATGACATCTAAGGACGAACAGCGCACGAATGACTGAACAGGAAGCTCAGGCTCCTAAAGCTGTGCTGTACCCCTACTCCCCTGGAGACGCCTGCTGGGCTCAAGTTAAATACACATCTTGCTCACATTACATCTTATCCAAGTAAGATTTTCCATTACCACAGCATAGAAGACATTAAGGGCACAGTGATCGCTAGAACCCTGCAAGGCTGGCTGTCTACACGTGGTGCTGCCAGGGTTGGAAAGTCACCAGTGTGTGGCTCTGTTTGGTGGTTGCCTTTCATCTCCCTTCCCTCCTTTGCTTTTCTTCAGTGAGGTCTGATTACGTGCAAGCTATGGCCTCACCCTTCCTGCCTCACTGATCAATAACCTGATCCCATTGATCCTGTACTATACAGACCCTCCTCCTTTGAGGTGGGATCTCATGTAGCCTGAGCTAGCCTTGAACTCATTATGTAGCAGAGGCTAACTTTGAATTTCGGATACCCCTGTCTCTGCCTCGCGAGTGCTCAGATTATAGGCATGTGCCACTACACCCAGCTTGGCATTTCTCTTCAGGCCCTCCCTTTGTCTTCCTGCTTCAGCTTACTTTGACTGAGGTCCTTATTCACCTGGGCTGGTACACAGTGGCCTCTGTAATTTCTGCCTCTTGTCATCTGCCCAACTCTATTGTCCATACTGTGAGAAAATAAATGTATCCAGGGGCTGGAGAGATGGCTCAGAGGTTAAAAGCATTGCCTCCTCTTCCGAAGGTCCTTAGTTCAATTCCCAGCAACCACATGGTGGCTCACAACCATCTGTAATGGGGTCTGGTGCCCTCTTCTGGCCTGCAGGCATACACACAGACAGAATATTGTATACATAATAAATAAATAAACAAACAAACAAACAAATAAAATGTATCCATGCAGCTTCCTGTCTTGGTGTGGCATTCAGGGCCATTTACAGATAATAAAGACTTTGCCTTTCTGCTTCTGTCCCCTATGAGGTTTTGTTTGCACACAGACACGCACACACACACATACCACATGCATTATGGCATCATGGCACATGTGAAAGTCAGATGACAGTTTGGTGGCAAGAGCTTTTCCCCTCTGAACCATCTTATCAGCCCCCCAATATTCATTGTTGTTACAGACTTTACTCTGAAGGTGAACGTGTGACCACATGCCTTTAAAACCCCAGTCCTCACTGGGTGGTGGTGGCGCACACCTTTAATCCCAGTACGTGGGAGGCAGAGGCAGGTGGATCTCTGTGAGTCGGAGGCCGGCCTGGTCTACAGAGTAAGTTCCAGGACAGCCAGGGTTACACAGAGAAACCCTGTCTCAGAAAACAAAACAACAACAACACTAAGCCCGGCAGACAGGAGGTTCACTGAGTTTGAGGCCAGCCTGGTCTACTTTGCTTTGAAAACACTGTCCTTGCTCTCCTCTCTGTGGCCCTGCACGCCCACCCTTCCTGTCTGCGCATGCCTGCACACACTCGGAAGTACAGTGTGGTGAACGGCACATCTCCGAAGCCCTCGGCCCCCACACCACCATTGCCGTATTTTATGTGGTATTTTAAGTGTGTTCAGTCCATGTTTGCATTCCTTTGTAGATTTACTTGCTGGGTCACACTGTAGTTCAATATTTAACCTTTAGAGAGACTCAAACTCTTCTCCACAGTGGTTGCAGCAATTCACACTCTCTTGTGAGGGTCCCTACTCACCTTTCTTTGTATTTTGAATTCTAGCCATCCGTATAGAAGGGAATGGAGTCATTTGTTGCTTCCTCTTCAGGTCGTTGTCTTGCTCATTACCGGTTCTACCTTGATCACTGTGAATAGTGATCCTCGGTAAACGGAACCCCAAAGCCTGCCCAAGACGTTTCTCCACTCGTGCTTGTGAGCAGGGCACAGACTCTCTCCTAAACCTGAAAGAATGAACCAGCACTGCTTGCGAAGCTTCCCGCCATTTTCGTGGCTCTCTCTGTTGGAGAGCAGGCAAAGGTGAAAGCCTGGTAGCGCCCTCCCAGAGTTCCAGGCTTTTTTGTGTGCGTGAGTGGCTGATAGTGGAGAGAGCTCCTGGTGCCGCTCCAGCAAGTGCCAGCGATGGAGGAGACAACAAATGCCCCGTCATCTGATTTGTTTGTTTGTTTGGTTTGGTTTGGTTTGGTTTTTTTTTTGGGGGGGGGGGTTCGAGACAGGGTTTCTCTGTATATAACTCTGAGTTCCAGCCTGTCATGGAACTTGCTTTGTAGACCAGGCTGACCTCAGATTCACAGAGACCCACCTGCCTCTCTGCCTCCCGACTGCTGGGATTAAAGGCGTGAGCCACCACCAACCCGGCCCAGTCACCTGGTTTTAATGAGTTGGTAAATGATGCTAGTAGATTATGAGCAACTGAGCGCCAGCCTCGGCTCGTTTAAGCGAATTCCCTGGAAGGTGACATTGGGGTTCTAACAACAGACCCCAGGAAGGAAAGACTCCGTGCAGCCAAGGGGCCTTGTGACAGGAGCTTATGCAGCATTCGGGTCAATGAACGATAGCAGAGTTTTATTTTTGTTCCTAGAAACAAGAATTTGATAAATTCGCTTGGCCTGTGTGCCTATCCCTGAAGGGGGGCCAGGGTTCCAGGATCTGCAGTATTTCATCTTTGAAAGCAAAGTAGATCCTTGGACCTAAGGAAAGGTGAGCAAGAGAGAGCATCACCTCAGATAGGATGATGAAGGAGCATCCCTGAAAGTCTGTGAAATAACTGCCGAGTGATTCTGTTGCTCACATTACCCTGCCCTAGCCAGTTGTCAGTTTTAGCTTTTGTCACTGCATCTGTTTGTCACTGATATTTCTCTGGTTTTTCCATAAAATTCATTTTTAAGTATGATAAGCTAGAAAAAAAGCTTGCTAAAACCCTAAAAGTATATCTTTACCTGATAATAAAACTTTTTTCTTTTATAATAATTATTTTAATAATATTTCATGTGTTTGGGTATTTTGCCTGCATGTGTATTTGTGCGTTCTTGATGCCTTTGGAGTACAGAAGAGAGCACCACATCCCCTGAGATTGGCGTTAACAGTATGAGCTAGACTCAGACCCAGGTCCTCCAAAGGACCTGCCAGGGCCAGGCTCTTATTCACTGAGTCGTCCGTCTGACTCGAGTAATAGTAGCTTTCTTAGAAATTTGTCTAATTATGGTTATGTTGCCATATTTCTGGGTTTGGGAGTGTATTAGCTGCTTTCATTTTTTGCTGTGAGAATACCCAACCAAAGCAACTTAGTAAAAAAGGTGAAGAAGGCACGGCAGCCGGAGCCAGTCTATGCACCTGCAATTAGGAAAAGATGGTGTGTGTGGCGCTTGGCTTGCTTTCTCCTTCCTGTGGTCCTGGACCCCAGCCCAGGGTATGGCATGTGTGCACGTGCGTACACACACACCTCAACCATGCAAGTGTACACATATGCACATGCACATTCAGGACCTGCACACACACGTTCAAGAAGGGTCTTCTCTCCTTAGTTCAACTTACCCAGAAATTACAAGATGATTATAAATCCAGGCAAGTGACACGAAGATTAACCATCCAACGTGAGTTTAGTTTTTTTCTTTTTTGTGGTTCTGAATATTGAACCCAGAGCCCTACTGTGCTACTGTCCTGGCCTGTGTTTTATTTGGAGACAGAGAGTAAAGTTGCTCAGGCTGGTCTTGAACTCACTCTGTAGCACAGGCAGCCCTTGAACTAGTGATCCTCCGCCTCAGCTTCTTGTGTCAACATCACTTGGGTTACAGGCCTGCACCACCGTCCTCATTCATATTTCTGGCTTGCTATTCTATGATCAGAGATTTGCCCCGACTCTGGTTTCTGCTCACTCAAACTTTTCCTTCCATTACTTATTTATTTTGGCAAATGACCCTGCTTTGACCTTGTCAAATCTTGTCTTGTTCTTGTGACAATTTCTCCACCAATTTTGAGCTGGTTCCATTTTACCCCTACATCCGGAGTCCAGAAGCAAACAACCTTTGCTTTGTTTGTCTGATTCTTCATGCAACAGCGTCAGTTAGGTTGGAGGAGCCACGAGTGGACAGAGTTCTGACTTTAAGGTACAGAGAAGACCTAAACATGAAGAAATCCTCAAACTAAATGTAATGTGTAGAAATCCTTTCCCATCAATCATTATCAGCACAGATTTTAAACGGAAACCTTCCCGGTCAATTCCTTTTGAGCTCTGCCCTGCAGGGCCATTGTTAACACAGACTTTACCAAGCCAGCGATGACACCTCTCTTGGGACCACGCTTGCAGCTTGTCAAACGAACTGCAATCCAACGCCTCCGAGGAACTGGGATTACAAAGCATGTGCCGCCATACCTCGCGTCTTTTCTTGCTTGATTTACTTCTTAGCAACCCTAGGGAAATGTCTGCTGTGTGACCATTCAGGAATTAAGGCTGCTGGTTTTGCGGTTCTCATTGCCAACCATGTACCTTGCTTTTCATACATTATCCAGTTAGATTTAAATATTGAGATCTCAATAAGCAAAACTGGAATTTTAAAAATGGAGATAAGGGCTGGAGAGATGGCTCAGAGGTTAAGAGCATTGCCTGCTCTTCCAAAGGTCCTGAGTTCAATTCTCAGCAACCACATGGTGGCTCACAGCCATCTGTAACAGGGTCTGGTGCCCTCTTCTGGCCTGCAGGCATACACACAGACAGAATATTGTATACATAATTAATAAATAAATAAATAAATAAATAAATATTAAAAAAATAAAAATAAAAATGGAGGTAACAGGGTCTGGTGCCCTCTTCTGGCCTGCAGGCATACACACAGACAGAATATTGTATACATAATAAATAAATAAATAAATAAATAAATATTAAAAAAATAAAAATAAAAATGGAGATAAAATGGTCCCCTCTCAGAGTTCATCAAGAAGCATGAATTGGGCTGATATGCATAAAGCTGGTGGCACACATAACTAATTATGTGACCTGTTCTCAACCTTGAATCATTCATGGTACCTGTAGATTGGGGAGAAGTATTTTGGAGGCAAGATCTTTAAAGATGAGAAGGGACCAGCATCCCTTCCACTAGTAAAGACAAAAAGGACTTCTGCTCGTGTGGCTAAGAACAAGGGAGCACGACACAGCCGTAGAAGTGGCAAGGTTGACTCCGATCAAGGCCTAAAATGAACGTGGGAAGACCAAAGGGAGTGAGGTCAAAAAAATAACCTAGGAAAAATATCCTGAAGTCCCTTCCAGTGCTCAGGAGGCTAAACCGAGGTCTCGTTCAGTCTCTGCACCACAGTCTCGTCCTCTGTTAAGCGTAAACATCTTTAAGGGCTGCAGCAGTGAGAAGGGGACGGGGCAGAGAACTGGCCTCAGATGAACTGCCATCTCTGCAGCTCACATCTCTTCCTGAGAATACTCCCATTAATTAAGCATGTGCCCGTGAGATCCCTTCTTGCCCGTGCTCCCGTCGGCTGTCTCATTCATTAACCTGCTGATTAGTAACCCTGAACACTTGCACCCCCTGTTTTTTGCATTCCCCTTTTAATATACTGTGCTGTTCCCCCGGGACATAAACTCCGGGACCCGTCCCTGGCCTGTTCATGTTTGTTTTCTTTGCCCCTTGTGCCTGCCTCTGCTGTAACATTTGTAGTATGTGTTAAGTAATCCTTAAGGTAACATTTTTATTATGTCATAAAAAGTGCATGGCAAATATATTATAACTCATGGACTTTGTTTAAAAATGAACGGATAATTTATTGAGTGTGTTACATGAGCCTTGCTCCCTCCCCCACTTGAGCAGAGACCTGCTGCTCATTTAGCCTAGCCTCCTATTGCGCGCTCCCACCCTGTGACATGCTGCGAAAGCAGGGCCATGGTTGGCTAGAAGTGACATCATAGTTTATGTACTCAATAAAAATTTAATTAAGTCATTACAGGAATTGCAGTCATCATTTAACCCTCTGATTTCTTCTGTTTAGTTTATTATTAAACATTCAGTAATAGCAGTCATCGAATCCTGATGGCTTATAAAATATCTGCATGAATTTTAATAGCTTAAATAAATGGGAAACTATGAGTAACTGACATAAAGGAGCCTTTCCCATGTGGTGGCTCAGTATGTATGGGTTTTCATAAAAAGCAAAGCATTATGGACAAGGATAAGATTTTAATGAGCAAACAGCCCAACACCATCTTCTGTGGGGGGATCCGTGTATTCATAAGCAACATGCTCCATCTAGGGTGATCCAGCATTGGGGAGACAGGGACCCTGCACACCAGCAGATAAACGCTTAAGTGAAGGGGGTGGAGGAGAATTGGGGTTCGGCAAAGGGACGCTCTAGCATCAAGGACCTAGTGAGGTGAGCCTAGTGACTCAGTGCTGTCATTTCACCATGACATACATATACATATACACACATATACATATACATACACATATACATATATATACATAGTGACCCTGTGCTGCAGGAGAAGCTTGCGCTGGCTCCCAGAAAGAGACCTTCTCGTGAGCTAGTCTAGCCTGGGTGGTGACATAAGAAAGCCATTCCTAGCTGGGGCAGTTTGCCCTCTCTCTGTAGAAGTGATGGGGAGCTCACAGGAGGGCACTGGAGTAGAACCTGGCTACCAGTGAGCTCCTGGCTGTACTGAGCTCTCCCCAGGCACTCAGCAGCCAGCCATCTTCCCATGAGATGATGCATTTGTCCCTATCTGGGCCTCTCTGGAGAACAAGAACCAAGCTTTGCAGAATACTATTTGGGGGATCTTTGGCAATACCCTTTAGGTGGTGAAGTGGGACCATTTGCTCCGCTCCAACCCCGCTCTGATGGTAGCTTGCTGTGTAGCCTTGGGTCTGTCTCTTTCCGTGTCCGAGCCTCGTTTCACCATTTATTTCCTGGGGGTCACTGGTCCAGGTGATCCCCGAAGGCCCTTCCAGCTTCAACGCTAGTTGGCATGATGCGGAACGTAAGCTAACTCTGCCGTCTGAGCAGCTTGGGTAAATGTTTTCCTAGGAGTGGTGCCTTGCCTTATGTTGGATGCCCCTGGCATGCTTTTTTGGCTCTGGTCATCTTGCACATTTAGAAGAACAACTAGTCCCTAAGTAAGGAAGAACCCAAGTGTGTTAAGAGGGCTAGCTGACCTCTTGTCCTCACGTGACAGAAGGAACTCCTAACTCTGGCCTGTTCTGAGTCTCACCGTGGCATGAAGCAGTAAGAAGAAATACAGTGGTGTATATTTCTGGAATTCCAGAAACAGGGAAGGTGCTTCTTTAGCAAAAACAAAAGAATTTGTGTCACTGGAGAGGGCATGCTATGAGTGGCCCTTGCTTTTTTGCTTTTGTTTGTTTGTTTGGGGTGCTGAACCCCTGGCCTCGCATATGCTAGGAAAGTACTCAGCCCTAAGCTACATCCCCAGCCCTGGGTGGTGACCTTGCACGGATTTATTACGTTATGCCTGTCTCAGCCCCTGTCCGGGACCAGGTGTTTGGGTGCCAAAATAATTCAGTCCTGTTTCTTGTGACCCAAGCTTGAGTAGCTCCCAGACTGGTGGGAAAGACATGTATAAGCAGCTCCAACCATACTGTATACCCAGGGGGAGAGCACAAAGGAGCAGTGGCTAATGTGGCCTGGCTTGGAGGTGGGGAGGAAAGGTCATGGCTTACACGCCCAGCTACCAGCAATCTCATATTTTCCAGCCTCGAACCTCACAATTCTCTCTTCACTGCTGAACATTGTCCATGACTGTAAAGCACTGGGACTGCTTTTGGTTTTAGTTTTGTGTAAACAAGGCAGGTCTTACTCACAGTTCCGTGTGTTTGCAGAGTTAGCTGCCATTTACCAAGACTTCCAGGGTATGCTGTTAACTTAATGAATGAATGCAAATGGACTTCTGTGCTCTTGAAAACAGTTCTTGTGTGCAGGGCATTTAAGAAGACAAAACAGCCTCAGAGAGCTTGGCTTGCTCAAGACCACATCCAAAATATATACCAGAGTTAGGACTTGAATCCGGGTTTTCTGAGTCTAAACCTAAACTCTTTTGCCTTTTCTGACCTCCAGAGACCAGTTATGAACCCCAGGATAAAAGTCACTCTGTCTTTGATTTATTGTGTGTTATACTTTGAATGTAAACTGTCCCCCTACAGGCTCATGTGTCTAGACACTTAGTTTCTAGGTGATGGACCTGTTAGGCTGTGGAACCCTTGAAATGGCGGCTACCTGGAGGGGGAGTATTGCAGGGGGCCAGACTTTGAGGAGTACAGTAGGGCCTCACTTCTGCTCCAAGCTTTCTGCTTCCCGACCCACCAAGATGTGAACTAGCAGCCTCACTCCCCGCCATTTGCCTACAGCCACATCTTCCATTGCTCAGTGGACTGTGTCCTCTTAGAACTGTGAACCAAAATGAATTTTTCCTCCCATAGGTAACTTCATTCAGGTATTTTACATACATATACATATTAATAAGACAATAATAATTTAAATTACATTTACTTACTGATGTGTGTGTGCATATGGAGGTCAGAGAACAACCTGTAGGTGTCACTTTTCTCCTTCCATCGTGTGGGTCCTGGGGCTCGAACTCTGTTGTCAGACTTGGTAGCAAGCACCTTTGCCTGCCAAACCATCTCAGTGGCCCTTCTGTTGTTTTCGGGACAAGGTGGCATTTGGTCCAGGCTGTACGACCTTATTATGACCTTGAACTTGAACATGCATATTTGCATACACACACACCGAGCTAGGGGTTACAGGAGTGGGCCTGTTTTTCTATGCTGGGCTGTGTGGTCCAGTACCCAGACTGTTTCTGATCTTTTGTGCTGATCAGCACTAATGCAAAGCACTCGTGTAGTTGAAGGTTGAGTCATTAAAATGAATGTAGTTTTGAATCAAAACCTGAACGAAGTGACAGTTTCATTGTGGAAAATCCTGACAGCCGGGGACTTGGAAATAGACTGGCCGCTTAAACTGAGTCCCTTTCTCTTTCATAACTGTGACAGCTAAGGACATCATGCTTTTCCTTACTTTCTTACCTTTGTTTTTGTAGGTTAATTCCTATCTCCTAAAGAAGAACATGGCCCTCATGACAAGCAATTTCTATGCAGCAATCTTGGGATATGATGAGGTAAGATCGTTTGTCGAGCCTTAGGCCCCAGCACCCCCCCAAACCCCCCCCAAAAGGCGCACCAACCTTCTTCCCTCCACCCCTCTTCCTTCCCATTTAAAGAATTTTTTTTTAATGTGTATGTGTCTGTGTGAGTGTCTGGCACACGTGTGTAAAAGTGCATATCAGGGCCTGTGGAGACCAGGAAAGGGCACCAATCCCCTGGAGCCGGAATTAAAGGATTTTAAGTTGTGAAACACACAGTGTGGGTGCTGAGAACCAAAGTGGTACACAACCACAGCCAGTCCCGGCAAAGCCTCCCCCTACATGTATGTGTATGTACATGTGCGTGTGTGTGTGTGTGTGTGTGTGTGTGTATGTGTGTGTACCTGCAGAAGCCAGAAGAGGGTGCTCGATCCCCCAGAGCTGAAGTTACAGGCAGTTGTGATTCACTGATTTGTGCGCTCAGAACCACACTTGTGACCTCTGTAAGAGCAGCTGGCGCTTGTAGCCGCTGAGCCATCTCCAGCCTTGAGGGGATTGTGTGAAAGAAACCTTGAGGACCATATTCTCCGCTTGCCGTTTTTGCTTACTATTAATTTCTTCGCCTTCTTTGAGTGCTTGGGGAAAGAGAACATTGTATAATTTGATCAAGCCTTTAACACATTAGCATTGAGTGCCCGCTGAGTGCTGGATGGGGCCAAAGGCGAATCAGACACTGCTATGGTCCCAGCTCTTGCCAGAGAATGCAAGACACTCATATGTCAACAGCATGATCTGTGGGACAAATGTATTCTGTTGTATTTTTCATTTTAAAGCAGCACTTTATACTCGTTTTTGTGTATGAACTTTTTGCCTCTGTGTTTGTGTGATCCGTGAGTGCCTGGTGCCTGTGCAGGCCTAAAGGGGCACTGGATCCTCTGGGACTGGAGTGAGGATGCTTGTGAGGATGGATGTGGAAGCTGGGAATTGAGTCCAGTTCCTCTGCAAGGGCAACAAATGCTCTAGACTGCTGAGCCATCTTTCCAGCCCCCAGTATGCTCATTTTTGTGGTTTCAAGGCAGTGTTTCTCTGTGTAGCCCTGGCTGTCCTGGGGAAGTCCCTCTGTAGAGGAAGCTGGCCTCAAACTCAGAGATCCACTGGCCTCTCCTCTGCCTCTCCCTCCCAAGTGCTGGGATTGAAGGCGTGGCCATCACACCTAGCTGCATATACTTATTTTTAAAGTCCACAAAACTGTACATATCTGCTTGAAATACAAATAAAGACCTAGTTCTTCTCCGGCCCCAAAGGAGAAGTCGTCATAGACCATTGAGTCTCCTTCCAGGTGTCCCCTGTGCACAGACAGCAATTCCTTGCCTCTATGCCAACGGTTACTCCTGCACACTTTTCTGTAGAGTGCTTAATGCACGGAGCTATGCTTGTTGAACAGTCACAATCTCAAACTGAAAGTCTGCCCAGTGAATGCCAGTTCTCCATTTCCTCCTCCTCCCAGTCCCTGGCAACCACTCTTTTATTTTCTGTTTCTCTGAATTGACTAGGAACTCATGTGAGTAGAATCTTACAGTGTCTGCTCTTTTGTGGCTGGCTTATTTCACCTAGAAGTGTGTCTCCAGGTTCATCCATATTGTGTGTTATTTCCCAGCCCACCAGCTTTATTATGGAAATACGCCCTCCCAGCACTCATCATACCTCTGCTTTTTCTTGATAAATGTTGTGCTTTTAAGCTCATTTTGTGGCTAACTCCCGACTTTGTGCGAGCACCGCCTCCTAGGAAAGGATCCTGACCTTCCCCAGGCTGAGCTCATTCCACCAGCTGTGGCCGCTCACAGCACTTCCCAGCATTAACCATCTGTCACCTGGCTGGGTGTGGGTTTCTTCTGGGAAGTGACAATGCCCAATTGTTTCTGATGTCTAACACGGTGCTTGGCATGCGATGCAGAGGGGAAGAAATGTACAGAGTAGGGCTGGGGTGTAGCTCGGCAGGTAGATCCCTTGCCCAGAATTCACAAAGCCCTGGGTTTGATTCTCTGAACTGAGTGAAACTGGGCATGGTGGCACATGCCTGTAATCTCGGCTGGCATGTTCTACCATCAGTTTGTTCATGTTAGGGATTGAGCCCAGGGCTTTGTGCATTCTAGGCAAGCACTCTGCCAGCTGAGCTATGTTTCCAGCCCATTTTTTAAGTCTCCTGCTTCATTGTTTGAGAATTTCATGCACGCATATCATGTGTTTTGATTAAATCCACCTCCCATTCCCTCTCCTACAATTCCCCTACCACCTTTCCCTTCCAACTTCATCTGGTCTTCTCTTCTCTTCTCTTCTCTTCTCTTCTCTTCTCTTCTCTTCTCTTCTCTTCTCTTCTTTTCTCTTCTCTTCTCTTTTTTCTTTCACCCCCCCCCCTGAGTTCACTTGTTGCTGTCTGTATGTTCATGGGTCTAGGACCGTCTGCTGGAGCCCATGTTCTGCACCCAGGAGACACTTTAAATCTGATCCCTAAACCCCTCTGAAGGCTTTGCTCCAGTAGGAGCCACCTGGTTCTTTAGCAAGCACCCAGGTGGCATGAACAGAAAGCTTGGAAAATATGCTAGTTACCTGGGATACTTTCTAGAAATTTCAGTGGCAAGAATCCATTACCCAAAGTTTCTGTCTTAACTGGTATGGGACAGCCATAGATGTAAAAGTTCCCAAGGGGCTGGAGAGATGGCTCAGCAGTTAAGAGCACTGGCTACCCTTCCAGAGGACCAGGGTTCAATTCCCAGCACTCACATGGCAGCTCACAACTGTCGGCAACTCCAGTTCCAGGGGACCTGACACAGACAAAACACCAAGGCGCATGATATAAAATTAAGTAAAAAATAAACAACAACAACAACAAAAGTTCCCAGATGGTTTAGATGAGATGAGTAAGTCCAGCCAGAACAGCTTTTTTTAGATTTTGAAGTGCATGTGAATCACATACAAAATGGGGTAAAATTTGTGTTAGACTCGGCCATTGTGGATTGGAACCCAAGGAACTTCAGAGAAGCTGCAAGCGCGCAGTGCGGCCGTTTTTCAGAACACTCTTATAGTCACAATGTTCTGGACCTGCCCAAGATGAGCTGCTTGCCACTGTTCTCGATTTCATTAAATAAACTTGTCACGGCCTCATCGTGTTGATCCCATTGGTGCTCCATAACCGCGGGCCAGAAGCCACCTTGGTAGACAGTGAGGAAAGTTTGGTTGGGCCGCACCGGTCTGCAGAGAGCCTTTCACGTGTGGCTGGCTCATCCTTCCCTCCCTGTCTTCCTGTCTGTTGAGCTCAGATGCTTCACCATATCACAGGCCTGTGTGAGCTGATGTGCTGTTGCGTGTCCTCTCTAGCTGTCTCTCATTGCCTGTCCTCCGAGGGGGGTCTTTGGCCTCGCTGCCCTTCTGGCCATTGAATGTTGAAGTCAGTAGCTGGGAAGGGGGCAGTCAGCTTGTTATTGTGAAGGACACTCCGTGTGTATGCATTTTCTCTGTTGATTAGAATGTCCTGCAGCTTTCCTCCTACTCCCTCCCTCCCTCTCCCTCCCTCCCTCTCTCCCTCTCCCTCCCTCCCCATCTCCCTCTCCCTCCCTCCCTCCCTCCCTCCCTCTCTCTCTCTCTCTCTCTCTCTCCCTCTCTCTCTCTCTCTTTCTTTCTTTCCTTATTTTGTTTTTCCAGACAGGGTTTCTCTGTGGCTTTGGAGCCTGTCTTGGAACTAGCTCTGTAGACCAGGCTGGTCTCGAACTCACAGAGATCTGCCTGCCTCTGCCTCACAAGTGCTGGGATTAAAGGCGTGCGCCACCATTGCCCAGCCTCCCCATCTCTTTAAAGGCTAACTTAATGGGGCTGGAGAGACGGCTCAGCAGCTAAGAGCACTGGCTTCTCTTTCAGAGGTTCTGAGTTCAATTCCCAGCACACACATAGTGATTCCCAACCCTATTCGGTTTTGTTTGTTTGTTTGTTTTTTGTTTCAGTTTTAGTTTTAGTTGTTTTTTTTTTTTTTTAAACAATTTCTTTGGTAACCCTGGATGTTCTGAAACTCACTCTGTAGACCAGACTGGCCTGAAACTCAAGAAGTCTACCTGCGTCTACCTCCTGGGTGCTGGGATTAAAGGCGTGTGCCACCACTGCCCAGATGTTCCTCCCTATTCTTATAGGTCACTTCTTTCCTAAGCTCTCTAGATCTCTCTGGCTTTTACTCTTCATTTCACCATGTATCTGTCCTTCATCAGTGTTTTTTGGCATATTTATCACGTGTGGTAGATGAGGAAAATGTTGGTGAATCAAGCATGGTTCAGTCTCTTGCCCGGTGGAGTTCCTGAGACAGCGGCACACAAGTCAGTACTGACTAAGCAGACGCATGTTTCTCACTAATAGAGGGCACTGATGGAGACTAGCAGTGGACGATACAGAGGCAGGGAGGAGCTCTCCACAGACTTACTCAGACTTACTCAGAAGGAAAGACTGAAGAACGAGGAGGCAAAGGCAGCGATGGTCTCACCAAGGAATTTAGCATTTGTTCACTGCCCAAGATTTTGCTCTGTGCTACCTTCTTCCTTCTGGATCGCAAGACCCTGAGAACTGAGCCCAGTCGCTAGGACTGTGTGCTCTTAGCATTGTGCTAGGCACATAATGGGAGTCGCCACTCAAGGGCAGTACCACATCTTCCTCTGTTACTCTAGACCACACACCCTAATTTCCTAAGGAATGCCTTCTTTTATGCCATGAGGTAACAGTGGGCCCATACTAGACTGTGGGAAATTGGCCCTACACCGTAATGCTTGGTACTTTTCTCCTCTTCTGCTTCTTGCCATTCAGATTTGTGCACTTGAATAGACTCCCGTTTGTTTCCAATGAGTTCCTAGCAGTCTGATGGGAAGAAGGCAGCAGCTGGGTCTGGTGTTGGAGTCTGCCATTTTCAGCACTCTGGATCTGTGCCAGGGCTGGGTGATGGCTAGGCAGGCACCATCCCCTGACCTCAGCAATGCAGGTCGGTTCCTCTCTCAACACCAATTACCTCGCTAACCCCTGAATCTCAGTACTTATCTGAGTGGGGGTAATGATACCTGTGCTCTATGGTACAGGTAATCATTAGACGCTAGCTGGCAAGGAGACCTGGGAATCTGAAACAGGTTCTTCGAAGGGCCAGCGCCTCCTGAGTCCCCCTCTGCCCTCTAACTGCTCAGGACCCCTCTGTATGCATTTGCAGCTCCAGGGATCCCTGATTGCAGCAAGCTGTGACTCCCCTGCTTCTCTTTTTCTGGGCTCTGCTCATTCTCCAAGCCCATTTGACACTCCATCTCACCTTCCCATATCACATAAGTGGGTCTCTGCCAGCAGCGTCCCGCCTGTGCCCAGGGCACTTCACACACAGGCGAGCTGTTTTGTTAGCAAATGGCTCGCGGGAGGACGATGTGCCCGAGCTTGTCCTTGGCCGTCGTTGCCTCCTGCTAGGAGAAGCGGATTTCCCCAGCTCAGCCATCACATCAGGACAGTCTTCAGCTATGGACCTGGGGGAGTTCTTCAGCAGAAGACACCTCAAGTGGGTGGACTGCTTCCCACCTGTCTGTTAACTCCCAGCATGTAGGTTGAACCTGGAGTCAACCTTATATACCACAGGGCCATGAGGCTAGAGCACGAAGTGTCCCTGTGTCTTTGTAATCCTTACTAGGCTGAGAGCCTCCCATGGACATTGTCTCTTTAATTCAACTCTGTGGGACAGGAATTAATCAGGCTCAGTTAACGAGTGAGAAACTGAGGCTCCAGAGGGGCTAACAGCTTTGCAAAGGCCACACTACCATAAAGCGACAGAGCTGGCATTGAACTTAGGTAGTCTGGCTCCCAGATCCCACTGTCATCTCAACTCTGTTAGCTTCCAGCTAAAACATGCTTTTGTTGATTGTACCCAATGCATATCACTTTTTAAAATGGCTTTGTAGCCTGGCACAATGGCACGGGCCTGTAATTCTAGTAGGCAGAGAGGGTCGGGAATCCAAGGTCTCCCTTGGCTATCTAGAGAGTTTGAGGGCAGCCTTGGGTACATGAGACTGTCACAAAAATCAAAAGGCTGTGCTGGTGAGAGTTACCACCAAGCTTTCTGGGCCAGGCAGGATCCCAGGGCCCACCCGGTGAAAGGAGAGAACCAAACCTTGCAAGCTTTCCTTTGCCCTCTGCACACTCTCTGTGGTGTGTGCACGCCCATACCCACATGCATGCAGAATCAATAAGTATAATTATTTTTAAAAAGCCTTTCCTTTTTGTGTGGTGGTGCTAGGACTCCAGGGCTTTGAAGACACTAAGCAAGTATTCCACCACCGAGCCACACCCCCAGGCCACATTACCTCATCTTTGTAATTCGAGGATGCTGTAGGTAGAGCGAGTATTTTCTTTCACGTCTACCACGCAAGTCCTGGGGCGATAGCCATGCACCACCCCACCCCTTTGAGAACGCTGTTTCCATCTCTCTGAGTATCCAAGAAGCCCTAAGACTCGGATTTAGCCATAACCATTGACCCTGACTGTGGTCCAGCCTTCTGAGTCCAAGGCAACGCTTCAGTTTCATGTCCTACTTTGGCACAAAGGCAGAAGCACTTCTCAGGGCCTTTCCCTTCAGTTCCCTTCATCCTCCCTGCCCTAGAGGTCTGAGCTAGAAAATGGCTGTAATTGGCCTCTATAATAATATCTGGGCTTCCAAACAGAGTTCCCAGTGCCAGTAGAGGCAATATCGGGCACACAGACAGGTTCTGAGCATTGCCCTATGCGACTCTTGTGGCCCATGACAAACCTACTAAACAGCCTGTTCCTTTCCTCAGAGTCTGGGCCTGTCATTGCCCGATGGGTGTCAGCAAAGGCAAGGCACCTAGTTCCCTTTCCCAAAGAGCCAGCTACCTTGCAGGTGTGTGACCTTGGACCAAGCAAGTGTGAGCAGTTCGCACCCATCCCCATGCCCAGGCAAACACAGACTTGCAATGCTGCCGGCCCGCACCCTGTGAACAGCAGCAGAAGTATGGCTGCCACACTACCCTTGCTGGGTCCTGCAGACATTCATTGCCTACTCCAGGGACAGTGGGTGTAGGTGAGTGGCCATACCTGGAAGGTGGGTGCCAGCTCTGTATTACCTTAGCCAGTCCTCCTCCTGTATAGAAAAATATTGAGGGGCTGGAGAGATGACTTGATGATGAAGAGCACTGACTGTTCTTCCAGTCAGAGGAGCCAGGTTTAACTCCCAGCACCCACATTATGGCTCACTGCAACTCCAGTTCCAGGGGATCTGACACCCTCTTCTGGCCTCCATGGGTAGCAGGAACTCACGTGATATACATACAGCCAAACCCTCATATACATAAAATAAAAATAAAATTTACTTCTAAACAAAAAAAAAGAAACACTCGGGAGGCAGAGACAACTTTGTGAGTTCTGTCCTGGTCTGCAGAGCAAGTTTCAGGCCAGCCTGGTCTACAGAATGAGTTTCAGGCCAGCCAGAGCTACACAGTAAAACCCTGTCTCAGCAAACCCCCGCCCACACTTCAAAAAAAAAAAAAAAAAAAGTTGGTCTCCTGTTCAAACATCCCAGCTTTTGTATCACAGCTCTGCAAGACATATCTCGTTCTATGTTCTAGGGGATCCTTTCGGATGATCATGGGCTAGCTGCTGCCCTCTGGAGAACCTTCTTCAACCAGAAATGTGAAGACCCTCGGCAGCTTGAATTGCTGGTGGAGTACGTGAGGAAACAGGTTAGCGGCCTCTCCCTGCTCACAGCTGGTGGCAGTTGAGTCTCCCTAAGTGCATGGTGCTAGCATCTTGGAAGGTCATGAGAGGCTGACTGACCAGGAGCTAGTTTAAGGGGTTCTGGTCCAACCACATCAGGAGCAAGCACTAATGAGAACTAGCCTCCCTTCCTTCCTTCCTTCCTCCCTCCCTCCCTCCCTCCCTCCCTCCCTCCCTCCCTTCCTCCCTCCCTCCCTTCCTCCATTCTTCTTCCTTTCAGGTTTCATGTAGCCCAGCCTGGCCTTGGATTCCTGATCCTCCTGTCTTCATCTGTGAGCCACCAGGCATAGCTTAAACATGAACATCTTTGACCAGGCATAGTGGCACTTGGGGAGCAGAGGCAGAAGCAGACAGGGTCCTGTGCGTTCGAGGCCAGCTTGGTCGACATAGAGAGGGTGTCAGGACAGTCAGGGCTACATACACACCCTGTGGGGGGCGGGGTGCACGAGACAGCAAAACAAACAAAAAACAACAACAGTGAGGACCAAGCACACTTTGTGTCCAACTGTGAACAAAGAATGGGCACCTTTAGTATCCAGCTGTGAACCAGGCTGAGGATCCCAGAAGTGGGGACAGAGAGGAAAGGAAGAGCCTGCTACTTTCAGAAAGCCGCGGTATTCATTTGCTGTTTCGTTACCTGCTGGTGCTAGGTGCCAGGCTAAGTACTATGCTCTCAGTCCTGGAAATGTGGCAGGAGGCATAATGTCACCCACTGTGCCTGTGTGCATTCCTGTACTCCTGACTGCTGGCAGAACCAGGCTCCAGGCAGCACCCGACAGACGCTTCTCCAGCTCTCCCCACCGGCTATTCTGCACTGTCAAGCAGGGTCCCCATGCCAGGTCCCTACCCCTCTGGCTTTTCAGGATTCCTGACCCTAAGGCTTCCGGGAGGAGCTCCTTGTGAGGACTGCTTGAGCACAGGGCAGAATTAACTCCTGCTCTCCCGCCCTAGATCCTGCATGGATTAGAAACACATGCCTTCTGCATGAATGGATTCACTCATCCTGAGGCGGGCCGTGGAGGCTTTTCTGGGGTCTCCCAGTGGTTCACCCTGCACGACTGGCCTCAGAACCCAAGCTGGGTGAATCATTTAACCACTAGAGGCCACAGCTGCTGCAGACAGCTCACCAGCTTGAGCTGTCAGTGAGTCACACCTTTGCTTCATGGACTTGGCCCCTGGGGCTGAAAGGGCACCATGCCATAGTAATCCTTGAGTTCACCTCCATGGCCTTGCTAACCTCCAACAAGCAGGACAGGGAAGGCCAGACCCCAGCTCTGGAGGAGACAGGCTAATGGGACTAGCTGGTTGCTGAGGCTGTTGGTAGCCAGAGCGTAGGGAGTCCCAGAGGCCAACACTGCCATTTGCCTGTTCTTCAGATCCACCAGAGCCAGGGCGAAGGCACTGTGGCTAGAGACTCACCCTTAGACAGGAGTTGAAATTGGCAAAGTAAACACGTTTTTTAGAGACCCACCCATTCTTTCCCATCTGTCCTGGTGGGCTCGTGCCAGAGGCCATGACAAGGCACAGCCAGATCCTCTCTCCAGGGGTCCCAAAAGGAGGGTTTGCCATAACTAGTGTCCCTCATTTGGCCCCCTTAGAAGTGGGCAGTGGTGGGGCCCTAAGAAAGCAAGGAACTTCTGATGGGGGCTCAGTTCTGTCACGCCTGAGCACACCTGCCGTGTCAGGCCTGGGCTGAGCAGAGTGCAAGGAGCCAGACAAGCACACAGGCAGCCCTGGAGGCAGTTGGCCAGTCCGTAGTGTGAGCTGGGTTCAGGAGGGTGCTGGGGAAGCCAGGAAAAGGCATGTTCTGACATGGTGTGTCGGGGCAGCCCGGGAAGCTGGGCCTTGAGCTGTCTCTGGTCCCACACAATAAATTGGTTACTATTTGGTAATCCATCTGCAGTTAAAGTTAACCCAGGATGTAGGCAAAGTGGTGGAGGAGCTGGAGCGAGGTGTGGCCTATGGTGGAGTTGAACTGCAGACCCTGGAATGCTGGGCTCTCGGGTCAGAGACTGGGGCTAAGTTCAAGAGGCAGTCTCAAAATGACACAGGAGCAGTGTGCTCTTGGAGAGGAGATGATCCAAGGTCTAAGATGAAGCCCCAGTCTTCCTTGCTCTCCCCATAAGGGAGTCTGCCATGTGGGGCAGGACAAACTGGACCCACCGGGCAGCATCAGGACCACGAAAGGATGAAGGTGTCAAAGACGTTAGGAAAAGTGTTGGTGTGCCAGTATTCTGCATGCACTTCACTGCCCCCTCCCCCCCGCCGTGCTTCGTAAGATACACATTTCCGGCTGCTCTCCGACCAGGGGACAAAGTTTCAAAAGTGACCACTTTGTGCAGCAGCAGTGACAGGCAGAGAGTAGACAGAGAGTAGGCAGAGAGTAGATTTCCGGAAATCATCTGTTCTACCTTCTTGGCCTGCAAGAACTTGTAATGAGGGGTAGGAGAGGTTCAGTGTCCCTTATAGGGGATGGGTGGAGCAGCGATATGTGATAGGAATTTCCTAAAACATCGACTGTGTGATTCCCTAGGTCAGTGGCTCTCAACCTTCCTGATGCTGCGGCCCTTTAGTGCGGCTCCTCACATTGTGGGGACCTCACCATAAAATTACTTTGTTGCAGCTGGGTCGTTGCTACTTTGTAACTGTAATTTTGCTACTGTTATGAATTGTAATGTAAATGCCTGATATGCAGGATATCTGATATGTGACCCCTTTGAGAAGGGTTGTTCGCCCCAAGGGGTCACATGACCCACACATTGAGAACCACTGCCCTAGACCATTATTTCTCCAAATTCCCTTAGTGCTGTAATCTGGGAGCTGGACCGTCAGATTGCCACCACCACTCCCTCCCCTTCTCTTCTCCTCCTTCCTCTTCCCTCTCCTCCCCTTGGGGAAGCTGTCTCTGCCACCCCCACTTATGCCTTTTCTCTGTCCCCTGCTCTCTACTTCCAGATGCAATACCTGGACTCCATGAACGGTGAGGATCTGCTTCTGACAGGGGAAGTGAAATGGCGCCCTCTGGTGGAAAAGAACCCACAAAGCATCTTGAAGCCCCATACTCCTACTTACAATGATGAGGGCCTTTGAGACACTGGCCCCTCTGGACAGTTAGCTGGCTGGCTTGGAGGAACCTCCATGGAAGAAGTGCCTGTTTGTCTCCGGACCCTGAAGAAGGTGGCCTGAACTGACTTTTGAACAGCACCTGTTGAATACTCAGCTCATTTGTGTTGAGTTTCTTCTTCTGAGCCTAGGAGTCTGATCCAGTGGGAGTCCTGCTTGTGTGTGTGGTGGGGGGATCCTCTCGCTCTTCTGACATGTTACCTCCCTCAAGAGAAGCCCCAAGCACACTTCCCAAGTCCCTTAAGCAACACACGTGACTGAGAGCTTTTCCAGAAGGCTGAGGAAGGGATGAGTTGGTTAGAAACTGGGCCCACCCACCCACCCACCCAGGTCCCCCTGTGCCTAGGAGCAGTTTCTAGTGCTAAGTCAAGATGGGTAACCATATACTGGCCCCCAGCTGTGAGCCATGGGGTTGAAGTAGCCATTAAAAAAACCAACTTATTTCTGCCATGGTTCTTCTTTGTTCCAGGGTCTTTTAGAAACATAGGAAGGCCGGATGTGGTGGCACATGTCTTTAATCCCAGCAATGGGAGGCAGAGGCAGGCTAATCTCTGAGTTTGAGGCCAGTCTGGTCTACAAAGGTGAGTTCCAGGACAGCCAGGGCTACACAGAGAAACCCTGTCTCAAAAACAAAACAAAACAAAACAAAGAAACATAGGCCAGATGGTGGATGCTCCACGCTCGAGAATTAGCTCCGGCCGCTCTCTGCTCCCGCTCCTGTCTCCAGTTCACAGAGAGGAGTCCTTGTGTGGGCAAAACACAGTCTGCCAGGCGCATTCTCTGGGACCCAGGAGGCCTTTGTGGGCCAAGGGGCTCATCATATCCTAAGTCATTTAGAAAGAGGTCTTGAGGACAAAAGTCCCTTTGTCACCCACAGTGGACTGGGAAGGAATGCTCTGACTTTCCTCTCTCAGCCTCATTTGACACAAGATAGCAAGAGCATTCTTCCTTGCCTATTGGTACCATCCCAAGCCCCAGCCGAAGCCCGGTCTCCACCCCCTCCCCAGCTTCTAGAGCATGTACTGGAAGGGGCACCTGGTCTGAGTACATAGGGGGCCTGTTCTCTCCTCTCTGAGAGCTTGGGTCATCTCTTGGAAGGTTTTCTGAAATTGAGGGAAGGGGGTGGGTCCCGTCGTGTCCCTCCCTCCCCCATCCAGCTTCCTTCATTGAATTGCTATAAAATGAGTCACATACAGAAACTCTATACTGTGAGCTATACGCCACTTCTGTGAAAACATTACAAATCAAGCCGCCTTCCGTTGGTTTATTTAAGATGCTTTTGTCGCGAGCGGGGCCCTGGAGTGAAGCGTCCTCTGTGAGTGTGAGATAGTAACACCTTGTAACTCATTACATCTGGGCACTGTTTTCATAAACCAGAGGCGAGCCAGGCAGGAATTTGCTGATTAATTTATTTTTAATGGAGTGAAGTATGCCACGCACCAAAATAAACTTTCCTGTGTGTACCTAACTGCTCCTGGAATGGATGGAAAAATTAATGGGACAGATTGGCTCCTAGCTCTGCACATTAATTCATATATAAAAGTTATTTGAGCGTTAACCCATTTGCTGCCCAGGGCAGCTCCCCAGCCACAGATCCCAGCACACGGCACCAGTTTAGCTACTGGGATTGCTTTCCTGTCAGGGAACCTTGAGTTTGCAGCCATTTCAAAGGTCACTCGGGCCCATCCTGGTACCCTTACCCACCTTTCTTAGATTCTGTGTTCATGCAAACACTAGCTGAATCCAGCAACGGAAAATGGCCCTTGCTTGTAGAGATTGTATCTTTAGAATTCGGTGTTGGGCTCCAGCAACTCTTAGCGTGGAGCTGGGCTTTGATTCCCGGGGTCCTTATTCATGATCGGATGCATCAGTTGCCACACCACCCTCCCATCTTCAAGCTAAAACTCGGGGACTCAATAGGCCACAGGCTCTTAGGTTGACTCGCACCCGCATCCCTGCCCGAGCACAGTGAGTCACTTGGAGTTACCTGAAGGGACCTTACCATGTTTCCTCTACCTGGCCCTCTTCCTCCTGGTGCCGACGGAAGAGATCTTAACCTTCCTGAGTGTCGGCACCCCACAGGCTTTCTGGGGTGCACAGAATGGCGTCCTCTGCTCACTTAGCACCCCTCTAAAAGCAGAGGTAACCCTTCCCCATACTGCACTGTTGGCTGCAACCACACAGTGGCCGCCGTGTTGGGAGGTCACTTGCTGTGCACCTAGTAAGTAAGCCAGGGTGAGTGAGCGGTCACTCGCTGTCTGCAAGCCCAACAAAAAGAGCCATTGGGCCAGCCTCAGCTCATCTCAGTTTAGCACCGACGCTGAAATATCAAGCAGCTCCAAACCCAGAAGCTCCATTTAAACACTTTACTAATTAGAAGGAAAAAAATGTAGCCAAAACAAATGGAAGGGATTATTTCCGGTCCCCGAAAGACTGCTCTTCGGGAATTATTTTTGTCACCTTTTGTATACTTCCACTTCCAGAAAGGGGCAGAACTGTTAAGAGGCAGTTATAAAAAAGCTGAGCATGGCTGAGGCGTGGTTGTCTTGAGGCTAGCCTGAGCTACAGCATGAGACCCTGTCTCACTCAAAGGCCATCAAGACAGTTCAGTGGGTAAAGGTGCCTTGCTGCTGACCCCAATGACCTGAGTTTGATTTCCGGGACCCCACATGTTAGGGGAGAACTGAGTCCTGCAGGTTGTCTTCTGGCTTCCGTTTCCATGGCATAGGTGACCTCACACACACACACACACACACACACACACACACACACACACACATGCATGCGCACGTGCACACACACACACATGCATGCGCACGTGCACACACACTATATAAAAGTAAGGAAACCATGAAGCAAAGCTGAGGAGATGAAATGTGAGAAGGAAAGATGGGAAATAACTATACTAGAAACCCTACCCAGAAGAAAGAAAACCCCATGACTTTCATGGGCTGGAGAGATAGCCCAGTGGTTAAAATCACTGTCTTCTCTTCCAGAGGACCTGCGTTCAAGTCCCAGCACCCACATGGCAGCTCCCAACTGTCTGACTCCAGGGGATCTGACACCCTTACACAGACATAAAGATGTAAACAGGAATCCTACCAAACTCCCAGGACAATGCAGGCCACTGCTATTGCTCTTCACTGGCCATTAGAACCAGAGGGAAGACCCTGTGGCCAGACACAAGGTTCAGTGGCAGGACACCGGGAAATGAAGTTAGCTGAGCTGCAAGTGTCCTCCCTCCTGGTCAGCTTTCATAGTATGGAAGATGCCCGCAGACCCAGAGGTGAACCCTGTGAGCTGCAGTGCTGGGCAAGCTGTGCCCACTTATGCAATCTTGGCATGACTGTTCAAGGGTAACCAACTGCTTTCTGATTGGATTTGGGGTCCACTCCATAAGAGTGAAACCATGTCTGACATCTCTAGACCTGCTCAAAAGCCCATGGCTGCGGAGGTCATAGGCCTTAGGGTGAAACCTTGTGCTGTTTTGCTAAATGGACAATGCTCTCAAACTGCCCTCTGAATACTTAGTTTACCCCATAGAAGTACTGCTCTCAACCCTGGTCACAGAGCCACTGCTTGCAGGGAGCGGTGGCTGGTGCAGGGGATCATAACTGGTCAAAATGCAGAGCGAGTTAACTGCTGCGTACTCAGTCTTCAAGGGAACCTATAAGGGCTGGAAAGATGCCACAGTGGTTAAGAGCACCTGCTGCTCTTACGGAAGACCTAGGTTCGATTCCCAGTACCCACATAGCAGCTCACAACCATCAGTAATCCAGTTCCAGGGGATCCAATGCCTCTCTAGTCATTGCAAACACCAGGCATGTCATGGAATGTCTGTGTCAAGGGTAGGGTAATATCGTGGAAGTGGGCAGAAGAGCTGGAGGACAGGGAGGATCGTTGTGAAATACTGTCTTCTAGACAAGGCCTTGCCAAACAGGACGGGGGGGGGGCTTTTCAAGGCCCAGCCCCTTCCTGAGAAGCTAGGGTTGGAGGGGAAGAAAAGCTTTCCTTCAGCACTGCAGCCCCTGGCATTTATCCTTGGGGAGCCAATGGAGCAGAAAGCTCCATCTCAAGACCCCTCCCCCTGGGAGTTGCCTTGGACCAGACTCCACCTCCAGAAAAATCTGTCATATGCTGACCCCTCCACAGGGAGGGTCAGGACCATTCCCAAAGGCTATTTAGGCTGCTGCCAAAAATAGAAGCATGGTCTTTGGGTCTTGTGTGCCCCACCCCCACCCCCGACCCGTCTCTCTTTCCCTGCCATGCTTTCCGGGCCACCCAGGAGCTGCAGTAAACATGGGCATTGATTCAGTCTAATCTGGTCTGATTGGAATTATTTGCTTCAGCGGAGAGGCTGGTCTTAAGATTGTTCCTAACACTTTCCACCTGTTGTTTCATCTAAATCTCGACTGCCCTGAGAGGTGTCAATTCACGCTACAGCTGAGGAAGGTGGAGGCTTGAAAAGGCCTAAGTTCACCCTTCCTACAGGCTCACGTGACTGACCGCAGCCATCCGCTTAAGTCAGAGAGAACTGTAGAACCAGGCAGGGTGGTGCACATCTTTAGGTTCCAACACTCCAAGGGCAGAGAGGCAGGTGCATCTTTGGAGTTGAGGCTAGCCTGATCTACGTAGAGAATTCCAGGTCAGCTAGAGCTATATAGAGAAACCCTGTCTCAAACAAAAATCACACACATAGACATGTGGAAGTGGCTAGAAAGATGCCACATCAGTTAAGAGCCCTTACTGCTCTTTCAGAGGACCAAGGTTTAGCTCCTCACATCTACACTGGGCAGCTAACTCCAGCTCCAGGGAAGTTGATGCTATCTTCTGGCCTATGAGGGAACACTTGCACACACATGGCACACACACACACAAATCCTACTTAAAATGAAAAGCTTTGCCAGGCGGTGGTGGCACACGCCTTTAATCCCAGCACTCAGGAGACAGAGGCAGGTAGATCTCTGTGAGTTTGAGGCCAGCCTGGTCTACAGAGTGAGTTCCAGGACAGGCTCCAAAGCCACACAGAGAAACCCTGTCTCAAAAACACCAAAACTAACTAAATTAATTAATTAAAAAAATAATTAAAGCTTTTGAGCCTTCTGAGGTGGAATGTACATATGCACAACTGGAAAATACGCGGGGATTCAAAATCAGAAAAGCAGGGGTGGGGACGGTTATGATAGAAAGAATGAGTAACGGGCGGTGAAAATCTGCTCAGGTGAAGGCAGGGGACAGGAAATTCCTGAGACTCATGGCCTCTCGGGAAAGAGAAGAAGGGTGCCTGGGGGCGGGTCTAGATAGTGCACCATTTGACAGACAGCAGTGAGCTACCCCTTGTCCCACTTTAAGTATTGCAGCCTGACAGGGACAGACAGGCAGGACAGGGCCAGGATGCATTAGCCTCGTGAAGAAGGGAATCTATCCCATCAAGGCTCTGGTCCTGGGAATGGCAGAGCGAATTCAAAGGGACACTTCCGAGAACGCTCACCAGAACCTGATGCCGGAACTGCTCTGTACTGAATGTACTGACGAAGTAGGAAATCCGTAGCCTTTAGGAAGCTGCTCTGCTGCGGCCTGGCCACAGACAAACTGGAAAAACATCCTCTTGGTTGAGTTTTGTCCACATGATAATTAGAGCACTTGAGTGAGGTGTGGCAGGAACGAACGACCACCCCGCCATGCGGTAGGAGAAAAGGTCCACTGAGAAGAAAGCACTCACTGTGCAGGATGACCCTGTAGCAGACTGGTCAGTGACATGCCTTCGGCGCCCTACATAATTGCTCTCTCTGCAGTTTGGGGTACCCTGTCTGGGGGTCCAGGATGGTGGGAAGCAGACACAGGCAGTGGAGATGCTCTGGAGAAGGCAGGACTGGGCATCGAGATGAGTGGGACTGCCAGGCGGTGGTGGCGCACGCCTTTTATCCCGGCACATGGGAGGCAGAGGCAGGTGGATCTCTGAGTCTGAAGCCAGCCTGATGTACTGAGTGAGCTCTAGGACAGCCAGAGTTACATAGTGAGACCCTGTCTCAAAAAAAAAAAAAAAAAAAAAAAACCACCAAACAAATGGAGGAGGGTACCAAGTCTGTTCTGGGTATGGAGAAGACATGTGATCATGAAAGTGAATGAGTGCCCAGGGCAGGGAGGTGGCAGCCCTCAGAAAAGGTGGTAGGAAGAGCAAGGATGGGCACAGGAGGCGGGGTCTGGAGAGAAAGCTGAGGGGGTAGGGAGAGCTTCTGGAAGGACTTCCCATGTGGCCTTGCTGCAGCATAGGGACCAGAGAGCAAGCCAGGGAGGTTTAGGGCCTTCAGAATATTCTAAGAACATGACTGACCTTTGCAGATTGCAAGAGGTCATGGCAGCAAGTGGGAACATTGTTTGAGTCTTTGGAGATGTGAGCGGAGAAGAAATCCTGCTATGTTGAATAGTAAGGATTTCCCTCGAATGGAGGGACTCTGGTCATTAATCCCTCTCAAACACTGAAGTCTGCTTTCAAGAACAGGTCCTGACCCTGTAGAGGTGGAAAGAGCTCTTTCTTTTAAAAAAATTTTTTTTCTTAATGTTTTTATGTGTGTGTGAGTTCAAGGTGAGTTCTGGGAAGGTTCTGGGTGCTAGGCTCACCAACAATAGCTCAGTGAGGCCCGCAAGGACAGGTGTGAACAGGGACAATCATGGCTGGGGTCTTTTGCCTGTGTGTATGTCTGTGTACCATAGGGTCTGAAGAAACCAGAAGAAGGTGTTGGATCTCTTGGAACTGGCGTTACAGATGGTTGTGAGCCACAGTGAAGTTGCTGCACTGAATCTGAGCCCTCTGAAAGAGCAGCCAGTGTGCTCTTAACCATTAAACCATCTCTTTAGCCCATCTCCATCCCCCTTTTTCAGTAAGGTTTCACTGGGTACCCCAGGATAGCTTGGGATTTGCTATGTGGATCAGGCTGGCCTCAAACTCACAGAGATCAGCATGCTTCTGCCTCCAGAGTGCAGGGATTTATTGCGTGCACCATCACATTGGCTTGAACCCTTTTTTGAGATGAAAGATTGCAGGAACAGAAGGAAGACAAGGGATTCCTGGAGGGAAACCTGGGAGAAGGAGGAGGAGGCTGGCTGTTAGCCCAGGAAACCCAGAGTGTGTCCACCATTGCGGGTAGTCGGGAAGGGAGCTAATGGATCTACTGGGAACAGATGGGACAGCCGCGAGTGGTTTCAGCTCTTCCCTTGCTCCTGCTTCCCTGTCCCCGCCCACCACCAGCCTCTCCAGCCCCACTATGCCCATCAAGCTTTGCCTACTCAATCTACAGCTTTTGGTCTTAGAGAGGGGTAGGTCAGACCTCAGATCCACAGCCATGGTTCTCCCTAGTCACACCTGTCCTTGTGCTAACCATGCAGCAGAGGCTTTCTGGGGACCTCCCTGAGCCATTGTTGGTGAGCCTAGAATCTATCCAGAACAAAAGCCCCTTTCCAGAATGTGGAGGGGAAGATAAGGAGAGGTGCCCCAGAGAGCCTGCTTTCTCTAGAGCTCCAGAATGGATCATGGCTGCTATGCCCCAAGCACCGGGTTTATACCTTGGTTTAATCCACGGTTTATAATTATTTATGAGTCAATCTTCCTCACCAACTGTGAGCTTTTCCAGGGCAGACACAAGCTCTTACTCATCTTTGGGAACCCCCCCCCCCCGTAGTAGCTGATAGTAGACTCTAAATCCATGTTGGGGAGACTGGCCCGAGGGAAAGGGAAGGGGAGCAGGGAGAGGTGACTGCGTCAGTAACGAGGGACTGAAAGGTTCGGTAAAGAGTTTCTTCCTCCTCTCAAGTTCAGAATGGATGAGAAATAAGACAGCAGACAGATGAACTAGTGTCAGGGATAAGACTGCTCAGAGAACATCAGGTTCGCTAACATCCCCCACAGAACTAGGCATCCTGCCCTTCCACAATTCCTTTGTGAGTTTACACTGAGTTAAGTATACCAGGAACATGCTAACTTTCCCTGAGGCAGACAGTGGCGGGAAGGGGGGGGGGAGGGGGGGAGAAGGAGGAAGAGAGGGAGATGAATCAAAAGGACGGAGGCCAGCTCCTCCCCAACCCGAGCCCAGCTCCTCCCCAGCCCAGCTTCTCCCCCAGCCCTCAGCACACAAACCTATTCCTCTTCCTTGGGAAGGAGAGGGAGAGGTGTTGCAGGTGCTAAAGAGGGGATGGCCCTCTCCTACAGAGTGGAGTGGGAAGTCCCTCTTTTCCTCTTCCTGAAACATGAGTGAGGACAGGCCTCCCATTGCTGGACGGGGTCAGATGGTTGGACAGGGGCAGACTGGTGGGGTATGTGGGAACTAAGATGGGCCCTAACATCTCACAGCCACTTTTCAGAAAAGAAAAAAAAAAAAAAGCCAAAATGTCCAGCATGCTGGGAAGGTTCGTGAATATTTGCATGTACACACACACACACACACCACGTACACACACGTGTGCAGAGGAGGGGATAATCGTGCCTCCTATGATAGGCCAGATCTTTGAGGCATTCGTGGGCCACCAGTCACAGTCCACTGACATGCTGGCAGCCATCTTGGCCTTCAGGGCCAGTTTTGGGTCTACAAGAGACTAGCTAGAAAGAGATCTTCTGGCCCCTGCTATTCATCTCTCTTCAGACCTACATCCGACTCCGGCCCTCCCACAGCCTGAGAAGCTCAGGTCCAGAGAGACTAGGACCACTCTTTTAGGCCCTTACCACAGATTTACTCCTTAGATTTCCCGGTGAAGGCTGTGCCACTGGCCTCATTTTACAGATTTATCACCTGTGACTCAAAAGGTGACCTCACCCATTAAGAGGCAGAGCCATTGTTCCAACCACCAGGGGATCTGACTCAGCTCCTAGGCACCCCTGGTCGGCTAGCCCTGGGTCTCAGCCCCTGGGGGTTTCAGGACCAGACAACAGAAAAGTTGGTGACCTTCTGAAGACCCCTGTGGCACTCAGTGAACCTGTCACATTTAGCTGGGCTGTTTTGGGCCCCTCTTACACACTGGATGACTTCCTAAGCATCCTAAGACTTGGCTCTTATATCTTTCCAACCCCAGGGTGTGGTGTGGCTCTGGGGATTTTCCCCACAGTCTCTTGCTAGGCTCCTTAGACTCCACCTTCCAGGACATTCTGGCCTTCTTCCCCCAGCTCGGAATGCCCCGCATTGGCTGGAGGCATATTTATATGTTTGTTTGGTTGGTTTTGAGAAAGAGTCTCACTATGTGGCCCTGGCTGGCTTGTAACTCAATTGGAACTGGCTATATAAACCAGGCTGAGATCCGCCTGGCTCTGCCTCCCAAGTACCAGGACTAAAGGTGTGTGCCACCACACCCAGGTTTGGTGTTTGTTTGTTTATTTATTTATTTATTTATTTATTTATTTATTTATTCATTTATTTAGGCTTTTTGGGACAAAGCGTCGCTACGTAGTCCAACAGATCTCAATTTCAGCCTTCCTGACTTAGCCTCCTAAATGCTTGGATTATTAGTATTTATTATTATTATTGCTACTTGACCTTTTTCTTTTTTTTTTGAGACAGGGTTTTTCTGTTGCTTCAGAGCCTGTCCTAGAACTCCCTCTGTAGATCAGGTGGGTCTGGAACTCACAGAGATCCACCTGCCTCTGCCTCCCAAATGCTGGAATTAAAGGTGTGCGCCACCACACTAGACCTGACAGAAGCCCCTTCATCTTTACTAGCCAGCTCCTGCCCATCTCTAGGACTCTTCTGCTTTGCCCCCTTGCCTCGCCAGCTCTTCAAGCTTCTTTGCCTCGGCTTAAAGGTCCTGGTGCACTCTTACTGCCCCTCCTCCAGAACCCTGTCTCCTCTGACCCAGAAGCTCCGCAGTGATAGCGTGTGGCTAACACCCGAACATCCTGCAGCTGGAAGACTACAGCGGACTTCTGTCCCTCCCTCCACAGGGCAGGCACCTGCCCAGGCGCCACTCAGCTTGAGATAGACGGCAGACAAGACTAAGTGGCCCCCAGGAAGGCCAAGCGTTGCCAGGGAGGCGCCGGACACTCCCTCTGGACAGGAAAATATTTTCATTCCTCCTAATGACAGTCATTAAGGGGCCTGTGCCACACACTGCAGCCACAGGCTGAGCTTTGGTCGGTCAAGTGGCTCCCAGCACCCTAGGCCCAGCCCGAAGGCCAGAATCCACCTGTCTACCCTCCCATTGCCCTTCACCCACCCAGGCCAAAGGGAGGAACAGCTGTCTTTCAGCCTTGGGCACCTAAGCTTGACGTGCACCCTATAATTGCTAGAATGTCAGGGATTCTTGTGACCCTTTTCCTTTCACCTCATCTGCTCACCCTGCCCTTTGCAGCCACACAACAACAACAGCAATAACAACACCACAACAAAAACAAACCACATAGTCCAAAATTGGAGTCAAGGGCTACCCCACTTAACCAAACAAATCTTCACACAGACATGCAAAGTTTGGTACACCTGCATGCACTTCAAGACGAACACACAAGCCCACAGACCTACAGTGTGCACACATGCAGTCATGCACAGGTGCAGTTCTGCATGCATGGGTATGTGTATATATTCATTTAAATAATATGAAGTTGCCAGCATTCGATAACCTTTTTAATCTTTCAAAAATAGAATCTAACCAGGCTTGGTGATACATACCTGTGATCCCAGACCTTGGGGAGCAGAGGCAGGAGGATCAGGAATGGAAGATTCATAGTAAGTTTTGAGGCAAGCCTGGGCTACATGAGACCTGTCTTGAAACCAAAAGTATAAACAAACCGAATTATCTATCAGTGAATGAGTGGATGTTCACCTATGATCCACGAGACCTTCAGCCTGCATGCTGCCACGTGGATGAAACGAGAGTGTTGCGCTAAGTGAATAGAAGCTGTTCACAAGACAGATGCGCTGTGATTCCCCTGAAAGAAGTCCCCGAGGTAGTTCATGGAGACGGAGAGTAGAGTGGTGGCTGCCAGCGGCTTGGTGGAGAGGGAGAAATGCCAGTGCTGTTTGTGGGTAGACTCTTGGGTTTGCCAGACAATGAGCTCTGAGATGGATGTAGAGGTGGGCGTACTTAACGCCACTGAAGAGTGCGGATGGAAAGGCTAAATTCGGTATGTATTTTTACCACAATTAAAAATTGTAAACAAGTCAGGCGGTGGTGGCGCACGCCTTTAATCCCAGCACTTGGGAGGCAGAGGCAGGGAGATCTATGTGAGTTTGAGGCCAGCCTGGTCAACAAAGTGAGTTACAGAGATAAACCGTGTCTCGAAAAACATAAATAAATAAATAAATAAATAAATAAATAAATAAATGTAGTAATCAAGGGGCCAGTGAGATGGCTCAGCAGGTGAAGGTGCCTGCTGCCAAACCTGATGACCTGAGTTCAAATCCCCAGATCCACATGGTAGAAGGTGAGAACCAGCTCCTGAAAGTCTCCCTCTGGCCTTCACTCATGCTCAATGGTGTGTGCACATGCCTGTGCACGCATGCAAGTGCACACAGTAAATAAATAAGTATATAATGAATAAATAAATTTAAAAAGTGGAAAACAAGATCCAGCACTGAAAAGATGTGCCAGAGATACACAGGGAACCCAGCAGCTCAGGGACTACCTGCCTGCCTCTGGGAGCCCTGAACAGACCTCCCCTCCAGTGAATCTAGAGATAAGGTCCTAATGAGGGCTCTCTTACTCTTGCTGCCCCCGCAGCTCATCACCCTCCCACAGACTGATTTTGTTTACCCAGCTTCTTAACACTCTAGTAAGTAGCCTACCAACCCCCCCCCACCCCCGGGGAAAGAACCCTTAAAGGACCTCCCTATGCTCTGGTTTCTGCTGCACACCTAGGCTGAAACGGAAGCTTTTCAGGTCTTAGACAATGCCTCCCTCACACCCTGCTCTCCTTATCTCTCTTCCCCATCTCCTATCCAGCCTTTCCTTCCATCCCTCTCCACCTTGAGTTCTCTTTCACAGGTGCCTGTATTCTAGATCTGACCATAGAACAGATGAACCCAGTTCAGTCATACTGGACTGGATATATACAATAAGGCTTTAGGGGGTTCCCAATACCCTCGTCAGATCTCACCCCTCTACAGGAGAGTGATAAACATTCTACCCCTACCCCACCCCCATTCTGCCGCCATGTGCAGTTGCCAACTGATGGAGAAACCACTTCCCTGTCCTCTGAGGACACCCCCATGTCCCGGAACCATGATCTGTGACTCTCGTTGGAGCAGATACCTGCTCCGTTTTTCTTCTGACCTTGCTCTCTGCCCTTTCTCTGAGACAGCCTTGGAAGGCTCAGCCCCAGTGGAGGGGAACCTGGCTCCTACCAGGCTGAGAGCATCTCTGGAGCTCAGTGTGCTGCAAATGCAGCTGTCTATGCTTGGCACACAGGCGTAGCTGTTAAGACACTGGCTAACAGGCAAGTTCCAAGCATGGCAGTTGATGTGGTTCAGGGGGTAGAGGCTTTGTCTAATGAAGCCCTGGGTTAGAACCTCAGCACTGTGGTAAGATGGGGATGGTAACGCACACTGTAATCCCAGCACTAGGGAGAAGGAGGCTGGAGGACCAGAAGTCCATGGTCGTCCTTGGCTGCTTAGTGAATTCAAGGCTAGCCTGGGTCACATGAGACTCTGTCTTGTGGTGTGTGTGTGTGTGTGTGTGTGTGTGTGTGTGTATGTGTTTGTGTTTGTGTTGCCATCATATCTGCATGCCTGGTTCCCACAGAGGCCATAAGAGGATGTTAGACCTCCTGGAACTGAGAGTTACAGATAGATGGTCATGAACCACGGGTGCCTGGAAATTAACCCTGACCTTCTGCAAGAGTAACAAGTGTTCTTAACCTCTGAGCCAAACCTCCAGGTCCAAGACTCTGTCTTAACAACAACAACAACAACAAAAGCACACTCCAACTTAAATGAAAAAGTCTTTATAAAACCTAGTACCATGTACAATGACTATGTGCCAATTAAAAAAATAATATTAATAAAATGGGGGGGGAGGCAAGCTCCAGACTCTGCCAGAGTCTCAGAACTTCTGGCATATTCAAGGTGTATATTTTAACAGTTCCTGGCTCTACTTGGGGGTCAGAGGGAGGACTCCTAATCCAAGTCCTTGGAGGATGGGCTCAGAATTGGATTGAGGATGCTATGAGCACCGTGGTTATGGCAGAGGCCCGAGTGGGAGAAGGATGGGTACTGATGATTCTGGAGCTCTTACACACTGTTCCACCCTCACTGGGGTCTTAGATGTCTGTGGACTAAGGTGCATACACTAGCTACTGTGGTATGTTTGGGGACTATGGCCAGTCTCTATGTTAGTATTGGGTTTGTTTACATGTGTTTGGTCAAAATGCATGTGTGAACCTACAATCTACATCTGCATGCTGGTCAGTTGTCTGTGTGGTAGAAGATCTGCTTGTGTGTCTTGAGTCATTCATCTACCATAGTCTGTGTGTGTGTGTGTGTGTGTGTGTGTGTGTGTGANGAGAGAGAGAGAGAGAGAGAGAGAGAGAGAGAGAGAGAGAGAGAGAGAGAGAGAGACCTAATCTCTGCGGGTTGCTGAGGGTAAGGGATGCAGGTTGTGGCTGTATATTCCCTGTAGGGAGTACTTGGAGCAGAGCCAGCAGCGTGCTCTAGGGGCCTGGCACCGCCACTTCCCTGAGCAGGCGAGTCCCAACAGCAGACAGACAGGTGGGGCTGACCCAACAGGTTCCCAAGGCCAGGGGCAACAGGGCGGAGCATGGTTCAGACTTAGGGTGGCAACACTTTGGGGGCCCGGCCACACATGCAGGGCTGGCAAACTGGAGGCAGTGTCTTCATCTTAGAGCAGCCAACACAGGTGCAAGCCATGGAGCCTCGGGTGGGTAGGGCACGAGGTGGATGCATACATTCAGCGGCAGCCTAGTGCCTGGAGGGACCCAGGGCATGGCAGGACCCCTGCGGAGCCGGGTGGAGGAGCTCAAGCGGCCCTGGTGGAGGGAGAGCTCGCCCCTGGTGCTCCAGCACAGCGAGGCTGCAAGGCTTGCTGCGGACGCACTCCTGGAGAGGGGTGAGGCTGCCTACCTTCAGGTCATCTCCGAAGAGCGGGAACTGCCCTTCCTCAGTGCCCTGGATGTGGACTACATGATCAGCCATGTGCGTGGGGTTCCCGAGCTCAGCGAGGCCCAGGGGTCAGAGACCCTAGGGCAGGACCGCCACAGCATGCTCTCTGAAGTTACCTCAGGCACCTACTTCCCCATGGCTTCTGACTTAGATCCCCCAGACCTGGACCTGGGCTGGCCCGAAGTGCCACAGTCCACAGGTTTCAGTCCCACCCAGGCGGTGGTTCATTTCCAGAGGGACAAGGGCAAGAGCATCAAGGACCTGCTGCGATTCCTCTTCAGCCAGGCCCACACGGTAAGGGTCTTGTCTCACAGATGTGGATACAGATGTGGCTCACAGGGGGAAGGGGAGCAGTTTGGGCCATACAGAAGCTTAAGTGGGGAACCGGGACTAGAGTCTCTGACCTCTGTAAGATTCCCCAGCTGCCAGAGGACGGGTGGGTGCTTTATTTTCCGCTGGCACTCATGAACATTAAGTATAACTTCACTCCTGCAAGTGCATTGAAATTATTGGAAGGGGTCCTTCTCTTTCATGGGAGTCTATCGCTTTGATCAGATTTACGAGAAAAAGAAACCAAACTTTTTAAAAAAAGATTTTATCTATCTATCTGTCTATTTATTTATTTGAGAGACAGGGTTTCTCTGTAAAACAGCCCTGGCTGTCCTGGAACTCACTTTATAGACCAGGCCTTGAACCTTGAACTCACAGAAGCCCGCCTGCTTCTGCCTCTCAAGTGCTAGGATTAAAGATGTAAACCACCACTGCCCGGCTTAAGCCTTGTTCTTATGTTATGTTCATGAGTGTTTGCCTGCATGTGTATGCACCATGTGCATGCCTGGTGTCAGTGAAGGCCAGAGGAGGGTGTCAGGTCCCCTGGAACTAGAACTACATGTTGTGAGCCTCCATGTGTGCTGGGAATCAAACCAGGTCCTCTGGAAGAGCAGCCAGTGCCTGTTCTTAACCATTGAACTGTTTCTCAGGCCCTCAAGAAAGTTTATGCATCCCTCACCCCCAGACTAAGGACTCAGCCATGGTGAACAGCTGAGCTAATACCTTCACTCCTAAAGGAAGAAACTGAGGCCAGAGGGCCAGAGGGGGGCAAGAAGTTGCCTAGAGAGGTTGTCTAGGTCTGGGAGGGAAAACGTTTCTGACTCTAACCCCAACATGGCTCAGCTCAGCTCATACCCAGCTGCCTAGCAACCCCCTGGGCTGCATCAACAGCTGGGCCTAAAGCAGAGCCATGGGTTTTGGCATGGGCTAAGCTTTTAGTTTGGCACCAAGGAGGACCGTAGAGCAGAAGCCATTGGGCTTGGGGACATTAGGAAGGGGCAGCCACACCTGGGAAGCCCCTAGCCTCACAGCAGTGTAGCTTCATTGGTGGAGCCATGGCTCCCACTCAGATGAGGGAATAAATATGAAAGCCCCTGGCAGGGTTTGAGATAGGGGTGGACTCGTGCTGCGGAGAGCCGGGAGCCCACCAGCACCTCCAAAGCTATGTTCGCAAGCTTGCCTGTGCCGTAGGCACGGGAGGGCTGAGCTTGATTGGCATGGAGAACCGGGTAATTAGTGAGGTTATTGCTGTTGTCATCACTGTCCCCCTTTGATCTTTCAGTGCCTGCTCCCCCCACACTGGCCAGACCTGTGCTGCATAGTGGAGAATTCCCCAGTGCCCTGCCTGCTCACCTCAATTAGACTTTTCTGCCCCTGGGCTAAGAGTCGGGCTACTGGGCTGAGCTGTCACTCATTCCCAGAGTGACCTCAGACATGTTTTGTTTTCCCACAGTCCAGTGTTCTCCATTTGCTAAGAAGGCAGCAGGAAAGGGGAGGGGCATGGTTATTGAGCCTCTGTTGTGTGTTCTGGCCAGCATTTTCACATGTGTCCTTTGTAGTTATGAGAGCCACTCCATTTAGCAGACAAGGAAGCTGAGGCTCCCTAGGTGACCCCAGGACTGTACTTCTAGGAAGAGGAGGAATGTGGATTCGAACCCACTTCTTTTGGCTCCAAGCTGCAGCAGTAGGCTCCATCCCTCCTGCTCCTAAGCCCTGCAGAGGACAGAAGACTCTCACAGTAGAGACACACAATGGGAAGGAGAAGCAACTGGAGGCTTAGGGAATACCTGTATGCTAGAGGCACACGCTGAGCAGGAAGCTCAGGCATAAGGAAAGGAGGGTTGTGAATACAAGCTGCCATACCAGACCTCTGCAGCTTCAAGAGCATCTGAGGTTTGGTAAAAGACAGAAGTCCCCAGCACTGGATCGCAGCTTCTCCCCTACTAGCCTCAGACAATCCCTAGGCCAGAGCAAAGCTGGTGCCAACAGCAAACATGGGAACCAGTCTGGAAAGCTGAGCTCTGCTTCTGACTCCCACCTTCTCTGATTCTCCAAAAAGCAGAACTTCAGACTAACATAGCTGATCTACAGACATCTTGGAGAATCTGCTACCAGACACTGTCCATAAAACAATTCCTCAAAGACTTTCCAACAACCAGAGCTTCAAGATAGTCAATTCCCCCTGTGCCTAAGAAGAACACAGGTTAAGGCAGGCATAGCGACACACTTCTGTAACCCCGATAAAAACGGGGCTGAGCCGGGCGATGGTGGCGCACTCCTTTAATCCCAGCACTCGGGAGGCAGAAGCAGGCGGATCTCTGCGAGTTCGAGGCCAGCCTGGTCTACAGAGCTAGTTCCAGGACAGACAGGCTCCAAAGCCACAGAGAAACCCTGTCTCGAAAACCAAAAAAAAAAAAAAAAAAAAAAAAAAAAAAAAACGGGGCTGAGACAGGAGTGAGCTCAAGGCCAGCTTGGATTACTGGGTTATACAGAATGAGACCCTGTCAAGAAAAAAAAAAATCCAATTCCGGTGTATGTGTCCTGGCTTTCAACCATACTTCTCCTGGGGCTGAACTTGCCCCGCCTCCTTCAGGTGGTGGCTGTGGTGATGGACGTATTCACGGACATGGAACTTCTGTGTGACCTCATGGAGGCCTCCAGCCGACGCGGTGTCCCCGTCTACCTCCTCCTGGCTCAGGAGCACCTGAAGTACTTCCTGGAGATGTGCTATAAGATGGACCTCAACGGGGGGCACCTGGTGGTCAGTATGGGCTGAGAGCTTCCACTGTGGGGAGAGGAAGAGTTGGGAGGAGGGCAGCTGGCAATCAGTGAGCACTGGGGGAGCAGTGGGAATGGGACACATGGTTTGGTTAGCTGCCGGGGACCAGACACCCCTTAGGTTACAGACAGAGCCCAAGGGTCACTTTCTTCTTTTTCCCAATTTATTTTTATTATTTTAAATTATGGGTATGTGAGGGTGCTCATGGAAGCCCCAGGAATCAGACTGCCCTCCTACGGGAGTCATAGGGAGCTGCCAGCCACCTCACAGCGAGGGCTGGGAATAGAACTCAAGTCCTCTGAAAGAGTGCTCTAAACTACTGAGCCATCTCTCCAGCCTGAGCGCCCCTTTCTGAAGGTCCTCCTTCCACCCATCTCCCTTTGCTCTTGGCCCAGAACATGCGGGTGCGGAGCACGTGCGGGGACACATACTGCAGCAAGGCGGGGCGCCGATTCACCGGGCAGGCCCTGGAGAAGTTTGTCATCATCGACTGTGAGCAGGTGGTGGCAGGCAGTTACAGGTGAGACGATTAAAAGGAGAGGGGCCTGGGGGGGGGGGGGGGCTGCGCCACGATCTAGCGAGGGCATCTCAGATCTGCCTGCTTTGAATTTCTTCCATCAAACAAACACGCACTAGGCACCTGCTGTGTGGGAGGGACCATGCCGGGCTATTGATAGATGGGAGCCCACTCTACTTAATGCCTTGGTATAGAAAGAAACGACTCCACGTGGGAAACAGAGGGACTTCGGAGGCCCTCATCCCCGACCCAATTCTAGTACTGACTGCTCCTGTTGAGCCCGGGACTCTGTGCGTTGACTCCTGACTCTGGCCCTCTGTCCCCAGCTTCACCTGGCTTTGCAGCCAGGCCCACACCAGCATGGTGCTGCAGCTGAGGGGCCACATCGTGGAAGACTTCGATCGGGAGTTCCGGTGTCTGTACGCTGAGTCACAGCCTGTGGAAGGCTTCTGCGGCCATGAGGATCCACTGTCTTCCCGGGGACCTCGTCCTCCTCCTGTGACGCTGGCCTTTGGACCTGGAATTCCAAGTGCTACAGGCTCCTCCCCTTCCAGCAACAGCCTGGGCAGCATCAAGCACACGCCTCTTCTGGGCCGGTCTTCCTACCTCGCTCTACCGGGCGGCGGTGGCTGCAGTGATATGGGCATGGGGTCCTCATCCCCAGGTCCTGCGCACCACGAAGCTGGTGGCCCACCATCCTTGTACCGTCAGCTTTCAGATCCTAACCACAGCTCAACTCCTGGACCCTACCGGGCCAACCTGAGCAAGCTGGGGGCATCTCCATGGTCCCAGTCCTCTCCTGCCCTCAACCACTGCAGTGCCAGTCCCTTGACCCTGACAGTGGGGTCACCTCTGCTCCCATGTTCCCGCCCCCTCCTTCACTTCACCAGGGGGGTCCCAGCACTGTCCCGACTTCCAGAGAATGGGTTCCCAGCAAGTCAAGAGCCTATCCTTCCACGAGGTCGCTGGGTAACTGGCCCAGCTCTGGAGACAGTGGAAGAAAAAAAGGTATCTCTGAGTCAGAGCCATGATCACCTGGATCGAATTGTCCCCTTCCCTAAAGCAGGAGGCCCCAATTCTAGAGTCACCCCCAATTCAGGTTCCCTTCAGCATGGTGAGCAGGCCCTAGATGATAGGAGATTGTCCCTGAGCCATAGCTACAGCCAGCTGGATCTCCTGTCCCAGGGTCCGGGTGCTCTGGAGTCAGGTTCCCTCAGACCTGGTGATCTGGGTCTAGAGGACAGGAAGCTGTCCTTAAACCACAACCATGGCCAATTGGACCTCCTGCCACAAAACCCCAAGGTCCAGGCCTTGAAAATACCCCCTGATGCCAATTCTTCAGCCAGGCACGACAATCAGAGTCTAGATGAACGGCGGCAGACCCTAGGCCACAGTCAGCTGGACCTCATCACCAAGTTTGGCCCATTCCGGAGCGAGGGGCCTGGACCCAGTGGTCCCCCAGAGCCAAACCCAGTTTGCATGGCCGGAGTAGGCTCTGCAGATGAGAAGCGACTGACTCTGGGCCACAGCAAACTGGACCTCATCACCAAGTATCATCAGCTACAGGGTGCCCGGCAGAGACCTGAGCCAGGCTTCCCAGGAGCTCCACTAAGTGGCCATCAAAATGGCAGTAACAATGACCTATATGCACCCGAGAAACGGCTGACCTTGGGCCACAGCAAACTGGACCTCATCACTAAGTACAACAAGTCCAAATTCAAGCAGCTCCGAAGTCGCTTTGAGTCCTAACTCTGGTCTTGGCAGGGTCAGCCCCTCCCTCCATCCATAGATTTGACATGTTCAAGTTCAAGACTGCAGAGTGAGAGTATAAAGCTGGGATGCTGCATAAGGAGGGGAGGCGTCTAGCAGTCCAGGTCAGATGCTCCCTGGGCTCAAGACTTATATACACACACGCACAGGAACACATACAAACAGAAGCCAGAGTTACTGGGTGTTTTCTGAATGTCCTGGGGCTGGGCACTTCACATCCGTTATTCCCATTCCTCATAGCCTCAAGATGGACCTCTTGTTGGCATATAGTATATTAAGTATTATTCTCTTCCACTCCATTTTTTTGTTTTGTGTTTGTTGGTTTACTTTTAGTTTTTGAAGCCAGAAAATTATTTTCTGACTGATTGAAATCCTCAAGAAAAACTGGATGCTGCAACAGCTGCCCTCTTGGGTTTAGGTTTTGTTCTTTTACGGAATCCATGTCTGAATCTGTGATAGACAATTTTTAGAGGCCTCATCCACCTAGTCCCAGTAGCATGTCACTGCTTGGCCTCGGCACTCCGGTTGTACTTTCTCTTGCACTTGGCAGCAGAGCCACGTTGACCACAGGCCGGCTTCTGAAGGTGGTGGCCTCAGAGCCACAGCGGCAACACAGCGCATGTATCTTAGTGCGTCACTTTCCAAAGGAAGACACTCCTTTTTTCGTCTTCTTTCTGCCGCAGAGGCCAAAGAGTCTGGAAGATGGTCTTCTTGTTTAATAAGTTTGGAGTTTAGATGAGTAATTTGGAGGCAGATCCAAGTAAACTACGGGTTAGGGAACCCCGCCAGGCCGGAAGCCCCTGGCTTTAAACATGTATTTTGTTTGCACAGACCCAACACACAGCATCTGTAGTTCTGAGTTGCTATGTACATAAAACTCAGACACTACAAGGATGCCCAGGTGCCCAGACAGTACACACAGAACAGTGACCAGGTAGCCAGAGATGCATATGGTGAGTACACGTAGCTCCGTGTGATGAACTCACAGAACTTTAGCTGCAGGTGCTTAGTCTTGTCTGCCTAAATTAACGGCCACAGAGAATGCATGCAGTCAGTACACACTGCAGAATCCCCTCGGGATTCATAGACTATACACATATGACCCCCATCCTCACTCTGTTTGCAAAGCCCTGCCCTGAACATGCCAGAGAGCTGAAAGGTTTCTAATACGCAGATCCAGAGGGCTGCAGCTTAAATGCATAAAGCATGGAAAACAAGGCAGAGCTGCGGTAATGAAAAATGTACTAGGGACAGGGGCCCGGAGGTGGCGGGGCGATCAGGAAAGTCTATCAGAGAGAAGCTGACTTTGAGGCAGGTCATGAAGGATAGGGTAGGGACAGAGGCAGATCCGAGAGAGCTAGAATTCTTGGTAGAGTAAGACGGATGGAAAGAGGGCCCAGGGTCTGGGGTGAACGGAAGATAATCATAGCATGTGGGTGGACACTGGACACAAAAACAGGCCAACTTGCCCAGTGTCTCGTGAAGCTCAGGCTGCAGCTGGTCATGGACTCTCTCCTGAAGTCACCGCCTGCCTGAGAGAGGGCATGGTGCAAATCAATAAAGGCATACATGCTGAGATCCAGTAGCAACCTGATGTGTTCTAAACTGTGGGGTTACAGATGGAGCTGGGGAAGGGGCGATGTTCAGGCCCTTTTCAGATGAATAGGGTCCCTTGGAGAAGAAAGCAAGCATAAAGAGGGGCTGAGGGAAGGGTTTCTTAACTTCTTCCTTCCTTGCTGTGGCATTCTGAGACACCCTGAGTGCTTTTGTAGCTTCTACAACAGATAAATTTATTTTGTCTATGAAAACGGCCACACCACTATCCTCAGGGCAGGTGGCGACGGCTGGCAAGTGTGTGTGTTAAACTGTGCGTAAGGACACATTGAGGAAGCAAGCCAGAACTCACATCTTTGCCCACCTTGAACCTCTTCTCCAGTCTCCCCAACACCCAGCTTCACACATCGCCCCATCTCTCCAGTGTCTTCTTCAGCCTGTTTCCTACGGTTCTGGGCATGTCTCTTCCGACCACTTTGTCCTGGGCTCGTTTCTCCCTACTGGACACTCACCTGGGTGACCCTTGCCCCGAATTTCAGTCTTCAGCCTCTGACTCCCGCCTCCGCTCCAGATTCGCATTTCTGTCCGCATAGCCAGGCTGGGATCATACCCTTTCCCAAACTTGCCCCTTCTCCGACCTTATCAGGTAAATACATTCCTCATCAATCCATCCTCAGTCAGACAACAATGGTTCCTTCTCATCCGCCCAGCCTCAGGTTTGGTTGATTAGTCCTTCTTAAAAGACCCCACAGAGCGAGGAACCAACGGCCTAAAACGAGAAAACGATCCGGAGGCGGGGTTGGGCGGGGTCAAACCGCGTCGCTAGCAACCATAGAGTCCTCCCAAAGGGCGGGGCTAGAGAGGCGCAAGAATGGCTTGGCTCACGCGTGCTCCCGGAAGTCGGCCTGGGAGGAGGCGGAAACGGAAAGCTAGTTACGGGAGAAGTTGTAGCGTGTGGAGATTGGAGTCGTTTGGTGAGTTGGTGGGACGTGGGACGGCGAGGGTCAGTTCCGGGCTCCGCGGCGGGAGGATTAGGAGCAGGAGAGTCAGGAGGGATCCTGTGGGTGGGTGCGACCCGAGGTCTGAGGGGCCTGAGAGGGCGGGTCAGAGGAAGCGTGGTGGGTTGACCCGGCTCCTGAGAGGATCTGTCGGCCCAGAGCCCACAGTCGCGCAGCCCCCCGGCTTCTTTCATGGCGGTCAGAGCGTCGTTCGAGAACAACTGTGAGATCGGTTGTTTCGCCAAGCTCACCAACACTTACTGCCTGGTGGCCATCGGGGGATCAGAGAACTTCTACAGGTGAGAGCTCCAGGCCCTGGGGCGCCGGGCAGGGAAGGGATGCCGGGAGCGAGAGGGACCCCGGGAACCAGCGACTCCGTGTCTCAACAGTGTGTTCGAGGGCGAGCTCTCCGAAACCATTCCTGTGGTGCATGCATCCATCGCCGGCTGCCGAATCATCGGGCGCATGTGTGTGGGTAAGGCAGGTGGGAGACACCGAGGGTCGAATGGAGCCTTGAAGCCCTGAACCAATCATTAACTCCTGGAGCCTACCCCAGGGATCCGGGGGTTTCCAGGCTTTCAGGCTCGCTGGACTCAGGAATCTGTCAGGGGTAGGTGGGACTCAGTCTAACTGCGGATCGAAAGCCTGCTAGCGCAGACTTCCCGAGAGTTGGCCTAAGCAAACTTGTATTAAGTACTTTGATTCTTGATCTCTGTTCCTTCACAGCGACGCTGGAAAGTAGGGATTGCCCTCGTTGGACTATTGAGGAAACTTGACTCTTAGAGCTGTGTGACTCACCAAGTTCCACTACCAGGGTGGAGGAGGATTTGAAGCTCACCTCTCTCTCTTTTTTTTTTTCTCTGATTATGGACAAGTTGCTTCATGCTATTAAGCATTAATTTCTGCCTCAGCAAAGTAACTAAGAGTCCCAGGTTATCCTGTTCAGCTACATTTAAATCTTACATTCTCTAAATACATCTCTTGAATGGCAGCCTTTACACTTTGACCTCTAAACATCGCTGAATAGCCTCCAACTTTCAGTTCTTTTTCTTTTTTTCCCCTTTCACGTTGGCGACAGCCACACTGTCCCTGTAGCTAAGAATGACCTAGAACTTCTGATGCTCCCACATCCACTTCCCGAGTTTTGGGATTAGTATGTGTGTGCCATCCTGCCTAAGCAGTTAACTTGGCTGTGTACATTGCTGCCACCCCTTTTTGGGTTTTGTGAGACAAGGTTTTTCTGTGTGACAGTCCCAGCTGTCCTGGAGCTTGCATTGTAGATTAGGCTGGCCTCGAACTCACTGAGATCCACCTGCCTCTCTGCCTCCCAGGTGCTGGGATTAAAGGCATGCTCCACCACCACTGGCCCCCACCCCCCCTTCTTTGGTTCTGCATGTTGGGGTTATTCAGACTTTTATTTACCTTAAAATTTTTTTTTAGCTGTTGAGCATGGGTGATGACTGTACAGTTTCTTATTGACTGCAGTGCTCTGGCCTTTAACTGTGTCCTTAGGATATGAAACAAATTTTGACAGGATCTGGGAGATTTTAGCCTGGTCTTTGTTCTGTTTTAATGAAAGTAACTTGAACTTCAGAAGTTTAGAACTGTGGCTCCTAAGGCTAGGCAGGAGTTTAGCTGTTGTCATAATGTAATGTAGTTTGTTCTTTCACACTGTTGAATGCTTTGTATTAATATTCTAATGATTACAAGTATTTAGACAATTTTCACTTTGGTGTCTAAGGACTAGTACTGCTATATAGATATGAACTTATGTACATATTTCTATTGGACACACACATATGAGTGGATCGAAGTAGTCACAGGGTGTGTGACAGGTTAGGGTAGTAGATGGCACAGTGATTAGCTGACACAGATGGCCTTTGTGCACTCCAGTCAGAGCGGAGAGTTTTAGTTGTTCTGTGTATTACTGCTGCCACTTGATCTTTGGGAAATTTTAGCCATTCAAGTAGGTGTGTAATGATAGCAAAATGTAATGCCAGGAGCCTTCCCTGCCAGTCCTGAACTCCCCCCAGTTGGTAACGATGAGGTGGATGATGTTTGTTGGGATAGATTCTTAGCCATCTGAGGCCTGTCCAGGGGATCCGTGGTTCATGCTTGGATCTATAGGATTTGAGTTTAGAGCTCTCTTAGCTAATGGGGCTAGAACAGGAGATATCCCAGGAAGTATCTCTTATGCTCATGGTATATCTTTATCCTACCTTACAATTTTGTTTTCTCCAGGGAACAGGCATGGGCTCCTGGTACCCAACAACACCACGGACCAGGAGCTGCAGCATATCCGCAACAGCCTTCCAGATTCGGTGCAGATACGGCGGGTGGAGGAGAGACTCTCAGCCCTTGGCAATGTTACCACCTGCAATGACTATGTGGCCTTGGTCCACCCAGACTTGGACAGGGTGAGACGGCAGCTTGGCCTGGAAGTTATAGGACTAGCCTAGCTAGTAGTTAGCCATTATTCCCCCAAGGCAGGAAATGAGGGTTCCATTTGCGTATTTTCTCAGTTATCAGCACTCAAAGTTTCTTACTTGTATAGGAAAATAAGACCTTTGTGTGTCAGTAAGTATCAAGCTGGGTGGGGCATTAATCCTTCAGGGTTGGGATTGGTCTATTCAGTCTTGGGCCTCGGCCACGATAGTTGGTTGACAGTTGACTAGGGTAAGTATGTATTATTGAAAGGGTGACGTGGAGCTAAGACTCATGTTTTTCAAGGCTTGCCTAGGTTTTAGGGGTTCTAGGCTGTGCCTAGACTCTTAGCCAATCCCCAAATCTTACTCAGTGAGGCTTCCATGTGCAGATGTGTAGTAAAAAAGGACTCAGGGAGCAACGTCTGTGTTGTCTAGAGAGCCCCTGGATGTTTGGTCTATGTGTTCTGGACTGTGGACACAGTACCTTTGTCGGCAGGAGACAGAAGAAATCCTGGCTGATGTGCTCAAGGTGGAAGTCTTCAGACAGACAGTTGCTGACCAGGTGTTAGTGGGGAGCTACTGTGTCTTCAGTAATCAAGGAGGTCTGGTGCACCCTAAAACTTCAATCGAGGACCAGGACGAGCTGTCCTCCCTTCTTCAGGTTCCCCTTGTGGTAAGCATCCCTGCCTTCTGACCCCTGTCTGCTAGAGGCATTCCCTTTTGTCAGTCATTACCTTTCCTAGTTTGACACAGGAACAGGCTTTGGGAGAAGAGTCCTCCCTTACAGTTAAGAGCCATGACTTATGTTGAGCTCACCCTCTGCAGGCCGGCACTGTGAACCGAGGGAGTGAGGTGATTGCTGCTGGGATGGTAGTGAACGATTGGTGTGCGTTCTGTGGTCTGGACACAACCAGCACAGAACTCTCAGTGGTGGAGAGCGTCTTCAAGCTAAATGAGGCCAAGCCTAGTACCATTGCCACCAGCATGCGGGATTCCCTCATTGACAGGTAACTTTGCCCTTTTTTTGTTTTGTTTTTTTGAGACAGGGTTTTTCTGTGTAACCCCGACTGTCCTGGAACTCAAGAGTTCCACCTGCCTCTGCCTCCTGAATGCTGGGATTAAAGGCGTGTGACACCATGCCTGGCTTACATTGTCTTTGAGTGGGGAAGGAAGCCATGTCATTGAACCAGAGCCATGTTCTGTTTGGAAGGTTGTCCCCAAATGTGAGCATGCACACGACTTAGAGCCCCCAAATGTCCCTTGGCATCTGTTCAGACTCAGCCTTCCTTGAAGACTGTGCTGTCTAGGCAGACCTTTCCTGTGATCCATCTTACTTGATCACTGACCATGTTCTGCAGTTTGTATTTGCCTATGTGTCCACTATCTCTAGCTAATGGTCTAAACCCTGAGATCGAAAAGCGCTGTTAGCTATGGAAGGTGAGAATGCTCCTCTTAATCACTGAGGAGACCCCAGATTGCTAAGGGCACTCTTAAACAGGTTGCAGGTGGATTTTATGTTGAAATCAAAATTTAGAGCAATGGTTCTTAACATGTGGATTTCAATCCCTTTGGAGGTTGAATGACCCTTTCTCAGGGTTGCATACTGGGCATCTTGCATATCAGATATTTGCATTATGATTCATAACAGCATCAAGATTACAGTTTTGAAGTTGTAACAAAAATAATTTTATAGTTGGGGTCCTTAGAACATGAGGATTATTAAAGGGCCACAGCATTAGGGAGGTTGAGAGTCTAGATTTCTGTGGATTAAAAAGCCAACCAAACTGGGCATGGTTGGCTCACTGTCTCACTTGGGAGGCTGGACTAAGACTTGACGCATCTGGAAGAGCAGCAGGAGCCTATCCTGGGTAGTTTGGCCTCCTTTCTCTCAGCCTGAGGGACTTTTCTAACACACCTCTCTGAGGATAGAAACCCCAAAGTGGCAAGTAACAGATTCTTTGTTTACCATGGAAGGACTTTCCCTTTATCCTACTGCGTTTTGCACTGATGCCCGTGGATAAGGCTGCAGGGGTAATGAGGTAGTGTAGTTCTATATCCTGTCCCTAAAGGGTTCAGTGTATATGGGCGATAGAGTTGCTATATAACTTCTGGCTGTTAAACAACAAATGGTTCCCTAGTTGTCCCCATATGGAAGCTTGTGAACCGGTGGGAAGTTTTCTGGGATTATAGATAAAGTTTCATGGGTGATATTAGTCTGCTTCAGGGGATGAGGAGGTGTTTAAATATGGAGAAAAGAGTGAGGAAGAGCCTCATACAGATAGAGATGGAAAATGCTGAGTGTGTGAAGGATAAATGTTTCCCAGAGGCTGAGGGCTTTACATTCCAGTATCAGGATGTTTGGGTTGTTGGCCTGGGGTTTTGAGCTTTAATGGATGTTGGGTTGCTTGTTTGTGTAGATTCTCAGAATACAGTTGAGCTCCGTGACCCAGGCCGGCGAGGTGCTGAGGTAGAGCTGTGTGCCACCACACCTGGCTGTGTGTGTGTCTTAATAAGCTGCTCTGAGAAGTTTTGATGAGGACATTTTGCACTCACTCTGACTAACTTTGCTGTCAGAACTGGTGAACAATTGAGAGTTTATGCACTCTAGGCAAGTGCTGTGCCATCGAGCTACACCCCAGCCTGAGAAGTTGTTCAACAGCGTTTATGTGCCAGACAGTATTAATGTGATGATCAGAACACGCCCTGGCCTTTGGAACAATGGAATTTTGTAAGGAGGTAGTGCCTTACAAATAATTTAACCAAGAAACAAAAATTTTGAGGTTAGAGAGATGGGTCAGAGGTTAAGAGCACTGGCTGTTCTTCCAGAGGTTGAGTTCAATTCCCAGCAACCACATCCATCTATAATGAGATCTGGTGCCCTCTTCTGGCCTGCAGGGATATATGTAGACAGAACACTGTATACATAATAAATAAGTAAAAAATAAGTAAATACATAATAAATAAGTAAAAAAATTAAGTTTATAAGTAAATTAAAAAACTTCTTAAGTAATAACTGCAAAGAAATTTATATTTATATAACCTAGTAATTGATACCTATCAAAAAACTATAGCAAAATATTGAATTATAGAGACTATTTTAAAGTTAAGCAGAACTGCTAGCCACTGGTCAGTGTGTTCCTGGTAGTCCTTGCCTATGCTGTTAGACAATAGAAAGGAAAGGGTCTTAGGAAGGAAAGGAAGCCTCATAAATCAGTTTCCTTTGGCTTTTGGACATGTTTAGAGGTGCCCATAGGACTTCGCAGTGAAGATGCCAGCTTGGCATGGGGTGCTAGCATAGGGTAAAGTGCTTGCTGTGCAGGCAGTATTCCCAGCACCCAGATAAAAGGTGGCTCTGTGCCACGGCTGGGAGCTCACTGGCCACTTACAGAAGTGATGGGTTCCAGTTTCAGCGAGAAACCCTGTCTGAAAAAATAAATTGGAGAAGCATTGAGAAAGACACATGACATCAACCTCTTTACGGGCCTGCACACACAATAAGCATTCCAGTTTCTCTATCAGGCAGTGATTAGCACCTCCAGTAAGAGTGATTTCACTCTGACCTGTTTTCCAGTTTGTGCACTTATATCGGCAGTTCTGGAAAAGGAGGCCTGGCCTCTTAGAGGCTGGTCTGGGCACATCTTGTCTTCACTGACCTTCCTTGCTTCTATCTCTTATGTTCTGAAGCTCAAGTTTATGATCAGTAACCGAATAAATTGGAGAAGGTGACCTAATAAGGAAAGAATAGATTTTACTTTTCAAACAGAGAGTTTTAGGCCAGCCCTTGATGTACAGGATTAGTCAGATCTGAAACCTTGGGGACAGGTGGGGTTGAGTGGCTTTTCAGTGACTGAGCAGAGAGGTCTGGGGTGGGGCAGTGTGCCCTGTAAACAGCTACTGACCCACAGTTTCTCTCTGCAGCCTCACCTGAGTCCCCTTCCTGCTGTTGTGTGGCTCCTGCCTCTGGACTTCAGCTCCTTTTCCATGCCTGAGCTAGTCTGTACCAGTGCTGGCAGCGGGCCATGGCAGAGAGCTCATCAGAGCTGGATGGTTGATGCCCAATTCTTCACCTGTGCCATCTCTTGACTATTGTTGCAGAAAAACCTGACTTGTCATGCCGGCTTTCAGTTCTTTTGGTCCCTGGATGAAAGTTCTGCTGTCTTGTGCCCCACCCCATTAAAGGACTGCCTCCCACCGTGCTCCGTGTGCTCTTTGTGGACATCTCCCTTGGCAGTGCTTTCCCAGCTCTTCCTGGGTCATGGGGAGGTTGGGTGGGGTTGTCGAGCAGTGCTTTCCCTCAAGAAGATGGGAGACCTGAAGGTGTGGGGGCACACCTTTAGGCCCAAGGAAAGTGGATATGTAAATTGAGACCTGCCTGGCTACATAGCAAGTTCTAGGACAACCAGGTACACATAGTGAGACCCCGACTAAGTAAAGATAAACAAGAGGAAGTAGTATGCCCTCTGGGATTCCCCATTTAAACCCATCTTCTGCCTCTGCTTTCCTGGCCGCAGAATGAGAATCACTGCCCTTTCTGCCTGGGCAAGCACCTTGTGAGGCCACAGGTGCAGCTTCAGAGTATTCTAACCCTGTCCGACCTTGAGGAAGACTGAGTAGCCTTGGATGCCGGCTGCCCCCTCTGATTGGTTCCAGCCGGTGCGTGGGGCGGAGCCTGGGGTTATGGGCGTGGCTGGCCAGTCCCGAGCCTCTCCCGAGGTCGGTGAGCCCGCCCCTGGCGTGCGAAATTCTTTCTAGGACTCAGCTGCGTCATAACGCTGCTCCTCCCAGGCCAGGCCACCAAAGCTGCGTTTCCTGTAGAGCCGCTTTCACTTCGCTCCCTGAGGTGAGGGTAGGGTAGGGTGTTGGTGGTGGGTGGGGTGTCACCTGCTCTGGCCTGGTGCCTAATGGACTTGTGTTACAGACCATGGGCGCTTTCCTGAGTGGTGGCCAGGATGGCCCGGAGCCCGCGCAGCCCCACCCTCCGGCGCCAGAGGATCCGCAGCAGCCTCAGCCCGAGCCCGGCCCATGGGGACCACTGGATGATGTGCGCTTTCTAATCGCCTGCACATCGTGGTACTGACCCGGTTACCCCTGGCCCGTGCCCTCTAGGGTCTGGCCTGGCTGTGTCTCCTCACCCCATGATTTCCTGTTTTACTTCCTCACTCTGGGCAGAGATTCAGGAAAGATCCTAGAGACTGAAAGTCCCACAGGGCGACCTCGGGGTACTGCTCCCCAACCTCAGCCCCTAAACCAGATCCTTCCTCACCAGCCCCTAAACCAGATCATTCCCAAGCCCCTTTCCAGCTCCGTCCTGGGGCAGCCTTCCTGAAGCAGAAGAACCAGGACCAGATGCTGGCCTCCTAGCAGGATTTGATGCTGTTGAACTCTGGTTTTCCCTCGCTAGAACTGAGCTGCTGCAGGTGTCCCAGGCCACAGCCCCTGTGCCCTGTCTCCAGAGAAACCTTGTCACAGTGACCCTCCCATACTCCCGAGGTACCTGGAGGGAGGACATCTGATTGCTGGCTAGCAGATGCGTGGGGCTGCTGCAGAACGCCCCAGTGCACCCTTCTCTCAGTAGCTTTTTAAGGGCACACTCGGGCCCTCGTCTTTGTTCCCACACCCCATGGAAAAGACGCTGTATTTCTGTTTTATTTAGAAATGATTTAAAAAACATCATACAAAGGCTGATCAGTTTAAAATGTGACCGACACTGAGATGCTGTAATGTCACCCAGGCTGAGGGGAAGCTGAGCTCGGGGGGCCCTGGTGCTTTGCCCCTCTGACTGCTCTGGCCTGGGGTGATGGACAAACAGATGACTGCAGGCAGAAGAATCCAAGATTGGAAGCCTCTAGGCTGAGCCCTCTGGGCCTGGCCCTACATCCCTCTTATCTGCAGCCTGGGCTGCCTGCCTCCATCTCCTGCTCTTTCTCAACTGGTCTTGGAGTACCAGGAGCCAACAGGGAGCTTGCGGGGCCTAGAGCTTTCAAGAAGTGAGAGCACCAACCTGAGGAGAGGGACCAGGAAGTTGGGGGAGGGAGGCCCAGAAGAGAGTACTAGAAAAGACATTGATCTCAGACCCTAGAAGGGTCCACAGATGGGAACACAGACCCAGCCAGAGCCACTGATGGCAGGGGCAGATAACAAGACCTCCCTGGGCTTCATCTGAGGGCAAGATGAGCGCTGCCCTCAGCCTCTTAGGGCCTTCGTGTGAGTGGACAGGTGTGAGCTAATAAAGTGCTTGGCAAAGTATAAAACACCGTACAAACCTATGAATCACTAAATCTCGCAACCATTCCCCGCCTGCCCCAGGGAGCCTGCCCTTGGCCAAAATGAGAAAAAAACAGAATGGTGATGACGGGGCACAGTGCCCCATTACAGATGCTTCTGGGATGAGAGACTTTACTCAATAGCTCCCAGGGCAGCAGGAGTCCCTGTCTGTGCTACAGGGTAAGCTAACCCAAATCCCAGAGGCCGCAGGGCAAGGCCCATGCAGGCTCAGAGGGCAGGGTTAGTGTCGGCACCCCACTAGAACCCTAAAGGCTGCCCCCTAACTGCTTTTGGACTTTGGCAGAGAGCCAGCAAGCATCACCGTACCCATTGGTCTTGCCTAATGACAAGCATGGCTGCCAGACTGGGGCAAGTCCAGCCTAAACCTAGGAGCTCCTGTCAGATGTGAAGAAGAAAAGAGGGAAAAGAAAAGAAGAAGAAAAGTGGGGTGGGGTAGGGAGTGAGGGGAAACCCCTAAGCTTGGGGCTGCTGCCAGCAAGGAGTACCCTTTTCCTAAGAGCAGTGCAGGACGCTGAGCCCAATGAGCTGGGCTGCCAGGGTCAAGACTGGAGCACAAACACTGCCTCCAGGCTGAGAGATTGAGTTGCCTCGGGGTCACTGGGGTGTGGATGGAGTACTTAAAAGGCTGTCCTGGCCCTTTACTCTGAGGCTATGACTGGTGGCTCTAGAGCCATCTCTGCTTCTCCTAACTAATCAGACTGAGAGCCCATGCCACCAAAGACAGGATGGAGCAGGGCTGGGGACAACAATAATGGAAGGGAGTAGAGGATGCTCACGAACTAGGGTCAGCTCCCGCCCCTAGTTGAGCCTCCTGGACAGGACCCTGCTAGTATCAGGACCCAGGAGTGGCCTTTGCAGCACCGTGGTCCTTAATGCCTGGGAAAGGGCCACCACACTGGCCTCATCACCGAGACAGTCACCTCTAATTGACCTAAAGCCTCAAGTAGCCTTTGCAAAATGGGACTTTAAACAGTAGTGACAGGACATTTGAATATTCACGACATGACAGCTGGGGTCCTTGTGAGACCCAGCTGGGCCACAGCCTTGCCTGCAGCATGTGGCCCTAAATCCTGGGTCTCAGAGGAGACCTGACAAGTGGGGCAGGTTTCCTGAGGAATCTGCTATTGGCTAGCAGGGGAAACCCAGGCTTTACCCACTGTGTTGGCAGCAGGGGCGCTGCAGCCTTGGAGGATAGTGGGGTAGGGGTGAGGGGACATCTGACCAGCAGGTGTTGGCAGAGGGGACTGGGATTGGTGGCATCTCAGGGAAGGAGGGGAGGGTGAGAGCTAGTGCTGGCTTGCCTCAGAGGGCTGGGTCCCAGCTAGGCCTAGAGCTTTGGTACCTTGCAGATACCATAGTGACCTCAGGGGCTCCTCCTGGCACGATTCTTGCTTCCTGACAGGGCCTGGCTTATTCCCTTGAGTAGAGAGTGATCTACCCAGGCCAGAAGGATGGCAACTGGGTGCCAGCTACCCAACCTGGGGCATAGCCACCCTCATTCCCTGCCCCATACTCAGCCTAGACCAATGCACCCACCACTTCAGCTACACACGAACCTGGCCTAGGGCCCTGCTGGCCCCGGTGGGCAGTGGCTAGAGCTGCCCCTCAGACCCTGGTGAGGAAGGGCCTGGCTGGCCAGACTGGGTAGACAGAGAGGGCTCTGGGCTGCTCATACCCACTCCTGGACTGGCCGCTTATAGTAGGTGACAGGCTGAGGGCCCGCCTTGTTCTTGAACTGGAAGATAGTGTAGAGCAGCACCAGGAGGCAGAGGGACAGGGTGCAGGGCACGACCACAGCCACGGCGTTCACGGAGCCCGGCACATCATCGATGGTCACCATGATGTCCACATCATCCTGGGGCAGCCTCCGCTCCTTACGCCGCTCCACTTCCTTCTGCTTGCAGCCCATCCAGTCACGCAGGATGTTGCGAGGGTAGCCTGGCTCCACACTCAGTTTCTGGTTGTCAAACTTCCAGTAGTCCCGGCCTTTGTAGAAGTAGGTGTAATCTGCAGGAAAGGAAAGGACTCAGCACCACGGCTCCCGGACGCTCCCTAGCACCTGCTCTGGACTAGGGTGGACCTGGGGTGCGAGAGAGAAGCTCCAAGTGGCACGGTGGGGGAGTGGCCTGCTGGAACCCAGGGTTTGTGTGAGTGCAGTGACCGCACAGTAACAACTAACACAGCAGGGAGGGTCCCCGGGACCTGGAGCAGCCCACCTGTTGGCTCAAGGGTGCTGGGAAACCACTAAGGGGTCCTGAGTAGAGCTGGCAAAGGCTTTCATTTATATAGCCCAGGCTGGATCATTCTTGGTCTGGAAACAGCTCTGTCACACTGTGCCCAGGCTTCCTATAAGGGTCAGATCAAGCCCCCAGCTTAAGGCTTTGTACAGTGTGATCTCCATAGCTCTGGGTCCTCAGTCTAACTCTCGCCCCAAGCTAATGGGAGTTGAGGAGCAAAATTTGATCTGTTAGCCACAGACACCATGGCTCCACAATTACAAGTTTTTTTGGGGGGGGGCGGGGCGGGGCTTGACATATCATTCTGTAACACAGATACAAGTTTTTAGGGCACTTCTCGTGGCTTTGATGGCTGGAAGGAAAGGAGGCAGGCAGCAGGCCAGGCAACTCTCCAATTACTCCCTAGGCAGCTCCCTCAAGGCTCCCAGCAACAGCCTTAGCAACCCAGCCATCTATAGACAGCAAAGCAGCTCACTTAGACTCTCCCCATTGGCTGGCTCCCCGGGACTTTCATTGGTCAAGGTCTTTGATGTCACCTGTCTCCGAGGCTCCCCAGAAGGCAGCACATTTTTAAAGCCACAAAGGAGTGGCACTCTCTGCCTTGTTTATTTCTTTTAACTTTGTCGGGATGCTATTTTCTGACACTGGACTGAGAACTCTCCATCTGGCCTGAGGCCCTCCCACACAAACTGGCTCTCAGTAATCACCGGACAGCAAATGACCAAGTCCTGTCTTCTTACACAAACGGAAGCACTAATGAGATCATAGGACAGCTGCAACCTCCACATGGCCCAGACTAGGTGGTGGCATTACTCTTGCTAAGTGTTCTCTGTGATTTCCCTATCAGCCTTTTTATCACACAGCCCTGATCATTCGCATTTCATGATGGCAGCTTGTGAAAGTTTAATGACTTGCCCAACCTTATGAGTGGTGGAGGGGATCTGTGAACCCAGCCTGCCCTGTCAGGAGTCACTGCTTTAGCTAGATCAACAGGCAGCCATGGGTGCTTGCTCTGCACCTGGTAAAGCCCGAACCTCCTTCGAGAAGCTTCTAATCTGGTAGGGAGACAGACTAGGCACTCCCTGATGGCACATGGTGAGTGATTGCCAGCCGAGCCTTCAAACCCCGTGAAAAAGCACCTTGAACCACCCCTGTCCATCAGTGCAGGTTAATTTACTATGCAAACATGCCCATGTGGGCCAGTTGTGTGTTACCAAGTTACATTACTCAAATCTGGATACCCAGGGACTTTATCTGGGCCTTGAGAACCACTAAAACTATCTCCCCGTTCCCACCTCAGCTTGGCTCTTACATCCTTCCTTGCTGATGAAGGCCCCTTGTGGAGCCTGTGGGATGCCCTTCCACACGGTGATGGGCTTGGGGTAGCCAGGGTCTGTGGCTCGCCGCTCCTCGCTGTAGCGCCAGTACCGTTCACCTTTGAAGAAGTAGGTTTTGCCCACAGGTTCCCAGCGCAGAGCCGTGTCGATTCCTTCACGGGGCAGGCAGCTGCCCAACTCTCCCAAGCTGTGGGGGTACCCAGGTTCCACTGTCACCTCTTTGAACACCCAGTACTTGTCACCTGCGGGAAGAGTCCGGAATCAGCCTTCAGGAGCCACCCAGGGTGGGGAGTTGTGGCCCATCTTCATTCATAAAATCAGAATTATGTCTTTTTAGCCCCTGGCCCAGCAGATTTGAGTAGCGAGAAGCCAATCATAGATTTTGGGCAATGTGTGCCACGCTACACAGGCTCTTTGACCCTTCATCTTGGTTTTGTTGTTCCTTTTTGAGACAGAGTCTTGTTTTTTTATCCCTAGCTAGGCTGGAATTCATTCTGTAGATCAGGCTGACCTCGGACTTCCAGTGATTTATCTCCCAAGTGCTGGGGCTCCAGGTGGAGCCACCATACGTGGCTACCCACGTGTCTTCTTCCTCTTTCACTTTCGGTGATCACTCATGTGGCATCATCACACACGACTACTTCCTGCAGCTGGGGTCAGGCGTGTGTGTGTGTGTGTGTGTGTGTGTGTGTGTGTGTGTGTGTGTGTGCTCTGATGGAACAGAACCTGCTGAACAACCCGGAACTTCAGTGGGTCTATTATGTTTGGAACGGGGAAGGAGTTAGTGTCGGTGCAGGTGTCCATAGGCGAGCAGTCTCAGGATGGAGGAAGACACAGTTAATAGTTTTTGCACACATTGGTCAGCTGTTCACAAACATTCTCACGTGGAACACAACAAGGCTTTACCAATTCTAAGCCTGACCCATATGGGGAAGGTTGCCAGTTTCCCATGATCCTGGTTCCTTGGTCCTTGACATAGCTGGCTCATAATAAACAATACACACCCACTCAGAACTTCAGCCACTCTTTACACACCCACTCGGGACTTCAGCCACTCTTTACACACCCACGCGGGGCTCTCTCAGAGCTTCACACCCCTGTCTACTCTAAGTGAACCTAGCTCTGAGGCTTTGGCCCCATTGACATTTGACCTAAGCTCCACCCCCTCATATCCTGTGCTCTGGCATTGTCCCTGGCTCCTCAGAATTGGGTTTGCAGGGATCCTCATCCTACCAGACGGGCTCCTTTTGATCACCTTTCTACCAGTGTCCCTAAGAAGAAGTGAGGGTTTAATCCCTTCCACTCTCAGTACTCAGCCATTTACAAGGCCCCAAGGCTTCTCACAGCCTTCCCTGGCTCTCTAGCTCCTCTCTGGCTAGGGCCTCTTGGACAATGTTGTCCTCTGAAATACCCTTCCTGCCTCACCGCCTGCCACCTCTCCAATGGTTCTGTGCTACTTAGAAATCTGTAGCGAGTTTCCAGCCTTGGCCTGCTGGGCCAGACTGAATTCTGGGCTGGCAAACACAACTCTTCAGGAATCGCTCTCCTAGGCCCCTTCTAGCTCTCCAAGGTGGGGCCTCAGTGGCTCTAGGGTGAGCTGCTGAGCCCTTGGACTGTCTTCCAACACTCGGCTACATTCAGCCACACGCAGTTCCCTGTGTGTTTGCCTTGCCTTTCACCCAGCTTAGGCGGGCAAACTCAGGGTTACCACTGTGAAACAACTCAGAAGTGGGTTAGCCTAGGCTGGGCGTGTCAGCCTCCCTTCCCCTCTTGCTTGTCTCTGCAGTGTGTGTGGCCTGCTCTGTCTGGGCGCTTACAGACCTGAGAGAATGACCTTCAAGTGCTGGCTGGGTGGGTAGTCTTCTTTGCCTCACCCTGCACTTCCTGTGTGTGGAATTTTTTACCCCATCAACGCTGGCACTTTCTTGGCTTGGCTCTCCCAGGTGATCCACTTACTACTGTGGGGCTCTGACACAGAAGTCAGCGTCTGCCCATGGAGGGCATCTGCTTCCCATACTTCCCGCCCCACCTCTTCTGGTTTAGATGGGGGAAAAGGAAGCTTCCAAAAGAGCACAGAAATGCCCTACGTTACCTTTGAAGAAGACAAATCTTCCATCAGCCCTTTCGTAGGCTGCATCTATGCGGGCGGGCAGGCCCTTCCAGAACTGCTCAATCTGCATGGGGTAACCCTCCTGCACCCGGTTATTACGCAGGCGCCAGAACCAGCGATCCTGGGTGAGGGGGAGGGGAGGAAGACAAGAAAGGCGGGTGACAGTTCTTACCTCTGAATCCAGTGATCTCAGCCCCAGGGCTCAGGCCCAGCAACCCAACCCCAAGCCTGGGGCTCGGGCCCAGTCTCCCATCTGCTGCTTCCAGCCCGTAAAAGAAGACAGGATGTAACTCTTCATTTAAACCTCCTGCTGTCCAAGGACTAAGAGACACCAGCAGATGGGTGTGGGAGAGGTGTGGAAAGGCTAGAAAGGCAACTGCCAAGGCCTGGAGTGGCCACGGGAGGGCAGCAGAAGGTCGCTGATAGCAGTTGGGCAGGGACTCGGTCTGTGGGATCCAGTGTGGTAAATGGGAGGCTAAAACCCACACTTCCTGGGAGGCTCGAGGAAATACGGGTGCTGTAGTAGGAATATGGCTCACAGAAGATAGCACAGACCTAGGATATTTTTCAAAATTCATTTATGTATTTGGGTGTGTGCTTGAGTGTATGTAGGGCACATCACATGTGTGGGAAAGAGGGCATTGGATTCTCTGGAACTGAAGTCAGAGGCAGCTATGAGCCACCATGTGGGTACTGGGAACTGAACACAGGTCCTACACAGAGTCCTAAAGAAGACCAAAGGACTCAGTGACAGGCAGAACAGGGCTAGCCTACATGGCCTGGTTTTTACTTAGTGCTTAAAGCTTCCTGGGGGAGCCCTTAGAAGGTAGATGGGGTAGACTTCCTCTGCCACCAGTGTTATGGAGACCTACTGTCCCGTTTGGTGAAGGGTATTTTCCCAGTGGCTGCAAGTGTACCAGCAAGCAGCTTTAGGCTCTCAGTTCTTTTGCGGTGGCTTCAGCATCATTTTGCATTCAACATGAAATGATTCTGATGGGCCATTCTAGCTCCAGAACTTTCCATGAGGGACCGTGGCACCAGGTCCATGTCTCCTCAGTTTCTTCCTCTGTCCTGCCTGGCCTTCTCCTCCTGCCCACAGCTGTTGGCTCTAAGGGGCCTTAACCAGAGTCCCTCACTCCAGATTCTATCTCAGAGTCTGTTTCCTCAAGGACCAAGCCTGTCGTGCACCATGCACAGACAGTCCCTGTCTCACGTGACAGGCTCAGGACAGGGAGCGTGAGGTAGCCTGGCCAGTACCCGTTACTCATGCCCTGGCAGGAGCTGTAGACTCTGTCACCCCGACCAGGCCCTGTTCTGCATCTTCCTAGCCATTAATCGTCACACCTCTGTCAGAGGAATGACTACCCAGGTTGGGTAGCTGAGGTCTGGAGAAAGAAGGTGGCTTAGTCAAGGTCATAGACCAGCGCCATCTCCAGCATTTCCTGAGCATTGATTGGCAGCTGTCAGCTCACCAGTCTTTCCTTGTCACCCTGTAGAACCAAGTTGATTAACCTATCAGCACCAGAAAGAGACTCTGGGTCCTGGCCACACAGAGCAGGAACCTCCATTGTGGAGAAAGGGACACCCTGGGTGGCACTGGTCCACCGGCCGTACCTTAAACACAAACATCTCGCCCCGGAAGAGGGCCACCGTGTTGAAGTTGCCATCACAGATGTTGGGCTTGGCACCTGGAGTGGATGGTCGGTCCCCCAGAGGTGGCCGAGGGGGCCTGGGCTGTCGCTCATGTTTTCTCTCGGACGGTGAGTGGATCCTGCGGACCGGGAGTGTAGGAAGGGGCCTTGTGGGCTCCAGGGGCTCAGCTGGGGGTCCTGGAGAGAGGGGCTGCGTCTTAGAGAGGGCCCAGCTCTGCCTTGCCATCATCTACCACAGCCCCATCACCACGTAGGCAGTTCCATGACAAGTCTGTCTCTTCTGACTTCCTGTCCCCTCTCCCCGATTTAACTCCCGTCTTTGAGAAAATAGATGGAAGCAGCCTTCGCTTTCCCAACCCCAAGTCTGGTGTCTTTCCTGTTTTAAGAAGAAGACTGTCCTGAGTGAGGGCCAATGTCCCACCCCCTCCTTTGCTGCTCTCCTCCACACAGGCTGAACTCTAATTTCTAACCACTTTCAGTCTTTTGCCAACTTCAATAGCGCTTCGGCTCCATTTTCCGCCCAAACCAATTGCCAAGATCACCAGTGACCTCTGTTTGGAAACCAACGGTTATCAGCCCCAGCTTTGTTGATTGAATGAATCATGTCGGTAACGCAGGCTGTGGCTCAGAGGCCTGGGGTGGAGCCAGAGACAGTATGTCTTCAAGGTCTCGGGTGAAGCCCGTGTCACGGGTCTGAGGCCCACTCATTGGATAGCAAGATTCTGGAAACATTTGCCTAGAACCATGTTCCTCCTTTTCCAGGGCCCTGCACTCTTAGCCATGGGGCTGCTCTACTACCTTGTTAGAGGTGTGCATCCTGCTCCAAATGTGGGGTACTCTTGAGGGTCTCTTTTCTTCCTTCCCTTTGGAATGTAACTTGGGTAGCTGATGGGGGTCACCCAGGGGAGTTCTGTAACTCCTGGTCTTTTTTTTTTTAAAAAATATTTATTTATTTATTTATTCATTTATTTATTTATTATGTATACAATATTCTGTCTGTGTGTATGCCTGCCGGCCAGAAGAGGACACCAGACCCCATTATAGATGGTTGTGACCCACCAAGTGGTTGCTGGGAATTGAACTCAGGACCTTTGGAAGAGCAGGCAATGCTCTTAACCTCTGAGCCATCTCTCCAGCCCAACTCCTGGTCTTTAGGGAACTCCCAGCTGGCCTTACTTAGATCTTTGGGGTGAGGGCTAGATGTCAGGTTTTTTTTTTTTTTAAATAATCCTAAGGTGCTTCCCAAGGGCAACCCAGTTGAGAGTCCCTGCTCTAAGGGCTCATCCGGGTTCCTGGCTTTAAAGACCCTCAGAGCTGTCCCCTGACATACTGTGGTGACAGAAACGTTCCATGCCTGCACTGTCAAACGGTTGCCTCTGGTCACATGCAAATGTGGCTATTGAGGACCTGAAGCGAGGGACCAGTCCTTCCTGGCCAAGGAACTGAAACTTCAGTTTAACTATTACACATCTCAATTTCAGTAGCTATTTGTAACTAGTAACTATGTATTGTACACTGAGGCCTCCGAGTGAATATCCCAGCCTTAGCCCCTGGGCTGCAGACTGAGGAATTCCATTATCCTACAATTACAAAGACCAGAGTGCCCCCCCACCACCGTTTTTTTAAAGACAGGGTCTCATGTACCACTGTCTGGCCTAAAACACCTTATGTAGCAAAGGGGATGAAATTGAACTGATCCTCTTGACACACTCTAGAAGGCTGGGATTACAGGTGTATGCTACCTACCATGCCTGGTCCATGTTGTCTGCGGATCAAATGTAGGGCTTCCTGTATGCTAGGTGAGCCCTCTACCAGCTGAACCACGCCCATAGCAAAGTCAGAAGCCTTGGTGTTAGCTTCCCACATCTCATCTGTCAGCAGATCCTGTCCATTCCACCTCTGAAGGAACTTGTAGTACTGGCTACCCACCCTGCGCCCTGCTGCTTTGCTGGCTGTGATCCTGTTGCTGTACCTCCTCTGGAGGGGGCCCCCGCTCCTGTGCTATGGTGGCCAGCATTTGCTCAACTGAACTGGTCTCCCATTTCAACTAACCCGACTAGACCCTCCACGCCCCCGTGACTTGTACATGGGAGGCTTTCATAGCTTCTGAGGACAGCACGCTAGCATCTCGTTTCCCCTAAGATCACAGCTCTGGTCAGAATACTTATCGCCATGACTCAGGCAGATGTGCGACTTTCCTAGGTTAGAGGCACCCAGAGTGTGCCCGGTCCCCATCTGGTAAAAGGAGGTCATGGAGGATGGGAGGTGACAGAGAGGTGGGTGGAAAAGGGTAGAAAAGAGGGAGCGAGTAGGCCTCCCCTCACTTTGCCCTTCCCAGTCACGGCTGAACCCCCTCCCCCAGGTTTCCCAGTGTGCTGGGAGGACTTCATCGAAGTCAGCACAGAGACACAAAAGCACGCCGATAATGGCAAAGCTCCTCACCCCACACCTGCCCCAACATGCTCGCATTAACAACAGTGCCCCCCTCTTCCCACTACACACACCGTAAATCTTCTGGATACCCTGGAGGTCATCCTGGGGCAGCTTGAAGTTGTGCGTCTCCATGTATTGGTAGAAGGGCGCCATGATGGCACTGGGGTCATTGGAGTGCTCCAGTCCCAGTGCGTGGCCCAGTTCATGCACAGCCACCAGGAAGAGGTCGTTGCCTGGAGAGAGGAACGCAGGAGGTGCCCAGGGCGCCCACTTAGAATTAGTCTGTTACTTAGCAAGCCCAACACTTAGCTTATCCCCTGCCCCTGCCCTTCATTTGGACACTGGGGACATAGAAAAATCAAATACAATCTTTGCCTGTGTACCTCTTGGTACAGAGGGGTACATGCAGAAATGACAAAGGCTACACAGTATCTCAGCACTCGGGTGCTTTAACAACAAACGTGTGTGAAGATTGAGAACTTTCTTTTAAAGAAACCTTTGGGCCTTGCATAAACCACTGGGCAATGTCCCCAGACCTCTTTTTCTTTTCATTTTGAGGCCTTGAACTTGCAACTCTCCTGCCTCAGCCTCCAAGTATCTGGGACTACATGTCTGTGCTGCTAAATCCCAATTGGATTGGAGGAAGACGCTCAGGGAGAACACCATAAGGGTGAGGCTGTCTTGACAGGTGAGACACGGGTCTGCAGGATGGATTAGGGTCAGGGAGGAAGAGGGTGGAGGGGCCTTCCTGGCAGAGTTAGTGCTATAAACCAGGTCCAGGGACAAGCGGTTCATTCCACTTGGCTCTAGAACAAAGCACAAAGGGAGGGCCAGGGAGAGATGAGGTCAGCCAGGCTGGCAGGCAGGGCGCTGTGATGCCCTACAAAGGAATCTGGATCAGTTTCCTGACCATGGGGGGAGCGGTGAGGGGAAAGGGATAGCGGGAGAAGAGATGGGGCACAGTGAAGTCACCCTGGTTACCACTGGAGAGAGGATTAGAAGCAAAGGAGACCTGAGGCAGGTAGATTAATGGGATCAGTTTAGAAGGTGGGGTACAGGTACTAGAGCGCTGGTTGGCAGAATCAAGAAAGCCATGGCAAGACAAGAAGAAGAAATCGTTGGGTGACTGGTGGGTAGTCATCTTCAGGAGGCCTGATGTGCCCAGGGCTCGGTGTGGGGCAGCAGGACCCTAGTCCTAGAGCCAAAGTCAAGGTGCAGAGTCGAGAACAAGTGGGAGCCTGGTGCTGGAAGAGGGACAGAGGATCCTGAACATGAAACTGGGGGGCAGCGAGGTGTGGTGGCTTTGAGCACCCTGCGATGGGACAGATCACCTTCATTTCCAGTTCCATACCTACAAGCTTTGTGAACTCAGGCCTGTACTTTAAGATCAGCGTCCTCATTTGTAGAACGCAGCTGGACCTAATTCATTGGGCGAGGACTAAGTAACAAAAACATGTAAAATGCCTGGCATAGCCAGGGATGTTGCTCTGTTGCTATGGCATAAAACACATGAGCTGGACTAGAATGAGTCCATTAGCCAGAAAGGTTGGGTTTCAGAAACCAGATTCTCTTAAAGCTGGATCCCTTCAGTGTCCATTTTAATCCTTAGGTAGGTCAAGGCCTGAATTTGTAGGCATTAAGTAACCATAATATTGGGAAAGAGATTGGCCAAGGAGTTGGGCAGGGCATTATATTTGGCTCCTCTCTGCTCAGTTATAAATTTCTACTTGTATGTCTGAGATTTGTTCACCCCTGAGATCTGCCTCTGTTGGGACCGTTTGGAGTCTTGGCCTCCAGGTGTTCTTTCTAGCTAGTGACCTTTTGATTTGAGCTTCTGAGAGCTGTGTCAAAGTTGTTTACTAACCCTGCTTCCTGAGCACGCATTGCCCTGGCCTTGACCGAGGATGAGGTCTTCACCTGTTGACCCACCTGATTGGGTTAGGTATAAACACCTGTTGGCCCACCTGGCTGTGTTAGGTATAAAACCTCCATGATGCTGTTCAAAAAAGGGCTTCTTCTACCAGCAACTAGAGAGGTGTATGCGTGTTCAATCCTGACGTCCTTCGCTTGGTTTTGGTTCCAGGCCGTGCAGGCGCAGCATGCCTCTTATCTCCCAGTTCTAGACAAGTCTCAGTCCTTCTCTGCTACCCTGAAATCCAGGGAGGCCACCAGGAGTCCAGAACCTTGCTGCCCACTCTAGATCTAATATCCCTGGCAGAATTGCCCTCCCCCAGCCTACCGAGGCCCCGGGAGAGGCAGATGAGGATTGGAGCCGTCTGGCCTTTTGAGTAAGGGCTTGGGAAAAGAGAAGGACTCTGCAAGCCAGACTCAGACTGACTCTCCACTGACACCAACAGGGTCATCCATGATGCCACCTTTGAACAGTGGAGAGGAATGGGAGATGGGCAAGATCACTGCAAGGTTAGCCAAAAGCCTGGGCTGGCCTTCTGCTGAGGAAGGCAGGCTGACAGGAGAAAGCCAGGTTGCCCCCAGCTCCTTCCTCAGGTCCTGGTCCCTCCAGCAGCAGGGAAGCAGTGAGCTCATCTTTTAGCTTCATTCCAAACAAAGGTGGCTGCTGGAGCTGGCAGAAGGCAGCTCAGCTCCCTGCGGCCTGGCCTGGCTCTGCTCCCGGCCTGCTGCTCCACCTGGACACGCTGTTCAGGGGCTCTGTCCTGACCAGGTCTCTCCATGGGACCATCCATGGGGACCTCAGCAGGGAGCCAGGGAGCCAGTGGTGCTCCCTGTCATTGTCCTTGGCTGTGCCCATTCTGTGAACGTGAAATCCCTAGAAGGAAAGAGGCCTGTAGGTTTCTTCCCAGGACCAAAAGGAAGAGGAGAGCCGAGAAGCCAGCATCCTACTACACAGAACCAGGGGAGCTTTGGGTGGGGGTGGGGGGGAAGGAGGTGGGGAGGACAGCCACCCTGAGCTTGTGAGGGGACACAGAGGGATGGGGGCAGGGTCAGCTGTGGAGAAGAACCTAGTGCCTCATGGAGAGGAGGCTCTTGGGGTCTTCACTCCCCAAAGGGAGGGAGGCAGGAAGCAGAGTGATTAGAATATGGTTTCTGCGGCTCTGCCGTGTCCAAGTGGTGTGGCGTTTGAGGAGCCCTTTCTCTGCGGCAAAGCGAATAATGGCTGCCTTCCTCCTAAGGACAGGGACTAATGAGTCAAGGTAAACAAAGTGCCACCCCAGGTCCTGGCACAGATGGGTCATTACTCATTACCCCTGCCATGATGAGTTGTGAGAGGACCAATGTCACCAAGCGTATGTGTTCTGGAGGTCTCTGGACCTCGGAGCATGGCAGTCTGCTTGGCTTCTCTGCTGGACCTTGCCTCTCCCTTGTTGGGGATCCCCATCTTCCTGACTCCCATAGCACCCACTTCGAGGCAATTCTCCTCAGCGGTGTCTCCTCCCGCTTCCCTTAAAGTTCACCCCAGTGATCATCTCCCAGGAAACCAGCCTGGCTCTCCCAGCTGGCCGAGAACGCTGCCTTCTCCACTCTGCCAGCATTTTAATCTCAGGCAGCTTTAGGTACTGGCCACCCTCCAGCCTTCAATAATTACAGCCAAGGGCATGTATCCTGCCCCGAGACTCAGCTTCTTGGGGGCTGATGGTGGTTCCTGACTCTGACACAGTAAGGTGACGGGACCCAAGAGGGGACAATGCCAAAACGAATGTAGTTTGCCAAGTACTGTCCCTGGGACACCCGCTGCAGACCCCTGCGGGGACGGTTAAAGATGTGGCATCTCGCTTTCACATCTGGCTCTGCCACTTTCCAACTGTGTGACTTTCTCAGTTCCCCCCAGCAGAGCTTCACTTCCGTCATCTGTAAACTGGAGATTATAATCCCTGCCTCCCCTACGGGGGATGAGTTGTGAGCTAAGTGTGGAAAGGCGCTGTCCTGTGAAGCAGGGTGTGGTCACCAAGGCACTCTCTGACTTGTCACCTTCCTCTAGGAAGGAACGCCGAGGGCTGGGTCCCCTCCTGGAAGAGCTGACTTCACTGGCTGACTCATTTGAACGACGTGAGGAGAGAAAGTTTAATGAAAATGGCTTTGAGGTGTGGTGGGCTAGCTGGCTCCTTTGCACACTTCAGTGGAATGAGAGTCAAATGCACAGATCAGTGGCACTCTGGAAAGCCATGTGTGTGTGTGTGTTGTATGCATGTGCGCAGGCATGCTTACCTGTGGGGCATGCATGCAGAAACCAGAGATTGCTGTCAAGAATTCTCTATTGGTCTACACTTCCATTTATTTATTTGGGAACAGTATCTCTCAGTAAACCCGGTGCTCGCTGCTTGGTTAGACCGGCTGGCCAGTGAGTCCATAGTATCTGCGTGATTCTGTCCCCTAGCTTGGGGTTACAGAAGCACATTGCCACAGATGGCTTTTATGTGGGTGCTGGGGGATCGAACTCAGGTCCTCATGCTTACACAGCAAGCTCTTGGCCCATTGAGCCACCTTCTCTGTCTCACCTTCCTCCCTCCACCTCCCAGACAGGGTCTCTGTATCCCATGGTGCGCTGTCCCCAGTGCTAGAACTATGGGTGTGAATCTAAGAAATCTTTTAAACACTGGGGCAGTGAGAATTGTGATTCAGGAAGTTTGGGTTCAGATATAGACTATACTGGTTCTTTCTCTCTCTCTTTCTTTCTTTTTATTTTTAAACATTACAGTTTGAATCATACCTGTGTTTCCTGATGTAGTGAACAGAACGTATCAATACTAGCAAGGAATGATCCTGCCCAAAAGTGAACCTAAGCCTAGTCAGGCCTGCTGTACTCTGTAATACTCAGGAACCACAAGGAGAAAGATAGGTTAAAGGTGAGCCTGAGTCACATCAAGTGAATGCCTACAATCAGGACAGCTTCTTCTATACAAGACAGGGAAATATGGGGGCGGGGGTATTTTTAAATTCAAAGACAACAACTGTAAAAGACACTTTTGAGGTAATTGGGGACACTATCACTGGATAAGATATTGTGAGTATGTGTGTGAATGTGTATGTTTGTGTGTGTGCCTACAAGTGTGTGTGGGTATGTGTGTGTATGTTTGTATGTGTGCCTACAAGTGTGTGTGTTTGTATGTGTGCCTACAAGCGTGCGTGGGTATGTGGAAGCCAGAAGTCAACCCTGAGTATTGTTGTATCTTGTGTTTTGGGACAGGGTCTCTCCTTGGACCTGGAGCTTCCTGATCAGGCTAGGCTGCTTAGCCAGCAAGCCCCAGGCATTCCCCTGTCTCTGCCTCTCCAGTGTTGGGATTATAAGTGTATGACACCACACCTTTTTGACATGGGTTTTGGGACTCGAACTCAGGTCTTCATGCTTGCATGGCAAGCATTTTACCAGTGCTCCGGACATTAGATTCTAAACAGTTGCTAACTTTTGTTGAGTTTGATACTGATTTTGTGGTTATATTAAAATTCGGTCTTCGTTAGAGTAGCACCCTAAAGTAGTCATATATAAAATATTATGTCTGGGCCTTTCTTTCTTTAAAATACATCAGCAGTGAGGCTGGAGTGATAACTCAGTGGTTAAGAGCACTTGTTGCTCTTGTAGAGGACCAGGGTTCATTTTCCAACACCCACATGGCAGTCCACAACCATCTGTGACTCTCTAGTTCCAGAAGATCTAACACCCTCTTCTGCTTGTGGTACACTCAGATGTAGGCAAAACACCCATACACATAAAATAAAGACAAAATAAAACCTCCGTCCCGAAATAAAAGTGGAAGGGGTGGGCACAGGAGGAAAACGGTGTTGATCACTGGAGCAGAGCACTGTGATCCAGGGTCCTTCTTGGTCTCCCTCTTTTAGAGAGTTTGAAAATGTCCCATAGTGAAAGAAGAAAGTCAATAATCAGGCCAAAGTACCCAGGAGAGCCTCACTGAGTCTCTGCGGACATCAATGCCACCATTATCCAGGTGCTCACTAAATGTGGTTCCTTTCCTCTCTCTGGAACCCGTCTTGGGGAGGTGCTCACCGGCTCACCCCGGTGCCCCCAGCCAGGAATCTATTGCTGTACTTCTCTGTTCACCTCTGGTTTTACAGAGCAACATCCTTACGCCTGTCCAGAGCAGGCATTAGCTCTCTGGGATTCCTATCAGAGCTGGAGGTTGTTCATTAAAGATGGAATGATCAGTCAGGAGGGAGCTCCAGCCCTTCCCACACGTCCCCCACACCAGTTCTTAGGAGTGGAGGCTGAGACCCTGGGGCCTGGCAGAAAAGGAGGTAGAGGTGTTTCTTCCTAGCACCTCCATGGAAAATAGCCCTTTGAAAGTTCAGTTGTGTTTACCAGAACCAGAACTAAAACTAAAATCCTTCCAGCTAACGGTGCCTGGCACACAACAGGGCCTGAAGATGATAGATGGTTTCCCTGACGTCTTATCAGTCGTCACGGTCATTTGTTGACACCAGTCCAAAAACAAGAAGAAGATAACAAAAAGGTACACAAGGGGCAGGAAAGTTATCCAGGATGTCAGAGAGATGACGCCAAGCCCGAGGAAACAGAGCTTTGCAGGAAACAACAATCTGAAGAGGGAAGAGGACGAAGAAACTGAGCAGTCTCCTATCACCCTGACTGCACCTTGGCCAAAGCATCTCCTGGACCAGTGTTGGATTGATGCTGAGAGGAGAGAACCCCGACTCACACGGTGGTCTGGAGCGTCCCCAAGGGAGCAGCCCACGTACTACACCAGACATGGCTTCTGAGGGAAGGGAATGCGAAGAGCCTGCCTGTACCAAGTGGCACCAAGGCAGGAACAGGTGTCCTGTGTTTTCCCAGCTTGATCCCACTAGAGAATCAGGATCTCCAGGGACAGGATTCTGACTCTCTCTCTCTCTCTCTCTCTCTCTCTCTCTCTCTCTCTCTCTCTCTCTCTCTCTCTCTCTCTCTNCTCTCTCTCTCTCTCTCTCTCTCTCTCTCTCTCTCTCTCTCTCTCTCTCTCTCTCTCTCTCTGTGTCTTTCTTTTTGAGAATTTTTTTATGATTCATTTGACTTTATTTTATGTGCATTGGTGTGTAGGTGTCAGATCCCCTAGAACTGGAGTTACAGACAGTTGTGAGTTGCCTTGTGGGTGCTGGGAGTTGAATCTGGGTCCACTGGAAGAGCAGCCAGTGCTCTGAACCGCTGAGCCATCTCTCATAGCCCAGAAATCCATGTTTCTAAAAAGACCCTTGGTGGTTCTCATGACCAGGTTGGGTAGGGAAACTTCGAGGATGTCTCTCAAGACTGGACTCTGCATTCTTAAGTTTCTAGGTGATTGTCGTGGGCCCTGTAGTTTGAGAACCACGGAAGCTCAGTGCGGTGGCTGAGGGTGTGGGCTCCAAATTCAAAGCTTTGTTCAACCACTCACTAATGGTTCTCTATGCTTCTGTTTGCCTATCTGTTATACCTGCTTATGGCACGATGCGTGTGAGGCACTTGGTATGGGCCTTGGAGCCTTAACATCCATTAACTACTGTCTGCTATAATCTAAAGGCTGAATCCTCTGTCCCTCCTTTCTCCTGACTCTTGTAGCATTTTCTTGGCACCTGTGCTGCAGCCATCACTAGAGCCTGCTCATGGTAGACACCTGACTGGGTTTCAGAGGGCAGACTCTGCCTACTCCCTTAATTAAACGTCCGCATACCCCTTGGTCTTTGCAGGACTTTGTGCCATGTCATACCAACATTGACAGAGACCTTAGAGATTACTTAATTTGTCCCCGTCCCCACTTCCCGTATTCTGGGATTACAGATATGTACCTACCACTCCTTGCTTATGCTGGGGATTGAACCTGGGGCTTTATGAATGCTAGGCAAAGACCCTACCAACTGAGCTACACCCTTAGCGCTTTCATAGGGTGTTGTTGAACTAGGGTTCGAGCTTCAGCACTGCCGCCTACCAGTCATGCCATTTGAGCCCTGAGCTCTTCATCTTAAAGATGGACATAGCAGTCGGCGCAATGGTTCAGTGGATAGAGACACTCGCTACCAAGCCCGATGGCCCAGGTTCAAGCCTTAGGCTCTACCTGGGAAGGAGTGAAAGGACTCCCACAAGGTGTCCTCTGAACTCTCCATAGTACACACTCACCCCACAAATAACTACACAAATGTAAGAGATTATTGGGCCAGTGAGATGGCACTAGGTAAAGAAGTACCTGCCACCAGACATGGTCACCTAAGTTTGATTCCTGAGACCTACATAACGGAAGGAGAAACCTGACCTCTCCAAGTTGTCCTCTGACCTTCACGTGAGAGCTGCGGCATGTGTACACCAGCACAACGTACAACGTACACACATACAATGAAATGAATATAATATAAAATAATTTTCAGCAGGCACAACATTGTGTCCATTCCCATTTGCTAAGCAAGTGTCTTAGTTCATATGGATGGACTCTTTAAAGACAAGTGGCTATCACTGCTGTATTGGCTGCTGCTCTGCGGGGATCCGTAGAGTCACAGCAGTGCAGGGCAAGTTATCTGAGGACGCTAGAGAGGCTAGGTCACAGCTTAGAGCAACTCTGGGACCAGAACCCGTCAGATCTCCAGTTCTACTTTAAAGCCCTCTAACCTCTTTCTTCAGCCTCTGACACATCGTTTCCTTATTCATGGTGCAATCCTGGCTCAGCCCAATTAGACCGACTTCTAGGTGGTTTCACCCTCTTTATGGCCCTGGTCCTGGGAGATCAGGACCAGGTGTTGAATATTAACAGAGATCACAGTTCTCATTCTCTCAAGTCCTTAGTTCTTAGATAAGAAGGTCTGGAAAGCAGATAGTCAGTGGGGTCTCCAAATGCATCCTTGCTACATCTTTCCTAACAATTGAACAGCCCAGCCCTGACTCCTCCTCCCATCCTCTCATGTCCTTACCGTCATGGTTGGCATTTCCTAGCGTCCAGGGCTCATCTGAGTCAAAGTGAGTGTCTCCTCCGATCCCTGGGCCGGGAAAGTAGGCATGGGCGAGAAATCCTCCTTCCCCATCAAATGGGGAGCTGTCACCATGGAAACCAGAAGCGAAGAAGATCATGATGTCCGCCTCCTTCCGGTCACTTTTGATCTCATGGTATGGCACCTCTTCAAAAGTCAGAGGGGTCACCTTCTGCCACACATCGAAAGCCTGCCGAATGGCCTTCCGTGTGTCCAACTCACCCACCTTTGGGGTGTAGTTGTGAATGCTGGAGAGAGAGAGAGAGAGAGAGAGAGAGAGAGAGAGAGAGAGAGAGAGAGAGATCATTAGAGAGAAATACAGAATCAGAGACCCGTGGAGCAGAAAGGATGTCAGAGCCAGCATGGTTCAGTGGTCTTCACATTTTGAGCCCTAGAATTCTTTTGAGACACCCTGGGGGCTGAAGGACAGCCTGAACAGGAAGTGCACCAGCGCCCCCATTAGAATAGTTTTGTTTTCATCAGAGTTTTTATTCCTGACAAGGTTTGTGTTGCATAAGGGATTCCATCCAATGTCTAGTAAAATATTGATAGGCAGACTCCTTTAATTTAACTCTTTCTCTCCCAACACATAAAACAAATACATTTGTAAAGGTCACACACCTATTCAAATAGTACAGAGACTTTAAGGTGGAAAAGAACTAGCTATGGCTGGTCTATCAGCAGCTGGTGTAGGGCAACACATAACAATCTTTAAGATAACTGTATCTGTGGTGCACGGCTCTCCACAGTGGAACACTACTACTTATGCGTGCTCTGCCCCACGAATGCCCAGGGCAAGGATCATCTTACCCATCCCCTGGGAAGGAAGCCAAGGGTTGGGGAATGGGAGGTAAGGTCAGAGTTGGGCTAGAAACGTTTCTCCCTCCACTTGACCCATTCTCCCCATCTTTGAAAGACCCAAAAGTCTCCTAACCTGGATTCCTCTTAAGTTTCCTTCTCTTTTTGAAAAAAAAAAAAAATCCTGTTCTGATATCTACATCTTGTCAATAAGAAAAGCCCTTACTTTAACCCAGTAATCTCTGTCTTAGGTTCTTACACTGTACTTTGGGAATGGATCTGAGATGGAATCACAGTTTTGAAAGGTGCCAAGCAGAGCCCATTGGAGCCTTTCTTAGCCTGGTCCTTGCCCAAGCATCTGTGAACCCTGGTGTCTGGCCCTGCTGTACTGGGTTTCATTATCCTTGTTGCAGCCACTTTGGGGCTTGGAGAGAGAATCTGCTGTACCCTGACTTTCACAGTCATAGAATGACACCATTGTGAGCCGTGTCCTCATCTCTTACTGTCCTTAAGAAACAGCAGAGACTCTGCATTAGCGTCTTGGGTGAAGTCTGCTCGGCTTCAGCCGGGAATCCAGCAGAGGCAGGGTAGCATTTAAGCATGAACAGAGAGCTCTGCCTTGGATCTTTACACAGCAGAGTCCTACTAAACAATTCCTACCCCATGTTCAGTGCTAACAACTGCAGGCGTCTCAACAAAGGACCAGGCAAACCAGAAAACCTGAAGCCAGAGTCACCTGTGGAGACCACAAGGAAGACAGGGTCACAGGCTCTCAGCCTCTGGTCCTGATGTCCACACACTTGGCCTTGTCCTGACACTCCCCACTGACATACCTACCATGTGAACCTCGGAAACTTGGGCAGGAAAATCAGAATGAGCATGGGGGTCAAAACCAGGGAGGAAGCAAGGGGGCCACAGCACCTGTAGGTGATGTGTTTCTGCCTCCACTTCTGTCCGGTCAGGGCATAGCGCTTGTTTCTCCGCCTCCTGCTCAGGTGGGGATGATCAGGGACACCGCATCGGGGCTTCTTCATCCACCTGGGCAGAGAAGGCACACACACATGCACATACATACACATATGTATTATGGTCACTGAACACTCTACGAAGGCATTTGCCCAATCCACAACTCCCGTCTGAACAGCAGCGCACATTCTCAGCTTAGATTCTGGAACCTTCACTCTGCATGCCCTCAGAAGGAATTTGATAGACTGACTGACTCAGTAATTCATTCACTCCCAAGGAGAAACACCTGAGTTCAAGAAACATTTAAAATCCTGGAGGCAGGAGACACTTGTTTGTAGGTCCTCGTTCTACCAAGCGAGGACCCCAGGCAGGGGATGAGCTCAACAAGAACCCCAGTTTCCTCATCAGCATTATAACTGCAATAAACTCCTAACCCCCCACAACTCAGTCTACGATGCTCCACATGGTCTAGCCCCTGCCCACGTGTCCAGCCGCAGTGGCGTCTGCTGTTCTCAGACTGTGGTAACCAGTCCTGCTCTAGAGACTTCGCGTCTGCCGTCGGCTTTGCTTGTAGCCCTCTGTCTTCGTGCAGTTTGTCTCCTCACTTCATTCGGTCGATGCCCTTCGGAGAGAGCTTCACCGATGACCTCATCTGAAGCACGTGATCCCAGCACACTCGCCTAATGTTTCCTCTAGCGGTTCTCACTACCTGAAATGTATACATCTGCTTTCTGGTTTACTCTGGGCTTTTCTCGCCAGATTCTGAGCAGCATGAGGGTAGGAGAGTTGCCTGTATCCTTAGGGCTGGCACAGTGCCTCACATGGGAGGCGGGTCAATAATGATTTCTTAACCGACGGCTGAAGAAATGAGTGGTCAGAACTCTTCAACACCACCGCAGAAGAGCATGAAAGATAGTCAGTGCCCCTTTGCCACAGGTGTGCAAGAAGTGGCTCAATACCCAGGTATCCTGTAAAACCAGGACTTGGGAGGCGGAGGCAGGAGGGTCAAAAGTTCCAGGCCCAGCCCAGTCTACACAGTGAGACCCTGACTCAAAAGAAAAGAAGTCTCTGAGCAGATATAGGATGCAGAATGTATTTTTCTGGAGCACTTATTGCATTATATTGTGGTTTTAGATGTTAATTTGTTGTTTCTAGTAACAGCAGAGTCTGTGAGGACAGGAATCATGTTAGATTTGCCATTGTCCCAATGCCAGCCTAGTGCTTGGGACTCAGGAAGTCTTGATACACTTGTTCGTTATCAGGTAAAGACACACCAGGGAGCAAGCCTGGGACGTCACTGGGGATTTAAGGAGGGCCCAGGTAGGAGATTTAGAAAGCCACAACTGACTCGGGCCAGGCAGCCCTGTATTTTATGTTCTGTGCTGGTCTAACAACCGACCCACTGAACTATAGCTTGGCATTGCTGGAAAGGAAAATGTCTGACCTCATTCACAGCTGTTAAACGCAGTTGCCATTGGCAGTGGCGAGAAGAAGACAGGCCGTTTTAACCACATATGAAGAGCCCCTGGAGGGAACGAACTTGGTCTTCCTCATCTTGGTGTGTTCCACTCACTCAGAGGGTGACCCGCTCTCACGGCAGTACCGGATCGCCATGACAGCAACAGCACACATCGTGTAAACATTTGCGGTTCCCACACATTCAGGCGCTCTTAGAATGCTTGGATTTGAGATGGGCTCTTGCTAGGCAGCCCAGGCTACCTTCAAATTCATGACCCTTCCGTCTTCATCTCCTGTGTGTTAGGATTATAAGCAGACCCAACTACACCTGGATCGCTTGTAGGATTTTCAGTTTAAAAGTTTTAATTATTTCTTTGTTATTTTTGTGTGTACACGATGTGTTTGGGAGTGCTGTAGGCAGTGGCGTACATGGAGCCCAGAGGATGGCACGTGAAATCTGTTCTCTTCTACCTTGACATGGGTTCCAGGGATCGAACTCAGGTTGTCAGGATTGCGTGGATGAATCGGATAGTTTAGAACACAGGAGTCAGTGAGGCAGGACTACTGCAACTTCTCTGACTTGGTGAACCATGGACGCAGTTTAGTGAAGGAAGACCAGGGCTTTGATGTCCTCCTCTCAGCCCTTAGTGTAAAGCTGACTTAGAGGAGCTATGTGGCTGGATGAACGAGTGAAGGAATTAGCGTGTGACATTTCCCAAGGTAAACACTCGAAAATAGTACTCGAAATCGTGAATCAAACTTCCTTTTGCTAACACACCCTGGAAAGAGAAGCAAGAGCCATCCCTGCTACTGCAAGGCTGAGCGAGACCTGAAAGCCAGCTGGCAGGAAATGGGCAGTGAAAGGCAGCGACTGCCCCAAGTCACAGAGCTAAGGTGGAACCCTCTGAGCTCTTCCCATCCCACTCCAGTCTTGGGCTTCAGTGTGTGTCCAGAATTCTGCCCCCATCTTCCTAAAAGAGGTTCGGGCGGAACTGTGGGTAGGCAATGCTACCTCTTCCCTCAGCTCCTCCCCTTTCTCTCCTCCTCTCCCATCTACTTGCTGTGGTTTGAACCCTGTCCAGCAGGCCTGGGGCTTTCTGGAGCACAGTAAAACCCAAGGCCAGGTGGTGCCCCAGTAGAGACACCAGTGCTCCTGGCCCAGGATGTACTGCCACGAAGCCTGCACAAATGCCTCAGAATAACACCGGCCTGGGAAGGAGGTGAGGATCTATAAGCTACTCACCCGTAAGGCAAGGACCAAGAATTCTGCTCACAGCCTCCTAGGAGCCTTCGGATGTACTGTCTCCGGATTTCACAATATCACAGTAAGAGGAGGAAGGGCCAGGAAATGTTTGGATAGAATTAAAGACCACCAGGGTTTGAGAATTTGCGGCTTGGAATAATGGCTTCAAGGATCTGGTACCCAAGCCCAGTCCTCAGAGTCCCCCAGAGATGATCGATTCCATCCCAGAGTAACTTGTCTGAGGATGAACTGATTCTCGAGGCACAATTGTGTGCATTTCCCATTCTGCCTTCTGCCAGTTCTCCCGTGTCCTCAGGCAGCCCTGCCATCTGCTTCCACCCTCACGTGGGCTCCTATCTCCCCCTTTGGAAACTCACTTCTGCTCTTTCTAGGCCTTTCTGGCCTGAATGTCTCTTCTGAAACAGTTCGAGTGGCTTTCATGGAGATTTCTTTTTAGTTTTTAAAATTATTTTACTTATTTGTATTTATTATTATTATTAGTGTGTGTGTGTCCACACACAAGATTAGAGAAGAACTTTTAGGAGATGGTTCTCTACTTTCAGTCAGGGATCTAGGGACTGAACTGAGGCCGTTAGGTTGTATGGCAAGCAATTTTTACCTGCTGGGCCCCTCTTTAATCCCAGTACTTGGGAGGCAGGAGAATCTCTGTGAATTCAAGGCTTCCTGGTTTACCTCATGGGTTCCAGGACAGCTAGGGATATGTAGAGAGATCCTGTCTTAAAGCAAAACCAAACCAAAATGTGGTCAACTACTCTCATCTTTTAAAATTTCTATTTCTATTTTAAATATTCATGTTATTTTTATGGGTATGTATTACCTGTGTATGTCTGTGCATCAGCAGATACACACAGGATACCTCAGAAGGCAGAGGGTACAAGACCCTGGAACTGGGGTCACAGGAGGTTGTGAGCCATCATGTGGGTGCTAGGAATTGAATCTGGGTCTTATGCAAGAGTAGTAAGTGCTCTTAAATGCGGAGCCACTTTTCCAGCCCCTTACTTGTGTGTGTGTGTGTGTGTGTCAGTGTGTGTGTACACATGCATGTAGAACATCGGGAACAACTCTGTGGAGTTGGTACTCTCCTTCCACCTTTACATGGATTCTGGGAATCTAACACATGGCTGATACAACAAGCACCTGTACCCAGGGAGCCACTCTGCCCGCCCAACTTTCTCCCAGTGAGAAACAAAAACATGTCCTTTTCAGGCTACCACCCATTTCTTCCTCTTCCCTTTGTTTTCAGCTTCTCAAAAGTTTGCCCGTTTGCCATCTCAGCTGCTTATGTCTCTTCCCATCGTTGCCCTCTGACATGGTTTCCACGGTTCCCCTGAATTTATCCACAATCTCTTGATGCCTCCTTTGACCACTCTGCGGCTAGCCTAGCTGGCCATGTCACCTCCACTGCTGGGAGGTCACATCCTCCTAGGTCGCCTCCACCCCCTGGCCCCTCCTTCAAGGCAGGCTTTGTGACCTATCCTCTTTGCCCTGCCCCTTAGTGGTGAGAACTATTCTCCTGGCTGGATTTATGTTACTGCCTCCTCAGCATCTCCCTGGGGTTGGTATGTTTTTGAGCCCTAGGATGGTGTGGCCAGATGACTGTGTTTTTCACAAAGCAGCTAAGTAGGAGGCTGGGGCTAAGCACTGTGCCTGGCACATGCAGGCACCCAGCAGGTGTTTGGAAAATGGGAAAAGTGGGACAAGAACTGCCAGCCTGTGACGGCTCCACAGTTCTCTGTATCAAGTGAGCCCTGTGCACAAATCTCAGGGCGCCCAGAGGACCACTGAGAGAGCTCTGAGTTACTGGAACCTGATGAGACTAGAGAGACCTTCAGTAACCCACCCCTCGCTGTGCTGACAAGGAAACTGAGGCCCAGAAGGGTTAAGCAACTTGTCTCCAGCCGCACAGCATAAAATTAGTATCAGAGAGATGGGGGTGGGGGTGGAGGATGAACTGGAACCAGAGCCATGAAAGGGCACTCTTTGGTATTTTCTCTCCCAAGGAGACAGTAAATAGAGACAGATAGGCAGGAAGGATGGGCGTGGACAAATGGGAACGCAGAGTCCAGAGAGTTCAAAGGCGCAATGCCCTATGGAATCTTACTCAATTGTTGTTTGATCCAACACTCCGGTGACTGGGATCCCATAAAACTGCTGCATAGTGGAGACTGCTGACTGCAAGGCCTTCCCCGAATGCAGCGCAGACGCCCGGGACTCATAGGGAAGCAGATAGCCATAGGATTTCAACCAGTTCTGAAAGACATGCGAGAGAAAATGATGCGTTGGCTGGAGGAGGCTCCGCTCCTCACGGCAGAGATTTGCCCTCAAAACTGGGCATCGTTTTACGGAAAGTACTTAGTACTTATGGACCCACACTCTGCTCTCTTCCTCCTCCATCCCTCGCTGCAGACATGGTCACCTCAATCTCCAGAATCCCTAACTCTGATTGGCTCCCGCTCCTGCTCTCAATCTCTCATTGGCTATCTACTGGCTACAGGATGACACTAGCTTTGCATTCAGAGCTTTGCCTGCCCTTTTTATTCAAGAATTCGATGCTTCCCACTGACACAAGACCAACATGCGTGCGCACAGAAACAGCTAATTCACCGAGGGAGAGCAGCCCAGGGAAACCATCCCTCCTATAACACATCGTGTCCAAAGTCAATCTGACAGCGTCACACTGCACCATAGCTGTTGGCAGGGAAATATATATATATTTTTTTTTCATTGCTAAGCCATCTCCCCACAAAGCAATCCATTATAAACAATTATAAATAAGCAAAGCAACATATTCCATATATATAAATAATAAATGCATAGAAAAATCTATTATGTAAGAGAATTCCTTGCCTTTCAGAAATACACATTGAAGGCTTACATAAGAATGTGTGGTATCTGCAACTGGTGCTTAATGGGCTCCAAAATAAATGCATAAATATATTTTGAGAGAGAGAGAGAGAGAGAGAGAGATGCAGTAAAATGCTAACAGTTGAAGGTTCAGGTTGTTAGTTCTTTGTCCTGGTTCTGTCAACTTCCTGAAAGTCTTAGTTAATGTCAGCAGTGTGTGAACGTGTGTATGTATGTGTGTGTGTGTCAGGATGAACCCAGGGCTTCTTGTATTCATTTACAGTCTCAGCTCCCTCCGAAATTAAACAACAGCAACAATAAAAACGACCCCAGCTGAATAGCTCTTGGTTAGGGTGCCATGGAGACTTTTGTGCTTTTCTGTTTTCCAAGTTTTTTTTTTCATAGAATCATTTTTAAAAGATGGGGAATAGCTGAGGATGTGACTTAGAAGTTGGTTTCTTAACTATTGAGCACAAAGGCCTTGGGTTCAATCTTAAACACTGCAAATAAAGAGAGAGAGAGAGAGAGAGAGAGAGAGAGAGAGAGAGAGAGAAACAAGGGCAAGAAACTAAAAATGTTTGCGTGAAGAAGGTCAAGTGAACAGTGAGACCAGGATAGCAAAAGAGCTTTCCTCACCCACAAAGGCAAGAGTGGTGGAAACCTCAGGAAACAAGATCACCAGGGGTCCCCGAGTCATCTACTGGAAAATGAGTGAAACTTCCACATTCTTGATGTGTCAGGAACACCCCCAAAGCCAGGCTTGCAGTCCCCAAACCCAGTTCTCTGCCATCTTCAGAGGGTCACGCTGAGGACCGATGGCTGAGTGTAGGGGAGGGCACCTTGGGAAATGGCTCTATTCCCTTCTCGTGTACATCAGCCTGGCTTTAAACTTGCTATGTAGTCAACGATGACTTTGAACTTTCTGATCCTCCTGCCTCCACGGTGTGCTAGGATTGCAGGCATGTGCTACTATGCCCGGTTTTATTGCATGGTAGGGAACAGACTCAAAGGTCCATGCACGCTAGGCAGGCACTCTACCAACTGAGCTACATCTTCAGCCCAAGAACCCTGGGGCTTTGTTCCTATACAAACAGCTTTATTGTGAATATGTAAACCAAATCAAACCACCTTCAGAAGGTAGGTAGCTGCCACAAACTATGAGTAAGTTACTCTTTATTTTTCACCAAGGTGACTATAATATCTTCACTGCCTTGGGATAAAACTGATTAAAAGCCAAATTGCCAGAACAATAGTCTTGGGATATCCACAAAAGAGCGGCAACTTTACTCCTTTCGATTTGGTGTCTAAAACATGTTTTCCCTTCAGAACGACGCTGCAGAGTCAGTACTCACCATCCCCCAACACCGAGTCCCTTTTATGTCTCTCTGCATATACGTTTCTCTCTGCCGAGGATTCTTAGTTTGGCAAAAACCTGTCATATTTTAATGTTCAATCCATAAATTACTACCCCTGGAAGACTTCCCAGGCTAAGTGATTTCTCTCTCCTCGGTGCTCTCTAAACCCCAATTACAGATATTATGGGTCTTATGATATTGGGCTCCAATCCTTCCGTATCACCATCCACCAGAGTCTAAGCTTCTTGTGGGAAGGCTTCCCTCCATCTCTGTATAATCAGTGCCTGGGGCAGAGTTGGACATGCTTTGGTGGTTCATTATGACCACTCAACAAACGTTCTCAAACACTTACTACATGCTAGGTAGGCACTGTGCAAGGTTTGGGGGGGGGGTACAATGAAGACTAAGGAATTCACAAGCTGACAAGTGAACCCCTGATGAAGATATAGCACTATGGAATAGCTATGGAGAGGTTCTGTGGGGGAAAAGGCTGATGTCTTGTCCCCGGAGGGAGAAAGGGAAAGGTGAGGTCGTGGAAGACAGCCAGCAGAGGAGGTTTGAACTGTCCAGCAGGGACAGGTGGCACATTCTGAGACATGTGTAAAAATGACCAAAACTTTGGGTGAGGCTAGGTGAAGAGGTTGGAAGGGGGAAATGGAGAGAGGTGACCTAGTGTGATCTATTCTCCAAGAGGTCAGATTGCAGACAGTCTTTTGGGACTCAACCCTTGGCCTGGGACCAGCCACAGAACTCAAATACTGTCGGTGGGAATGTCCGGGAAGCAGGTGAGCCATGCAGCCTTTCGCCTGCTCTAACAGTGATTCCCAGGTTAAATCCTGTCAGCAAAGCATTAAGTCCCTGTGCCTTCGTCTCTCTGCCAGGGAACACGGGTCAGAGACTAGTCAGTTCTGAATCCGACGCTTACCTCATCTATGCCCCTCACGTGCCCCTGATCACGCTGACGACACACCAACTCCCAAACATCCCTTTCATACTTCCAAGCTCTTCCTGTGGCTGCAAACCCATTCACTTGGCACGTGGAGCAAACTCCTACCCATCCTTCAAGGCCTTCTTCAAAAGGCCCCACTTTCATTGAACATTCCTTAAAATGCCCTGGTAGAGCGAGGCGGCTTTCTTTATTCCTGAATTAACGTGTGTACACCGCTAGATGAAGTTACTGCAGTGCCTCACACCTGCTCACTGATTGTATCTGTTTTCTCCAACTGCACCGAGTGCCTGGGAAACAGAGGCTGTCTTTTTTTTTTTTTTTTTTTTTTTTTTTTTTTTTTTTTTTTTTTTTTTTTTTTTTTTTTAACCTGCTACAGTATTTAGCACAGTGACTGACTCAATAGTTATCAAGTTCATGAATGAGGAAATGAATGAACAGTTGGCCTGGGAGGCACTGTCTGAGTACCGAGGAAAGGAATTCATCTTGAGCAGGCTGAATAAGTAATGAACATGAAGACACACAGCATAAATCCTGGTATCTAGCAAAGGTAGACAAAAAGTATTGGCTGAACTTTATCAGTCATGCTTTGGTTTTCTGGCTGGATGAGGCAATGGGGTCCATTGTTCTTTCTGAAGGGGAAAAAAAAAGAGGTAAAAGCCCACTAAAAGAAGCAGGCCTCCTTCAGTTTAAATGGACCGACTGACCTTCCATCTTTTTACACCTTCACCCATTAATCTACCATCAGCCATGTCCGAAGCCTAACCTTGACAGAAGTTAACTAACTCTAAGACGTCTGACACCTTCTAAGTGGTGAAAGAGGTGTAAAACCCAGAGGGAAGTGAGAAGAATTGCAGGTACAGCAGACCGAAATAGCGGGGCTGAACCAAAGACTTGGAGATCACCGACAGAACAGTGTGATTGGTCTGCTGGCCACAGGGCAGGATTTCAGTCCCTGAGGAGCCAGAGCTGAAAAATGACAGGGAAAGAACAGAGGAGAGAGAGAGAGAGAGAGAGAG
>NW_026067952.1:11364781-11404711 GCF_014885135.2 Alexandromys fortis
GAGAGAGAGAGAGAGAGAGAGAGAGAGAGAGAGAGAGAGAGAGAGAGAGAGAATGCGGCCCTAAGAGGGAAGAGAGTGGCAGACGGCAGAGGCGGTGGTGAGATTAGAAGTAGTGATGGGGGTGGAAAGAGAAGACAATTGGTGAGGCTAAAGCGCACACTTGGAAAACCAAGATGGCCTGGGGAGGAGAGAGAGGCTGGATCGGTTACAACAGATGGTTCCCAGGGCATTTGAGAGCATCACATCTATTCAGATGATCTGGCTGCAGGAAAGGTCAGGGGTCTGATTAGGAGTGAAGTGCCCGCTGGCATGTCAGAAAAACAATGGTGGTGAAGTCCATCGAGAAGGACCAGACACGAAAAACCAAAAAAAAAAAGAAGGACCAGACAGTCAGGTATCTGATTTGGAACTCTGAACTCGAATGAGGAAGAGAGAATTAAAGACTGTGATAAAAGAATCTGGGGTCCTGGAAGGTAGGGTGCTCTGTCAGTAAAGTGCAAGCAGGGGGACCCGAATTAGATTCCTAGAACCCAAGTGCAAATGCTGGGGGTGGTGAGGCGTGCTTCTATAATCCCAGTGCTGGAGGCGGACCCAGGCAGGTCTCCAGCGCTCTGTGACCAGCCAGCCTAGCACCAGGCTAGAGAGAAACTCTGTCTCAAAAAACAAAATAGATCGCTTCTGAGGAACAATAGCCTAAGCTGGCCTTTGACTTCTATGGGCATATATGTACACATGCATACATGCTCACACATACACGCTTGTGCGCGCGCGCGCACACACACACACACACACACACACACACACTGTCTGGGCAATCAAGTCCATAACCTGGGTGCCAATGTGAGCTATAGGGACAAAGCACAGGCTTCAGCATGGAGAGTGTTTCAAATCCCATCTCAGGGGTTTGTCTATGGAGCAGAGGAACAAAGTGGAACTCCCCCAAGGAAAACAAGCAAACCAGGAACCGCCCAACAAGGATATGTGAGAGATATTCAGGGAGGAGGAGAGGGGCTTCAAGGAGAACGAGAAGTCAGGAAGGAGAGCTGCCCTGTGGATACAGAGTGCAGAAGGAGAGATTGCAGGACCCAGATCTTGACTCTAGAAGGAACAACTTTTGACAGGTGGAGATGATCTAATTAGAGTCGCAATCATAGATGTTATTATCTGAGGGCCGACTCTGTGCTTGGGCATTGTGCTCAACACCAAGGAGCTAGCACCATGAGGGAGGGATGGTGGCTCCCAATTGCAGATGAGAAACCTGAGGTTTAGACAGACTGAATGATTGCCCAGAGTTATAAAACCAGTGAGCGGCAGGATTTAGGCTTCCCGTGTGGTCGGGCAGCTTCCCCCTTCCTGGGACTTTCTGCTTCTCACGCGCCAAAAGAGTTCAGATCGCAGCGCACAGGGTTGTGCTGTGGCTCCCGGGCTGTTAGCTTTTCGTTAACTTGACACGAGCTAGAGTCATCTGAGAAGAGGGAACTTCAGTTGAGGAAGTGCCTGCATCAAATCAGCCTGTAGGAAGTCTGGTGGCGGGGTGGGCATTTTCCTGATTAACGGTTGATGTGAGAGGGCCAGCACACGGGAGGTGAAGCCACCCCTGAGTGGATCATGAGAGGGCAAGAAAGCAGGCTGAGTAAGCTATGGAGGGCAAGTCAGCCAGCAACATTCCCCATGGCCTAACTCCCGGCTCCTGCCCTGACTTCCCTTCATAACAGATCGTGATCTGAGTGTGTAAGCAAAACAAACCCTTTCCTGAAGCTGCTTTTGGCCAGTGTTTATCACGGCATCAGAAACCCCAACTCAGACAGTTCCTGTGCCAGAACCCCGCACCATCACTGCCTCTGGTTTCCAAACCAGAGGCCTCCTATGACCCATGATTCCTTGCTCTTTCTTACTACTTAAATCCAGTGTTTTACCAAAAAGCATTGGTCCTACCTTCTAAATATCAAATCAACTTGTTTCTGCCTCATTTACCCATTCAATATTTACTTTTTACTTTTAAAAATTTGAATATTTAGGTACATATCTGTGTGTTCCTGAGTGGGTGTGTATGTGCACCCCCATATACGCAGGTGCCCACAGGGATCAGAAAAGGAATAGGAGTTACAGGTGAGCCACCATGTGGATGCTGGGAACTGAACCTGGGTCCTCTGCAAAATCAGTAAACGCTCTAAACTTCTGAGCCGTCTGTCCAGCCCCAGTGATATTTACTGAGCAACCTACTATGGAGCAGGCTCTGTGTACTAGGGCTGTAACAGAACAAAACCCATCAGCTGCTTCCGGTTGTCATCTAGAGGGAGAACCAGCAGTAATAAGAGTGGGGATGGGGTGACGTAGGCCAAGGAGACAGAATTCTGGGCCAGCTATTCTACAGAGTGTGGTCAGGGAAGGTTCCAGACGTTTGAATAAGCGATACTGGAAAAGGAAAGGAGCGGGGTATGCCAATGCTAATTCAGGAGTATCGTTGGAGGGCTAGAGGAATGGCCAGTGGCATGTCCCTAGCATGCAAGAGGCTCTAGATCTTCGGAAGCATCCTCCAGAGAGTTACAATAATTCTCTTTCTATCTGAGGGCTGGATAGGGCCCTATCTGAAGATAGTTCACTTGGGACCTATAGACTGTCATGTGCAAACACTACTGCTAACTTAGCTGAATGCCTTCGGGCAAATGACTTAACTTCTCTCTGGGTCCTGTTCCTCATCTGGTAGAAGAGGATGATAAAAGAATCATTAAGAGGTTTCAGTGACGGGAAGCATTAGGTAAGAATGGTCTTTGAAGATGTCCACATCCAAATTCTCAAAGCCTGTGAATGTCGTGTTGCAAAAGAGACTGTCCTTATAGGACCAAGGATCTTCCAACAGGGAGATTAGCTGGGAGCACCAAGGACAGTGCCATGGAATCCCAAGAAGCCTTAGAGGAGGGAGCCAGGAGAGTCCAAGTCAGAGACGTCATAGAGAAGCAGAGGGTCCCGAGCCTGGAAGCCGAGAGGCACAGAGTCTCCCTGGAGCCTGAGGAAGAATGCACCATGCCTATACCTTGACTTTAGGTCCATAAAACCCGTTTTGGACTTCTCGTTTCCAGATCGCTTTTGCGGTGTGAGGAATTGAACTCAATCCCTTTTGTACACTGTACAACTGAGTTATATTAACAGCTTTCTAATTATTATTATAAATATTGAGGCGAAGTCTCACTGCATAGCTCTGGCTGACTTGGAACTTTCTATATAGACCAGGCTGCCATCAAACTCAAGAAATCCACCTGCCTCTGCCTCCAAAGCGTTGGGATTAAAGGTGTGTGCCACCATGCCTGGCCAACAGCTGGATTATTTTATTTAACAAAATTTGTGGCAACTTGTTGTAGCAACAATAGAAAACTAATACATGAACACTATGCCCTTGATTTTAACAGTGCTGTTACTGCGCTCTTGTGTCCACACTCTGCAATACGGTAACCACCATCTTTGGCCACTTCTGCTGTCCCAGCCTCTCTGGTGACCTTTCCAGGATCACCTTGGTCACTGGGTCTGTTCCCTTGAATTCCTGTCCCACTAAAACCTTTCTCCTCTAGCCTTGCAACTGAGGGCCCTTGCTGCTGGTCCCCCATGTTAGAACTACTTTTTAAAAATGTCCTACTGAATACAAAACCATTCAAGGGTCCAGGAAATGCGATGCTCAGGGATATTGAGAAGATCATGTAATTTCACAGGCGTGTTTTGCAGAAGAGAAAAATGAAATGCAGGGAGGAGAAGTCACTTATTTAAAATTGCAGAGCAAGTTGGCAGGGGGGGCAGGAATGGAGCGCAGCCTCCAGCCTCCAGGGAGGGTTCTCTCTGACGTGTTACCCCCCTCCCACTCTAGAGTTCTACGGTGCCTCCAAAAGCTCTCTCTCTCTCCCTTCTTCTTCAGTTCCAGCCAGTCTAAAAAGGGCCCTCAGAGTCGCCCACAACACCCAGCTGAGCTTCTTGACAAACACCTTAAGGGTACAGCATTGCCTGTTGGCTGCCATCAGCTCTCCAGTGGGTGGTAAGTGCACTAACGGGAATTCCCGGGAGCTCTACACAATGTCCTTGGCCCACTCCCAAGAGGCCACCACAAGCCAGACAATCACCAGGGCTGGGGAGGTGGCACATTTGGGGTTTTGGGTCAGCACTGGGATGTCCGTTTTCTAATTCTGGGAAGGCCTCTGACTAAGGCCAGGAGTGTGGCCACACTCTCATTCACTCAGAGGAGGGAGGAGGCCTGGTCTTCCTTACTCTTTCCATTGCCTTCAGGTTCCCTCTGCTTCCTGATGAGTTTAGGAACAGGGAGAGAGGAGACAAAGACTAGTGGTTAGGGTTGTTTCCTTAGTGGGAAAACGGTTGGACTAGACAACCTCTAGCTAGTATGTGAGTCTCCATGTGAGTGCAGGGGCTGGGTGTGGAGCCCACCCTCTAGTTCCTTGTTGCCAGTTGCAAAGTCTAAACCCAGATCTCAACAGGCTTCGACCCCTGTGATGTCAGGGGTGCTCTCCCCAGCTGTATAACGTCTCAGATGAGACCGTGAACCAATAGACAAGGCTAAGTGAAAGCTCAAAAAAGTGAACCTTTCAGGAAAGAAATTATTTTGTTCAACTTCTTTTTTTCTTCTCTCTCTCTCTCTCTCTCTCTCTCTCTCTCTCTCTCTCTCTCTCTCTTTCAGACAGGGTTTCTCTGTAGTTTTGAAGCCTTTCTTGGAACCAGCTCTTGAAAACCAGGTTGGCCTTGAACTCACAGAGATCCACCTTCCTCTGCCTCTCAAGTGCTGGGATTAGCCTGGTGGTGGTGGCACACGCCTTTAATCCCAGCACTTGGGAGGCAGAGGCAGGCGGATCTCTGTGAGTTCGAGACCAGCCTGGTCTACAAGAGCTAGTTCCAGGACAGGCACCAAAACCACAGAGAAACTCTGTCTCGAAGAACAAACAAACAACAAAAAGCAAAAAACAACAAAACAAAACAAACAACAACAACAAAAAACCCAAGTGTTGGGATTAAAGTCATGCACCCTATCACTGCCTGGCTCTGCTCAGTTTCTGAAAGGGAAGGAGTCTGTAGACTAGAAAAGTAGAAAGTGTGCCAAGGTGGCTGGAGTCTAGCAACCACTGAAGAGAGTCAATGGAAGAAAAGGAAGCGTGAGGGGGAGCATTAGGCCACAGGGCCTCACTAGGCCACACAGGGCCTCACTAGGCCACACAGGGCCTCACTAGGCCACACAGGGCCTCAGGCCACGCCTACTGTACTTTCTACGTTTGTGTGTGTCTGAAAGTTTTCCATAATGAAAATTAGTAGCAGCTGGGGCTGGAGAGATGGCTCAGTGGTTAAGAGCACCAGAAGACCCAAGTTCAATTCTCAGCATCCACATGACTGCTCACAACTGTCTCTAACTCCAGCCCCAGGGAATATAGTGCCCTCTTCTGACTACTGTGGGCACTGGGTGCCTGTGGTATACAGAGCCATCCATGCAGGCAATACATAGGAAATAAACATAAATAAATCTTTTAAAAAATTAGTAGCTGTTTAGTGGTAATGGGTTAGCCATTGTCTTAGAAGTCATTTGAGCAAGAGGAGGGTGGGAACAATATGCTCTGATTGGAGTGCATTAAACATTTCGTTATTGCTAAAGAGTTTAAGCATTCAGAAAGTAATAAAAATAGTAAAACAGACATTAGGAAATTATCATCCAGAAATGCAACGAACTGTTTACTGTTTCCATATCTGCTCACGCCTCAACGTGAGCACGTGGGGAAGAGGTCATCAGGGACGACAGGTTTCCCAAGCCTTGTTTGTAGGATAGCATGGAACAGGCTATACTTTCTGCTGTATTGGTTTTACTTATTAAAAATGTATTTAGTAATTTTTATTATTTCTCCTTTCCACCCTCACCCCTCTGTGTGTGTGTGTGCGCGCGCGCCACACACACACACCATGGCACAGGTGTGGCCATCACAGGACAACTTTGTGGCATTCTCTTTTGACCTTTGTGCAAGTTCTGAGCATCACACTCATGTCCTTAAGCATCATCAGGCAGCACAGTCCTTTACCTGCCCAACCATCTTGCCAGCCTGTTGGGGGAGGCTGTGGGGGGACAGGGTCCTCTATAGTCGAGGCTGGCCTCAAACTACATGAAGATGACCTAGAACTTCTTGATCCTTCTGCCTCCACTTCTCAAGTGCTGGGATTTCAGGTGTGTGCCACACCATGTAGTCTATGTGGTGACAGGGACAGGACCCGGGGCTTCATGCATACCACACGAACACTACCAACTATGACACACGCCCCAGCCCCTGTATTGGCTTTATACACAGATCTCATAGAGGTTTTTGTTTTGTTTTGTTTGAGAAAGGGTTTAACTATGTAACCCCTGCTGGCCTGGAACTTGCTATGAAGAGAGATCTGCCTGTCTCTGCCTCTCAAGTGGGGTTTAAAGGTGTGTGCCACCATAAACAGCTAAAGCCATATAGATTCATTTTCCAAACATCCCCTGACTCCTTCAAAAAGGATTAGAAGTGGGTAAGGGGCTGCCCAGGTGGGGAGGCTTTAAAGTTAAATAAGAAGCTTAGGCTAAGATAGCGGTGTAGAGAAGTAGATGCAGAATGTCCGTGTGTACAGGCACTGCCTGGGGTTGGTGGGGAGAGAAAAGGCAAGAGAACTCTCATGCTCTGGAAACACTGTTTGTGTGCACCATTGAGTTGAAAAAGTATTCATCGCCAGCAAAAGTTGAATAACAATGACTGTTTTTCTCCACCTTTTTAGAGCTATATGTATAACCTTTCATAAAATGTTACCTATCTACGTACTTATGGGTACGTAGATACCCAAGCCCCTCCCCCAACACACACATTTACTACGCGCGACTTTGCTATTGTTGTACATATTATTAAAGCATAGATCAAAGTCGATTTTTGAAAAATCTTGTGCTGTAAGACTTATCAGAACTTGAGTGAAATGAGTCCTGGAGTCCAGGGAAAGAATGATTGGCTCTAAAACCTCTGTGCAGGGCTGAGGAATAGCTCAGGGTACATCATAATATGCACCAAGCCTGAGGCCCTGGGTTTCAACTCTAGCATTGCACACAAACAAATGAAAATGCAAAACCCTTCAGCAACGGTGGAGGCAGGGCCAGAGATCATAGCTCTAGCCATATGCGGTTCCCTGCCACCGGCCCTCAGGCCTAAGTCCTGTTAAGTAAGCATACAACTCTTGGAACTACCACCAGCACTCAGAGAGCAGCTCAGGGGCAAGTGCATCGGGCCCTCAGCCTCCTCACAGCCTCCAAACAGGCCACTTCTCCACTCTGCCTTTATGAGGCCCCTTGGCCTCTGGGCGAAAGCCAATCTTACCCTCTGCTCAGTTTCCCTTCCCAGCCTCATCTCCTTCCACTCTGACTGGAAACAAGCGAGTAACTCTATGCCCCAGATATATCCAGTTCTCCAGTGTTTCCTAAACATGCCACGAACTCAGGGGAAGCCATGGTTCCCGGTTTTCTCTGCCTGGATTGCTGGCCCACCACTCTCCTCTCTTTTCCTCCGTCTGATTTCATCTCAGTTGCCATTTCTCCTGAAGCATCCTTTGACTGCTCTGAGCTCAGCTGGATCATCTCATGCCCTCCCTTCTTAGGGCTTGACTATTCCTGATTTTTTGCCTCAAGTACAAAGCTGAGTATTATCCCAGCACTGGGGAGGCTGATGCAGGATGATGACTGAGTTCAAGAGCAATCTGGGCTCCACAGCAAGGCCCTTTCTCAAAAATAAAATATATAAACACACACACACACACACACACACACACACACACACACACACTAGTACACTGTATTCTTCAAGAGAACTGCTGAATACTTGGGTACCAAGTATTGTCTGAAGAATATGGTTGGGGAACTCAGACAAGAGAGTAAAGGCATTTCTCAGGTTAGGTGTTTGACACAGTGCTGGGCATGGGGTGGGGGTGGGGGTGAGGGTGGAAAATGATGGTTTTAGTTGTTTCCTCATTAGGAGTTCACACAGTTCTATATTATCTACAAGTCTAAGTGATTCCTACCACGAATTTCTTGATACAATTCAGGTTTACTTCCAGCAGTATAATTTACTGATTTTTAAACTATCACCTTTCAAGGTCTGGCATGGGACAAGTGGAAAATGGCGGCCTCAGTAATCCAGGTCCGGGGCAGTTTGGCGCGTGGGGAAGGTGGGGGCAAGTGCTGAGCACAGGGACAGGGACTCCAGCTCTGGTCTCCACCTCGTTTGTTAGCTGTGGGCGGGTCCCTGGAGAAGCTGACAGGAAGCCCTGTCATCTCTCTGAGCCACGGTTTACTCATCCATGAAGTGAGCATGGCTTTCTTGGCTACGTCATGAGGCCGTTGCCAGGATCACACACATGTGACAGGGACTGGAAAGTTTGATGCTCCTTACACATCCAGAGGTTGTTAGGACACCAGGAAAATCCGCAGTAACACAAGAAGGCATAGGACAGAGAGAACGTCTAATGGCCTCTCTTTCCCCAGACAAGAGCGGGATGTATCAGAGGCTACAGTGATATTGAAAGCATGGGGGACCTGGGAATTTGTCAGCGCTTCCTCACAGGGCTATCTCAGCCCGACTCATCCAGGGATCTTCACTTCCTTGACTGCAGGCGCTAACCAGAGAGAGCTCTTTATTCTCTCAGAGCACATCACTCAAAACCAGCCTCCTGGGCAGGACTCCATTACAGCCCGAGTCTCGGAGTCACGCTTACTCATGTGGCCTGCGCTCAGTGGCTTAAAATTTTTGTCTACTCTGATTTTTCTCAAATCATACCTAGGAAGGACAAACACGTAGATGGAGATTCTCCCCAGCTCGCACTAAGAGACAGGGATGCTTAAAATAAAGCAAAAGGCAAGGATCCAATTAGAGACTTGGTAGCAACCCTCCCTCACCCCACAATCAAAGTACAAAAGAAACACTCAAGAAAGCGAAAGCAAAAACAGATTGAATCTTTTTTTTTTTTCTTCTTCTTGCCTTGGTAATGAAAGACCAGAGATATGAAATCAAAAGCCGAAGACTGTAAAGAAAAACACTTTCAATTTAGAAGCCAGGAGGTCAGGGACCAGTTCTGGTCTCAATCATTGGCAATCAAAGTTTGTGTCCTTGGACACTTCATTTAAGACAACTGAAGGAGTAAGATCGGCGGTGTGTTTACTTGGTGATTGCTACGGTGATGGCCACCTCTCTCAGTCCCTCTTCCCTGTAGGTCACCATTATTGGGTGACATTCCACCTAAGAAGGTGTGAGAGAACTCAAGGGTGAGTTCTGACACTACTGCTTACTACTACAGGAGTAGACTCCAGGTCCAGGCCAGGAAGGCACACGATGCATCCCTCCAATAAGATCTTTATTTGTGAGTGCGCATGTGAGTATGTGTGGTGCCTCTCTCTCTTTTTCTGTGTGTGTGTGCATGAGTATTGTGTGTGTGGTACCTCTATGTGTGTGTGTTAGATATGCATGTGAGTATGTGTGTGTGGTACCTCTGTGTGTGTGCGTGCGCATGTGTGTTAGATGTGCATGTGAGAAAAAAAAAGATGCGCATGTGAGTATGTGTGTGTGTGTGTGCATATGTGTGGTACCTCTCTCTATTTCTCTCTCTGTATGTGTGTGTGTGTGTGTGTGCATGTGTGTGGTACCTCTCTCTCTTTCTCTCTCTGTATGTGTGTGTGCATGAGTGTGTGTTAGATGTGCAAGTGAGCGTGTGTGTGTGCATGAGTATGTGTGTGTGGTACCCCTCCTCTCTCTGTGTTAGATGTACATGTGGAAGCCATGGATAAATCTCAGGCGTTGTTCCTCATGAGCCATCCATCTTGTCTTTGTTTTTTGTATTTGTTTTTGTTTTTTCCTTTGAGACAGGGTCTCTCAGTGGAACCTTAGGCTCACCAATTAGCACAGGCAGACTATTGAGCCCCAGGGACCCTGTTTTCTCCTCCCCAGAGTTGGGGTAACAAATGAGTGCTCCCCCAGGTTTTCTACATGGGTGCTGGAGTTCGAACTCGGGTCTCATGCTTGCACAGCAAGCACTGTACCAGCTGAGTGCTCCCTCTATTCCCCAGAAAAGGTGTTTAAAGGGACCTTGAAACCCATGTGCTATCGGTGCCTATTTCAATGTAACCCTTGAACATAAAGAACACAGTACTTAATGGTAAATATTTAAGGTTGATGATTGTGTTAGAGTTTGGTTGGGAAGAAGCTTGACCAAGATCCACAATCTTTTTCTTCTCAAACAATGTGTAAGTATTTTCAAAAATTAAATGACACACTGGCTGGGGATGTTCCCCTAAATGTTCCCCTGAGAGGAATAAATGATGCTGGGAGGAGGGAGGGGGTTTCCTAGAGAGGCCGTTGTGAGCCAAATCCTTCAGGAAAGATTTCTGACGAATGGGTGGAGGCACAGCAGTGAATGGCACGTGACCATGTCCAGGAAACCCTGGCAGCCCGTCTTAGGGTAAACAAGAGGCGAGCTTATCTGGAGTCAGGATGCATTATCCATGAAGGGTGGGAAAGATGGCTCGCTAATGGGGAGGTAGGGAGGGGCTGGACTCCCAGGGCCTCAAGATAGACAGAGGAGTGAGCAACATTATCTGTGGGCTGGCAAGCAATGACATCTCTATAAATTTTCAGTCATGTCACCCACTAGTGTTCAGTGAAGGGGTAATTAGGTGCAAATTATCTCCATGATTTCTAAAAGTTTTCGATAGATGTTTTAAATGGTCCGGAACAGCCATGTTCTCATCAACGCCTGAGAACACACTTAGGGATAGGAAAGACCAGACGGGAACAGCCAGTCACGTCTCAGAATGGAAGTGGATGGGAGTGCAAGGGGCCCCAAGAGACCACGCTGGGACCTGTCTGACTTAATTTTTTATAAGCGATTCAGAAAAAGTAGAGCAAAAAGAAAACTCCAGGACTGAGGCACTTATTAAACCCTTTCAGGCAGGGTAATGTTATGCCAAGAGGGGAAGCAGAGCAAAACGGCAGCTGGACATCCGTGTGGAGAACTGCAAGTCGATGCGGTCAGGTAGAAATAACCCCCACATGGTGCTGTGCTCCAGGCTAGACCAGGTGCTTTGTGCATAGCTTTCCACATGGCCTGATGTGTGTAGATCAGAACATCTGACAAAAGGACGAGAGGCAACAGGACAGGACCCGAAATCAAAGCAGAAATGACCCTGTCTCTATGAAAGAATGACACATCTGGAGACAGTGGTCAGGTTGAGAGTGAACGCCTCCTGATAGCCACAGAGAACAACAAAAGTGACCTAGGATAAATGTGACTGTTCTCGGAGGTGGCTCACCTTGATGGGAGAGCTTAAGTTTAACACTGACAAGGGTGTGAGAGAGGAAGAATTGAAGCCTGTAAGGCCGGGAGGGATAAGCACCAAGTAAACATAACCTTCTCTTCAAATCCTGACACATCTAAGCAAACTGTCTTCTCTTAAAGTGCAAAATGCCACGGGCATAAGAAGGGCTCCCACTTGAGCTCATTCAGCCTCATCTCTCAGAGTTGGTGACGGTCGAGAAGAAGGATGAAAGTCACAAGACCTCCAGGGGCCAAGGTCAGCTGAGAGCACACACACCCTAATCTCCAGGGTGGGGGCTCTTTTTGCTCACATTCAGGAAGTCTAGAAGAATCTTACTTTTGCTCCAGTGGAAACCCATGAATCGTGATGTGTGGCAGAGTTAAACCCACAAACAAACTAGAGAAAGTTTTCATTGAAAGTCAGGTAACAATTATAAACCCTTAGGAGGCCAACTATCAGCTGGGGCAAAGGATTCTTTAACACATTCTAATTTTTTAAAAACATATCATCTTTGGAGAGTCTGAAAAAAATCTAGAGCTTCTCTCCAAGAAAACCATACATTTTCACATAGAAACACAAATTAGCAGAAAATTTCAGAGAATTTATGATCCCTGGAGTCTCTTGCCCCGTTAAAAAAATTGCTGTTCTGGCAGATTCTTCTTAACAGAATGCCTGCTTAACCACTCCTCTCAGGATAATTCAGGCTACCACTAATTTCCTCCAGCAACGTTAACTCTGTTTCAACATTATTTATTAGAAGTTGGGAGAGAGCAGAGAAATTAGTGCGACTGCCCTCGACCCCATGTGATATAATGTCCTGGCTTAAACAAGACTAGAGCCAACTCACTAGTTCTGTGACCTTGGGCAAATTACTTAAACCATCAGGGTCTGTATCCTCATCTGTAAAATGGGGGCAGGTGCTACAGCTAGCTCACAAAATATATACCAGGATTAAATGAGCTAATTCCTGTCAAATGTAGCGCCAAGCCTGGCCCATAGTGCACGACTATTATTATGCGTGTATCCATGCAGGCATTATGCATGCATCCATCCAATCCCCTCTTGGAGCTCCGACTTCACATGCCAGTGATGAGCAGCTCACCGCCTTCTGGGCTGGCTGAGCAACTCCAATTGTTACAAACTTCCTGCATTGGGCCGAAATGTGCTTTCTTGCAACCCCCCACCCCCACTGTCAGTTGGCCTCAGTTCTGCCTAGTGGGGCCATGCCGATCCAGTCTATCCCGATGGCCCTCCAGTCACCAAGACAGCGATCCGGTCGGTCCTCGCCCTCCTCCCTCCCCCTTCTCCAGCTCCAACATCCTCGGCTTCTTCTCCAGCCCACAACACACTGGCTGCGCTTACTATTTACTCTGAGGCGTTGTACGGTTTCCCTCACTCACAACCTTGCAGGCCACACGCCCCGGCGCCACCGCGGCCAACCCGACCCTCCGCTCCGCCCCCGCCCGCCGCCCCTGTCCGCGGTGCTGAACCGAACCCGGCCCGTGGGCCCCGCCCGGCTAGTGCTGACCCGGCGCCAGCCCCCCACCCCCAAAGAGGCCCGGCCGGTGCCGCCCCCCAACCCCCGCCCGGCACCCCGGCCCCGGCCCCGCGCTCGCCCACCTGCCCGGCGAAGGGCGCGTCCGCCCCGGCCGGTTTCCCGGCCCCCGCCGCCGCCGCGAGGCAGCAGAGCGCGGGCAGCAGTGGCAGCAGCCGCCCCGGGGCCCGCCAGGCGCTCGAGCGCGCGGCCTGGACCGGCGCAGCGCAGCCGCCCCGGCTCCTCGGCATCCCGGCGGCGGGGGCCCAGCCGCCCGGCTGCGATGGCGGCGGCGGCGGCGGCGGCTCCGGCCGGGTCCTCCTGCTGCAGCCGCTGCGGAGCCGCCGAGTCACGGCGCCGCGGACGCGCGCCCGGCCCGCCTGCCTTCGCCGCCGCCGCCGCCTCGGCCGCCGCGCGCCCCCGCCTCCGCGCGCCCCGCCCCGGCGAGGGGCGGCCGGGGGCGCGGGGGGCAGCGCCCGAGCGGGACCTGCGGGCGGCGGGCGGCGGGGCTGCGGGAGGCGCTAGCTCGAGGCGCCGGGTGCAAAGAGGGCAACCCCGAGGGAGGGCGAAGAGGCCAGATAAATAATGCTGGCCCTGGGGTGGCCCGGCCGGGCCTGGGGTCTGCAGCCCTTGGCTAGCCCTGGAGAAGGGCTGAGGGGCAACCCTGGAGAAGAAGGAGCTGGGGAGACAATCTGGGTTGAAAAGAAAGAGCCAAAGAAATGCTTGGCATCGGAGAAGGGGGTCTCAGGGACTTTCCTCGAGGAATGGTGCTGAGAAGCTGAAAGAACAGACCTGGGCAGTGCTTAAATGGGTTGGGGGACAACCCTGGGAAGCTCTCTCCTTTGAGGGAGCATCTCCCATCCCCTATGTGTCCCACATTGATGGATCACCTTCTACACCTGGTACCCTGGGCTACTGGGGCTACGAAAGCAAAAAGGAAGACCCATGAGCGGAGGTGTATATTTCAGAGGGTCACACCTAGTAAGAAAATGTAAGCACGGAAAAAACGGGGCACTACCTATCGAGTATCAGAAAAGATTCTTGGGGTTCAGGCTCAAGGGGGCTTGAGTAAAGTTACGTGGAAGGAGGTGAGGCTTTAGCAAGGCCCTGAAGGAAAGGGGAGGAGTGGAGGGTACAGAATGGGGTTGGGGCAGTTTCTGTGGAGTCCCTGTGGGTCCCTGTAGTGTTCCTACAGAGAACTGCCAGGAAGAGAGAGATAACAGGTGGTGAGTGCTGGGATTATCACTCTGGGCTCTTCCCATATGGAGGGGGTGACTAGAGGTTTTCCTGAGCAGGATAATGTATAAATTATGGTGGGTTGGTGGTTTGGAGGTATGGAGCAGGTGTGTTAGGGATAGACCTCCGTCCAAGCACTGGTTCATCTCACTTTTGTAAGGTGTTGTACTTGCTGCTGTATACAGCTGCTCCTTGGCATTTAATAAATGTCTTGTGTTAGTCCCCTCCCAAGGTAAAGACTGGCGAAAAGATTGGGAGAGAACTTCAGTAGTCCCCACAAAAGGGCACAGGCCACAGCAATAGTTTACCGAATGTCTACTACACACCAGACACTGAGCTGAATTGTAGGAATTGTATGCATCTCCCCAGTCCTCACAGACAAGCCCTGTGAAACAGGTTGTTATTGTAAACCAATTTAGGATAAAGAGGATGCTACGAATAAGTTTGCCAGACATATATGATTCATAAGCGTGCAGCTGGAGCTACCTGGTCTCAAAACACACTTTGTTTGCTAGGATGGCAGGGGATAGGGTATGGCAAAGGGCATCGGCAGAGGAGGAGGGAATAGAGTGTGGGGAGATGGGGCGGTGTCGGCACAGGACTGGAGTCCTCATGAGGAGGACTAGCTTGGGGAGGTGACAAGGAACTGGGAGTCAGGGTTCTAGAGACTGGTGTGGGATGGGCAAGGAGCGAGTTGAGAAGAAGGGATGTTTTGTTACCTTTCAGGTAAGTGTGGCAGGTGACGCTGGAGGAGGGGAGCAGAGAAGAGCAAAGGTCGGAGGCCACATCTGAAGACATATGGAAGAGTCTATACAAGAGTCCGGAGTGATTTAAAAAAAAAAAAAAAGACTGAAATAGAGCTGGGTTTGGGGGAAATGGCTCAACAGACAAAGCGTTTGCCATACAAGCATGAGACCTGAGTTCAGACCCATTGCATCTGTGTAAAAGGTCGGTCGTGTGTCTGCAACCTCAGCACGGGGACTGTGGGGGCATAGAAAGAGGTAGATCGCAGGGCCCCATCCACCAGCCAGTCTAGCTAAAATAGTGAGTGCTAGTGAAGGACCCTGTCTTAAAATAAATAAACAAACAAAGTGGAGATGTGATTGGGGGAGACATCTTGATGTCAATCTCTGACAGTCAAGGTGCCCGTATGAGAAAGTGCAGCCTCCCCCACACACATTTACCCTATACACCCACGCCCTCCCAAAGAGCTAAACATCAGGATCTCAACCGAGGCGTGGGAAAAGGAGGAGGGTTTCCAAGAGAGAGAAGGAGTTGGCAGTTTTAGGAGTGCAAGGAGGTTGAAGACTGGTGAATAGCAACTTACAACCTAGGGAGGAGATAGAAAGAAAAAAACCCACAAGGTTATGTAAGTTATGGTAGAGAGGAAACCAAAGCATTGCAGAAACACTGAAGGAAGATAATGAATTGCTCATGTTGGGAAGGTTTGGGAGGACTGTGTTCCAGGAGAAAATGAAACACCCAGGGAAGGAAAGGGGCCGACTTCCTTTGTTTAAGACAAATGCCCATGAACTGCTGCTACTGATGATCCCAAACTGAATGTTCTGCGTGATGAAGGGGTGGAGAGTGGGGATGGCAGTGGATAAATGGCAAGAAGCCAAATGGGAGCGAAAGGATGCAGGCTGGAGAGATGGCTCAGCGGCTGAAAGCGCCTGTGCTGTTCTTACAGGGGACCAGGGCTTGGTTTCCAGCATTCCCATTGGGTGGCTCACAACCGCCTATAATTTCAGTTTAGGGGTGCGGGCGTGCGGGAGAGCCTCTGTCTTCTGTGGGCACTTGTACACCTACACATAGGAGCAGACAAATGATTTAAAGTAGACTAGGTCTTAAATTAGAACAAAAGAGCAAATGGGTGCATATGATGGGTCCCTAAGATGGTCTCATTAGCAAGAGCAAGGTAGAGCTATAGCAAAGACGGTACACAAGCCAGAGCTGGCTTAGAAGGCTCCGGAGTAATCGCTTATGTATTCACTGGAACGCTTGACTTCTCAGGCTCTCACAACCAAGGCAGATATGGGATAAAGAAAAGGTAACTTCATTTCAAGCCTGATGCCTGGATTCAAGCCCCAGCCAGGTGGCTGATTTCAGTATGCCTTAGGGCAAGTCATCTCATCTTCTGAGCCTTGTGTTCCTTCTTTGTAAAATGAGACTGGTGTCGTGTCTGTCGCAACCCTCCTCCCCCGCCTGCCTGTCACCTATACTTTATAAATAAAAGACCACATAATGCTTCAGATTCACTTTATGATCAATGTGGTCAACTAAGTGTTGGGGAAAATTTTGAAATGGTTGATTTTTTTTCCCTTGAGCCAGGGTCACGTGTAGCCCAGCCTGGCCTCAATTTCACTATGTAGTTAGGATGATCTTCATTTCCTCAGAGTACTAGGATTACAGGTACGCATTCCCGTATCAGGTTTAGATACTGCTAGGGATCGAACCCAGGACTTTGTGATTGTTAGGCAAGCATTCTACCAACTGAGCCATATCCCCTGAACGATAATTTTTTTAGACTAGGTCTTTCTATGTATATCTGCATGACCTGGAACTCATTCTGTAGATCAGTCTGGTCTTGAACTCATAGAGATCTGCCTGCCTCTGCCTCCTAAGTGCTAAGATTAAAGGCATGGGCCACCATGCCCAATGTAACCTTTAAAAATAATCAACTTAGTATGTACTTATTGTACAGGTATGATTTTATTATAAGATTTTGTGTGTGTAATGCTCTTGATCACATCATATTTCCTACTCTAAAATCTGGATTCTTATGCAGAAATACTGTTTTCTGTTACTATAGGGAGAGAAGACTCTGATGTGGATGTCCTTCCGTATATCTGTTGATTTTATTGGCTAATGAATTTGTTTTGGCTTAGCACAGTAAAGTCAAGCGGAAAATCTGAACAGAGTTATATAGAGAAAGCAGGTGGAGTCAAAGAGACACCGTGTAGCTGCTGAAGGAGACAGACGCTGCAACCTTACTGGTAGGCCAGTCTCATGGAGCTACATAGATGAATAATTTAAGGCGTAAGGGAGAGCTAGGAGTACACCTAAGCTATTGGCCGAACAATGTTGTAATTAATATAGTTTCTGTGAGATTATTTGGGTCTGCATGGCCGGAAAACGAACGAGCAGTCTTTGTTTACAAGACCCCTCTTCTTTCCCCTCTCATTTCTTCATTTAACAAGCATTTACTGCATAGAATTCGACTCCCAGACACTGCAGGAGGGGCTGGGAAAATAAGATTATTTGGGTGTGGAGCCTGTCTGGAGGAAGATACAGACAGCAAGTGACTAGCACAATGTTTGTCTTGAGAGAGAAGAGAACAGAGGAGAGGGAGGAAATGAACCGTCTAAAGGTGGCGGGAGGCGAGCCTGGCGCGAGTGACCGGCAGGAACTGACCATGTAGGCGGGGAGGGGGGCCACAAAGGCACAGCTGTGTATGAATGCTTGGATTCTCAGTTTCTCGTGAGAGTGCTGTGTACTTTTCTAGAAGGTTCTTAGCTTGTCATCGTAGATTCATTATGGGGGCAGGCATGGAAATGCAGTTAACTCCTATTACGCCAGACTTTCCAACAGATTTTTAAAAGTGTAAATAATGCCAGTTGTCTCACTGTGTTTTATTTAGGAAATTATTACAGAGTTTGTCTGTGTCTACAGACTTGTGGTTATGATTGCTTATTTAGATACTGACTTTTTTGTGGTGCTAGAGACTAGGTCCAGGGCCTCCTCATAGGTTAGGTGAATGTTCCACTGCTGAGTTAGCCCAGAGCCCCACAGTATCATCTTAAATCACACACACACACACACACACACACACACACACACACACACACTCCAGATAACAAAAACTTGTTAGGGTCTTCAATGCTTTTTTGTGGGTATAAAGGGTTCTTGAGACCAATGAGTTTAAGAACTCTGTTTTGGGAACTGTCAGAGAGTTCTAAACTGAGGAGAGACATAAGTTAAAAAGTATTTTCTTAGCTCAGTGAATATTTATTAAATACCAACTTTGCACTGAATGCTCTTGCAGTACAGCTATAAACAAATCAGATGAAGCTCTGCTCTGGGGGCAGCAAGATGGCTCAGTGGGCAAAAGTCGGTGCTGCCAAGGCTGACAAGCCCGAGTCTGATTCCTGGGACCTCCATGGTGAAAGGAGAGAACTGAGTTGTCCTCTGACCTCTACACACATATTAAGACACATGAATGCACACCCCTAAAAGTGTAATAAAAATGAAAACCAAACAAAAATCTCAGTTTTCAAAGAACTTATATTAAAATCGGGTGACATACAATGAGCAAAATCATCAAAGTAGGTATTTATGTAGTACTAACTGTTGAGAAAATCATGGGGTCAGGACCGGAAATTCGAGGTGTGTGTGTGTGTGTTTGTGTGTGTGTGTGTTGTGCCTTTTGTGGAATTGCAGATCGAGTGACTAGAGAGATAATGAGGGTTTTGTGTGTGCACATGCATGTGTGCTCATGTGTGAAGTTCTGAAAGAACAAAGGGACGAAGACTGGAGAACTGATTCAGGGGGAGGGGAACCGGGTGGACATGTTCTAAAGTGAGAAAATGTCAGGCAAGTTTAAGGGACAATGTAGAGGCCAGGGTGGCTGAGGTGAAGGTGATTGCTCTACTGGAAGTTTCTGAGAATTGAAGAAACATCTTATGGCTTAGGTCTCAGCAGAACCACTGGTCTTTAGAGAATGGCGGGGAAGGCCACAAGCAGAAAGCCCAGTGAGCAGCTACCACAGCAATCCAGGCACAAAATGGCGAGGTCTTGGGTCAGGATCCTTGTGGAAACAGTGAGAGGGAACCGGGCTCTTCGAGGATTCTGAAAGTGGAGTTGACAAAGCTTTGGCTATGAAGTAGGAGAGAAGAGTCACGTCACAGAGAGCTGGCCCAAGCAACTGCAACACAGCTGCCATTATTCGACACAAAGAAGATTCCTTGAACAGCTTGAGTAGAAATATCAAGAGCTCCGTCTGGGATGTGTGAAGTGGGAGACCGCTATTAAATACTCAAGTGAACGAGGCCCACGGCCTCCTTCTCCACAGGCATTGGTTCAGGAGACAAGTCGAGTGGAGTGTGGACTGGAGAGTCTCAAAATAAAAATATTTTAAGCCGAGGGACCAGAAGAAATGTCTTAGAGAAATAAGTACACACAGAGGGAGAAAGATATAGTGAACGACTCCTAAAGCAACTGTTATTGGAAATTAGGAAAACAGGGACTGGAGGGAAGGTTCAGCAATGGAGCACTGGCTGCTCTTCTAGAGGGCCCAGGTTCAGTTCCCGGCACCCCATAAGAAGAAAAAATTAGGAAAACAGAGAGGAACCAGCAAAAGAAACTAAGAAGGAACAGCCAAAATGAGAAAACAGAGAAGGAGCTGGGAGGGAGGAAGAGAAATAATTGAGGTATCTTATTGACTTTATTTCATATGAATGAGTGTTTTGCCTCCAAGTATGTGTATGCACCATGCACATGCTTAGAGCCCATGAAGGCCAGAAGAGGTCATCAGATCCTCTGGAACTGAACTTACAGACAGCTGTGAGCCACTTGATGTGGGTGCTGGGAGCTGAATCGGGCTCGATGGGGCACAGGCTGTGACCCCTAAGTCAGGTGCACCGCTGCTCACTGAAAGGAAGTCGGGCAAGTGAGACAGTTTTCAGACGAAAGGGCGGAGACCAAGCACACATCAGAGGGGACCAAGAATCACAACTCAGGACATCGTCCTCCAGACCCTCCGAGGCCTTGGAGGTCATTCTCGGAGGAAATCCAGGATCTCAAGGAAACTTGCCAAAAGGAAGTCATCTTTGAGATGAGGATGTATAAACAGATAAAACTGAAAAACTAATCTCCGTGTAACACACGCTAGTCAGACCACGTGTCTAAAAATTGTGAGCCACGAAAGACTGAACTTTTGACTGACAAACCACAGAGGATAAAGGCATGGCTGAACTATCCAGGGTCTAGAAGAGCCGGAGCCTCTGTCCCTCAACTCTGTTTGCAGATCTAGACTCAACTGGTTTGAAGGTAACTCCTGCTGCTGCTTTCCCCTGAAGACCATCAATAAGAAAGAACACCCACAATGGGCACTATGGATGTGCCCATCTTAAAACAAGGAAGTACTTTGTTAATTAGGAAATTATTTCAAAAAAATGGAGCTAGAAAACATTATTTTGAGTGAGGTAACCCAGACACAGAAAGACAATTATCACATGTACTCACTCATAGGTGGTTTTTAAACATAAAGCAAAGAAAGCCAGCCTACAAACCACAATCCCAGACAACTTAGACAACAATGCGGACCCTAAGACAGACTTACATAGATCTAATCTACATGGGAAGTAGAAAGTAGAAAAAGACAAGATCTCCTGAGTAAATTGGGAGCATGGGGACCTTGGGGGAGGGTTGAAGGGGGGAAGAGAGAGGCAGGGAGGGGAGCAGAGAAAAATGTAGAGCTCAATAAAAATCAATATTTTTTTTTAAAGAAAGCATCTCCAGTGTCCAGTCATGCCACCCTGAACAGTTGTGTGATCTTAGAAGCTAAGCAGGGTAGGACCTGGTCCATACCTGGATGGGAGAAAATGCCTCCATCAGATTGGCCTGTAGGCAAGCCCATAGTGCATTTTCTTGATTAGTGATTGGTGTGGGAGGGCTGGTGAACTGGGGGCGGTGCCATCTTTGGGCTGGTGGTCCTGGGCGGTACAATAAAGCAGACTGAGCCATGAGGAGCGAGCCAGTCAGCAACACTTCTGCTTCAGTTTCTGCCTCTAGGTCCCTAACTCGAGTTCCTGACCTGGCCTCCCTTCAGGATTGCCTGGTATCAGAACTGCAAGCCACAGAAGCTCTTCCCTCCTGCGTTGCTCTAAGTCGTGATATCCTATCACAGAAATAGTAAGCAAATTCTAGCAGCTGCTCAGAACAGACTTGACCATCTTACCCTCCTGCCTCAGTTTCCTGGGTGCAGGCAGTATAGACCTACAACTTCTACTTATGACTCCCGAAGTGTAACACTGAATGGAAGAAAACCAAAGCACAGAACCCTAGGGGTAACACACTGCAGTGCACACTAGTGGGAAGACACAGAAGTTTCTGGAAAGGAGCTCTTGGAAGTGATGGCTGTAATGGTGTTCTGCCAGAGAGCTAGACAGCTAGAGAACAGGGCGACAGGGAGCACGTCCACTGTCAACTTAACAAAAAGATTGATTTATTTCTATTTTGTGTGCCTTTGTTTTACGTATGTGCACTACACATGTGCAGTGCCTGAGGGGGCAGAGAAGGGCACCAAATCCTCTGGAACTAGAGTTAAAGAAGGCTGGAAGCCTCCGTGTGCATACTGGGACTCAGGCTAGGGTCCCGTGGAAGAGCTGTCGGTGCTCTTAACCACTGAGCCATCTCTCCATCTCTGCTGTCAACTGTTGTGTGTGTGACCTTAGTTTGTGAATTCCTTCCTTCCTCCCTTCCTCTCTCTCTCCTTCCTTTTTTTAAAAATAGGGTTTCAATTAGACCCTATTTTGATTATCTCATTTAGACATATATTTTCAATTAATTAAAATAACACAAATAGAATATGTTTTGTTCTTGTTTTTTTTTTGTTTTGTTTTGTTTTGTTTTTGAGACAGAACCTCAAACTTGCAATCCTCCATCACAGGCAGGTGTCATCATGCCCGGGTCTCTGCCTTGTGTTTGCTTCTTTCAGGACCTGGTACATGACTTACAAGGCCCAGTGCAAAATGAGAACTCAGAGTCCCCTGTGCAAAAAACCCTGTAATGTAATCCCAGCATTTGGGAGGGGGAGGCAGGAGGACCTGGAAGGTGGTCATTGACTGCAAAGTGAGTTTGAATGCTAAGCATTTCAAGACGGTCAAAGCAGAACATTTAAACAGGGTGGGGTCCCATGTGAGTGCAGAGCCCACAAGCTCAAGATGCTGGCCCAGACCCCTGAGTGCCACTTCAAAACCACCACCTTTCTCCACACGGCTTATTACATGCCCATGAAGAAAGAACTTCCTGGTGACTTGCTTTGGTAAGCTGTTCTTGAGCTTTTCCACCCAAGCTGGCTCTTATACACTTCAAAAGATTTAATTATTTAATATGCGTGTGGAAATACCATAGCACGGATGTGGAGGTCAGAGGACAGCTTGTGGGAGTCAGTCCTCTCCTCCCACCACGTGAGTTGAAGTCAGGCCCTCAGGATTGGCAGCAAGCACCTTCAGCTGCTGAGCCGTCTTGCCTGTCCCACAGTTTTATTAAAACTGTTTGTCACATGTTCCTCCTGGGCTCTCTGTGCCCTCCCTCTGACTCTCTTCCAGGTTCCAGCTCTTCGATGTAAATGCAGAGAATTCTCGGGTGCCGAGAAGTCCCCTTCCTAGTCTGTGTCCACCCATTGCCACCATTTCGCATACCGTGTGCTCTCTCTGCACACCCGACAGCTCTCAGGTTCTGCAGCTCCCGCTAGTTCTCGTGTAGATCTGTCGACAGCAGGGATCTACTCAGCCCAGCTGCTCAGTGCTATGCTTTCCTTTCTCCTGGAATTTCCAAGCTGCCACAAAGCCAAGCTCCTGTTCTCGATGGGCTTAGCTCCCGCTAAGCACGGTCAACGTAGTGACAGTGTTCTCTTTCCCCTGTTCATCCCTGAGCCCTGTGTAGCACCCTTGGTAATTCCTTAGCCTCCCCCGTTGCCAGCCAGTGATTTGTTCCTATGAAATCCACTTCACGCAAGATTCCCGAACTTCTTTGCTAGGCTACACATCCTATTCTGTGCCCTTCGCTTGGTACTCCACACAGTTCATAGAACTGTAACTAATTAATCATTTGCATGATTCCATCTTTTCCATGGGTGCAGACGTTTTCTGAATTGTTTCTAGCGCACAGTAGTAGATTATCAATGAATACTTGTTACACAAATAAATAGAAACCCACTGTAGAACTGTGTTGCTTGTTAATTCGGTGTCTATGCAATAGTTCCAGTAGGGGGCAGCAGAACATAAGCAATGGAAGGTGTTCTGGCCAAGTCTTCAAAGGGTGACCTTAGACAAATCGTGTAACCTTCCTGGGCCTCTTCACTCCTCTGGAAAGGAAGACTAATACTCCTTCCCTTGGATCAGATGAAAGGCACAGCTATAAAGGGGATGCCAAGAGGTACAAGCAGACGACAGTGTCCGCAGCATCAGTTAGGAGAGGACGTGGGCAAGAAGACTGAGCCCGCTGTGAGCAGGGACTGGACAGATTAGCAAGAGTGGAAAATTAAAACTCACTAGGAGACTGGCCTACACCCAGAGCCAGCCTGAAGCCAAGCTGTGAGGTCAGTCCAGTGTGTTCTTGTCACAAGTCCTTCCCCGCTGAACATCCCCAGCGCCCTTCTGCAGCAGTCTCCGTCCCGTGTCCTCTCCTGTCCGGCGCTACTCTACTCTATAGGTCTGCCTTTCCCCTTTCTCCCATCATGCCTCCCTGTGCTCCATCCCATCAGAGGCCTGCTGACCACCATCGCGACGGTTACCAGTTAGCCTGACATCCTGAGTGGCAAAGCATGTTTTCTCATCATTCCCAATGGAGCGGGAGCTGGACCATCCCCAGAGAAAAGGGGTAACCAGAGCAGACGGGAAAAAATGTCAGCAGATGAGAATTCAGGTCCTGTGGGAGGTGAGGAAAGAACTAGCTAACAGTGATGAAGGCAGTCCTAAAATTATACTAAAATAAAATAATCCCCCACCCGCAGCCCCCAGGAGAGGTTGCTTCCTCGTGATATGAGGGGACAGCCCGTTAATCATATCAAGTGGAAGTCTGTGTTTGGGAAATACAGTGCATTCCTGACAAATACGTTAGGACCACGTAAGCCATCACAGTAAAAATGTAGAAGACATCACTCTCCAAAAACATCCGCTAGCATGTGAGCCCACGCCTCCCTCTCGCCTCATGCCCTGGCCACACCCTGGCCTTCCTAACTCTGCCTCCCCTAGCCTGTCAGAGAATGACAGTGTGGAATTGGAGGCTTGGCTTCTTTCACTTGACATAATGGAGGTTTTGGCCCTTTTAAAAAATAACTTTTGAAGTTGGCACATAAAGCAATGGGATTGCCTACGGCATCATCTACACTCTGGGTCATTCTATTCTGTTCTGATTTGTTTCTCTTCCCCACTGCCTTCCCTTGCCCTCCTCACTGTCCCCTTCCTCCTTCCAATTGCCCCTCCCTTCTGCTTCCAAGCCAACATATTCCAGTGCCCTCTCATTTCTGCCCTCCTCTCTTTTAAACACAATTTTTCTTATCTTTATTTTAAGAGCATGGGTGTTTTGCCTAAATGTACATTGGTGTACTGTTTGTGTGCAGTGCCGGTGGAGGCCAGAACAGGGTGTGTGATCCTCTGGAACAGGAGTTCGAGACAGTTGTCAGTCACCGGAGTGTGCTGGGAACCAGGCCCTCTGAGAGAGCAAATGCTCTTAACCACGGAGCCATCCAGTCTCCCCATTCTATTATGGTCCCCTTTTTAGCTCTCTCCCTCCCCACCCCCACCCGCAACACACACGCGTGCACACACACACATACACCACACACACACAGACACACACGCGGGCATGCACACACACATACACCACATACACACCACACACACACACACACACACACACACACACACACACACACTGAGATCTAGGTTCCACATATGGGACAACCAGAAAGTGTTTGTAATTTTGAATCCGGTTTATTTCACTTAACATAAGGATTTACATTTCTTCCATTTTCCTGCAAATGTCCTGATTTCATTTTTCTTTACTTGATTGATTCTGTGATTGCTCTTTTATTTAATAAATTTCACCCTAATCTTTATTGTTTCTTGCCATCGCCTGCTCTTGGGTTTGACTCACTCTCATTTCTCGGAGCCTTTAGGATCATCGTACCATTTCCTCCAGATCCCCTCAGCCCTTTGACATCAGCACCCACTCACAGCTTTACTTCTCTGAGAGCCATCTTAGCTGCGCCCCAAAGGTTCTACTAAGTTATTCTTTCATTTTCCAATTTTTAAAATTTCTCCTTAATTTTTTCATATTTCTTCTTTAAAAAAGTATTGAAGCTGGGCGGTGGTAGCGCACGCCTTTAATCTCAGCACTTAGGAGGCAGAGGCAGGCGGATCTCTGTGAGTTCAAGGCCAGCCTGGTCTACAGAGCAAGTTTCAGGACAGTCAGAGCTGTTACACAGAGAAACCCTGTGTTGAAAAAGAACTGTATTGATTATTAATAGAAAAAATACATCTTTAAAAAAAGACATGCCTGTTTTTCTTCAGAACCAAAAGCAATCAAGTAAAGTATCACATTCTTAAAATAAAAAGGATATTTCTTTTTCTTTCTTTTTTGAGACAGGGTCTCATTATATAGCCCTGCTGGCCTGCAACTTGTTACATAGACCACGATGGACTTTGCCTTCTGAGTGAGTGTTGGGATTAAAGGCTGCGCCACCACACTCGTCTTTCCTAAATAGGCATTTTAATAAATGCCAAGGCCAGTAAAGAGCACTTGCAGGGCTGTAGGCTGTTAAGTCTCTTGCAGATTTGGAAGCTAGATGGTTGTCTCTAGAAATACGTGGGGATGTGTTTCCAGAGGTCAGAACTTGAAGTGTTTGCCTACATTTAATCATGCGAAGCAACCAGTTGCATTACTGAATTGCTCTGTCAGAAAATGATATTAAATTAACTTTCATTCTCTTTCTCCCCTACCCCCACTGTCCGGTCTCTGGAGTGCTCGCGGCCATCTGAAATCCCCAAACTGACTCACTTGCAAGAGCCTGAAATAAGACAGCGAGAGACAGATTTAAGGAAATTAAGAAACAAAAAAAAATGTAGAACTTTTGTTTTGCAGGGAGGAACACACATATTGAAAAATGAGAGATGAGGAAAGAGAGGGTTTTGTTTCTTGGAAAGGGTGGCAAAGTTGTGAAAGGAAAAATAAAAGTCAATAGCGACGGGAAGAGAATTGTTGAGGAGAGCAGAAGTGTCCCAGCACTCGAGAGGCAGAAGCAGGTGGATTTCTGTCAGTTCAGGTTTGAGTCCAGCCTGGTCTAACCAACGTTACAAAATGAGACCTTGTCAAACAAAACAACCACAACCACAACAAAACCAGAAGTGTTTCACAGATTTGATAAGACTCTGTGATGTGTGGAACGTGAGGACCTTCTTCTCGGGTTTCCACAAGGTAAAATGCCTGCCCCCCGCCAGCAAATTTCATCTATTTAGGGGCCATAGAGAATTCCTGAGCACAACGAGGGCAGGGAAGAGAGAAGCTACTCCTGGCAGGGCTGGCGCCGGCGGACTCACAATAGTGTCAGTCAAGCAAGGAGAGACTCAGGGAAGTCGAGTTTTGATTCCTTGACACTGGATATGAGGACAACACCTGCTGGGAACCGAGAATGACAGTGACTTCCGGGAATGAGGATGAGACGGTCCTCGAGCTGCACAAACTTGTTGGATGTATCAACAAATGTTAAGAGAGAACCTGAGAGAAAAGTAGCTCTATGATCATAAGATTATATATACAGGTGAGGGATTAGCCAGGTGTGGTGCACGCGCCTTAAATCCTGGCACTCAGGGAGCAGAGACAGGCGGATCTCTGTGAGTTTGAGGCCAGCCTGGGCTACACCGTGATTTTTTAGTACTGCCAGGGATACCTTGTGAGATGCTGTCTCAAATAAAATAGAGTATGTGAGGGCCACTATTGATTGAGAGGAATGATTTTTTTCTCCAAAGGTTTCCCGTTCATTCCGTCACGCAGCATTTATGGTCTAAATCGCTGGCACTCTCCCAGGTGCTATGGCTGCAGATGAACAACGTGCCACCTAGAGGGGAGGTCATTAACTATCACCTGTGGACTCTAGTGTAGCCCGCCAGCGCTCTTAGTCTAGGTTCACTTCCCACGCAATCTGTAGTCACTGTAGCCACGCTAGACATTGCGGCTGTGGGGGGAACTGCCCTCCCCCTCCTCCTTTCCCTTCTCCTCTGCCTCCTCCCCTCTCTCCCTCCTCCTTCCCCTCCCCCTCCTCCTGTGTGATCTCTGAATATTGGTGCGCCTGTGCCGTAGTGCTAGATGGGGTCCAGAGAACTAGCCCTGATGTTGGTTCCGGTCTTTCTTTCTTTCTTTCTTTCTTTCTTTCTTTCTTTCTTTCTTTCTTTCTTTCTTTCTCTCTTTCTCTCTTTCTTTCTTTCTTTCTTGATGATTTTATTTTATTTTTTTAATATTTACTTATTATGTATACAATATTCTGTCTGTGTGTATGCCTACAGGCCAGAAAAGGGCACCAGACCTCATTACAGATGGTTGTGAGCCACCATATGGTTGCTGGGAATTGAACTCAGGACCTTTGGAAGAGCAGGCAATGCTCTTAACCACTGAGCCATCTCTCCAGCCTGGTTCCAGTCTTTCATCATGTGTGAGACACTGTCTGATTTTTTTGTTTGTTGTTTTGGTTTTTGTTGTTGCTGTTTTTTTGCTGCTGTGCGCACCAGGCTAGCTGGCCCACGAGTTTCTGAAAATGCTCCTTTCTCCATACCCCCACCTCCCCATAGGGACACTGAAATCCCAGATGCATGCTATTGTGCCTAGCTTTACATGGGTCCTGGGGATTCGAACTCAGGCCCTCAGGCTTGCATAGCAGGTGTGTGCTCACTGTACCATCTCCCTAGCCCTCCTGTCTCTCTTCCTTGGTGCTGTTACATCAGCTCAGAATCTACTCGCTATTCGACAAATGTGTGCCAAATGAACCCTTTTCTTGTGCTAGACAAGAAGAACAGAGATCTGAGCGTATGAGGAGCGTGCAGTAGCTCCCCCTCTTTCCCCGCAGAAACAGATTCTCTTCAAGCCCTGGTGAGGTCCATGGCCTGTGTGGCTTCCTGGGATTCTTTCTCTGGGGAAGGCAGCTAAAATCGCTTTGCATCTTTGTAGTTGTTTTATATACTTCTCCCTCTAGATTAGGAGCGCCTCCACGGGGATCTTGTTTTACCCATTTCTACCTTGCCTACGAGCAGTTAGCAGGATGCTTAGCATAACATAGACACCAACATTAGTGCAATAAACCGGAAACCTGAGACACGCTGGGTGTGGTGGCGCACACCTTGAGTCCCAGCACTCAGGAGGCAGAGGCAGGTGGGTCTCTGAGTTTGAGGCCAGTATAGTCCACAGAGCAAGTGACAGGCCAGTCAGGGCTACACAGTGAAACCTTGCGGTGGTAGTTTAAATGTCATTGGCCCCCACAAGCACATAGGAAATGGCTCTATTGGGAGGTGTGACTTTGTTGGAGTAGGTGTGGCTTTGATGGAGTAGGTGTGGCTTTGTTGGAAGAAGTGTGTCACTGTGGAGAGGAGGGCCTTTGAGGTCGATTACATATTCAAGCCACACTCAGTGTCTCAGACCACTTCCTGTTGCATGTGAGTCAGATGCAGGACTCTCAGCTACTTCTCTAGTACCATGTCTTCCTGCATGCTACCATGATGATAAATGGACTAAACTCTGAAAATGTAAACCACCCCATTAGATGTTTTTCCTTTTTTTTTTTTTCTCTGTGGCTTTGGAGCCTGTCCTGCTCTGTAAACCAGGCTGGTCTTGAACTCACAGAGATCCGCCTGCCTCTGCCTGGGATTAAAGGCATGCACCACCAACGCCCGGCCCTGTTTTTCCTTTCTAAGAGTTGGGGTGGGCACAGTGTCTCTTCACAACAGTAGAAACTCTGACTAAGACACATTTCTTAAAAAAAGAGAGGATAAAGAATAAAAAGAATGGGCTACAGGTGTCTAGATCATAGGTTACCTGGCAGATGTGTACAACGGAGACCCTCAAGTTTAATGTTAAGTGGGGACTACGGGTTCTGGCCACCCAGAAGAAGACTTCAGAATACTCTTGGGAGTCACTTGTTTAAATGTGCTCCAGATTTGTTTATTTCTCATGTAAACGCCAATTGGGCTTCCAGTAGTTTGACTGCCAGGACTCAGATCTAAGGCAAACATCCTGAGGTTATTCTCTGACGATGGAGGAACATCAAGGACCATTAAGAATCTGCCCAAAGGTCAGCCGTCCAGAGTTAGGAGCTAGAGTCCTGGCTATTGGAGCTGACCATGTCTTAGAAACCACAGGCTCCTTCCCACAGAGCAGTAGTGACTGCACCACGGTCACACAGCCATGAGAGCTGCTCGGGAGTGTCTGCTGAGTTTCCAGTCACTCTTCTCAAGAAAGTGAGGGACCAGGCCTTCTTCCTGAGCTGCCGAAAAGACTCATCCAGGTTTCTGATCCTATACCTCCAGCTTCTGGACGGACACCAAAGCTCTGAGAACCCTTCTGCAATCATTTGCCGGTACACACATCTCCATGGTACTCAAAGATAATGGAACCTTTTTTAATAGGTGGGGCTGTAGTGGGAGGTGACCTGGCTATGACGTGGATGGGAAGGGACTCAGACCAGTCTCAAGGAGTGAGTTAGGCTGTGCAGGCGTGGGTTAGTTCCCGTGAGAACAGCGTTCTGGAAGAGAGTCCTTTCCTGTCGCTTGCTCTCTGCCTCTGGGAGATCTCTTCCATACACACTCCTGCCATGGGCGGCCATCTACCGCGTCATGGCGCAGTCAGGAGGACCAGCCTTACCCGAGAATGTACACACGTGGATGAGGCTGCAGGATCTGGAACTTTCAGCCCCCAGAACTGTGAGCTAAGTAAACCTCTTTTCCTTACAAATTACCCAGCCATAGAGATTTTGTTATAACATCACAAAAGGAATCAAGACACACTCAAAATAATCTTATTACATCTACAACTTAGGATTCTTGGCATATTCCATAGCAAGATATAGCAGCAGTAGTCTGTATTGTTTTTATCTTTAGCGAATATGAGCCGTTGTTCATGCTATGGCATTTATTTGTAACTGTTCATGTAGACATATTTTTTTTCAATTCTCTGGGGTAAATACAAAGAGTGAAGTTGTTGATTCATATAATAGGTATATATTTAACTTTTTTTTTCTGAGACAGAGTCTTACTATGTAGCCCAGTCATATACCTTTTAGAAGAACAGTCTCTGTAATCCTGAATGCCCTGGATCTTGTTATGTAGATCAGACTGGCCTCAAACTCGCAGGGATCCTCCTGCCTCTGCTGGGATCAAAGGTGTACACACTCTTTCCGGGGCTGTCATATTTTCTGTTATGATTAGGCAGGTGTGTGGTCTTCAACCTTTCCACTTTCTTACCAACGTATCTACTTTAAAATTGCAGCAAGCTACATCACATGGACTCGGTTGGCCTTTCCTCAATAAGTCATGAGGTCAAGTGCTGTTTCATGAGCTTATTAGCCATTGGGGTGTGGGTGTGTACATTTTTTTTTTTTTTTGAGAAGTGACTGCTCAAATTCTCTGCTCCATTTTTTCATCCCTGAGATAGGGTGTCACTACGCAGCTGTGGCCGGCCTGGGACTTGCTCTGCAGAGCAGACTGGACTTGAGCTAACAGAGAAGCAGCGGGGACCCCCTGAAGGCTGGGGATAAAGGTATGAGCGTCCACTCCCAGCAAAGCCCTTCGGCCATTCCTCTCTTTAAGGATTTATTTTAAATTCTCTCTCTTTGTGTCTTGTGGATATGAACACAACCACAAATCCTGTCCTCCCCTAGATTTCCCTGAGTCCCTCAGTTTTAGGAGAACACAGTGCATGACTTTAAAGCCCTGTCCAGCCACTCTCTTTATTGCTGGTCGCATGTTTCCTAAGGGGAGTAAAATGTATCTTTCTGAAATTTAAAAAAAAAATTATTGTTGTGTATGGACAATATATGTGTGAGAGTGTGGGTGGGCCACAGAGCATGCGTGGAGGCCATAGGACATCTTGGTGCAGTGGCTCTCTCCTTCTTCCTTTTATGTGGGTTTCAAAATGGATCTCAGATGTGGCAAGCACCTTTACCCGCTGAGCCCTCTTGCCACCTGAGACTATGTATCTTAGGAGACCTCACTGAGTTTTAAATGACAAATCCACATTAAAGAACTATCAAAATTGTAAACAGCATATAAATGACAGCCAGAACTGTAAATCACAAAGCGTCTGTATCTGTGTGTGCCTTCCTCTAACCTATGTTCCCTTAGGACATCTGTCTGTGTTGAGCTTATCCTTATGTCTTTTCTTCCTGCCTTAATCATCTTGTATCTTCCAATGCACACAGCATGAAATCTGTGTATGTACATTTATTGGGCATGTAAATAAATTGATAATGACGATAGTGGATGAAGCTCAGAAAATAAAGCTAGTGACTACTGGCCCAGCCATGAGAGAGTGATCTAGTCAAGAATGGCATGACAGGAGGCAGGACCATCCTTACCAATGCCTGCTAGACAGTAGTGAGCGCTTGTGTGTGTGTGTGTGTGTGTGTGTGTGTGTGTGTGTATGCATGTGTCCTATTCAAGAAGAATAGAAAATTTAAAAAAAGATACAAACTTTTCAAATCTGTGTGTGTTTTTAGTTGCTGTGTATAAGATGAATTGGAACAAAGAAAAACTTGCGGACAAGGGAGCATTTAGGACGAAGCTATTGCATGGTCTAGTCAAAAAAGACTGAACATTTCTCAATTGAGGAAGAGAGGGGTAGGGAGACATAGACTAGGGGATGGGCACACACACACGTGTGTTTTGTTTTGCGTTTTCTGGAAGCAGAGGCTGAGAGAGAGTTGGAGATGCAGGATATTTACTGGAGGAGGAAGCAGAATAAAATTAAGGGGGAAAAACCTGCTTTGTAGATCCCACACAGGCCCAGCCAACCTGGTAGGGAACTCTGGAGTAATTGGACACGGCTTGAAGTTAATACTTCTGCTGTACTCAGTCACAAGAGGAGGACAATCACAGGACAGCCATGCCCTTGCACTGGACTCTTCTCTGCAGCTGAGGTGGTCACCTGGGAACTGAAGGAGTCAACGACCCCTGCTGGCTACACTCCCGGAAGGTGAGCAGCAAGCCTCTCCCCGAGGTTGAACTCAGTGACACACCTGTGTGTCTCTCAGAGCGAAAGGCAGGAAGGAGAGAAAGGAGCCTATAGAGTTTGTATTTTATAGGTGAGAATAAGGAAAATAAGTGAATAAGGCTTACCACTGAGGTCTCTACACAGATACTATGTGAATGTATTTCTTTTACCTATTAACATATATTTAAATAACAGGAGAGAGAAGGGAGAGGAAAAGGTTGAAAAAATGGTTTTTCATATGTTAAAACTGAATATGCTCAAGATATTAAGGTGGAGATCATGTTCAAAGGAAACTGGGTACAGTAGGCATGCTTATATAATCTACAACCTGGGGGACTGAGGGAGGAGGATCACAGGTTCAGGGCCAGCCTGGCCTACGTAGAGAGACCCTGTATAAAACAAAACATAGAAGAAGCCAGTATAGGAGTGGGATTGCTGCTCAGTGTCAGGAGCCTGCCTAGCCTTTGTGAAGCCTTGGAGTCGCCCCCCTGGGGGGAAATGTGGGGTTTGGAGAGGTAGCCATCGCTGTATCCATGGACCACACATGCGTTATCGCACTTGTATTAGTTTATCCGGTACCCATAGTGTCTGCCTGAGGTAGGTGCCTGAGGTGTATAGCTTGTTATCCCTTTAAGGAAGAAAGATTTGGAAAAGCTAAATTTTCTCCTGGCTCCAAGATTTAAAACAGAAATCTGATTTTTAAAATGTTCTTAAAGCTGAGTGGTGGTGGGGCACACCCTTAATCCAGCACTCAGGAGGCAGAGGCAGGTGGATCTCTGTGAGTTTTAGGCCAGCCTGGTCTACAGAGTGACATCCAGGATAGATTCCAAAGCTATACAGAGAAACCTTGTCTCAAATAAATAAATAGATAAATAAATAAATAAATGTATGTCAGTCTCTGTGTGTGTGTGTGCACGCGCGCTCCTCCAGAGGCCAGCAGAGGGCACCAGAGTCCCTGCATCTGTGAGTGAAATCCTGCTATCTTGGGTGCTGGGAACCCAGCTCTGGTCCTCTATGAGAGCAGGAAGCTCTCTTAACTGCTGAGTCATCTCTCCAGCTCCAAACACATGCTTCCTGCTCCACAGAAACCACAAGGAATAGATATTTGAAGCTCTGGAAGTCAGTCCATGGTTTTAAAAAAAATGGAAGGAAGACAACATCTCCAAAGTGAACGGAGCAAAGGGGTTGAAAGGAGTTCCAGAATAGTTTCACAAATTACAGAAGGAAGGGTAATAGAGAGTTTCCAGCTCACAGAGTCAAATGAAGTACACATTATGGAGGATTATCATGACAATGACAGTTATGGTGATCTCTGACACTTCATAGAGGGGCCACACCACTGGTTACCGAGTGATTGACAGGTGAGGAAGTAGGACAAAGGATATAAGTTATTTTTTTCAGAAGTTTTAATAAAATAGAGGAAATAATTATACCTTTTACATAAATAAGAAGTTTAATATTTAATTAGCTATTAACTCATTCTCCCATATTGTTTGGTCTTACAATTATGACATTTCCCTGGTTCTTTCAGACCAGTGTCCCTTCCCAAGCTGGACACACCTGGACACATTAAATGTGGCTACAGGCACCTCATTTTATTTATTTAGATGTTTGGTCTGCCTATAGTGAATCTGCCTTTGCAGGGCGGTCACAGACACCCCAAGTCTATCGTCTGATTTCCACAGCTAGGCACCCCTTCTCAGACCACTTAAAGCATGCATGCTCTCAAGTCCTTCGCAAACCAGTTGCTTCATCTTCAAACCCTCCTTACATCCCTTCCTCAAACTCCTGGTTGGCAGATGCAGGAGAAAAGGGGAGTTGTTGCTCTAAACCTCCTGAGATGCGGTGGCCCACTGGGGGAGTCTGTTTGGCTTCATATGAGATGTGACCTTCCCTTACCAGCCCCCCCATCAGTCCACCTCTTTCTTCGAGGGGACTGGACAGTGATTAGCAACGCCGTCCACCTGTGCACAGGAAGATGCCCACGGCCACACCAGCAATTATGAAACAGCCCACCAGGATGCCCAGGACAAGTGACGTGTAAGAGCGGCCTGTTTGGCTTCCTGCAAAACAGGCAGAGGCTGAGTTTAAGAGCATATTCTCAAGAACTCCAGAGTTTGAGTTGAACCCCAAGACGTCCATACTTCAAAAGGAAGTCACCCAGTGACTTAAGCTATGCTCGTGGACCCTCCCCCAGTCTCCAGCTCCCTCCTTTTGCTGCACAAGGGATCTCTCATGTCCATTCCATCCACTTGCATAGAAGTTGCCCCCTCCCCCAACACACAGGCAGGGCCGGCCCAACCCCCCTCATACCTTTCATGTTTTGTGTGTTGATATGGTTCTCCACATATCGCACACACGTGTCCTGAAGAAATTCCTGCATTTCGTACCGAGTTCGATTGTAGGCATTAAGCTGCTTCAGGGTGAAGGTGACTGCTTCGGAGGACTCCTTGGAGCTTGACTTCCACAGGGCGTCTTTTGGCTGGAAGCTTACAAAGGGGTTCCCATTCACGGCCACATCGAAGAAGACTTGGGCTTCAGAGTTTTCCTCCGGCAGCTCGCAGCCCACGGAGCAAGTGACTGTGAGGGGAACTATGGAGAGGGGGGAGGGTCAGTTGTGTGCTTGCTTGAGAAGGTACCAGGCACTGGGGATGTTCACCCGGGGCAAAGGGAACATGAAAGGAAGAAGGGATTGTGGGCTTGAGGACACAAGGAAAGTGCTGGGATTAGATTGTTGGAGCCTGTCTAAAGAGGAACCAGGAGCCACGAAGAAAAAGCAAGACCCTGAGAAAAAGGGACGGAGAAGGGAAGTGATGGCTTCCCAGACAAGCCACTGAGTCTCTGAGAGACGTTGGGGCTGTGAGGAAGCTGTGGGTAGAGACCATCAGCACCAATGACAAGAGGTGGCCGGGGGTGGGGGCAAAGTGCTTCAGGCCGTGTGAAGAAAAGTACAGCCCACTGTGAGAGGAGTTGGCGGCGTCTTCAGTGAAACTTTGGGAGTCAGAGAGGATCAGAGACAGGGTCCCCCGGAAAGTCTGCTCTGATAGGTTACAGAGGCCAGAGGAGAACCTGATAGACTGTGTCTGTCTGTCTGTCTACTTCTACCGGATAGAGGTTTCTTATAGTTAGGACCTTTGCTCTTCTCCTAACCCCACAGAACCGTTTCCAGTTTCCAAGGGTCGGGGCTATTCAGAGAAGCCCCACCCAAAGACCACGCCCACCCACCCCTCCCATTCACAAAGATCCGGCTCCCTAGAACTTAGCCTTATGCACCACAAGCCCCCTCAGACCCTCTCACCCTCCAGGGCTCGCACCACCCTCTACCCAGCACCCCCACTCACAGACTACGCTGCTCTTGCGCTCGCGATACACCAGCTGCACCAGGGTGTGGAATTGAGACAGGTAGAGCTGCAGCCTCTTCTCTGTGTTATTCCAGCTCTCGGGATCCTGCCAGGGTTGCAGCTGGAGGATGGTGACATTGTTGCCCGTGCCTTCCAGTGTGTGTGTCAGGAGTTTCCCCAGCGAGGCGTTGCCCTGATGTCTCACGTGTCCGGGGTCTCGGAAGTAGGAGATCTGGAGCATATGCAGGCCTTGGGAGCCTGGGGGAAGAGTCAGCGCAGCGTCAGGACCGCCAGCGAGGGAAGGGGTGGCTGACAGCGGAGATAATAACCCCTTACCCAGAGGCCTGCCGCCCATTTCTCAATCCTATAAAGTGCTCTCCCACCTGCCCTCCTATTTGATGCTCACAATAACCTTGTGAGGAGAGGACAGGGATTATTATCTTCGCTTTACAGATGAGGAAACTGAGGCCTCAGTTGGAGAAGGCGTCCCTCTGTGCCTTTGCCTCCTCCCTCACATGTCCAGCCTACCACACTCTGGCCTGTGGAAAAAAAAATTTCAATTCTAGCTCCAGTTCCCTCTCTCCTGGGCCTCTGTCATCTAGGCTCGGGTACCACGGAGACTAATTTCTCAATTTCATCTTTGTGTTTTGTTTTTCGAGACAGGATTTCTCTGGGTAGCCTGGGCTATCCTGGGGCTGGTCTTTTAGGTCAGGCTGGCCTCCAGCTAAGGGATCCACCTGTCTCTGCCTCCCTGTGCTGGGATTAAAGCACGTATGTACCACCACACTGGGCTCAGTTTCCTCCCCTCTTACTGGATCTCTTCCTGACCCAAAGCCCTTTAAAGCCCTCCAGTGACATGCCCTACCCGTCCCAAATAATAATAGCTAATGCCCATCAGGTGCTTGTTATGCCCTGGGCGCTGTTTTACACACATCATTAGCTTATGTATTCCTTCCTCCTAATGCCTTAATATGGTAGCTACTATTATTAACCCATGTGTTTGGGAATCTGAGGTTAAGATGGAGAAGCAAGCCAAGGTTTGACTACTGGCAGCTGCAGCCTCCTGGCCTCTGTCTGGAGTCATTGCTTCCTGCGTAGAACACCTGTCACCCGTCCACAGGACAGATCTTAAAGTCTGGTCCCAATTTGGGATCCACAGCAAGGGAACTGGCCCCAGCTGCATTTTCTGGCCAGTCTTAGTGTTGAGTTTTATTAAATGGCTTGGAGTTCCTCGTGCTGACTTTTGGCCACTGTGTGCAGAGCTGGTCAGGGTAGCTCTGCTGCCCTTGTTCTGCCTGACAAATTTCTACCCGTGTTTCATGTCGCAGCTCCATTGCCTTCTCCTTGCCTTTCCCAATGTTGCCAGCTTCCCTCTTTTTCACTTGGGTCTGAGCAGAGCGAGTTGCATAGGCATAGATTTCATGGGATTCCTAGCACTAGTGTCCAAACACATGGGACTCCTCCTGGGTTTGGTCATTTCTGCCTTCCATAGCCTGAAAGGGGCCTCGGCAATATTGGTGGCAGAGGAATGGCTAAATGACTTTGTAAATCACCGCCACCCCTGTGTTGCATTTGAGTTCTTTCTGTGTCTGCAAGTGTGGAGATGCTGCTGTGAGTACCCTTAGCAGCGATCCTGAACTGTTCTATTTTCCCCTCTGGAAGATCAGTGTGATAGCATTGCTCACCGCGGTGGATAGACGAGTCAACGTGTGTATTGAATACAGTAAGCAATCTGAATACTGCTAGTTAGTAGCTCCTCCGAGGGGGAGACTGAAACTACAGGGACGGGGGAGGGGCCGGCGACTTTTTCTGTTTAAGAACTTCCAGCAGCCTGATCCTTCTGGCCCTGGACTCTTCTCCCTCCCCTGGCCCACCTCACCAGCTACACCCCTGTGCGTAGCTTTCCTACCTCTCCATGTAACCCCCCAAACTTGTCTCAGTTCTCCTAGCGTTTTCTCTGCATCTCAGCTCTTCCTATCGCTCCCAGACTGACACTCTGCTCTCCCCATCTTCTCAGCTTCTCTACCGGTCCCTTCCACCAGCCTTCCCAAGTCCTGTCCAGAGAATTAACGACTTCCTCGTCTGCCTTTGGAACATAAAGCGATGCCCAGGACCTACCGTGCACGGTAGAGAGATCCTAGCAACTGTAGACATTCATGCGGCGCGCTTTGTTGTCCTACAATCTTGTCAAAGTTCCCAAATACACCAAATCCCCAGCACAATCCCAGGCAGGAGCTGCGTCCCTAACTCACCATCTTCCTGGTTACAAAAGACGCAGCCAGGCAGCAGCAGCAGCAGCAGCAGCAGCAGGGACAGCAAGTTCGTCAACATCCTGGAGCAGAAGTTCTGTGTCCCACCTGGGCCGGGGCAGGCTCGGGCTCCGCAGGCAGCAGATTAGGAAAGAGAGAAGAGGCTGTCCCGGAGGGGCGGTAGCTGAGCCGAGGATGGAGATCAGGGAATGCGTGGAGGAAGAGGGAGTCAAGCTTTTAAAGTGTTACTTCTATCTACCTCATTTCCTACTAGGGGGCCGGCTCGTCTCGGCCCCTCCCAGCCTTGGGCCCTCCTGCCTGGACCTGCCTGTTCCCTTCTCCTCCGGTTGCTTGCTTCCGAGGCTTGAGGACAAGCGGAAAAGGGGGAGAAGGGCTTGGTGAGAAGTCCGGCGGGCCGCTGAGTCAGGGGGGTGGGGCGTCTGCTTCGATGTTGCCTATTCCAAACATGTAGAGATCATTAGGTTACTGATGGGGAAACTGAGATCCGAAGAAATGTAGGGACTTGCCCAAAGTTTGTACGTCGTGATGACGACAGATTCAGGGTTGGAATTTAGCTTTCCAGGATAACTGCCTATATTTTTATCAGAAGTTTAAGTATGGGAATTACACAATCGGGAGGTTGGCTCTCAGAAATAGTCAGAGTGAGTATATAGGAGCTCATTGCTTGTAACAGAGATTTACTAATGATCCAGACAAATCTCAGCATCAAACTGGTCATAGTCATTTAGGACAATGACATCACAGTTAGCATGTTTGGTCTTTTTTTTTATGAAATAGAACAGAATAAGAAATTTTGTGTATCATTCTTAGTAAGCAATATTTCCTGAAACAGTGTTCACTTATATAAAGGCATTTTGGGTTTGTGCATTTTCTTCTTCTTCTTCTTCTTCTTCTTCTTCTTCTTCTTCTTCTTCTTCTTCTTCTTCTTCTTCTTCTTCTTCTTCTTCTTCTTTTCCTCCTCCTCCTCCTCCTCCTCCTCCTCTTCCTCCTCCTCTTATTCTTTTTAAGGCAGGGTTTCTCTGTGTAACCCTGGCTGTTCTGGAACTCATTCTATACAACCAGGTTGGCCTCGAAGTCACAGAGATCCACCTGTCTCTGCCTCCTGAGTAGTGGGATTAAAGGCGTGCACCACCACCGCCTGGCAGAAATTCACCTTTTGATAAATGCTTTTAGTATGTGTGGGATTTTCTCTGTAGTCCAGGCNCTTCTTCTTCTTCTTCTTCTTCTTCTTCTTCTTCTTCTTCTTCTTCTTCTTCTTCTTCCTAAAACAGAGTCTCACTATCTGTATCAAGTTGGTTTTGAACTCACAGAGATTCAGTTGTCCCTACCTCCTTGAGTGCTGGGATTAAAAACATGAGCCTCTGTGCCTGGCCTCTCATGCATTTTTTTAAGTTAGCATGCACAGTAGTAAGTTTCATTATGGCATTTTCATATATACATACATATATATATATGCACACACACTCTACATATGAGAGAAAACATGTGGGATTTGTCTTTCCAAATCTAGTGATTTCACTTAACAGGATGAATGACTTGCAATTCCATTTTCTTTCCTGTAAATATTACAATTTAATTTCCCCCTTTGGCTAAAGAGAATTCTATTTTACTTAGAAGCCACATTTTCTTTTTCTATTCATGTGTTGATGGTGTGCGTGCGGGTATGTTTCTGTGATGGGTTTTGGACAGCAGTATGAATGACATGCAGATCTTTTTTTGGGAAGCAAATAGATGGACTTAAAATCAGTCCCCCAGATTAGGAAAGTCCCTATGGTGAAATATGACTCAGAAGTAAAAGCAAAATCCAAAAATCTTCTCTTCAAAATTCCCACTTAATTTTTATATTGCTTAGAATCACTTGAAGTTGTATTACTTGTTTGTATGTTTGTTGTCTGAATTTCCCACCAAAATGCAAGCTCCTTGGGAAGAGAGGCTGTCCATCTTGTTCCATGCTGATCCAATGATTCATATCACACAGAAATACCAGCTAAAGGAATGACAGAATGAGGTCGTCGTGGTACACAGCTCTAGAAGTAAGCTATAGACCACTATATGCAGCTTAGAGCCATTTGTTCAGCTGTCAGCCACGCAACAACCAAGCACACCTGTTTCTGTGTGGGAGCAAATGAATCTGGAGGGATGTGCATTGGGTAGAACAATGGTTTATTTCCAGGGAGGGGAGGGAGGAAAAGAGGGAGAGAGAGAGAGAGAGAGAGAGAGAGAGAGAGAGAGAGAGAG
>NW_026067952.1:11404865-11462594 GCF_014885135.2 Alexandromys fortis
TTAGGAGCATTGCCTGCTCTTCCAAAGGTCCTGAGTTCAATTCCCAGCAACCACATGGTGGCTCACAACCATCTGTAATGGGGTCTGGTGCCCTCTTCTGGCCTGCAGGCATACACGCAGACAGAATATTGTATACATAATAAATAAATAAATAAATAAAAACAAATAAGTATAAAAATAATTGTTTTAAGTGGTTATTTTACATCTAGAATATGATCATACATTTCCTTCTTAATTAAAAACGAGAATTTTAAGTCATAGTCTAAGGCACACCCCACACTAGAATAATCTGTGGCGTGGGAAAGGGTGGCGAACAGGTGCATGGAGGGATCAATGAGACATTGATGGTGCAGCAGAAATCGCAAGCCAAATGCGTATCCCATGTCGTATTTATTTTAAAACACTGCTGTGCAGGTAATGCACTTCTAATTCTGTCCTCATCCCTTAACTATGTGTCTGTCCGTCTGTTCGAATGCACGGGAGGATGTCTGGAGGCTGGCTGTAGCTCTAGGTTGCCTCTCGGGAACAAGATTGGGTCAAGGGCCAATAGAGGGATTTTTAACTTTGTATTTTATATCCTTCTTGGTGTCACAGTGGAGTCTGGGACAAACCATGCTCTGTACAGGCTCGGGTTCTCTGAACTCAGTGCTCACCTCTCTGTTGATGCAGGTTCTCCAGCTCGTCATCTTCCTCCAGAGGGAAGAACAGGGGCCTCCAAGTGGAAGGACTTAAATTGTGACCAATTACATTGTCGTGAATTTTTAACAATGATCACAAACCGTCTTATATTTGAAGAACTAGTACTTCATGTCTGGAGAATTATGTTCTAAACACATCTATCCCTACCCGTAGAAGAGATACAACAAATGTTACTAAAATGACACTCACTTATCCTCGCTTGTAGCTCTCTCCGCTGTGTTGATCCCTGAATTAACAACATCGAATGAAAACGAAAACTGACTATTTCCCCATTTCTTTGCATTTCTGCTCACTTATGCCACATCTGCATGCATCTTAAACGATACATGGCATCTTCCACTTTGTGGAAACGACACTGGCATGCATTAGTCCTCTGCAACCTGCGCCTCTCGCTTGCGTAAAGGTACAGTCATTGTTACAGCTTTAATACATTCCATTTTTAGACATTCCATTTTTTGTGTGTCTGCTCACACGTGTACGTGTTTCTGTGTGCACACATGCACATATGTGTGGAGGCCAGAGGTAGATGGTTGGGTGTCTTCCTTAACTGCTCTCTATCTTATTCTTTTTCCTTTTAATGTGGATGTACGTGTGCATATGCGCATTCATGTTCACACATGTGTAGACACAAAAGAGTGTGAAAGGGAGCACGTGTGTACACACATATGCAGAAGCACAAGGCTGACGTCAGGGATCTACTTTGATCACCCTTCCACCTTATTCTTTGAGTCAGGGTCACTCAGTCACGGAGAACTGGAGGCCAGTGAGCCGGCTCAGCGTGTTAGCACCCTTGCCAGGATCCTGACCACCTGAGTTTGCTCCCAGAACCCATGTGGTAAAAGGAGAGACCAGATTGGCGTGCAGGAGCCTCCTCATCACTAAATGTACTTAATTTCTTTTGGACCCAGAGTTTGAATAAAGCTAGTCTCACTAGCCCGCTTGCTCCAGGGGTCACTGTATCCACCTTCAGAGGCTGGAGTTACAGGCGGGCCACGATGCCCACCTTCATTTACCTGGGTTCCGGGCGTCTGCGTTTTGACCGCTGAGCCATTTCCCCAGCCTTTCATCTTATTTTCTGAGATAGGGTCTCTCACTGAACCCAGAACTTACTGATTGGCAGGCCAGCAAGCGCATGATGCCTCCTGCCTCTGTCTCCAGTGGTGGGATGTCAAGTGCACAACGCTAGGCTGGGCTTTTGATGTGGGTGCTGGAGACCAGACTGAGGTTCCCATGATTGAAAGGCAGGGAGGGTTTTGACTGACCCATCTCCCTGTCCTGACATCTATGTTTATTGCGTGTTATGAAAGGTGCTAGCATGTACATTCATGTTCATGATCCCTTGTGTCTCGATGGGAGAGTTTGAGTAGCTGCACCTGGGCGTGGACTTGCTGAGTCACACGGTACGTGGTTTCCAATTTGGGTAGATACTGCCAAAATCTTTCACAAAGATGTGTGCTAATTTGCATTCCCAGCAGTGCGGAGTTCCCTGCTTCACATCGGTGCCAGCCCGTGGTAGCACCAGGTAGGTGGTGTAAAGCGCTTCGGTTTGGTTTGACTTTACGTTTGTTTCGCTGACTCCTAGTGAGCTCGCGAGTCTCTTTGCTTTACTTTTTGTCCTTTGAGGGTTGGAACAGTGCTTTGAGCTGGAAGGAAATGAACCTCACACCTCAACCACTATCCTCAGGCGGGAGCCAATTTGGGATGAGCGCGGATGTCAGCGGGATGGAGGCCCCGTCACCCTCCGCGGCCTGGGTTTCCCTAGATTTTAGAGCTCTTGACTTGGGCTAAAACAGGCCTCGTGGCTTTGACACTGAAAAGAACTTCAGGACAGGCAGGTGTGTGATGAAATGGAGATTTTATGCAATGGGTCATCATGTAGGCTTAAGTGAGAGGATCAGGAGACAGAGAGGTGCTCAGAGGAAAGTAAGACACAGCCCAGAAAATAGGCCCAGGCTTCTCCGAGAGCGGCAGAAGGGAAAATATACGCACGTGGCTCTGGGCTCCTCACTGGAGACTCACAGTTAATCTGTCTCAGTGTTAACTGTGTACACCGTTTTGGAGGCTCTCTCAAGTTACATCTCGAAAAATTGGTAAGTGATATGGCTCAGATAGTGGAGGTCCTTCCACACAGGCCTCCTGGCCTGAGTTAGAACACAGAACACGCACACATACACACACATACACATGCGTGCACACACACATACATGCATATGTGCACACACGCACGTGCACCACACGCACACACGCTAGTAAATAAATAATTTAAAATTGCTGAAGGCTCTTCCCTCCTCTCTCTTAAACATTTTATTTATTATTTCATATGTATGAATGCTTTGCCTACCTGTATCTATACATGCTGTGTGCTTGGCCGGTGCCTGTGGAGGCCAGAAGAGGGCACTGGATCCCCTGGAACTGTAGTTAAGAAAGGTTGTAAGTCACCCTGTAGGTTCTGGGAATCAAACCCAGGTCCCCTGGAAAAACAGTCAGTAACCACAGAGTCCTCTCTCTAACCCCCACCACCCTGCCTGCTTTTGTAAGTGGGATTACACTGGCTTTGGAGTGCTACTGATGGAATCAGAATCTGATAAGGTAAAGCCAGGAGCCACTAGTGTTGCGCAAGGCGGTTAGTACTTGTTCTTCCCGGAAAATAGGGTTTCTGGTGAGAGGCCTAGGAAATCACAGGTTTCTAGCTGGGGAGGGAGAAAGGCCTTGACAGCTGTCGGCTGGGCTTCAGCTCTTGCTTCAACCAATGACTAGATGAGGGGCTCCTCTCCCCTCATGCCCCCCAAATTTCCCCTGCCTTTGATGTAAGCAACTGGAGTTCAGCTGGAGGCACATCTTCCACAGTGCACAGAGGGCTGTCCCACCAAGCTCAGACCCGTCACAGATGCCGGTGGCAGAGCAATGGCTGTTTTCCAAGCACCGTCCTTACACATCAGAGCCCTGGAAGCGAAGCAGCGAGACTGCGCTAGGAATTCTCATTGCTAGCATCCATTTATCCCTATCCACAAAGAGTGTCCAGTCTTTCCGTAAATAACTATCCGAATGCCAGTTTTATGAGGTAGGTTTCATCAGGGCTAGCAATTTGCTAAAAGAATCAGGTTCAGAAGAGTTAAATGACTTACCTCAGGTTACACAGCAAAAATCATCATCGGAACTTTTTTCTTTATGATGCCAAAGTTTATTAATTTAATCTCCATACAGTAATCTGAAAAGTTTTTAGTGCATGCGCTTGTATGCACGTCTGGGGTGTGCACGTACTTGTGTGTGTGCGTGCGCATACACATGTGTATCCTCAGGAATACTGTCTACCTTTGCAGTGGTTGGAAGAAAATGGCCCCCAAAGGGAGTGACACTACCAGGAGGTGTGGCCATGTTGGAAGAAGTGTGTCACTGTGGGGGTGGGCTTTGAGGTCTCCTCTGCTCAAGCTGATTCTATATTTTCACTGTGGAATATGCGATCAAATGCAGGCCATCAGGTTTGCCTGGCCATCGCTTGCTCATCAGCCCCTGTCTACCTCCTTTGAGACAGGGCCCATCATTGGCTTGGAGGAACCCTCCTGTTTCTGTACCTGGTGCCATGACATTTCAGTATGGGTGCTGGACATTGAGCTCAGTTCCTCATGCTCGAAAGGCAAACAGTTTCCCAGCTCTCACACACACCCAGCACACACACCCCTACACACACACACACACACACACACACACACAGCCCTCAAAAATATATTGGTCCGTACATTTCTAAGCACATACTCACCTGCCTCTGACATTCTTCAGTGTTTAATGTACGCTTCGGTTTCTAGCTTAGCCTGCGCTCACTTCCTCTGGGGAAGCCAAGGTCACTGTCCTCTATTTACTCACAGACGGGACGGCTGGCGCAGAAGGTCACACTACTTGGGAACTAAAAGAAGAATTTGAACTCAAAGACGATGAGCTTGGGGCTGAGGGGGGAGAAAGTGGAAGGGTAGGGTAGAGAGCTGACGATCTGAGAAGACTCAATTGAGAAGTTTTCCATCTAAATTCAGAAACGCTGCCTTCGGAGTGGAGCGGCTGAAGAACTGCACGCATAGTGGGCTCTGGGCCAGCAGCCAGATTTGCCTGGAATCTGGAAAATAGGGGTCTCAGTGAGCGAAGGGAAGGGAAGGAAGCAAGTGGTAGTGTTTCTCACCCCGGAGAGCACATGTTGGGGAAAGATAAGGGAAACAGGAAACGGGCTGGGGCCAGTGCTGGTGTAGCCCCAGTGGGTGAGGAGAGCCCCTGCCAAGGCTGGGCTGTGTGCCCAGCTATACTTCAGAGAATCCACTCCCCCTTCCCTGTGACCTGAAGATAGACCGGACCCGACCTGGCTCAACTCCACAACAAGAGTGTGACCTCTACAGAGACAATGCCCACCCCACTTCCCCAGGCTCCTGGACCACTAACAACACGAAGTTTGCAATGCCCAGACGCTGTGAGTGAGGACAGCATTTGTGCTGAGTCTCACTAAACACTCCCACCTCCCCTCACCCTTGCAAAAAAGGCTGGAGAAGCAGCTGGGGAACTCCCATTTTACAGATAAGGTCACAGGCCTGAGCTGCGGAGCAGGTGAGCCAGCTGGACTCCCAAACCTGCGAGCCCACACCAGGCGACGAGACGGGAGCCAGGCTTTGCGGGCAGCCAGGGGAACTGTGGTTGGAAAAGAATGGAAGTTAGTTGTGAATGAAGTATGATTTCCTGAAGGGAAGGCAGAGAAATAGATGGAAGTCTTAGTCAGGACGTTCTCTGTAGGCACCTCTCGCGGACACGTGAACAGATGGCCGGAGGTCAGCGTAACTCCAGCTCTGCTAGCCCCAGTGATTGGCAGGTACCTGATGGTGTCAATGTGACTTCCGCCTATCCAGCCTTATCTTTCCTCAGATTCCTGCCAGCCAAACTCACTCCCCCTGGTTTCCTGAGCACAGAATGCAGGCATGTTACCTTCTTACGTTCTTTAATCATATTTTTAGATAGCTGGACGTCCCTAACTCTGTGTTCCTGATTAGCTCATTTCTCATAAACTCAAACAGCCACACACATACTCCCAACTTTAAAAAATAAGTACAAATTTAATAAATAATTAAATACAGTAAAGATATGAGCTACCTAAGGGGGGAAAAAACTAACAAAGTTTGGTTAAGGTTTAGAAATAAAGTTATAGAATTCTGAGTGATGTCAAAGAAATTGTAGGAAAAGAAAAGACAGACACACACTATCCTGTGATTGGATGGTTTAATACCATGAAGATATCTATTCTCCCCAAAGCCGCTACTACAATGCCAAGATAATCGACAAACTAAATGTAACGCCATCAAAAGCCCACCAGCCTCTTAAAATGACTCCAAACTTACTGTACCAACCTGAAGAGCTCTTGAGGTTCAAAGCGGCCCCTAAGCTGTGAACACTAATTCTAAAACTATATGAATGGCGCGAGCTAGCAGGTCACTGGTGGCAGGAGAGAGGAGTGCCATACAGGATGGATATGTCACTCAAAGTCAGCCAGAGATGGCACTGCAGATTGGCGAGGAAAAGCAAACTTGGAACGAGCGGTACCGGGACAATGAGTAACAGGCAAGAGAAGCTGGTCTTTGTGTTGGTACTGTCTTGCTATGTAACCCAGGCTGGCCCCTAGCTCAGGACCCTCCTGTCTTTGTTGGCAGAGCGTTGGCCCACAGGTGTGCCCCACTGTGGACGGAAAAGAAGCTAATCTTGATCTCTGCTACACAGCATGTGTCTAAGGGGAAAGACAAAACCATACAGTTTGGGAGATAAGCAGGAGACTTAAGGCTAGGAAACGGTTCCTTTTTTTTCCTTTTTTCTTCCTTCCTTTCTTTCTTCCTTTCTTTCTTTCTTTCTTTCTTTCTTTCTTTCTTTCTTTCTTTCTTTCTTTCTTCCTTTTTCTTTTTCTTTTGGTTTTTCAAGACAGGGTTTCTGTCCCTAGCCCTCACCCTCACCCTAACCCCATTGGGTATATGTGAGTAACTAGCTAAAATTAGAGATGGCTGTGAGCCACATTGTGGGTGCTGGGAACTGAACACAGGTCCTCTACAATAGAGTAAGTGCTCTTCGCCACAGAGCCAACTCTCCAGCTCATGCTATTTACTTATTTTCATATAGAGTCTTGTATTTTGCCCAGGCAGGTCTCAAACTCATGGACTCAAGTGGCCCTCCTGTGTCAGCCCTGTGAGAAATAAATGTTATTGAAAGCAGTGTTTGAGAAAATCTCATATTCTGACTGCTTATTTCTCACAGAAATACAATTTTGTTGTATTAATTTTTGTATCTAGTAACCTTAATAAACTTGTATTTAGTATGATATTTGTATGTAGAGTGTTTTGGACTTTACAGATAGTCATGGCACTTGTAGATAATAATAGTGTATTTCTTTCTTTTTAAGTTTTATGCTTTTTAACTCTTTTTAAGTTTTATGTTGCTAGTTAACATGTAGACCAGTCTGGCGAGATATTTCTGCCCTTCTCTATCTTCCCTGTCTCTGTCTGTCTCTTTCTCTCTGTGTGTCTATGTGTCTGTCTCTCTCTCACTCTCGCTTGTGTGTACATTCATGCCAGTAGCATGGATGGAGGCCAGAAGACAACCTAGGGCATTGTTCTTCAGGGATGCTGTCTACATTTTTTGGAGATGGAGTTTCTTACAGGCCTGGAGCTCGGCAAAGGCAACTGGCTAGAGAGGCTCAGGAATTCTCCTGCATCTGTCTCCCCGAATCTTTCACCTCTCTGCTGGAATTGCAGGCACTTGCCACCATACCCAGCATTTTAAGAAGGAATTTGATTATAAGATTTATTTATCTACTGTGTATGCACACATGCACACAACATATATGTGGAGGTCAGAGGACAACTTTCGGAAGCCATGGCTCTTTCCACCGTGTGAGGCCAGGAATAGACAGTACTCGGACTCTCAGGCTTGGCAACAGGTGCTTTTATCTGCTGAGCCTGCTTGCCAGCCCTCACATTTAGCATATTTTTATGAGGATTCTGGGAGCTGAATTCAGATTTCCTTGCTTGTAAGACAAGCGCTTGACTGACTGAGCATCTCCACTGCCTCATTTAATGGAACCCCTTATCCTGCTGCCTTGATCTTTCACACGCTGGGGGTACAGCCATCTGCCCCTTTCCCCTTGTTTTGCTTTTCTGTTTTTTTTTCTCTATTCCTTGAAACCTATTGATACCACTTAGAACGATGTCCAAGTTCCCTGCTTGTCTTTACCAAGGTTTGTATCATCTAGTCGTCCCCTCCTTGCCACCATTGTTTCTCCTTGCTTACAGTGTTATCCACTGTAGACAGAGACTGCTTGTTCGTTTCCCCACCACCCAGACTTGAATAATGACACAGAAACTATATCAATTACAACACTGTTTGGCCAATAGCTTAGGCATATTTTTAGCTAACTCTTACATCTTAAATTAACCCATTTTTATTAATATGTGTATTGCCACAAGGCTGTGACCTACCAGTGAGGTTCTGTCTGGCAGCTGGATACTTTCTCTTTCTGCAGCTACATGGCATCTCTCTGACTCTGCCTACTTTCTTTCTATATCTCTGTTTAGATTTCCTCCCTGACTTTAATCTACTAAGCATTGGTCAAAACAGCTTCTTTAATAAACAATGGTAATAAAACATATTCATAACTTACAGAGGGGAATCCCACATCATCTCCCTTTTTCTGTCTACATAAAAGAAAAGTTTTGTCTTCAACAAAGTAAAATTACATATAACAAAACAGATACTAAGTAAGAATTACAGTTACAATATTTATATCTGTTATTTTTATCATAAATAAGGAAAACTATAATTATAACTATCTATTCTTCAACTCCATCAAAGACCCCAGAAGGATATAATATTACCTAAGTTAACAGGAAGAGCATTGTAAGCAACTTTCAAAACTCTAGAATTGACAGAAACATCTTGTTGCTTGAACAGTCATCCAAAGTTCTTCTGTAACACTGGGGCATCCATCTTCAGCCTACAGGCGCATAGCAACCAGTAGACTTTTCCATGAAGTAGGAAATTTGAAAGACTGTTTCACCTTTATTGGCAGTTTGTCAGTCACTTTCCTTTGTATTCTGCAGAATGTCTGGCCGACTCTTTCATGAAGTAGGAACCCTGAAGGACTGTCTCACCTTTAGGCAAGTTCAGCAGTCATTTTTCTGTGGATCCTACATGTCCAGTTCATACAGCATACCACCAAGCAGTCCAGGCAAGAGCAGTTTCTTGCCCAAATTGCTAACCTTGACATATTAAAGGCAAATTCCATATGATTTTTTTAATGCCCATCAACATCTCTGAAGTACTCAGTGCTGCCAGAAGCAGACATGTCTCACTGTCGAGAAAAGTCTAAGTTCTTAAAACATTTTAAATGTCATATTCTGTAGGTCTTTGAAAGGTTTGAAGAATACCTATCCATCTGAAATATATCTCTGTACATCTAGAAAACCTAACTTAACACGACTATAAGTTTGACTATTATAGAGGTCTATCTATTAATCTGTATTTCTTAACTATACATTACATTTTTAAATGAGCTACACAAACACAATACCTTAAACAAGAGTAGAAATATACATATAACAAAATTTACCTTAAATTTGTATCAATAAGACAAAATCTGTATCAATGCAAAGTATTTATTTTTATATCATATACACCTTTAAATTAAACCAAACAGTTATAAAGAATCATTTTCGGGATTTGGACATAGTTTTCACCAAACTGCTTCCTTTTTTCCATTGAGCAGTATTTTTAGGGTTCACAGAGAACTTTCAGGTGGTCTTGAGCCATCAAACCACATTAGCCTGGAAGAAATCCACAGGTTTTTATCTTTTGTGGAAAAAAAGCAAAATCTCTTTTCCAAAGCAACATATCCTTAGACTCAAATTTTGAAGTCAAGATACCTTTATATTAGTTTAGCCTAGTATCCCCCAGAATCAAATGTCTCTCTGCAGTCAAAAAATTCAAAGAAAACACAATAATATACATAATCCAGACTCTCTGTGTATATTCCATCTTTATGTGACTAATTTTTCTTTATTCCTTTAATCTATGACTGCCTGTGCTCTTTTATATTATTTTAATGTCTCTTTAAAGATTTTGTTTTTTATACTTTTTTCCCTATCCCTCCAAAGCCTATGCATATTTTTAAACACACTGTGTATCATTTAGAGGTTTTTGTGTCTGAATCTGTCCTATTGTATATCTGTAATCATTTTCTGACCAGGAGCGCTTCTTAAAATGCTAGCGGCATGGCTAGGACTAAGGGTGCTTTGCCTTTGGCTCTGTCCAGTCCAACATGGTGGAGGTACGTTCACCACCAGCTCTGCGAGCCATGGTCACCGTCCCAGCTCAGGGACACAGTGGGTCTATGTTACCAGTAAGCAAGTTGTAGCACTCTGCTCACAAATCCCCAGTACTCCATAGCAAGATCTCTTGAAAAGGTCAGAGCCATTTATGCTGGCACAAACCAGGAAGCTGGCTCTTAAAGAAGCTGCACCGTTTTTACTGCTAATGCTGAGTCAGGAAGCCTTCTCTTAAAAGGAGCTGTGCCTCTGCTTACTGCCAGCAAACAGCCCACCTGAGAAAATGCTGCTACCAAGAAGCTGTGCTTAACTCTATTCTTTTGGGTCTAGAATTACTTCCCAAGTTCTCTCAGGTTTTATGTAGACATAGTTGCCCCACGTTGGCATGCCATTTTGTAGACAGAGACTTTTTGCTTGTTTCATGACCACCAAGACCCAAATAATAACACAGAAACTATATTATTACAACACTGTTTGGCCAATAACTTAGGCATATTTTTAGCTAACTGTTACATCTTAAAATCCCCCATCTTCCAGCTAGTTGACCACCACTTTCCCTGGAAGTGGATTACATTTACTGCCGCACAGGGGCTATGCACCTGTTCTTCCTTTAGCTTGAAGAACTTTTCTCGGCATGGGCCATTTCTGTTAATCAATTGTTTTCCTCCCAGAAACCCAGCTTTTTTTTCTTTAACTTTCTTACATGACATTTATTTTTAAATGCATCTGTCTTCCATACCAAAAACTGCAACAGGGGCAGTGGCTGTGCCTGGATGTGTCTGTATCGCCAGGGCAGCAGAGTATCAGCTTCAGAGTAAGTGCCCAAGAGATGTTTCCTAAGTCAACAAGCAAATAAGACTTCTAGGCAAGAATTAGAAAAATGTGATTAGTCAACCTCTTGGCACTAAAAGCTTCATTTTATCTTTCTGAGGTTCTGATTTCTTATCTAGAAAGTGAGGATTAAATGGAAACTATCTCGGGGCTGGAGAGATGGAGCAGTGATGTGGGATCATTTTCTGTATGCTGTGAATATTTAAAAAAAAACCATACATTTTTTATTGTTAAGTCAAAGAGGTATCAAAATTAAAAGCAAAACTTACAGGATAAGACTTAACAAAACTACTAAGGAGCATCAAAGGAAGTGAGAACGGAACTAGGCGCAAGGCAATTATGAAGTAATGAACACAGGAGAGGGAGAGGGCGAATGGTGAGACTGTGCTGAAGACACCAGGGAAGAGGACCTGGTGTTACTTCCATCTCTCACAAGCGCCTAGGTAAATGAATAACGGGATAAGATCTCTAAACTCCGCGTAAGAGTCACCCTCCCCATTGGCGCGGTCTCTGTCATCCTTCCTCAGCCTCTTTCCCATCATCCTTGGTCAGCTCCAGCTGGTCATCCCCTCGCTCGCTCGTCATTGCTGTCGTCATCCAGCAGGTCTCCCTCCTCAGCAGCGTCACCTGTGCCCGCCTCAGGCTCCATCTTCGCATTCGTCTCGTCTTTTCTCACAGAGGCGCTGCTCTGTTCTTCCTCGGACATTTCGTTCTTCATCTCTCCTGCTTGTTTGCTTTGTTCCTTTTCAGTTTCTTTCCAGGCTTTCCAGCAGAGAACCCACTTTTTGTTTTATCGGAGTCAGCTCCTTCTTAATGGCCTGAAGGTCATCCCCTTTCAACTTTTCCAGACTTGGAAGAAGAGCTCCATTGTCCACTCTTGGAATTGTCCCTTCAAGACTTGTTTCCAGAAACACATTGGTGTTTAGAAGGCACCACAGCTCGAGCAATAGGAGGAGGGGAACATGTGCTGGGTAACTGGACATCCGTCATAATAATCCCCTGAAAGTCATCGTCCAAATCAGATGAGGAACTGTGCATCTCCGCTGCAGATCGTTTCACACCCGCTTTCCCTCGGTTCGCTTTTGGCTCTGCAGCAGATTAGTATCTAAAACCTGGCCAGCAATCATTTGCCATCCTCTCCAGCTATAGCCGCTGGACATTTCTTTCGTTAACATATTGGATGACGGCAAAGCCCTATGCACAGAGCAACCCACAATTTTGCCATACTTTGAAAAGATTGCCTCCACATCAGACTTCTTGACCACAAGAGTATTGAGATTCCTGATGAATACACGGGAATTCATGGATCGAGGATCTGTCTTGTTGGTAACATTGCTAGCCATCTCCTTTGTTGATAAGGTTTCTCACAAAGCTGAAACAAGAGGAAGGAGAGAGAAGAGACTGCCTCTCCTACTGCAGTTCCCTGCCTCCCGGGATGCCGAAGCCGCAGCAGGCAGACAGCACATGGCCGTTCATTCTCCATATCTTCATTCATTTAGTCATCTTTTATTATATATAAAAGATAAATATTTTAAAATATTTGTTTGTTTGTTTATTTATTATATAATGTCCTGCCTGCATGTATACCTGAAGGCCAAAAGAGGGCACCAGATCTCATTTTAGAAGGTTTTGAGTCACCATGTAGTTGCTGGGAATTAAACTTAGGACCTTTGGAAGAGTAGGCAGTGCTCTTAACCACTGAACCATCTCTTCAGCCCCTGTGAATATGTTTTATTACCATTGGTTAATAAAGAAGCTGATTTGGCCAACAGGCAGAATAGAGACAGGTGGGAAATTCAGACAGAGATACAAGGAAAAAAAGGTCAGAGTCAGGGAGATGCCAACAGCTACCAGAGAAACAAGATGTGAGGTAATGAGTCTCAAGCCTCATGGTAAAATATAAAACAATAGAAATGGGTTGATTTAAGCTGTAAGAGCTAGTTAATAATAAGCCTGAGCCAACAGACCAAACAGTTTGCAATTAACATTAAGCCTCAGAGTGGTTATTCGGGAACTGGTAGGCAGGAAAGAAACCTCCAGTTACAGCTCAGTGGCTAAGAACACTGACTATTCTCCAGAGAGCCTGGGCTCTACTCCCAACATTCACATGGCCTTTCACAACCATTACTAACTCAGTCCCAGGGGACCCAATGTCCTCTTCTGGCCACCAAAGGCACTGTACACATTTGATGCCCAGACAAACATGCAGACAAAACACCCATCCACTTAAAAATAAAATAAAATAAATTGCTTCAAAGGGATATCATGGGTCTGTACAACACAGGGTCTGGTACTTGGCACCAAGGATAGGCCTTAACATGTTAACAATAACATTTATATAAAAATAGAAAGTAATCATGAGTCACAAGTTCATTTAGCTCATCAAGGAAGGGAACAGGAAGATGACAAATTCAACTTAAAACAGACTTAAAAGCCAGAGTTTCCATAATCAATAGAAGAGAAAAACATTGAAGTGAGAGTGTTAAATAAAAATGTAAGATGGTTAAATGACTCTGAGTGTAATAAAACCGCAACCTTTGGGGTTCTCTTCTGTACTGGACAAGAGAAGATATTATTAATTTATGGGATTATACATCATCCAGGTTCTCATTAATGATACATAAGTAATTTTTTTTTCAGAGATAGATAACTGTTTTCTTAGTCTTTTTTAAAGATTTCTTTATAATGTATACAGTGTCCTGTCTCCATGTTTTGCCTGCACACCAGAAGAAGGCATCAGATATTATTATAAATGATTGTGAACCTCCATGTGGTTGCTGGGAATTGAACTCAGGTGTTGGGTTCTCCAGCAGATAGGGCTGAGGCAGAACCGGTCCCACTGGTCTCTCACTGAGGCTCAGTGGGATGTCTAGGGCTGAGTGGGATGGTGAGTGTTGACGACCCAAACCTCCTCATTGACCACCAGGGAGATACACTGAGTTGGGAGTCTGTCCAAGCCGGATCTCTCTTTATTGCATCAGGCAGGAACTTATATGGGGTTGAGATAGGGGGCAGGAGTCTTGGGGTGAGGTGAGGTGGAGTAAGGAATAATGGCCAATAATAATATCCTGCCACGTCAGCAGTGGCTGGGCAGAGGTGGGCCTAGGTCGGGCTATGCTGAGTCACTCCTCTCCACTTCAAGTTAGGATCATGAAGTGGACCTCACCAAACTTGAGTTAGGCTCAGGAAGTTACATTGGGCCTCATACCCGGGCCTCATGAGGCCCAACACTCAGGTCTTTTGGAAGAGCAGCCAGTGCTCTTAATTTCTGAGCCATCTCTCCAGCCCCTTGTTAATCTTTTTGTTGTTTTTGAACAGGGTCTCAGTTGATGTGGGCTTCCCCTCTGCATGTTGTGAATGTTTTATTACCATAGGTCAATAAAGAAGCTGCTTCGGCCTATGGCAGGGCAGAATAAAGCCAGGCAGAGACATATAGAGAGGGTAGGCAGAGTCAGGGAATAACAAACCACAATCCTTGTGGTAAAATATAAAATAGTAGAAATGGGTTAATTCAAGATGTAAGAGCTAGCTAGAAATACGCCTGAGTCATTGGCCAAGCAGTGTTGTAATTAATGTAGCTTCTGTGTTGATTATTTGGGTCTGGGAGGCTGGGAGATGAACGGGCAGTCTCCATTTACACTCAGTAGGAATCCCTGGCTGGCCTTGCGCACTCAGTTCTCTTGCCTCAGCCTCCCAAGTGCTGGGATTACAGCCTATGTTACCACACCCAGCTTCAGCTTAAGTCTCTTGCTTCGGTCTCCTGAGTGCTGGGATTACAAGCATATGTTGCCACACCTGGCTTCAGAGACTCTTAAATAGATTTGCTGGTCAATGATTTATCATGACATCATCATGTCACACGGGGCTGTGTGTACCACTGTCTAGATGCCCCCACCCCCAAATGTGTCACAGTCAAGTTCTTCCCTTAGAAACATGCTCTGTATCATCGTTCTTCACACTGCTTAGTTAACTCACAAGACACCTAAAAGTTAATCACAAGGCTCAAGCTTTTGTTGAAAGAATTCGAATTTTATTAGACTTTTTTTTTTTCTCTACAAAAATTTCTTCTGTTCTTGCACCAATTATTGGCAGAATTTGGAGCCACAAAACAAGAAAGCTATAGGGGAAAACCATTATCTCTCTTCTTCAGCTTGGTGTGGTATGGGGTTTGGTGGATTCCATCAAACTGGCAGAGAAAGCATCTGCTTCACACCGAAACACCTTCTTCACACCCCCGCTTTCTGATCAGTAAGAACAGATTTTCTCTTAAGGAAGTAGGTCTCCCTACACTGGCAGTAGATGCCATGGAAAGTCCTGCCATTTGGTTCTGTCATTTCACGTTTACTTACCCCTTTTAAATGTTTTCCCCTTTAACGTTATGGGGCTGAGGAGACAGCTCAGAGCAGAGCGCTTGCCTAGAATACTCAAGACCCCAGGTTCAATGTCCTGTACCAAAAATATGATAAGATGTGTGTAACAGATCATATCATTTTCAAGATTGTTTTTTAATATTGCAGCTCAGTTGTAGACTCAGTAATAAGTCTGAGTTCACATGTAACATGAGAGTGTTAGGAAAACATGTAGGACTCTGGCCAGGGAGTTACCGTTCCACTGTTTGGACATAGTGGGCACAGGGGAAATGCAAGCATTTCTACAAGGCAGCAGATGGCGAGCTTCCTAGGAACAAACTAGTTATTTCTTGGCAGTCAGAAAGTATGTAGCGGACAAACTGCGCTGGGAGCAGAGAGAAACCACTTGATCCTCCTGACCTTCAGATCCTGGAAAAGGGATTTCCAGCTAGTCCTCAGATGCAAGTTCAGCATATGGGCCAAAGGGCACCTAGCTTCCAACCTCAGCGACTCAACTTCTTTTTCTGGCTTTCCAACAAAATGGAAGGGAATGCTGAGGCTGGAACGACATCAAATGCTGTAGGAGTGGAGCAAACTGCCACTTTTCTGAACTGGCCTTTCATTATTCTCATCAGTACGGGAGAATGTAGCCTGCCTGGCTCCAAATATTGGCTCTGATGCTTAGTAGGCAGGATACGTGGCTGTCTATTTAAACCTCGCTTTGACTTTGAAAATTTGTGCTTTGAGGAGCTGGAGACGTGACTCAGGGGTTAAAGGGACATTGTACACTTGTAGAGGGCCAGAGTTCTGTTTGTGATTGCTTGTAATTCCATCTATAGGGCCTATGATACCCTCTTCTGGCCTCCGTGGGCATATGCACACACACACACACACACACACACACACACACACACAACTAAATCTTTTAAAAGTTGTGCTTCTATTTTTAAAAGTCCCTAAAATGGTAATAATACTATAGTTAGAAGGTAGTGGTTAGGATTAATGACATTGGCACATAGAAATACTAAGAGAGGTACATCTGCAAGACGTAAATCGCTGTATAAAGACTTTTCTTCCTCCTGCTTCACCTCTCCCCAATCCTGCTGACATCATCCCACTTCTCTTCCTCCACTGTTTGGAATGTTGTCCGAGTTGTGCTTTGCTTCCTGAGTGTTTCTGAGAGGATTTCTGTAGTCCAAGAATGTTGATTTCTGTTTTCTGATTGTTCTTTCCTTCAATAACTCTGAGTGAATTTGCTAATTTTTTTATGCTGAGAGGTAGTCTCATTCATTTGCTTTCCAGATACGGAAACTGAGTCCCTAAAAAGGAAAGTGACTCACCCGGGATCACACAAAGGCGATGGCTAAACCAGTGCTAGAACGAAGACCCACTAATTATCAAGGTGAGGTTTACTATACTCAATACACAGTCCAAGGCCATTGCACTTGGTTACTGATGTGATCCAAGTGCCTTCTAAACTCTGTTTACCCACAGGAAGACAAGACTGTAGCAGGTTTTCCTGGACCACCAGCCCCTAAATCATGACATAGGGACTTATTAATTATAAGGGTTGGTCTTATCTTAGGCTAGTTTCCCCTTCCTTCCTTCCTTCCTTCCTTCCTTCCTTCCTTCCTTCCTTCCTTCCTTCCTTCCTTCCTTCCTTCCTTCTTTTTAATTTAAACTAACCCATTTCTATTAATCTGTGTGCAGCCCCGAGGCTCGTTTACCACATCTACATACTGCCCATCCTGATTTCCTGCTTCTCCTGTGTCTGGCTGGCTGACTCCCCTTTTCTCTCTGTCCACCAACCCTGCCTATCCCTCTTCTGCCTAGCTATTGGCCATTCAGCTTTTCATTAGACCAATCAGGTAAAACAGTAACATATCTTTACAGAGTTAAACAAATAAACAAATGCAACACATCTTTACAGAGTTAAACAAATAAACAAATGCAACACATCTTTACAGAGTTAAACAAATATTCTACTCCACAACATGGGCTTTTTCTCTATTCCACCTACCCACCGAGCATTCACCAACAAACATCTTTCCTTTCCAGCAAAACTGCAAGGTCTGCAAGGGAAGGGCCGTGGCTTGACGGTTCTGTAGTCATAGTTTTGTGCTCAGCACTAAGTCTCAAACTCTTGAGGGCAGGCATTATTGCCTCTGACCCCTAGCACTATTAGAAGTGAATGAAAAACAAATAGCTATCCCACAGGAAGGCAGGGAAAAGAATTAATTTTTATAAAGAACAATATATTCAACAATCTATATGCTGAGCAGTGGTGGCACATGCCTCCAATTCCCCTTCTACATTTAGGAGGCAAAGGCAAGTGGGTCTCTGAGTTTGTGGCCAGTCTGGTTTACAGAGTGAGTTCCAGGACAGCCAGGGATACACAGAGAAACCCTGTCTTGAAAAACAAACAAACAAACAAAAAACATTAAAAAAACAAACCAAAAAAACAACAACAAAAAGGAAAATATTGAAAAATCTCCTGTTTCAAGACCCTTAATGACACCTTCAAGGACTCTTTCCAAATATGATAACACAGGTTGCAGGACCAATGACGTAGACGTTAAAGGGCTACTTTTTAGCTTAGCACAGGCACAAAGTATTTTTCAGGTGCAGGACTTTCTTTATTATGAAAGTCATCTTAGCTTATACACCAGTTCCCATATTACAAGCCCAGTAGCTTAGCTTTTTTGTCTACTATTCAGATGAAGTATTTGCGGGGGGCGGGGAGGGACAAGGCTGCCTGGATTTGGAAATACCTGCCTCTAGGAACAAAATGGAAATGGTTAAGGTTCTTAATTTCTTTTGCTATTTCGGTAAAACATAGCTCTCAACACTCACAGAATAAACAAAACCAAGATTTACATTTTCATGATTCTTTTGTGACTGATTTCACAGTTCTCTGGTGAGATAAAAAATTCTTTTTCCCCCCTTGGGAAGGATTATAATTCTTCTATCCTGGCTTCACCCCTCACTTTGTTTATGATCTAGCTTGGAGGTTGTGGTCCAGTGAAATAAAGTAAAATATTTACATGTAGAGAGACTTGGAGTGAATCACCTAACTGCCCTAACCCTCTAAATTTTAAATCTAGAAAGGGTGCTTGTAGATTAAATAGGTCAGTGGAGGTGGAACATCCTAGCATAGTGACTGTGGACATTGATTTTGTTCTTGCTTTTTCCAGACAAGGTTTCTCCTGGCAAGCCTGCAGAATAGTCTCTTAATTAGTGAGTGATGGGGGAGGGTCCAGCCCATTGTGGGTGGTGCTATCCCAGGCTGGTGGCCCTGGGTTCTATAAGAAAGCAGACTGAGCAAGCTATGAGGAGCAAGCCAGTAAGCAGCACCCTTCCATGACTTCCACATCAGCTCCAGTTGGAGTTCCTCCCTGGGCTTCCCTCAGTGAATGGTGATTTAGGAGATGTCAGTCAAAGCAGCCTTCTCCGCCCCACATTGCTCTTATTCATGGTGTTTTTTTCACAGTGGTAGAAACCCTAAGATAAAGCAGTCTCTTGCTTTAAGCATTTGAAGGGAGGGTGACTTTCTCAAAATGTTGGTTTAGGCTCGGTGTAACCAGCTTCAGGCTTCTGGTCTTCTATTGCTGTGAGGAGATGCATGACCATGGCAGCTCTTATAAAGGAAAACATTTAATTGGAGCTGGCTTAGAGCTCAGAGCTTTACTCCATTGTCATCACGGTAGGAAGCATGGTGGCATGCAGGCAGGTGTGGTACTGGAGAGGTAGCTGAGAGTTCTACATCTGGACCTGCGAGCAGCAGGAAGAGACTGAGATACACTAGCCCTGGCTTGAACTTCTGAGACCTCAAAGCCCACCCCCAGTGACACACTTCCTCCAACAACACCACACCCATGTACCAAGTGTACCAAGCTTTCTTGTCAGACTATCTTTGGACAGCCACGCCACAAATAATCCCCAGAAAATTATTAATAATTATGAAAGCTTGGCTTAGTTTAGGCCTTTCCCCAACTATCTCTTATAAGTTAATTAACCCATAATTTTAAATATACATTCTGCCACATGGCTCGGTTACCTCTTCTTTGTATAGCACATCCAACTTGTTCTGGGTCTGCTGGTGAACTCTACGGGCCTAGATTCCTTTTCCTTTCCTCTCCTTCCCTGGAAGTCTCACCTATTTCTCCTGTCCAGCTATTGGCCAATTAGCTCTTTATTAAATCAATCAGAAGGTGCCTTAGGCAGAGATAGATCCTGATAGTGTAAATAAATATTCTACAACACACCTGCTCCAACAAGGCCACACCTCTCAAAAGTGCCAGTCCTTCACTATGAGGCCATTTTCATTCAAACTACCACTTTGTACTTCAGAAGCGTGTGGTGCTTTGAAAGAAAACGGCCCCCAAAGGGAATGACACTATTAGGAGTTGTGGCCATGTTAGAAAAAGTATGTCACTAAAGGGGTGCGCTGTGAGGTCTCTTTTGCTCAAGCTTCCCTCAGTGTGACAGTCAGTTGATGTTCTGTTGCCTGCTGATCAAGAAGAGGTAAGGACTCTCAGCTCCAGCCCCGAGCCTGCCTGCACACTGCCATTCTCCCCACCATGGTGATAACGGACTGAACCTCTGAAACTGTAAGCCAGCCATCCCAATTAAATGTTTTCTTTATAAGTGTTGTAGTGGTCATGGTGTCTCTTCACAGCAATAAAAACCCAAACTAAAACAAAATGGGAGAATATATTTCTCTTGTTTTATGATACCAAGTTGATGATAATTTGTTACAGTATCTTGGGAAACTCGTACAGTGTCTCTGTGCTGTTATCCAGGTCTCAGATTCCTGTGGTCTCCCTTCTACCTGGCCCCTCTATGGCATTTTCAAAAAATATATTCTCCTAGTTATTCAGTGTTTGCAGTATTATAGGCATTTTATGTAGTTTACTAAATTCTCAAATCCTATTAAGCAGATATTAATATTCTTCCTAATTTACAGAGGAGAGAGAGAAAAGGTGAGTTCACACTTCTAATGCCCCAATTTAACACCCACACATTTACCCTTGACCCTGCACCACTCAATGTCTCTGGGCTAGCTATGGTGTTCAATTTGCTTGTCAACTAATGGCACGTTGGGACACTTACTGAGGGATATTTTCAAGAATGCTGGATTGGGGTTGGAGAGATAGATCAATGGTTAAGATCACTGGCTACTCTTCTAGAGTACCTGGGTTCAAGCCCCAGCACCCACATGGAGGTTCACAGTATCTTTAATTCCAGACCCAGAGGATCCCATACCCTTTTCTGGCCTCAGAGGGGACCAGGCTTGCATGTGATGCATAGAGATGCATGCAGATAAAACCCTCATATACATAAGTAAATAAAACCACAAAATTATGCTGAACCCAAAACTTGTCTTTAACTCCTCACCTGCACTCATATGAGCAGCCCTAATTAAACTTAGTGTGTCACAAACAATAGCTGTAAAAATATAGAAGTAGGAGGGGCTTGCTGGGGAAAAAGGAGTCAGCCAGAGCAGAGGAGGAGGATGGAGGGAAATGGGGAGGGGCACTGACCAGAACACACACACACACACACACACACACACACACACACACACACGAAATTGTCAAAGAACAATAATCTTAAGAAGGAGGCCAAGCCTGCCTGTGCTGTACTCAATAAACCAAACAGACGTTTTCCTCTGGCTTTTTTCAGCAAAGAGTGGGCAACCTTAGAATTACAGAAAAGTCTAAGTTAAAAGGATCTCAAAGATCCGATTGGTCAAATCCTTCCTTTTATAAATGTGGATGCTAGGCCTAGAGGAGGGGAGAGGCTCCTTTAGGGTTACACAGATAGGTTGTGTGTGAATGGCCGAGTTGTAATGAAGCCGCATTAACTCAAACACAGGGTTGTCCCTACAGCTCACCACACTGACCAGGATGGGTGTTGCTGTGGCTAACGCACTGACAAAGTCCAGGACCTAGCAAGAAAGGAAGTGGGAAAACTGCCCAGATGTTCTCAAAGCAGTAGTGCCAGGGACAATGAAGGGCGGCAGCCACGGAGGTGGTTCGGGGTACTGGGACGGGCAAAGTTCTGGTTGATTTAGAGACTGAAGGGACCATGATGTCATGGCACCTTAAAATGAAAGACGGTTATAAATTTACAAATTCCTAGAACAAAAGGGATTTCTGCAAACCTTAAGAGTGACGGCTTTGGGAAAATTCTAGAGTTTACTTACACAATCGGGGAAGTGGTTGGGAAACCCTGTGTCTAACAATGGCCAAAGCTGAACACTTTTCATCTATCTTTATATAGACATCTTCTCAAATCTTGAGTCCCTGCTGGGCCCTTCTTAAAAAGGTATTTGGGGGGAAAAAAAAAAGAAAGAAACTAATCTAGACAGCACCTGTAAAGTGTTCCTTGACGCTTTACTACGCAGTAAGGGCTCAGCAAACGGAAACTGGTGTTGTGAAAACATCACTATCAGCAGCCACAGCAGCCACTGTCCTTAAGACACGTTGAACTCCTCTCTGTAGAGTAGATATCCCGAGATGCTCTTTTGCCAGTGTTCCACTGCCCATTGCATCTTGGGTCTTGTAGTCAGGAAATGAGTGGCTTATTGCCCTATGCGCAGGCGTCGTGGTGCGTATCCCCGGAAGAACCAGCAGCGGCTCGGAGGATGAGCGGGTGGCGGTGGCTGCAGCTGCTGCGGCGGCACTGACAGGACACGAGCTCTATGCCTTTCCGGCTGCTCATCTCGCTCGGCCTCGTGTGCGTGCTCCTGCCCCTGCACCATGGTGCGCCAGGCCCCGACGGCACCGCGCCCGACCCCGCCCACTACAGGTGAAGGGGGCCAGGCTCCTGCTCTCCACGGCTGGGGACTGGCAAGCGCCCACCGGGCCCCTTCCCTTCCCTCTGCCCCAGGACCCCTACCCTGACGTGATCGGTCCCGCTGCTGGGCCCTCGGCAGAAATCACATGGTGGTTCCCACTCTCCGTCCTGTGTCTGCTCCTTTCTCCCGCCTGGTTTTTTGGGTTCTGGCCCCCTACCTTATTTCTCATCCCTCGCACCAGGGAGCGAGTCAAGGCCATGTTCTACCACGCCTACGACAGTTACCTGGAAAATGCCTTTCCCTACGATGAGCTGAGACCTCTGACCTGTGACGGGCACGACACCTGGGGCAGGTAGAGCGAGCTTGAGGGCCAAGGGGGTTGGCTGGGGTCTTAGGAGGGCTGGTGGCTTCAAGGTCTCACTGATTCTGGATCGTTTCCGGCCTGGGCTGATTCAACCCCTTCCCCTCAATCCAAACCAACGCTGTCAGAGTCTACACAGCTTTCACAGTATAAAAAGTCTTGGATTAATCTTGGATTAATCATCCAGCAGGCTAGACCTCTGGAACAGGCACCACACAGGAACACTTGGGCACATTTCTGGAGTCGCAGAATCTTTTGAAAGAACTTCCAAGAGTCAGAAAACTCAACTTCTTCATTTTATAGGTGGGCCCCCCAGCTCCAGGAGGGGGTGTTACTCTCCCCAGATGGAAGGTCCTTTGTAGTTGTGTTCTCTGTATGACTGGAAAATATTTCCCCTCCGTCTTCATACCGCTGTTCCGTGTCACCGCTATCTTCATCCACCTCCCCGGTTTCAGTTCCCCTCACCACCATGCACACAAGTCACCTGATTCATTTTCTGTTAGTAATTCCTGTGCCATCACAGTTTTCAATTTCACTAGAATAAAAACCCAGCTCAGTGAAGAATCATTGCATTAGCAGAAACGGACAGGGATTGAACACTGCCATGTGCTTTTCAGTGCCATCCTGTTTAATTCTCTTAACACTCTTGGGGGTTAGGGCTAGAATCTGGAGGGGTGTGTGTGTGTGTGTGTTTTCAGATAGAGTCCCACGTAGCCCAGGCAGTGTGTGTGCGCGTGTGTGCCTGTGTGTTTTCAATAGGGTTCCACATAGCCCAGGTGGTGTGTGTGTTTTCAGATAGGGTCCCACGTCGCCCAGGCTGGGTGTGTGTGTGTGTGTGTGTGTGTGTATGTGTGTGTTTTCAATAAGGTCCCATGTAGCCCAGGCGGTGTGTGTGTGTGTTTTCAATAGGGTCCCATATAGCCCAGGTGGTGTGTGTATGTATGTTTTCAGATAGGGTCCCATGTAGCCCAGGCTATGTGTGTGTGTTTTCAGATGGGGTCCGACATAGCCCAGGCTGGCTTCAAACTCATTACATAGCTGAGAATTACCTCAAACTTCTGGTGCTTCTGCCTCCACTTCCTAAGCTGAGATTGCAGGTGTTTACCATCGCTCCTGGCTTATTATCTTTGTTTTGTTTTTTTTTTAAACAAGTATTCTTAAACGATGGTATGGTTTCTGTGCCAAGAACTAGACAAACAAGCTAAGAGCTTGTGCCGTTTTTTATTTTATAGTTGGAACAAAAGGCAAGAACAAACAAATGGCTAATTGCCGCAGGACGGAATCATGCATGACTTTCTCATTCCGTAGAGCTCCAGCATGACCTGTCCTGTATATCATCCTGGAGTCCATGCGCAGATATGTATTATTTATTATTGAGACAGGATCTTGCTATGTAGCTCAGCCTGCTTTTAAACTCTCCGTCCCTCTGTATCAGCCTTACCAGTGCTGGAGCTGCAGCCATATACCACACCTGGCTGTTGTATATCTCTGTAAAAAAAAATTAGCTTATTAAAAAGTTTAACTTTGTAAAAAAGGAACTTGTTATAATTTATATATAATAAAATACCCTATTTTAAATGTATAGTAACCACTACACAACTAGCATTATAGAATATTTTTTATATTTTATATGCATTGATGATTTGCCTGCAAGTGTGTCTGTGTGAGGGTGCCAGATCCTGTAAGTGGAGTTACAGACCATTGTGAGCTGCTATGTGGATACTGGGAATTGAACCCAGGTCCTCTGGAAGAGCAGCCAGTGTTCTTAACCTCTGAGCCGTCTCCAGCCCTAGAATACTTCTTTACCCTAAAAAATTTCTGTGTGCCCTATAAATTATCCCTCTGCTATTACTGGCCCTAACAGCAACACACCTTCTTTCTGTCAGTATGGCTTTTTAAATTTTATTAATGATTCGTGTGTTTGTTTCACACAAATTTAGGTGTACCATATGTGTGCAGGAGGCTGTGGAGGCTCCTGGCTAGAGTCCCTGCAACTGTAGTTGCCAGCAGTTCTGAACCCCATGTTGTTGTGGGAGTCAAACTCAGGTCCTCTGCAAGAGCAATAAGCGCTCTTAACCCCTGAGCCAATTGTCCAGCCCTTGTATGGTTTTTTTATTTGAAGTACAGATGAAAACATGCTATGTAGTTTACTTCATACACGGTGTTTTCACTTAACAGCATGATCTCTTTTAGTACATAGAACTCTGATAACCATATCTTAATAATGTCCTAGATTTGTATTTGTCCATATCATAGATTGTTCATCACTCCTCAGCTTGTGAGCAGCCAGTAATTTCTAGCTCTTGATGTTATAAGTGACACAGCCTTGAGCATTCTCCAGCTGTTAGTGTGTTACAATCTGTGCTGCCTCCCCATGGTCAGGAAGATGCCAGGAAACATGGGTGAATGTTCATTACAGCTGAGCTACATCAGGTAGTCAGAAGGCTCTGACTTCCCCTTTGGTTCCTCAGTTGTAACTGTACATGGGATATTTAAGGACATCACTGTGCCTCATTTGAGTTTTGGGCGAATCTGATTTGGGCGGTTATGAATCCGGTGTTTGATGTTCTTATGAAACAGTTGGGACTTTGTCTCTTTACAGTTTCTCTCTGACGCTGATTGATGCCCTGGACACCTTGCTGGTAAGTATCCCTATTTCTTTCCCTCGCTACCATTGCCTAACCGACATCCTTCCTCTTTTGGTTGCTTGTCTGTGGGTAAAAAGTAAATTCTTCTGCTAGGTCTTTATCTCATGATTCTGAGCCACCAGGCCTTGGTTACCCAACTGCATAGTAGAGAATGCCAAGTTTCAAGAGAAAACCAACTTACGCAGGTTCAGTCATTGAACAGATATTTATAGAGGACATGCGGTAGACTTGCCCAGGTCAGTGAGAGACACAGAGACGTTCTAGTAGCCATGTGCAGTGACCATAAGATAACAGCACTGTTTACTGTGCCTTGTGTATGCCTTGTGCTAAGGCCTTTACAGGCTGTATTAGTCAGTGTTTATCATGACCACACAAGAGAACAGTTTAAAAGGAGGAAGGATTTATGTAGGCTCACGGTTTCAGAGGCTTCAGCACATGATTGTCTAGCTCCGTGTGCTTGGGCAATAATGTGGCAGAGATGCTTCTTCGTCTCATGGTGAATAGGAAACAGATCAGGAGATAGGATGGACCAGGGACAAGGTCCTCCCCCCATGCTGCCCCCCCAGTTACTTACTTCCTCCAGCTAGACTCACTTGATAGGTTTCTGTAACCACTCAAAATAGTGCTACCTGTTGGAAACCTATAGACGTCCACACAGTTTCCCGTGATTACTTACCCAGATTACAACATATGCATTATCCTATTTAATCCTTCCAATAATCTCATGGTTTTATGACTTCATTATTTTATTCCTTCCTATAGCTGAGAAATGTGATGCTTAGAAAGATTAAAAACAGAACTCAGACTTAAACTTAATTTAATGTGACTCGAATCTGTGACTGTCTCCTGTTCACACACCCCACCCAGGGTTTTGTTGCTTAGCCAGGCACACCTCAAGCTTGGCAATCTTCTTGCCTCAGTCTCCCCAGTGCCAAGATGATAAAGATTTACCACCCTGCCCGGCCACTCCTCATTTCTATACATCTATAATATTTATGTGACTATGAACACTATATAAATATGGTTTGGCTTATAATTTTTTGTTTACTGTTAATTTGTATATTCTTATCTATTTATCAAATAGTTAGTGAAGACAACTAAATCCCAAGCATGGAGCTAAACTTGGGAGTCAAAATGGCGAGTTTAAACAGAAATGACCTCTGTTTGCCTGGAGTTTGAGATGTTAGCACTGGAAACACACACAGAATCAAAGAATAGCCATAAAAAATGATAATCACCCATTGAGTCCAGGGCTTTGTATTGGAAAGTTTTTTTTTTTTTTTTAACAAAAATGATCTGGCTGGGTGTGGTGGTGCACGCCTTTAGTCCCAGCACTGGGAAGGAAGAGGCAGAGGCAGGCCAGTCTGCGAGTTCAAGGCTAGCCTTGTCTGTGGAGTGAGTTCTAGGACAGCCAGAAATATACAAAAGAAACCCTGTCTTGGAAATAAAAACAAAACAAAACAAAACCAAAAACCCCAAAAGAAAAAAAAAAGATCTGACCTAGACTGAGGAGGCTTGGGAGAAGTTCTCGGAGGCAGTGATGTGAAAGTGGAGGTGGAATTTGAAGGAGGAGCTGGTGGTGAGTGGGAAAGAGATGGAAGACGCGTGCTCCGGGCCAGCTAGTGCAAGGCTCTGTGGCGGGAGAGATGGAAGGAAGCAAGTGCAGTGAATGGAAGGGAGGCCGGGTTCCCTAGGAATCTGGAGAGAGGAGGGACAGGTGACATGGGGGGATGGTGGGGCTGGGGGCTGCAGCTCTTCTTCACTGTGCTATGCTCCTTCATCTGAGAGTACGGAGGAGCCACTGGCATTTCTTAAGTAGGAGACAGGAAGTTATGAAATTTCTGCTTTGAGATCACGGACTGCCGAGTGAAGAAAGGTTTGTGAGGTCAACAAACATTTGTCAAGTAATTGCTTCCCGAGCTGCATCTGGCACTCTGGAGAAATACAAGGCTGACTGAGGCCTCTGCCATCGCAAAGGTCTTTTCATCTTGTCTTGTTTAATGTAGAAAGGAATAGAGAGCCTGGCAGTAGTGGATGGAGTTCTTAGGGGTTCTGAAGAGAAGAAGAATCAGAGGCATGGTAGAACAGGTGACACTCCCCAGTGAGGAGCTGGAGGAGAATGGGTAGTTTTACTGCAGAGAAGATAGCTAACGGAAGGTGAACAGCGAGAGAAACCGGACTGCAGGTAGGCTGGCTCCCTCCTAGAGAACTTGGGATAGTCAGGAATTGTTTGGACTGCAAGCAGAGGCTCAGTTCAACTGACTTAGGCAGGAAGACAAACTCAATCAGATAACTAAAAAGTTCAGATCAAAGGCTGGCCTCAGACCTGATCCAGAGAGACAGATGACGTCAGCAGGAGTCTCCTTCCACCTTTTATCTCTGCTTTCTTGCCTGCTGTGTTCTCGGTCTTCATAAGCAGTACGCCAGCCTGTTGCTTTTTGGCATACTCCAGATTAAGAAACAATATGGTCAAAGTATCATCCTTTCCTTTTAATGCAAGGAGTAAGTTTTTACTGATCAGATTTAGATCACATATGTATTTCCAAATGGTATCACTTGGGGAAGGGATATGGTACCTTGGCTGGTCCTAGTGAAGTACCCACTCCACAGCTGGGGACATGGGACCACCCACTCCAGAATTATGGGAGTGACTGCGGGAGGAAGAGTGTTCAAGGAAAATTTGGGGTGCTATTAGCAGAAAAATTAATATATATCAGGTTAGGCATGGTGGCACAATCCTAGGAACATCATAAGTCCAAGGCCATTCTTGGCTTATATAGTGAGTTCGAGGCCAGCCTGGGCTGTATGAGACCATCTAAGCAAACAAGTTTGTTCTCTCTCTCTCTGTCAATCTCTCTCTCTTCTCCCCACCTCTACTTCCTACATGTTCTCTCCCTCCATATATGTATATCCACACACAACACATATGTTTATATAAACATACATGTAGACACACACATATGTAACATCTGACAGGTGATTTAAACATTTATTTTCCCGAGTAAAAGAGAGGATTCAGTTGACAGAATCCTCGCCTTATATATGAGGCTATGGGTTCAATCCCTACCAACCCCAAATGGATAAGAACCACGAAGCTGAATGAAAACGTGACCCATCCTTGACACATACAGTTTTCGGGCTGGAGAGATGACTCGGTGGTTAAGAGCACTGTTGCTCTTGTAGAGGGCCTGGGTTTGGGTCCCAGCACCAACATGGTGGCTCACAACCATCTGTAACTCCAGTGCTAGGAGTTCCAACCCCCCACTTTGGCCTCCAAGGGCACCAAGTGTGAATGTGGCACACTTGTGTGGAGGCAAAGCCCTCAAACCCACAAAATAAAATATATCTTTCAAAAATGAAAAGGAAAGAAAAAGGAAGCCAAGAGGTCATTTTTTCTTCTAGTAAAGAGTCTCATTAGTAACGTGGCACCAGAGACTCAGGCTCTTTGTAGCTTCCTCCTCTCCAATCGTAAGGCTTTTATTTTCATGCTTGGTATCCCACGATGAAACATAGCTGCCACCACTCCAGAAACTGTGTCTGTTCTCAAGGCAGAAAAGCAGGGCCAGAGTAAAAGCCGTGCTAGCCCTGTCTATTGTTAGGAAGAGATTTGTTCCCGAAGGTGCCTCTGATATATGTCACATAGTGACCTCTCGAAGCAAAGGAAGCCAGTGGCTTCAGGGTGCTTGGCCTCTGGCAGGCAGCTTTGGGGTAAAGAACATTGGGAAGCAACTGGCATTGTTTTCCACAAGGTACAAAGGACAGGGGAGCTACAAACAGCTCATGTCCACTACTGACCCTGCTTTGTTTGTACAGGATCCGTTTAAATGGACCAGGAAGTTAGACTAGGTTTCTGCGTGGTTGCTGGCTCGGCGTAGCTGAGCCGACGACAGAGTCTTGACCAAAGAGTGAGGGCACACCAGCGTCTAAACTTCGTCCATGCTTGGGGAGCAGTGTGGTCAGGGTTCTCTTTCATTCCAGATTTTGGGGAATACCTCTGAATTCCAAAGAGTGGTGGAGGTTCTCCAGGACAACGTGGACTTTGATATCGACGTGAATGCCTCTGTGTTTGAAACCAACATACGAGGTGAGCACTGCCTTCTGGGGCCTTTAAGAGAGGTGCGGTCTCTGACTACCAAAATGGGAAATGAGGTCTTTGGGGGTCACCTTTCCAGGATACTGGTCCAGACTAGTGACAGACAATGCTGCCCCCTCCCAGAGTAAATATTGTTTCCTTGGTGTTGGAACAGGAAAGGTTTATCTCTGCTTTCCTGAAGGTTTTTGTTATGTGGTTAAACTTTGTGGATGATGAAAATGGTTTTTTGATTTGGTTTATTATTTTTTGCTTTTTGAGACTTAGTCTCACTTTGTAACTCTGGCTGGCCAAAAACTGACTGCATAGACCAGGCTGACCTTAAACTCAGTATGCTCCTCCCACCTTTACCTCCCTAGTGCTGGGATTAAAGGCATGTACCACCACACCCTGATAGTGGCTTTTTGAGACATGGCCCTCACACTGTTGCCAAGGCTGGATTACAACTCACTACGTAGGACAAGCTGACCTCAAAGCCAAAGCCGCCTTCTTGCTGAGATCACAGACGTGAGCTACCACACTCAGCTCCCATTTTCCTCTTATTAATGTTGAAGTTGTGTGCGGTATCTTCTAAAATAGCTTTCTTAGCAAATAAAACAAATAATTTATCAAATTCTAGAAGTAGTAAAAAATCTCTACTCTCTGTGGTAAGACAGAGAACACATGTACTGTAGTTCCATAGTTTAGTTCTTTATAGTTGAAGCTTAGGTTTACTCATGTGTTTAGTATGTGTGTGTGTCTGTGCATGCATGCGTGCACACGCGCGTGTTCATGCAAGGGTCCATCCTGGTCAGATGGTCAGATCCTGGTAGTATTCATCAGGAGCTGTCCACCTTGTGTTCTGAGCCAGAGTCCCTCCCTGGGACCTGGGGCTTGCTGCCTCAGCAGGGCTGGCAGGCCTGTGAGCCCAGCGATCCTCCTGTCTGCTTCCCCGGCACTGGGACTGCAAGTGTGTACCATCACACTCACTTCTTTTACGTTGATGATAAGGATGGAATTCAGGTCCTCATACTTACAGGACAAGCACCTCACAAACTGAGCCACCTCCCCAGCCCCTTACCACCTCTCTGGCTGTCTTTGCTTTAGTGTCTCGGGCTTTGTTATGTGCGATTGGTCTTTTCTTTAAAGAACTTCAGAATTTTCCTTTACGTGGATATGTTCTTGGCAAACTTTCCCAGATTTTGTTTACACGAAAATGTCTTTGTCTCGCTTCCTTCGGTCTTTGGGAGATACTTTTTGCTGCATGTATGGCCGCTGCTAATGATTATTTTCTCTTAGTCTATCAAAGAAATTTTTCCACTGTTTTTTGCTTTCATTTTGTTAAGAATGTTTACCAATCTCACGGTCATTTCTTTGTAGATAAATATGTTTCTGTCCTTTTAAAATGCATCTTATTCTGGAAAATTGTAAGTACGCGTGGCCATTGAGAAGACAGCACAGCCAATGAGTGCAGCTGTCTCCCATTGTCACCCAGACTGTAGGCGCTTTTAAAATCCTTTGTTTGAGGGAACAAAGTGGGAAAACAGGTCTTTTCTCTTTTTGATGTTCTGCAATGTATACACTTACGTTGTGTATATCAATGTGGGTTTCTTTTTATCTTGCTTAGGTTTCTTGGGTCTATAAGTTGCTGTTTTTCCTTGGTCAAATAATGCCTCTCCCCTATTTTCTCCCATTTATTTATTTATTATTTATTTACCTATTTATTTTGGTTCCAACGTGACTTCTCACCCTGTCCCCTACGTTGCTCTTGTATCTAGGGAACACTCTGTATCTTACTGTTGCACTCTGGATAACTTTGGCTGTCTTCAAGTCCACTAGGTCTTTCATCACGTGTATCTTATGTACTAGCAAATCATGCAATTTTCACATAATTATTGTATTTTTATCTTTAGAAAAAAATGGTACTTTTGTAAATATACTTAGTCAATTTTTTTCACTGTTTTTTATTACATCTTTCTATATCCAGTCTCTTTCATTTCTTTACGTGTATTTCTGATAATTATTTTCTGTCCTCTTTGTGAAAACCCCAGCGTCTGACATGGTGGTGCACCTTACCTCTGTTGTTATCAGAAGCTTCCTTTCCGCAATGCTGTTTTGAGATTTAAATTTTTTATTTGCATTATTTACTGTAGGTACATTTCCTAGACTCCACCAATTGGATTCTTAGAGGCCTGGATAGAATGTGCTTTTTCCCCAGGTTATTATTGTTGTTGATTTCTGCCGTGTGGCGTGAGGCACTTCCTACAAAGCCTGTCTTAATGCTGGGGATGTGGCTTCGTGTGAAGAATTTGCCAGGCATGACAAGGTCTCGGGTCAGATCTCTACTTCTGCAAAACTGAACCCTTCAGACGCCCACAGCGCCATGTTTATGCTACCATTTGAGGTTTTCTCGACTGTTCAGTTCACATGAATTCAGACCGTAAAATTTGTGAGTTCCTGGTTGTAGTCATGGCCTCTCTTGGGATTTGTTCCCTAACTGTTAAACCTGAGAATTGAGACAGAAAGACCTGTTCTACAATTTTTGAGCCAAATTTGAAGCAAACTTTAGTTAAATATTGGCTGGATGATGGACTCTGGCTAGGACCTTTCCAGGGTTCCAGAAAAAGGCAACTTAAGTAATATTTTACAGAGGTTTATAAAGACAAACCCAAAAGGCCACTGTACTTCCCGTCAGTTCAATAAGGTGCAAGCATATATCCCAATGTACTTCCTGCCTGCGGGACCTCCAGCCTATGTCCAGCCAGGGGCAAGTGTACATTGTGACGTATTTCCTGCCTGTGCACCTCCCACCTCCATGTGATCCAGCACATCTGGTGCAGTTGAGTCAAACAAACTTGTTTAGGGGAGCAAACCCATACGGCTTGTGGTCTCCCATATGCAGTAGCCTCCAGCGTTTCAGGAAGTGTCTGTCCCTGGGCAAGGGGCTCACATGTTAGAGGCAGGTTTATTTCATGGATCTCTCAGGCACAGTAATTAAAACTAAAAACATAACTTTGGCTCTCACGTAGCCCCCTTACTTTTACTTAGTACCCACGTTTGAGGCTTGTAATTGTCCTCGTGTCCACTCGAGGACGTATGCGGGTCCAGCTTTAATTCATTCTTCTGTAGAATGTCTACTTCTTAGAGGACACACTTCACGCAGAGACCTTTTACCAGAGGACTTGTTGGCCTAGTCCTGTCTTTGTCTCCACTCCTCTTAGACAGGAGGAAGGAAAACCGAAGCTTAAGGTCACAGGTTATTTTTTGCCAGAGAGCACTTCTGGTGCCTGGTCAGCCGTATTTCCAGTCACAGAAATACACACACCCTGAATATAGTGTGATGACTCGAAAAGTAAGATGGAGGCAGTGGTGATGGACCGAAGTGAGCCACGCTTTAGAGTCGGACAGACTATCCTACCGCCTGTCATATAGGTGAGCCAGGGCAAGCCACTTCGTTCCTCTGAACCTTAAAATTGGTATCTGCAGAGGAGGAGCAGTGCCTAGACCTTGGTCTGTCCTGGCGACTTCAAGGAGTGGCCATTGTTTTTGTCACCACCAAGGGAAAAACCCTGTTAATGCTGTCCAATAGGTGGGAGTAAGGAATGACTTTTGTTTGTTTTAGAACAGTGGTTCTCAATCCCTCTGGGGTTGCATATTAGATATCTTGCTATCAGGTATTTATGTTATGATTCATAACAGTAGCAAAATTGCAGTTATGAAGTAGCAGAGAAAATAATTTTATGGCTGGGGGTCACCACAACATGAAGAACTGTATAATGTTGCAGCATTAGGAAGGTTGAGAACCACAGTTTTAGGATATTTTAATTTATTTTTTAAAGTTGTATTACATTGACTCATTTATTGTATGGGTGTGGGTGAACACACAATGACATAGCATGTGTGTGGGGTCAGAGAACAACCTGGGGGAGAGATTAATTTTCTCCTTCCGCTGTGTGAGTCCTGGGAGTAGAACTCACATCATCAGACTTGGCAGTAGGTACCTTAACTCACCGAACTATGATTTCATAGATGTATATAATGTACCTTGGTCATATTCAACTCAAATCCCTCTTCTCACTCGCTCTAGAACTTCTCCTCATACTTCCTCTCCCAACGGTCATACCTAGGAAATATGGCCTGCACAGGAGTGTGTGGTTATCCACTGGAACATGGGCAGCCTAGCAGTGGCCAGATGCTAGCAGCCATCGCTTAGCAGTGGTCCCTCAGCTGGGGATGGGGCCTCCCGAACACCCGTCTCATTCATGCTGGAATGTTTCCCGGCCTGGCCCTGTGCAGAGACCATAGCGGCTGTGAGTTAGCGAGTGCAACGGCCATGCCATAGACCCAGCATTCCTCTCCATCCTCTGCCCCTTACATCTGGGCCACCCCTCTTCTGAGATACCTCCTAAGCCGCTAGGAGGGCATTTGTTCTGTTGAGGGCTGAACACTCAGCAGTAGCTATGAATCTGCATTGGGAATAAGTGGAACACTACAATACTGATTGCTTTTGGAGAAGCTCCTTTTGAAGTATTAATCTATGGGGGGACAAATAACTATTTGGAAGGCAGTTTGACATGTCTTTTCATCAGCCCCACGTAGGAGATTTATCCCTAGGAGCCTTTGACCTCCCTCACCGTGGGCTTTTGGTCAGGTTTCCATTACCAGACATACATTCCCTCCTTTGGAGCAAGTCTCAGATGGAGTCAGAAAGTGTGTGGCTCCTCCTCGACAGTCATGCCGCTATTGCGCCTGTGGGCGTGCCTTGGCAGACAGGTCAGTATCACAGCATTCAGGGTCCTCTGCTGGGTAAGTCTGTTTTCTCCGGATTGCGTCGCGCCTTTTGGCACTATGAAAGCTGACAGGATCTCACTGTGTAGTCCAGGATGGCTTCAAACTCTGCCTCTACTTCCCAGGCACTGGGATTAGAGGTGTGTGCCACTTTGCCTGGGTAGGGATGGCTTTTGCTAGCTCCTTCCTAGTGAGGCACTCCAGTAGAGTGGTTAGTTCTAGTTTGCATAAGAGAGAAACTGGTAGGACCCTGACACTTGTGTTTTGTGCCTTCTTTAGTGGTAGGTGGACTCCTTTCTGCTCATCTGCTGTCAAAGAAGGCTGGAGTGGAAGTAGAAGCTGGATGGCCTTGTTCTGGACCTCTCCTCAGGATGGCTGAGGAAGCAGCCCGAAAACTGCTCCCAGGTAAGAGCCAGGCAGAGATGGGGCAGAGGTGAGGGGTGGGGACTGAAGGTGGATTAGGGGCAATGGGAGGTGACAATGGCACAAAGCCCAGTAGATCCTCTTTTCCTCTCTTCCTAACAGATAGGGTCTCACTATATAGCTCTTGCTAGCCTGTAACTTACTATACAGTCAAGGCTCACCTTGAGGTTTTGACAGTCCCGCCTCTGCCTCCCAGGTGCCAAGTTAGCAGGTGTGTGCCACCACATCTGGCTCTAACCCAACCTCTCTTGCTGGAGGTGAGAATGGCAGTGCTGAGATTTTCCCCTGATTTTTGTCTTTTAAAACTTCAAATCTCTATTTCTACCCCTGTAAAACCATCCACTATAAAAACCAGGAGAGTTCTCACTACTGAAGTCAGGAGAGTCCTGGGCATTTTAAGGGCTTGCTGGAGTGTTGGCTCAGGATGTTACTACTGCTTGCAGGTGTAGGCCAAGCGAGTCTCACAGATTCAGTCGTCCTTGCATTTATTTTGAGGGAGCCCTCTTGTCCCCTCCCAGGTCACATACTGCTGGAATGAGAGGGCCCCAGGGAATAGCTTTGGTCTGAGCCTTAGGGCTGCAGGTTCTAGGCTTTCCTCAGTCACCCAGCATCTTGGCCATGTCATTCTCCTGCTCCGTGGCTCAATTTCTCTGTCAACCATAGTTTGTACCTGCTAGATGTATCTTTTGGAAGGCTAAGCTGAGGTCAGACAGAAGATGCTTAGCAAACTTGAGATGACAGAGATTGGGTTTGCTGGTTAAGCCATGTTCAGAACTATGAGCCAAGTTTCTGTGTTTTTATCCAGTGGGGCCATCGCTGCTGGGCTCAGCAGCATCAGCTGGACACTGTGTTCTGTCCTGGGTGTGGTAGGAGTCCAGGGTGGTTCACACCCAGACACATGACTGGCATTGCGTGCATTCTACTGGCTCCTTGGCCATCTCATTTATTTGTCTCTCGGCCTTGGGGAGGGCCAGGCGAGAGAACGAGCTGGGCTCAGGTCTCATAGCTCATGGCTCACAGCCACGTGTCTCCTCACAAACATCATGTCCTGTGTGATTCATCCCCGGAGAAAACTGCCTTACTGCGCCTTCTATTTTTTTCTCATTAAAAAATTATTTGCACTGAGTAATATACATATTCTAAAGTTCATACCGAGCAATTATGAAGCCAGCAGCGGTGTATCTCTATAGGTCAAGAAAGAGGATTCTCGGACCACACCCTCCTTGGCGCACTTCCTGCCTGTCTCTCAAGTACTCCTTTGAGCCCCTCTTGCTTGTGACGTTTTCTCCCTGCCTGCTCTGTGCCAGAGAGCAGGTCTCATTCCTCCTGCAGGAGTGTCTGGACCTTGTAGCACTCTAAGTTTTGACAAAATAGTTCACAATTTGGTGACGAGTGACTGCTCTGCCGTTGTTTGTCTTGGGGGTGGAAAGGAAATCTCTATCTTGGGCTCATCCTCCAGTTCCTCCCTGGGCTTGGAGGCAAGGGGTAGGATAGACAAAGCTCTGGGCTGGATTTGAAGGGGTGGGGTCAGCTCAAGCGTTTCCAACTCCCTCTCTCTGTGACTCTCCTTTGTGACCTTTAGCTGAGTCACTTGTGACAGGCACAGTTTTCCCTACCTGTTAAGTAGGGGTTGTATTGTATTAGTGGTTTAGTTTGTTTCCTATTTTTAGGTTTTCTTTTAAAAATAATTTTTCCCTGAACTTTTATCTGAATCAGAATCTAAAATTGACCTCTCTACCGATGTGTTTGACTTGATGAGAGTCTCTGATTAACTGCCAGCGGGGCTCACTGCAGCACCAGCCCGACCTGCTTCACGCTCGGTTTCCTGCAGGCTTTGGAAGGCACAGTGTGAAAACAAAGTAGTAAAATAAATAAAGTTGTGTGGAGTGTGGTAGCCAGGGCTCAGCTCTTTCCAGGTCCCCTCATCACAGCAGGAACCCAAGGTTACCTAGCACAGTGTTTGGCGGCCTCGGGGTTACACAGTTAAGGGTCCTGCAGTGAGGCGTATATCTTTCTCTGGCTCAGACTCAAACAGTTAACAAGAAAAAAGAAACAAGTGCTGATTGAGGCCTAAAGCTTGGGGTCTGTCCTCACCACCTAACTCTCCTTCCACCTGGGATCTAAGTTTCTGATGCTTTAGCGTTTCAGACCCCCACGGGCATGCCCTACGGAACTGTGAACCTGCTTCATGGTGTGAACCCTGGAGAGACCCCTGTTACCTGTACAGCGGGGATTGGGACCTTCATTGTAGAATTTGCCACCCTGAGCAGCCTCACCGGTGACCCCGTGTTTGAAGATGTGGCCAGGGTGGCCCTGATGCGCCTCTGGGAGAGCCGGTCAGATATTGGGCTGGTAAGTCAGCTGCTGCCTTCCTTGTGTAAGCTAAGGCTTCTGTGTGCCCCCACCCCATGAGTTAAGAGTTCAGCCAAGGAGGCCAGGCGGTGGTGGCGCACGCCTTTAATCCCAGCACTAGGGAGGTAGAGACAGGTGGATCTTTGTGAGTTTGAGGCCAGCCTGGTCTACAAAAGCTAGTTCCAGGACAGGAACCAAAAAGTTACAGAGAAACCCTGTTTCGAAAAATCAAAAAAAAAAAAAAAAAAAAACAAGGAAGGGAATCTTACAGTGATTATAGGAGTGGCCCAGGATACCAAAGTAGACGGAGCCATTTGCTTTTCAACAGAGCTGCATTAGTTAGGGTTTCTGTTGCAGTGAAAAACTACCATGACCAAGAGCAGCAGGGAAAAAAGCGTCTGTTACATCTTGTAGTCCACAGTCAGGGCAGTCAGGGCAGGAACCCGAGGCAGGAACCCGAGGCAGGAACTGAGGCAGGGCCACGGAAGAGTGCTACCGACTGGCTTGCTCAACCGGTTTTGTTAGACCTTCCAGGATCACCAGCCCTGGGGTTATACCACCCACAATGAGCCAAGCCCTGCTCCATCAATCTTCAAGATGTGCCACAGACTTGCTCACAGGCCAGTCTAATGGAGGCATTTTCTCAGTTAAGGTTCTCTTTTCCAAAATGACTCTATCTGTGTCAAGTTGACTTAAAACCAGCTAGCACAGGAGAGAAGAGAGCCAGACAGCTCATCCTTGGCAGGAACAGAGTTCTGTTATGCTCTGAGCCTTTCTCACCTCTAGGCAGGAGTCAGACACTTCACACCCCTGACTCATTGACCATAGATTACCAGTTTACCTGGGCCTCTGGTGACTATCGGCATTGCGAAACTGTTTTCCAGAACACCAGTACCGAGAGATGTTGAGTGGCTGGTCTATGAAAAAATAACTCCAGAACAGTTAAATTAGGGAATTCTTGTATATGGTATCAGAGTTTTTGTTGTTATTGTTTTTTACTTTTTTTCTTCCTTTTTCTTTTTAAGAGTCACAAAGAACTTGAACAGAGTGAAAGTTATTAAATGCAATGGTAAAGGAATCTCTTTAGCTTTGCTTAACATTTCCCAAGCATATTTGACCCTAGGGCTTCATTTTCCCTTCAGTTCCTATTAATAAATGGATATTTAACCTATTCCAGACCAGCTAATCCTCAAAGCTAGTGTCAAATCCCAGAAGGGATAAACCAGTGACACTACCAGTCATTAATCCAACGCAATCAGGACAGTAGCATTTCAGTGCTAGATTCAAGTCCTGACCCTGCTTCAAAGTTGTTTAGCCTCTCTGGCTCTCATATACCAGCAGTGATATTAGTGTATTAAAAACTATGATGGCCGGGTGGTGGTGGCGCATGCTATCAGTCCCAGCACTTGGGAGGTGGGGACAGGCAGAGCTGTAAGAGTTCGAGGCCAGTCTGGTGTACAGAATGAATTATATAGAACAGCCAGGACGGTTACACAGAGAAACCCTGTCTGGAAAAACCACAAAATAAAACAAACTATGCGGAGACACTACAGCTTCTTGTTTTTGAAAGTGGTTTTATGTAAAGTTTGGTGCAAAGTCAGCTCAGAGAGTGGAGTTTGGCTGCAGATTCATAAAATCCCTTCAGATGCCACTCTGGAGGCATCCTGGCCTGTCGACATTCATGTGTGACAAACACACATCGAGATAGATAGATAGATAGATAGATAGATAGATAGATAGATAGATAGAATAAAAATAGTAATATTACATTTAAAAAATAATAAAAATCTGTTAGCTATAGTGAGATGCAGACTGTGACTGGGAACTCAGCATGTGTGTGTGTGTGTGTGTGTGTATGAGCTGTTTTGTTTTTGACTTTTTGATACTGGGGTTTGAACCCAGGGCCTTGTGAATGCTGAGCAGCTACCCTCCTACTGTGCCTCATGCCCAGCTTTGTTGGATTTTTAGACACTGGAGTCACAAACTCGTGCCTTGAGTCCGTGACAGATTCCAGAAACAAGTTCTCCTCATCGCTCCCTAAGCAAGGAGTGGATACTTCAGATCATTCTCTTTCCCTTTCCTTTTGGTCTAGTGTGCTAAGTCAGTTCTTTCCAATGGACACGAGCTGTCTCCACAGTAGGATGGCTGTGGCCCAGGCTCGTGGCTTTCTCCATAGCCCACATGTCTTCAGGAAATGCTGAGGTGCCTGCCTGGCACGTCACCGGGCAGTTAGAGCACCAGGTAGATAGATCGTCCTTTGGCCTTGGTCCTTCCTAGGGACTGTGTTTCTCTTTTAGGTTGGCAATCACATCGACGTGCTCACTGGCAAGTGGGTGGCCCAGGATGCAGGCATCGGGGCTGGCGTGGACTCCTATTTTGAGTACCTGGTGAAAGGAGCCATCCTTCTTCAGGATAAGAAGCTCATGGCGATGTTTCTAGGTAAAAGGGGCGGGTAAGGGGGTTTGTGCCTACAGAAGCCGTCCATTCTGCATCCAGAGCCACTGGAGGCCCTTGATTCCCACTGTACCTCTTCAGATTGTCTTTTTCTGCTTTATGGGCTTGTTTGGTTTAGGTTTTGTTCTATTTGTTTTTGTTTTTTATTTATTTTTGGTTTTGAATCAAGGTCTCATGTAGCCTAGGCTTGTCTGAAATTCTCTGTAGCCAAGGATAACATTAAATTCTTTATCTCCCCCCCCCCCCTTTGTGACACCATTCATTCCTGAGGAGACGTGGACAAACACCTCGCCCCAGATAGGGAACCAATACCAGACTAAAGTAAGGATACCATCAAGATCCAGTTCAGTGAAACAGAGAGTTTTATTGGGGTTCCTTGCAGAAATAAGTGAGAGGTGCAAGCAGAAATGACTCAAAGATAGCTGCATCACCAAATGAATCAGCGTGGGTGACGTGGAAACCCAGAGCATACCGCACAGTTTACAATTCAGCAGACTGGAGAGTCTCTTCCAGACAGCTCTAGTGGTCAGAGCCCCTCCAGTAGCTTGGCTGATCTCCGCATCTATTAGGCCGCTCTCTACTTCTTCAGGTGACTTGGAGCTAGTCTCAGCTCCTTCCAGGCAACTAAGCTTGTGAGAGAAATCCACTGAGCAGCCCTCACAGCTTATATATTCTTAGTGAGGGAGGGGTGCAGTGTATCTGGTTGATTTCAGGGACTTCTTGAAGCCTCAGAGTTGTTTACTTCCTGAGGTTTCTGAGTTTCCCCATTGTTTCGCTTCACCTGCTTTCTAGCCTCTTGTGTCTTAGTGAGCGTCCCTCCGGTCTGGACGCCTTACCTCTTGGCCACTTTACATGGTGTTCGCTTCTCCTAGAGTATTTTTATTTCCTGTCTACATATGACCGCATTCCATCCTCCCTTCAGAGCCTAGTTTGCATGCCCTGCCTAGGAAGAAGTGTGCTTCTTCTCAGCATAGAACCGGCGACGTATGCCCTCTGCCTTCTCATTTCTGGCTTCTCCCAGTCCTTTGCAGTAGGCCACAGCTATCAGATTAGTAAAAACCGACCTTGTGGGCCCCTGGTAATAATTGCCATACAGGCGTCGAGCTCACAGCAGTAGTTACTACAGCTGCTGTTGGCTTATTAGGCGCATCTTTGTTGGGTGACATTTGATGTACCAATCCCTGGGCCAACCTTTGAGCATGGGTTGTTTCTTTTTACTACAGTTTTTGACATAGCTTATGAATTTGTGTCTGCATTTGGTTCTTCATTTATTCTTTTTTTTAAAGATTGATTGATTGATTGATTATGTATACAACATTCTGCCTTCGTGTATGCCTGCACGCCAGAGGAGGGTGCCAGATCTCATTACAGATGGTTGTGAGCCACCATGTGGTTGCTGGGAATCGAACTCAGGACCTCTGGTAGAGCAGCCAGTGCTCTTAACCACTGAGCCATCTCTCCAGCTCCCTCTTCGTTTATTCTTATGTTTATTTATTATGCACAGTGCTAGCAGTGGAGATTCTGCAGTGAACACAGAACTAAAGTCATCGTGGACGTACATCCTAGGGGATAAATGTCAGCTCAGCTTCCGACTGCTCTGCCAGCTCCTTGTTGGGGAGGCTTTGTCTTATGGATATCTGAATACCAGTTTGTTAGCTGAGTAATGACTGAACAATCTCACAAGGTCTATAACATTACTTCCCCAGTTTAACATATGATAGAGCTGAGGCAGAAGAGGGGAAAGTTTGCCCCAGGTCATAGCTAACACGTGGAAAAGAATCTGCACATGAAGTGTTGAACCCCTGTTCCTTTTTAATGCGCTTACCTCGTTGTGTCCTAGTCTGTTCCAAACAACGCTAGGCCATGCTGCAGGTCATAGCATAAGGGTTCACTTTTGTCGTCAAGGCTTGTCTGTCTGTTCGGTCACCTGTGCCCATTTCCTCTTCTCCATGATGCAGAGTACAACAGAGCCATCCGGAATTACACTCACTTCGATGACTGGTACCTGTGGGTGCAGATGTACAAGGGCACCGTGTCCATGCCAGTCTTCCAGTCCTTGGAGGCCTACTGGCCTGGTCTTCAGGTAGGACGTGTCAGAGAGTGATCACTGTTCTATGGTGTGATGATGGACGCAAGCTGCTTGAGTGCTCCGGGGCAGTGTGAGGAAGAAAGAACTAAAGTGAGTCGGGCAGATGCGCCACTCTCCCTAACCAAGTCTTCCAAGGGAGCTTAAGGAACCGAGCTCCAAGCTGGCTGTGGGTGAAGTGCCGCCTGCAGCAATGTGCGGCGTGCCCCAGGCCAAGGGAGCAGCCACTGGCAAGAGCTGCTTTTCACCAGGCATTTCTCTCAAGTTCCCTCCTCAACATTGTGCTGATTACCCCCCCTGACCCAGTCTGGTAGAATTATACTTAGGAGAGGCCTTGGAGCCCATCTAATATCCCTTACCTGTACCATAATATTTCTTGTACCAAAATAGTTTGTAATCTAAATGATGCCTGCAGTTAGCTTTTGTTTTGTTTTGAGACAGGACCTCACATATCCCAGGCTGGCCTTGAATTCACTACCATAATGGGGGATGACCTTGAACTTCTGATTCCCTCTGCTTCTGCCACCCAAGTATTGAGAAAAACGGACAGTCTACCTTTGTGTTATAAACACAAAACCTGCTTTCAGGAAACAGTGTTGTGTAGTTGGACTTTCCTTTGGTCTAGCAGGTCCCAAATAACAGCACAGAGACTTCTATTAATTATGATTGCTTGGCCTTAGCTTAGACTTGTCCCACTAGCTCTTAGAATTTAAATTTATTCATTTCTATTAATCTAAGTTCTTCCATGTGATTTGTTACCTGTCCTCCATAATGTACAGCCGACTTCCTCAGTGTCTTGCTGGCATCTCCTGCACCCCTAGATTCATCCTTCTGAATTCCTTTCTCTGCCTGGAAGTCCCACCTAACCTCTCCTGCCTAGCCATTGGCTGTTCAGCTTTTTATTAAACCAATCAGAGTGACACATTTTTACACAGTGTGATGAAATATCCCACAACACTGTTGTTGGAAATGTGTTTCTGTTGTTGTTTTGTTTTGTTGTTGGAGAGAGCCTCACTATGTAGTCCTGTCTGGCCTGGAACTTAGTACACTTAGCCTACTTGGTAAGAGCTCCAGGCCAGTGAGGGACCCTATCTCAAAAAACAAGGGGACATCTTCTAAGGATCAACACTTGAGTCTGTGTCCTGGCTTCCACACACAGGCACAGGAACACACACCTATGCACACATACACACATAAAAAGTCACGGAAACACAAAGAACTAAAGGTTGCTGTTGTACTAGAGTAAAGCAGCAGGAGAAATAATGAGTAGGATTATAAAATATAAGCAAGCGACCTGGCTGAGGTAGCACATACTTTCATCCAGCACTTAGGAGGAAATGAGTGAATCTCTGAGTCTGAGATCAGCCTTGCCTACACAGCAAGTTCCAGGATAGACAGAGTCATGTGGTGAGACTGTCTTGAAGGAAAAGAAGGGAAGTAAAGGATTCTTTAAGTAGACATATCCTCTGACCCACAGAGCCTGTTTCTGGAGATTGGTCTTACAGATACATTTCATATGTTTGAAGTGATGTAGAGGCATTATTTAGTGCAGCATTAATTGTTTTAGCAAATGGCAAAAGACTGGAACCAAGCCAAGTGTCTTCTTCTAGAATGGATTCAGTTCTGGTCTAGGTGACAGAGTACTGTGCAGCTGTATAAACAGAAGGGTTCTCAGTATATGCGGAAGAAAACCAAGGCAGATTATTGAATGAATACAGAGAGTGCAGAGCCAGAGCGGCATGTTCAAGAGACTGTATTAAAAAAAAAAAAGAAAAAGAAAAAACCCAGGTCTGCATAGAGAAACTTGAAGAGTTGGGCATGGCTCTCTGTTGGAGGTGTAGGAGCCTCCTGAGCCTTAGTACAGCCAGCCTTTCTCCTAATCTCAGGCCCTCAACAAGGTATGAATAGGTGTTGCATTTTTTTGTCTTGTAGATAAGTCCCAGAGAAGTTTGCTCTGTGGCTCAGGATGGCACAGAGTCGGTAATCAACCTCAGGATTGATAATAGCATGTTTGGCTTCCAAGGTTTGCTTGAGATTAATTGATTGTGATGTTTTGCCCGTGGACTCATGCCTGAGTCTGCTGACCTGGTGACCATTTCTTTTCCACAGAGCCTTATTGGGGACATTGACAATGCCATGAGGACCTTCCTCAATTACTACACTGTATGGAAGCAATTTGGGGGGCTGCCAGAATTCTACAACATTCCTCAGGGATACACAGTGGAGAAGCGGGAAGGCTATCCACTTCGACCGGGTAAGCGGTGTGTTTAGTCCGTGGCCAGTCTGCAGGCTCTGAGTCTTCACACCCTGACCCTTCATGGGTGCTCCCTAGGCCACTTTTCTTTCTTCGCTAGTGGTTTTCCTGCTAGAGATGGGAACTGAGTTCTGGTAGGTTGGAGTGGCTTGGCCAAGCTAGGAGCTGGAACCAGAACCCAAGTTTCCTATCTAAGTCCTATCTATGTTCTTTCAAACTTGGAGAAATGAGCAAAAAAGGGAAATGCCAGCTAGGCTGAGTCCTGGGGACTTCTGCCACCAGAACATCACAGACTGTAGGCCCCTTCTATGAGTGGTAGGGGCAAAGTACACTTCTATAGGACGGACTGACAGAACCTTGGCCCTTAAGCCATTGTCAGGTTTCATTCACTTGTTCTTGGCAGCTCAGAATCAAGGAGAGTGCCACAAACTGGGCACTATCTTACATTCCTTCTCAGCTCTGATGTCTTCTGATTCATTGCAGGGATGTTAAAAAGTGAGGCTAGAAGGGCAAGGGAGTCAGAGGCCAAGCTTAGTCGGCAGGTGGACTCACAGCCTAGTGTTGGTCAGTTTGTATTATGGTTGTCTCAGCATGGTAGTCTCTGCCTGTCCTTCCTAGGGACTCCCCCATGCTCTGTGTTCTCTGCCCCAGTTTTTGCTGCTTCTAACCCTAGTGCGCGTAGGACAGTGGGCGGGGAGAACGGCAGTCACACGCCAGGACCGCAGGAGCTGCTGCTTGTGGTGTTTCTCACACAGTTGTTCTCATGGCTTTTGTTTGTTTTGTTTTATTTTTTTTTTAAAGAAGACTCCTGGGAAATATCAGTCATATTTATTGTTACCAGGAGATAAAATAAAACTCAACTTTGCGACTACACACAAACATTTAGATGGTTTTCTACACTGGGGCTTCAGAGAGGCCCTTCTTATTGAAATCCTCCGCAGCCACTGGTTTTCTGGTTATCACAAGAGAGAGCTGCTGCTGCTGAAGGCAACCTGCTCTATCTGCAGGGCTGGCTGGCAGGAAGGTTCTAGAGAGAAACACACATCACTGCCAGGAATTCTAGGAGTGCCGAGTCAGTCACCCTTCCTTCCCCCACACAATAGGTAGGGAAGATAAGATGCTATTCTGTAGCTAGACTGGCTAGTGCACGGGTCTGGCAGGAGTCTTTTTTTTTTTTTTTTTTTTTATCCAAAACAGGGTTTCCCAGTAACTATGGAGTCAGTCATCCTGGAACTCATTCTGTAGACCAGGCTGGCCTCGAACTCACAGAGATCCACCTGCCTCTCCCTGCTGAGTGCTGAGATTAAAGGCGTGCGCCACCACCTCCCGGCTGGTCTGAGCCTTTGATGACAGTTACAGAACCTAGCCTAAAGTCCTTTATAAGGGCCTTTACCTCCCTGGACTGTCCTTCAGAGTTGAGGGGGAAGGGCATTAAGCAAAGCACTGGCTCACACACGAAGCCCACGTGTGAAAAAGAGAAAAAGTTGGCCTTGACCCAGCCAGCTGCTGACAGCAGAGAGAGGCCTCCCACGAGAACACTGTCTTTCTGCGTGTGTTGTCTGCCCTGGAATGCACCCTAGAATGTGAGCAGTTGGGTTAGTGCTTGTTTAGAGGCCTGTGGGATGAGGGGAGGGAAGGGAGAGAGAGAGATCTGAGGAGATGGGTGGAGATCCAAAAGAGTAGATGAGGCTCAGTGGTAGGGGGTGTGCCTACAGACACAACTCAGTGGTAGGTGGTGTGCCTACAGACACAGCTCTGGCGGGGTGTCTGTGGACACAGCTCTGGTGGGGGTACCTGTGGACACAGCTCTGGTGGGAGGTCTGTGGCTCTGTGTGAGGACCTAGCATGTGCAAGGCCCTGGCTCTGCTCCCCACACTACAGAAATGGGTAGATGAGTAAAGAAGTCAGAGTTAGAGTTCCCACCAGAAGGGAAAGAGCCAGGAAAGGCACTCAGGGGAGATGTCGGGGAAGGGAAGAGAGAAATTCTTTGATTTGAGAAGCGGGGCGGTGGCGGTGCACACCTTTAATCCCAGCACTCAGGAGGCAGAGACAGGTGAATCTCTGTAAGTTAAGGGCCAGCCTGGTCTACAGAGTTCAAGGACAGCTAGAACTGCACAGAGAGACCCTGTCCCAAAATAATTTAAAGAAAAAGAAAAAATGATAAGCTTTCACTTCTGCCCACCGAGGCTGTCGACAGCACAGAATCATTTTTCCCGATAAAAATTCATGTATTTAAAAGCAATACGTATTTTCTTATTTTTAATGGTAAATAGTCTCACCTGGGTCCACTCCTGTTGGCCAATATCTGGCTTAGGAAAGAGCCCCTGGCTGAATTTCCAGCTGTGGTGAAGAATAGGATCCTTCAGAGCATCTGAAGCACCTTCTCATGTAGCCCAGGTTAGCTTTGAACTCACTGTACTGATGAGGGCGACTTAGAACTCTTGATCGTCATTTTCCAGGAGCTGGGATTTTTAGGTCTGTGCCACCACGCCCAGCTTTTTTTAATTAATGTTTTTTCTTTTTCTGTGGTGCTGGGAATTGTAGCCAGGGCCTTGCATGTGTTGGGCAAGTCCTCCTTCATGGCACCGTGTTCCATGGTTGTTCTTTTCCTTGGTTTCTGGGAATAGTCACGAGTCAGACAGCCACGGACACTGCAGAAGTCAGGGAGAGAACAGATGTTACGGATCAGGCCACAACCTCTGCTACCTTTTCTGTCCCAGAGCCGCTGCCTCTTTCTTTGGGGGATGGGAGTCTGCCGGGTTCAGTGGAGCTTCAGGATCTGTGCATCTTGGCTCTGAAAACTCACCATGGAAACCTCCAGTCTCTCCACAATGCCAGAACTTATCTAATAATAAATTGATAAGCTACAATGGTTTCGTTGGTTGCAGTTTGCCAAGTAGTCCCCAAAGCTGTGCTATGACTCTCTCCAGTGGGGCTCTGCAGACTGGCAATGGAGGGGAAGTCCTTTTCCTGAGTGGGCCCCGTGCCATGCCTGCTCAGCCACTGAGAAGGTCTGCTTGTCTTTACAGAGCTCATCGAGAGCGCAATGTACCTCTACCGCGCCACAGGGGATCCCACTCTCCTAGAACTCGGGAGAGACGCAGTGGAGTCAATTGAGAAAATCAGCAAGGTGGAGTGCGGATTTGCAACCGTGAGTGTTTCGGGGCCTCTTGCCACTTACAAGCCATGGTGGTGGCTGGGAGCGCTGGAGCGTCAGCACCGGAGGGGAGCGGCTGTACACTGTGAACAGTGAGGCTTGCCGAAGGCCTCTGTTGAAGGGTGAAAGGTCAGGAAAGACAGGCCAGGGAAGAGTGACTCAGGCAGGCAGAAAGGCCTTCTGTGGAAAGAACTGCAGGCTCTGCAGGAGTTAGAGTCCAGCATCCTCTTACAGGCTGGTGTAGCTATAGGGCACAAGGGCAGGAGCATGGAAGAGGCTGAAAAGTTTCTTTTCGGCCTGTAGCTTGTCATTGCTAGGGTAAGCAGTGAGCACACAGTCCGGGAATGTTGGGTGACTGATAAACATCCTAACTGTGGCCTTTCTGTGGGCCCCAGGGCAGGGCAGCCCAGCTTATAAAGCAAGTCCACATTATTGTAGTTACTGGGATTGTCAGTTAACCAAAATGGAGTCTCACAAATGCTGTGGGACTAGCTGCCAAGGTGGGTTAGACCCTAAGCTCTCGGCACCAGTGGTCCTCGTCTCTCAGAATACGTGCTTTGCAAAGTGGGGTTTGTAGAAAATTTTTGTCTGAGGGCTTTTAAAATAAATTTTAAGAAATGAAATCTGGAGTCCCATAGTCCTGTGTTCATCAGGCATGGGCTCCTTAGTAAGCAGTTCTGTGTTCTCACGGGTATTTACTGTGTGACTGGCATGTGCCAGGCACTGTTCCAGGCCAGGGGTAGAGACAGGCAGACCTGGACCCTTGCTCTCAGGAGCTTACATTTTAGTTGGAAAAATAATAAAAACGTTTATGAGAGATAGAAAGAAAACCAGTGTGGTTGGAGTAGGAGAGTGAGCAAGGAGGAAGGGTAGAGAGGAGGACACGGAAAGGAAGAGGTGGATGATGCAGAGCCTTTGTAGGCACAGGAGAGAGTGGGATTTGGGGTGGGGTCCGCAGCAGAGCGGTGTCATGATCTGATTGGTACATTAGAAATAGCATACTAACAGCTCCATGACAGAGCTGACATCCTCATAGGACCCAACAGGCAAGGTGCAGACAGCCACACTAATACACAGAAGGCAGACGGCTAAGAAAAGGAACAGTGTGTTTCCTAAGAGTTACAGAGTTTGTATTGGAATGTGGAATTCAAAGCAAAAGTTCTGCACAATTTTGGGATGTGTTGGTACTTTATAAGTAAGGTATAGACAGACCCTTTTCCTTTCTTGTGCTGAAGATTGAGCCTAGGGCCTGATGTACGCTGGACACGCACTCCACAACTGTGCTGGAGAAGACCTGTAGTGAGCGGGGTAGTAGAGCGGTGGTTTGTTTTGGCTTCCAGTGTGTTCAGTTCTCTGAAAAACCAAAGCAATGAGTCCACTGGGAAAGCTAAGCTCATTTCCATGAAAAGGAGGCCTCTGGGAAGTCTCCCAAGGTGCATGATGGGAACAGCCCTTCAATCTTTGTCAAACAGGGAAGAAAACCCGACTTGGTCTTTGATTGAGTCGATACTTGAGTCATAGTGTTGTGTAATCCAAATGTCCACTGAGAATTCATTTTGGCTAAATGTACTGAAAAATCTAAGAAGCTAAAAGCAAGCATCTGTAGTAGATGATCCCACTCATCGGCCTGGGAGCTTCTGTCTCCATAGCCAACCTTTAGTTATGCACAGTAGTCCAAACCTGACACTCATAAGGAAGGGTCAGGTCAGGAGGGTGTGTCACTTTTGTCGTGAGGACTGTGTTGGAAACGGATGGGCACACTGATACCTTTCCACAGCGTCAGGATTTATCTAATAATAAATTTATAAGCTACATAGGTTTGTTGTTGCGGTTTGCCAAGTAGTCCCAGTTTCCCTTGATAGCTGTCCATGGGCAAACACAAGTTCTTTGTCTTTCCAGTCTCTCCAGACTCCATTCAAGTCTTTAACAATGATATTAATCCTCGGATTATGCATCATGCAGGAGTTACATCTACCTCTGTCTATCATCCATGTGTCTGTATAAATGTGAATCAGTGGTAGAATGGCTACAAAGGGCTAAAGAGACCACAGAAGAGTTCAGAGAGTTCAAAGAGGACGTGAGGAGCAGAGGGGCAGGGACAGAGGCAGAGGCACGTCTCTTTTTGTTCCCCTGTCGGCCTCGTAGCTGGCTCCCCTACTTCCTTAGATACATGCTTAAAAACCTTCACAAAGACCCTCAGGTGAGAGTGTAATTTGAGCCTGGAGCTGTAAGAAAAGGATCCAGGTAGGGCAGAGAGGGAGCAGGGACTAGGTCCTGGAGGATCGGACAGACTCAGATCCTTAGCCTGTGTGCAATGAGATGTCCCAGAGATTTAAGAGAAGTGACAGGTAAGACCTGCAATCTAATTGTACCATAGGGGAAGGACCGACGCAGAAGCAGTTTGTCATTATTCAGGTGAGAGGCGGTGGTGGCTTAGGAAGAGTGAAGCTCAAAGACGTGATTCACCCAAAGGCCTCAGCTCTTTAGTGGCTGAGCAGTTTCTGAAGGGGGCTGCCCGACCCTAACTCCCAAACCATGGTCAGTTCTGACTTGCTTCTTTCCTCTCCTGTGGCAGATCAAGGACCTCCGGGACCACAAGCTGGACAACCGCATGGAGTCATTCTTCCTGGCCGAGACTGTGAAATACCTCTACCTTCTTTTCCACCCAAACAACTTCATCCATAACAACGGCTCCACCTTTGACTCTGTGATGACCCCCCATGGGGAGTGCATCCTGGGAGCTGGGGGCTACATCTTCAACACCGAAGCTCACCCCATTGATCCCGCCGCCTTGCACTGTTGCCGGCGGCTGAAGGAGGAGCAGTGGGAAGTGGAGGACTTGATGAGGGAGTTCTACTCTCTCAAAGAGAGCAGGTCAAGAGCTCGGAGAAAGACAATGCGCTCAGGACCCTGGGAGCCCCCAGCAGAGCCAGGCACGCTCTCCTCACCTGAAAACCATGACCAGCCCAGAGGGAAGCAGCCTGCTAAGCAGAGAACCCCACTTCTCAGCTGCCCTAGCCAGCCCTTCACCTCTAAACTGGCATTGCTAGGCCAGGTTTTCCTAGACTCCTCATAACCACTGGATAAGTTTTTAATTTTTATTTTTTTGAGATAAGCTATAATAATAAATCTGCTTTTGGCTATCAGGTTTTACATACTGGGCTCTTGATGAGATTCCAATCAAAGGAATTGTGTTAAACGATCATGAATCTAGTTTATTTTTTTCAGCCAGTTGGAATAAACAGCTAAACACCAAGGTGGCCTCCAAGGTGGCCGGTTCCACAGCCCCCAGGGCGAAAAGTTGAATCTCTCTTCCTTTTCTGGCACCTCTGGGGAAGGTGAAGATGCCGGTATTTCTTGGTTGGCTTTCCCAGCATGTGCTTTGACCTTTTAGCTGTCCCCTCTATACATCTCTCCTTCCAGGCAATAGAGGTTTATTAAGCACCTTTGGGTGCCAGCCATAACCCCAGAGAGTAGCAGCAAACAAAGAAAACAGGTTTTGTTATCGTTGGAACAGATTCTGGTAGAGAAAAACACACTAGTGAGTGTATGAAGTGACAGTGGCCTAGGTTCTGTGAGGATCAGGGTCGGAGTGGATGCTGGAGGCCAGTTCGGTTGGTAATGAGTTCAGATCCCCAGCACTTACAGGAAGACCAGGCCCAGGAGTATCTGTAGTCAGAGTATTGGAGTTCGGGGGGTGAGAGAAGAGGCAGGTGGATCCCTGAGCTCAGCAGTCAGCCAGTCTTGCTGAATTGGTGAGATTCGGGTTCAGCGAGAGGTCCTGTCTCGAAAAGTGAGGTTCTCACAGTTGAGGACATCTGCTGTCAGGCTCTGGAGGTAACACACTTTGACACACAAGAAGAGAAGGAAAGGAAAGAAGATGAAAGATTGTTGGCAATGGGGAGAACCAAGCAACCTTTAGGGAGGGCCATCTGCTAGGGTAGTCAGGGAGGGTGGCCTGGGAGGGTCTTCTGCTAGAAGGAAATTTTTACATCAGGAAAAACAGAAAAAATGGCGATCCCTCATGTGCTTTTCACTCAACTGCAACAAAATTTAGCTTGGAAAATGGTAGACTTGGGGCTGGAGAAATGGCTCAGTGGGTAAGAACACTCGGCAGCACAAGCATGAGGACCTGGGTTCTGATCCCAGCACTCATAAAATCTGGGTGTGGACACACACACACACACACACACACACACCCTCTACCCCAGCACCAGGGAGTGGAGACAGGACGTTCCCTTGGGCTTGCTGACTGCCTTGTTCCAGATTTGGTGAGACACCTCCTCAGCTTCCACAGACACCACACACACACACACACACACACACACACACACACACGAATGAAGGAATGAGTGAGTGGATAAAAAATAAAAGTTAAAAAGATGCTAGGCTCAAAACAACCTTGTTTATTTCCATAAAATATTATATAGAATCCAAAATGAAAGTCTCTCAGAAGGTGAACATGGCAGGCATGAATATAGTCCCAGCATTCAGGAGACGGAGGCAGGGATGTCATGAGTTTTAGGCTATCCTGATCTACATAGTGAGCTCCTGTCTCAAAATAGTAATGCAGAACTCGTAACCAAGGCATAACTACAAAAATGAGCAACTATTCCTTAAGACCTTCAAATGTCATTCATGTTTAAAACTCTCTCTTGAGGTATAAATTTGTATTTTATTGAGACAGAATCTGAGCGGAGCTCGTATATTTGTTAATTAGACGACATCTCTCTGCAGTCTTATCTGATGCGCAAGTCTTTATCCTTCCCTCCCTCTGCTGCACTCTTTCCCCTTTCCCTCTGTCCACTCATCTTTAGTTATCTTTATGTGGATGGACGTTTTGCATGCGTGTGTGTCTGTGCACCACGTATGTGCTTGGCATCCCCAGTGGCCGGAAGAGGGCATCGGATCCCCGAGAACTGGAGTTATGAAGGTTGTTAGCCACCGTGTGAGTGCTGGGAATTGAATACGGGTCCTCTGCAAGAGCAGTCAGCGCTCTCAACTGCTGAGGCATCTCTCCAGCCACTACTCCACCCCCTGATCTTTTATTTTTGTTTTGTGGGGAAAGAATAATCTGAGTGTCCCCAAAGGAATACGCAAACAAAACAAATGTTTGCCAATTTCTTTTTGCAAAGAAAGGTGCACCAGAACCCAAACAGGGCTAGGAAACATGCTGGCCAAGATGGCATCTGTCTTTTATCCCTAACACAGGTAGTGACTGTGTCTCATACCACTGGCGAGAACTCAATTTCACAATCTGACACAGTTGGCTAATCAGAGCAAAGGGGAAAGGGCTGTCCAGGCAATAAGTGCCCTTGTTGAGCTAACTACCTTAGACAGAAAAAAAAATCCCATAATTGCAATTTGCTGAAGAGATGGAGTTGTCTTGTAACTTTCCCATATTATAGATTTTCTTGCCTGCTTCTGTTAACATGGGTGACGTGAAGAAAGAAGCAATGAAGACAACAGGTTGCACAGAGATGGCAGAGGCTCAGAACAATGTGATGGGGACTGCCAAGTCCACCCCAAGGTGGAGTGGAGCTTGGACAAATGCTACAACATAGATGAGCCTTGAAAATTTCTGCTAGCTAGAAGCCAGACACACAGGGCCCTTTATACTCTATTCCATGGTGTGGGTATTGATATATTGCCCATGTGCTGGCAAATACCTCCCGTGAACACATTGCAAGCAACGCTAATTAAACTCAATGGGCCACACACAAAGAGAAGACATGGGAATAGGAGCGGGACTCCCAGGCAAGAAAGAAGTTTTCATTAGAGTAAGGGGCTGATGTAGCGAGTCTTTCTCTGTATTGACAGCTCCCAGATAGTAATATTGAGACTTCTTATTAATTTTGAAAGCTCAGCCTTAGCTTAGGCTTGTTTCTGACTAACTCCTAAAACTTAACCCATTTCTCTTAACCTATGTGCTGTTACAGGGCTCGTGGCTTTTACCTCTCCTCTTACGTGTCCTCCTTTGTATCCAGCTAGTGACTCCTCCTTTCTTCTTCCCCTGGACCTCTCATCTCCAGAAGTCCTGCCTAACTTCTTCCTGTCTAGCTATTGGCCATTCAGCTCTTTATTAAACCAATCACAGTGAGACATCTTCACAGTGTAAAGGAATAGTTCCCAACAGGACGAGAGAGGAACAGAGGGTGAAAAAAGACTAAAAGTCTTTATAGACATGTATGAAATTGTGGAATAAAGATAGGAAAAGAGGGGGGCTGGAGAGATGACTTGGGAGCCAGAGAGATGGGCTCAGAGGTTGAGAGCATTGCCTGCTCTTCCAGAGGTCCTGAGTTCAATTCGCAGCAACCACATGGTGATTCATAGTCATCTGTAGTGAGATCTGGTGCCCTCCTCTGGCCTGCAGGCATACAAGCAGGCAGAACACTGTATACATAATAAATAAGTAAATATATTTTCAAAAGAAGATAGGAAAAGAGCAAACATTTTTGTATATAAGCCAGCAGTTCCCAAATGTTAGGTAGGATTGATGAAAGTGATCTGAGAATAAAAGAAAGCAATAGGCAGCCCCAGAAATGGATAGCTCTTTAACCAGGACAGTAAAGGACCCTCGTGGAGATTTTGTGCACCCGCGGCACAGGGGGCGTGGGCAATTCATAGGGCAGAAAGATGACTTTGGGGATGGCAGATTCCAGCCGTAGCTCAGTTCCCCTGCAGTCTCAACGTGGTAGATCTCAGTGGGTTTTGATATGTGAATCTCCTTATCAGAAGCTCCCACAGGTCTTATCAATCAAGCCAAATTTCCTGCCTGGAGCTTCTCAGTCCCCATCATATGTGGTCCCAGTGTAAGTGCCACAGCTCTGAGGGAAAAGGTATCATGGCAGTCAGAAGCCAAGGAATACACAAAGTCGCACTGCCCCACAAACCTCACTCAAGGGATTCACTGGGAAAGACACAAAGGCTGGCTGGTTGGCTCTGCTCAGTGAGAAGCACCAGGAGCCTGAGCTGGAAGCAGGCCTGTTGTATAGGGTTTCTTGGGAGTGGTGTCTTCCAGGGTGAAGGATTTTAGGGTGGAGATTAGTGGAATTTCAAGTCCAGAGCTTGGTGTGAACCCAGGGATTGGTAAATTTTTTGAACTCAGGGGTTGGTGGGTTTTCAAACTCAGGGACTGGTGAGGTTTCAAAACCTAGAAGTGAGCTCGGACTTTACCTTACATGCAGTCCCGTGGCTCCACCGTTCCTCCACTAGGTAGTTTGTTTTTTATATTGTTGGTTTTTAAAATGGATTTCACTGTGTAGCTCTGCCTTAGCCCTTTGAGTCTTGGAATTATAGATGTGTATCCACATTAATTTTTTTTAATATGATGGTTTCATGGTTATTGGAACATGTCTTTGTTCTGAAGAAAAAACAAAACCGAAACATCGAGGTGAAATCTTATAGCACCTAAAATATCCTTTAAATGGCTTAGCAAAAAGTAAATGGTTTGGGCCAACAAGATGGCCCAGTGGGAAAGGAGCTGCCGCTAAGTCTGGTGGCATGAGTCTGGTCTCCAGGGTTCACATGGTAGAAGGAGAGAACCGAGCAATCCTTTTGACCTCCACACAGAAACCGTGGCACGTACCTGCCCAGGCTCATGTGCATGCACATGCAAAATAAAATAAAGTAGAAGGAGAAGCAAAATTAACTTTCTCTATAAATATTAATGTGCCTAGAAGAATATATGAAGATACGTATCATGTATGTTATATATCTCTGTATATGTAGAAGGATATATGTTTCCTACAATACATATGCTATAACATAATATTAATAATGGGCGAGTATAAGCAAAAAAGGGTGCTCATAATATTATTTTTTAACCTTTCTATAGATTTGAAATTTTTTTTTCCAAAAAAGCTGAGGGAAGGAAGTGAAAGGGCATGAGAACAAAGTGCTTGACCAACGGTAAGCGGCTGATTAAAGGGTGGGTCTCAGATGAGCGTTAGCCTATGAGAGCCGGGACCTTTGCTGACTTAGCAAAGCATCCCTAGTGTCTGGGATAACGACAGTGCCTGGCCCATAGGGTAAATGTTTAAAACAACAAATCACTGGGCCAGTGGATGGCTCTGCTGGCAAAGGCGCTTGTCGCCAATCGTGGGCCTGAGTTCAGTACCCAGAACCCATAGGTGAAAGAAGAGGACAGGTCCCCCCCCCCACCAATTGTCTTCTGATCTCTACACACACACACACACACACACACACACACACACACACACAGAGAGAGAGAGAGAGAGAGAGAGAGAGAGAGAGAGAGAGAGAGAGAGAGAGAGACTAAAAATAAATAAATAAAACGCCCAAATCTTTGAGTACATTAGAAACAAAATAGAAAATAGTGTCCAAAATGACATCCCAAGATGACAAATGATTACATGATCAGTTCTCACTATGGCCTAAATATAATAATGTAATTTTCTTTGATTATGACTTCTCCATGATTAAAAAATTGCCCTAGAAAAATCTGTAGGCCTAATTGAGATGATCTTGGTAGTTAATTCTGGGAATAACAGCCATTATGTGGTTACACTACTGGGATTACTCCAAAAAATTAGTCAACTGAGAGTTTCCGTTTTGCTTTATTTTATTTTATTATTCAGTGTTGACCCAAATCAACATCAGCAGGCCCCTTGACAGAAGGACGCTGCTCCCTCTGGTGGTCAGAAGCAGCTGGTCTCCATTGGAGAGGCCAACAGGAAAGAGACGAAGTGCACTCTGCTGTCAAACAGATTTCTGGACCTTTCTTCTTAATTCCTAGTCATATGGAGTCCTTAAGGACTGAATTCGAGGTGAAGGTTCTAAAAAAAGATTTATCTTTATTATTTTTAAATGAATTTGTGGTGGTGGCACTTTAATCCCAGCAGTAGGAAGGCAGAAGCAGGAGGATCTTTGTGAGTTGGAGGCCAGCCTGGGCCTTGAACAAAGAGAAACCCTGCTTCAAAAAACAAAACAAAACAAAAAGACAGATACATAAATTTGTGTATTCAAGGGGCATGCTCATGTGAGTGCAGGTGCCTGTGGAGTCCAGAAGAGGGCGTCAAGTCCCCCTGGAGCTGGAGCGAGCTGGGAGCGAGCTGGGAACAAACACAGATTTTCTGTAAGAACAGCTTCCACTTTAGTAGCCAAGACTCCTTCTCCAGCACCATTCGCTCTGCTTTTTATGTGTGGTTTTTGTATTGTGCAAACTTCGCCAAAGTTGTTCATTGATTCTGTTTGTGTGTGGAAAGCTTCAGCTTCCTACATATGGGATGATGTCATCAGGAAATAGAGATGATTTTGTTTCTTTCCAACTTGGCTGTTTTTTTGTTTGTTTGTTTGTTTTGTTTTTATTTAAACCAATTGCTCTGGCTATAGCTTCTAGAATTATACTAGCCAGAGTGTTATTCAGCGTCATTCTAAAGGAGTATTACTGAGTCAAAAGAAATCCACTTTTAACTCACTTCGTATGGATAAAAAATGGTTTTCTGGAAAGGCCCAGCAGACCTCACCATCAGCAATCCACTCTGGGGAAAACGAAGAGACTTATGTGCTTTTCTACATGTATTTGCCATCTTTCCCCTATGAATCGCCTATTCCTGGTCATCTATTACCTTCAAGAAAACATTTATTCCCCCCTCCCTTTTTGTGTCTGCGTGTGCATATACACGTGAGCACATGCACAGGCAAGGATGTCATGGCACTGGGGTGGAGTTCTGAGGTCAGCTTTCAGGAATGGCTTCTTTGCCTCAATCATTTGGGTTCTGGGGATTGAACTCAGGTCCTCAGAGTTGGTAGGAGGTGCCTTTGCCCCTGGGTCATCTCACCAGCTGCCCCAACCCCTCTTTCTACTGTGCTGTTTGATTTTGCAGGAGTAGCTTTATCAGATGAGTGATCGATTGATTGTATCAAAAAACTTTATTGCCGAGGGTTCCAGGCACTGTCCTGGGTACTGGAGATGGGTGTGGCAAAGTACAAAACAGATCACAAATACCTCTAACTGAAGATGGAGCGATGAATTATGTCAAGACGAAGGCAGGTAACAAGAGCAGAAGCCTTTGATGGGAAGGAAGGGGATGAGAAAGTCAGTGGCTCAGACACCACCTGGGGTGGAGGACTTGAGGCAAACAGGATAAGAAGTTTTTCATAAATTCTAAGTTAACTCCCAGAATGCCATGTGCCTTCTACAGCTGTTAACGCTTTCTTGTATAGGAAGTTATCCTGTTGAGGTCTTCCAGCCATGGTTCTGGATTTTATACTTAAGACTTTTCTTTCCCCAAATCATAAGAGGGTTATCTTATTATCTTACACTTGTTGCTACCATTAAATGCTTTTAACTTTTTTGTTTATTTGGTGGTTTGTTTGTTTTTTTGAGACAGAGCTTCTCTGTGTAGCCCTGACTATTCTGGAACTTTATCTCATTAGTTATCTGAGAATACACATTACTGTGATCTGCCTTTAACCTTTAGCAGCTTTGTGGAAGTATAATCTGCATTTCAAACCTACCCGTTTAAAATCCCATCCAGTGGCCCGCGGGTGAGAATTTCTGCAGTGTGCTCCTGCCGCTGCCCCCAGCTTTAGAAACCCACTTGGCGGCTGTTGTTCAGCTTGCATGGTCTAAGATGAATTTTAGGTTCTAGTGTAAAGTTAAAGACCTGATTTTTTTTTTCTTCATTGGCTTGAAGAAAATCTCCACCACAGGATAAACTTCCTTTTCCTGGTCATAAACACTCAGGGTTTTATTTGACCCATACAGATTTCAGGATGAGACAGTTTCACTGAAAAAAAAAGCTTTTATTTATTTTAATAAAGTTTTTCCTTTTTAAAAAAATGATCTCTTTTACTTTTTTGAGATTATTATGTAATTACATCACTTTTCTTTCCTTCCCTCCCTTCAAACCCTCCCATATACTCCTCCTTGCTCTCTTCCAACATAGATTTTTCCTAACTTTAAAAATCATATTTAGGGCTGGAGAGATGGCTCAGTGGTTAAGAGCATTGCCTGCTCTTTCAAAGGTCCTGAGTTCAATTCCCGACAACCACAAGGTAGCTCACAACCATCTGTAATGAGGTCTGGTGCCCTCTTCTGGTCTGCAGACATGCACACAGATAGAATATTGTATACATAATAAATAAATAAATATTTTT
>NW_026067952.1:11462718-11570613 GCF_014885135.2 Alexandromys fortis
GAGGGAGGGTGAGAGAGAGAGAGAGAGAGAGAGAGAGAGAGAGAGAGAGAGAGAGAGACTTGGAGGAGTCATTTCTGTCTTTCCACCAATATGGGTTCAAGGGACCCAGCTTAGGTCCTCAGTCTTGACAGCCAGTGCCTCTACCCACGGACTCATCTCTTGAGCCCTATTTCATTTGTTTAAAATCAATCTAGTGGGGATCTGCTGCAGGTGAGTGGAAATCATACCTTCTCAGTGGACATGAAGATGCTAACCACACTACAGTTTGCCTTGGCAGTGCCCATAAGTGTCTGTGGTTTTAGTGTAATCATTGATTACGTCATTTCACTCTTTAGGGGGTTTTGGTTTGGGCAACAAATTACAGCCACCTTAATTCCAAGAAGCAAACTTCATGACCTCCTAATTCATTGCATTCAGCTCTCCTTATTGGTATTGCAAGATCGCCTCCTAGGAGAGAAGATGGGGAAAGAATTGGCTCCACTGAGCTTCAGAGGTTCATCCCGAGTATGTAAGTTCAGAAGAGAAGAGGATGCCCCGGAGCGGGAAACCAGCGCTGTGCTCTCTTTGGCAGAGGATTTAGCTTAATAACCGCCCCTCCTCGCATTATGTCATTGAACTTCACCACAACCTAGCCAGTTACATTTACTTGTGTGCGGGTTTGCTGTGGTCCCTGTAACCCGAATCACCTCACAGGGTCCTCCACTGTTATGCTTAACACCTCACCCTCTGCCGCCTCGACCTATTCAGCAGGAATACGGCTGACTCCCTTAGAAACTGTTTATGGACATCTGTAAAATTATTAATCCAGACACAATTTTGTAATTCATGAAATATTTTCCATCATTTTCTTTAAAAAAGCAATAATTCATTGATGGTCCTTTATGTATTACTTACATAAAAATACATTTATTAATTATAATACAAATATTAATTGATGCAACTCCTGGGGACTACATATTGAATGGACTAATTGAGGTGAGGGGGTAGAGTGTGGTGACTTGGCTGAAGTCAGGATGTAGACAGAAGGGGACAGGAATCAAAGTCAAGTGTCAATTCTGACCTACGGCCTAGGGCGTTCACTGGCCACTAGCTGCATCATTCCTAAATAGACAAGAAATTTGAGAGCATGCGCACTCAGCGACTGGTTTTCCATTTGAAGCAAAATGCTGGAGGGGGGATGTGGGAAAACAGGTGGTCCAGGAAACTCAGCATCTCTGTCATCTGCCCGGCCTCGGGAGAAAGACTACATTTCCCATAGGCCCTCGGGTCCCGCACAGCCCCTGCCACGCGGCCTGCATCTCCGCGACGGTCCACTGGGGGCGATGTGGAGAGTCCTCCGTCGCCCCGTAGAAATCTACGCGGCTCCGGGGCCGCTTGCTTCCTGTTTGTCGGACGAGGAGACATGGCGGCAGCGCCGGCGGCGGCTGGAGCTGGGGCCAGCCGAGGGAGACAGTCGGCTGCTACAGCGGCGGCGTGGGGGGGCTGGGGCGGCCGGCCGCGGCCCGGTAACATCCTGTTGCAGCTGCGGCAGGGCCAGCTCACCGGTCGGGGCCTGATCCGGGCGGTGCAGGTACGAGGCCGGCCCGGAGGGGCGGGGCGGGCCGGGCCGGGCTGGAGCTGGCCGGGGGCCGGGAAAGAGGCCTTCCAAGGCCGCTGCGGTACCGGCCAGATCCCCCTTGGCTGGCTGCGGGGCTGTCCTATGTGCCGCCCGGACGCTGTCAGCCGCGGTGGGACGATGGGCAGCGGCCGCCTGGGAGGCCTACGGGTCTGGGCCGAGTGGGGTCGGGCTGCCTGGGGTATTGATGGCGCGTAAGTGTCGTGGGCCGAGTTTCTAGATCCTCATTTCCCTGCGCCACGTCTGCACGTCGGGGGGACCTTGGCGAGTTGGCTTCATCTTCTACTGGCCTCGCATTTGCTCCTTGTGAGCAGGACGAGGTTCTTCTCACTGCAGCCCCCCGCCCCCCGAACGGTTCGCAAGCCTATCATAAATGTCATCTTCTCAAAGAGGCCTTAACGTTCCTCCTCTTCTAAAGTAGGCCCCCGTTGTTATTCTGTCAAATCCTCCAGGTCGTTTTCGGTTGCATTATTTTCTTAGCCTGTAAATGCATATTTCTTTGTTGTCTGCCCTTTTCACGCCTGTCTCCCACATTAGGCTGCGCTCCAACGGGTGCAGAGACTTTTGCCAGTTAGGGCGAAATGCTTTGGAGGAAGAACTTTAGTTAAGCCCGAGTCCAATGCCCTACTCTCTTTCTTGCTTGGGCAAGTTACCTTTCTGTGACTTAGTATTACTCATTTAAGTAATACTTAAGGTTATTGTTAAATTCAAAGGAGATAGTAATGTGAAGTGTTAGTGTATTTCAGGTGTGTGTAAGGGCCGAAGGGTACTCAGTTAATGTTAGAGTTAATGCCTGGCTTAGCACCACACCTGTTGGTGTCCTGCACACGCGTGGTGCTTGTGTGTGTGTGTGTGTGTGTGTGTGTATGCGTGTATGTGTGCATGTGTGTGTGCTTGTGGGTGGTAGGGCACGACCTTAGAATAAAGCAGGATGGCTGGCTCGTCTCCTTGTTGCCTCATTCTCCCAGGTGTTCCCAGAACTTACATCGAGAACATTAGCTCATCCGGGCCCATGCCTTTATCCGAGCTCTTAGGAGGCAGAGGCAGATGGATCTCCTTGAGTTCCAGGGCAGCCTGGTCTGCAAAGTGAGTTCCAGGGCAGCCAAGGCTGTAACACAGAGAAACCCTGTTTTGCAAAATAAAATGAGAGAGACACACGCGCACACAGGACATTAGCTTAATTTAAAGATAGCTTTTACATATAGTTTTGAGGAGTATACAAGAAACCAGTAAGTGTTGATTTGGAGAGGGGTGGGAACTAGGTGAGTGAACGAGGGAATGGGTGTGAGATTTTTCTCAAAGTACTGTTATCTATTTAAGGTTCATTTTGAGCCCTTGGAATACTCCTCAAAGGACTAAAAAGGCGAAGGGGCGATTGTACCTGTGGAGAGTTGCAGATGAAGGAGCAGTTTTGGATAGCCATATTTTTTTCACAGAAACTGTAGATGGGCATCTTTTCCTCATTGCGTTTCTGCATCTGCCTTAAGAAGATCTGAGACATACTTGATCTGTCCTTTAAGCCAGGATTTGTCACTGAGCTCAGTATGTAGGGACAGGCAGAAAGGGAACTAACCTTTAATGATCACATATTTTGGGTCAGTCAGTGTGCAAGGTGTTCACTGAGTTGAGACAGGCGCTCACTACATAGATCTGGCAGGCTAGAACTTATGATGTAGACTAGACTGGGTTTGAACTTGAGGCAGTCCTGCTGCTTCTGTGTTCTTAGTGCTGGAATTGCACCACCCCTGGCAGTTGATTGTCAGCCGGGTGTTGAACTCATCTCTTACCCCAGTTGAGGAAATTGAAGTTCAGAAAGGCTAGGCAATGCAATTCTAAACACCCACCAGATGATCTGTGTCCTAAAGACAGTGAGCCCGGGGAATTCTGTAGCACACTGGATGAGGCAGTTTAGGGAAACATTTGTTACCAGTGCTGAAATGCTAGGAAACTGCATTAGAAGGCTACTGGAATATTCTTGGAGCCTGTTTTGACCAGTCATTGTGGTCCCCACTATCACTTTGTCGATGCCTAAAGTTTGTTTCGACCACAATACTTTCTTAGCCTGTAATCGCTTATTTCTTTGATAGTTTTATACAGGTGTGGGAGCTATTTCGGAGGTTGACTTAGGAATTCCTGTCTCCCAAAGAGTGATAATGAAGTGGAGACCTTTACATTGCATAGTTTCCTTTCCTAGCAGACTTCTTCAGTTCTTTTCCTTGCTATGCTCTCCCTAGCCCCTCTCCTGCTATTCAGAATAAATTATTTGCTCACCCATATTTCCTTAGCACAGTACACATACTGGTTATGGCATATGGCACAGTAGGAAAGTGCCAGGTTTTTAAAAAACTTTTTTGAGGGGGTGGTGGGATGGGGAAGAAGACAGATTTATTAAGTATACTGTAAGGGGCAGCAGGCTGGGCAGTAACAAGAATACCACCTGCCTAAAAATACCTTTTAAATAAAAAAAATATACAGCAGCTGCTCATCACAACTGTTTGGAGCTATGCAGGTCAGCAGTGTTTACTATTCTCATACTGATGCGCACCCAGTCTAGAACTTTCAGCTTGCAGACCTGAAACTGGATGGACTGGGCAGCTCCTCATGCCGGCCCCAGCCTCTGCAACCACCTTCTACTTTTCTCTTTGCTGTGAGTTTGACCCGTGCCCTGGTTTATCTGAGTAATACCATATGGTAGAATTTCCCTGGAAAAGTCTGGATTTGAAGTAAAATGGGTCTGAGTTGAATCCTACTTCCAATCTTTTTTAACCAGTGCCCCTAAGCTAAGTTATTCTCTTCACATCTGTTTCATCCTTTCTAAAACGGTAGTCATGACATCTGTCCCATAAGGTTGTTATGAGAATCAGGTGAAACAACAGGTCCAGAAAGTTTAACCAGTGTGTCATCCTGGTTATTTGATAAATAGTTGATCTTGGCTAGCAGTAATTAGGCTGCACATTTTAAGAGAGTGTCTGATTTGTCTTTGGATCTGCAGAGCCTGAAATCATGCCAAGCACTTGATAAGAAGGACTCAGGAAACTGTTTGAATTGAAGTATTGTATCCCTGTCTGTATCTGTCTGTAGTTACTTTCCAGAAACCCCATGGCTTTGAAGAGTACCAGAGTCAGGTAACCTGTGATTTAAAACCTTGCTCAGGTACATACTTGCTTTATGCCTTTGGGAAAGTTACTTAATATCTTTTTTTTGTTTGTTTGTTTGTTTTTTTGTTTTTCAAGACAGAGTCTCACTAAGTAGCCTTGGCTATCCTGGAACACACTCTGTAGTTTGTAGACCAGGCTGGTCTCGAGCTCATAGAGGTCTGTCTGCCTCTGCCTCCCTAGTGCTGGGATTAAAGAATGTGCCACCACTACCTGGCAATATCTGTTTCTCTACCTGTAAAACAGAGATCATTCTAGGACCTAACCTCTTAAGATTATGGTGAAGAAAATGAATTTTTAACATTGAAAATAGTAACAAGTATAATGAGTGTGCAGATAAGTTACCTTTTTTTTTTTTTTTAACAAATACTCTATATATGGACGGCTCTTAAGTCTATATTTCTATTCCTGGCTCTCTTTTTTAAGCTCCACTTGGGTAGGTACTTCCAACCACCTTTGCTGACTGTCCATGTAGATAACTAATGGGTAACTCAAATTTAATGTGTAGAAAATCAGAATCTTGGTTCCTCTTCCATCAAACCCCATCCTCCCTCTGTCTCCCTACCTCCCTAAGTGGGACTCAAGAGCAGCCTGGGAGAGGATTGTAGGTCACAGGATTTAGAATGGACTGCTCCTACTTGAGTTTTCATTTGCCTTATTTTCTTCCCAACCTTTTGTCTGTCCTCTATCAAGGTAATAAATATGTCAGGATACTTTGCAGTTTATTGGTGCTTTCATATTCATCTGCACATTTGATACTCAAAGAAAACTTGGTCTTAAAATTCTCTGATTGAAGCTCCCCAGCTGCTTCCCGTTGCAGTAGAAGCAAATCTGAGGGTACAAGATCCCGCGGTGCCAGTAGAGTTGAGGGGAAAGAGACACTAGGTAAACTGGGTACTAGGACGATGAACCTGTGCAGGTTGTGGGCCTCCATCCTCAGATAGTCTGTAGTTTGGCGATTTGGTAGTCTGGGTACAGAATCCTTTCCATTGGTGATTCGGTAGTCTGGGTACGGGATCCCTTCTGTTGGCGATTGGATGGTCTGGGTACGGGATCCCTTCCGTTGGCGATTTGATGGTCTGGGTACGGGATCCCTTCCGTTGACGATTTGATGTTCTGGGTATGGGATCCCTTCTGTTTCCCAAATGCTGTTATTTCATCTTGTGATTGCTCTGGATTTCACCTGTTTTTATTTTCTCCTTTATTTTTTAGATCTTCCCTCCCTCCTACCCTCTCTCCATTTCTCTGTGTTACTAGGAATCAAACTTGGGGCCTGGTACATGCTGGGGGAAACACTCTCCCACACCCTTCTCCCCTGTTAGCCCCCCCCCCCGTTTGTTTTAGTATTTTTCTAGGGTTGAAACGAAGGAATTTAAGCAAGAAAAAACTTCTCTTTTCTGGTAAGGGCAATTGGATTCAGAGAAAACCTTAGAAACCAGGTGTGGTGGTATTACAAGCTGGTAACACCAGCACTTGGGAAGCAGAGGTAGAACTGTTACATACTCTCCTGGGTAAGTTAAGTCTTAGAAACATTTAAATACTATTAATCTCAATAGCATTTGTCCCCACAAACCCTAAGGTGCGCCCCTAATTGTGTTGAAACCATGCAAACACTATTGCAAAGTATATGAGTATTCAGTGGTTAATACTCGTTATCAGACTACACTAGCAAGAGAATTAATCTTCATTAATAATCCTTTGAAATGTCTGTTTGCCTACACTTAGCTATTTTGAGATATTAACTCTCTTATGCTTAAGATTAAACAAAGAAGATATACATTTGTTTTCATAGAAATCAGCTTTTAATTATTTTAAAAGGAAGGCAGTTAAAGACAATCAATGAAAATTTATGAATGCCTGGAAATGTCACATTGACTAAACAGGCTGACAGCTTAGGGAACATGATGTGAGAGATTATTGCTCCTGTAAACTGTCAAACCACAAGTGCTTGAAAAGAAAACCCCTTGTGACACCTGCCAGTAACTCAGCTGTAAGATGACTGGATGGTGGCTCTTTCATCGTAGGGCTCAGCTACTTGCACGGAAAACAAAGTGGAAATGATTTTTTTTTTTTAAATTATATTTTGAGACAGGATCTCTCTGTGTAGCCCAGGCTGGCCTGGATCTTACTATGTTGTCCCAGATGGCCTCTAACTCATGACAAGCCTTCTGCCTCAGTCTCAAAAGTGCTAGTATTAATTATAGGTGCAAACTACCGTGCCTGGCTTTACATCCTATTTTAAGTTAGTGTCTTGTAAGCCGATGTATAAGTAGTACAATTCCTTCGGAAGTGTTTGGATGTGGCTGGCTCTCTGGGTATCGTGAGGCTTATTAGATACAACAGCAGTGCCCTACCCACTCTTCCTTCTGACTTCCTTCTCCCAAGGGAACCATTGTCCATAATGTAGCTGTTACTTTCACAAGAGAAGGACATAAGAAGCCAGAGAGCCAGTATTTCTAACTTACTTGTTTATAAAGCTGGGTTTTTTTTGATTTTTTCAATTTGTTAATATCTATTTTCTTCCTCATGTAAAAAGTTAGAATCTGTATGTCACTTGTCTCTACCATTCTCCCTGGGTCACAGTTTTGGTTGTTGGTAGAATGTAGTTACACTCCGCTGCTGGTGTAATTCCTGTTTGTAGCAGAGCTGTGTATGTCTAACAGTTACTGGCTTAATGTATTTCTCCTTCGTATTAAGACCAGTCCTTTTCATGTTGTTTTTATTGATACATAAATGCATACATAGTAAAATTCACATTTCTCTTCTTCGTGCTGGAGATTGAACTCAGGCCTCACATGTGCTGAGCATGTGTTAAACCACTGGGACGTCTTCAGTGGCTTGTTCTGTGGGGTCTGCCAGATGTGTGTAGTCATGTGATGATGAGCACTGCAGTTTGAGCCTAGGAAGTCTCCCTGTAGACAGCAGTTCCTTCCCGTGATCATGTGTCTCTCCCTGTCTTTTTCCCTGTGGAGTCACACTGCACATGCTGCTCATGGCTCTCGCCACTGTGGCTGACACCGGATGGGAGCAGCTGAAGAAAGGGTAGTTTTATTTTGTCTCAGGCTTCAGAAGTGTGGTTCACCGTCAAGGGGATGGCATGGCAGTAGGGGTCTTGGTGCAGACAGGATGCAGCGTTGCTCTGGCTGGAACCATCCAGAGCTGCCCTCAGTGTCCACTTGTGCTCTCTGGGTCACAGTCCCAAAGGCTCTATAGTCTTCCAGAAGAGTACAACTGCCCAGGGACCAAATGCTAAAAAATGAGCCTGTGAGTTACACTTTATATTCCAGTGACGACACCTCCTAAAGACGTGTATACCACGTGAGCCTTCTGAGTGTCTCCTAGCATGGACTCAATCCTTTTATGTTTGCTTTCTTGATATGGATAATTCGACCCCAAATTCTAAAACTTTGTTTTGTTTTTGTTTGACTCTTTAAGTTTTCCAACCTCCTCTTCCTCACTGGAATTTGGATTGGTGTCTTTGCACCTGGATTTTTAGAACTTCCCTATGTCAAATTCAGGGCGATTAACTCTTGTTTCTTACTGACTTCCTTGTGTTTTAGACCTTGTTTTCCTAATCTATATATCTGCCTTTTCTGGGAACACATTCTGTAGACTCCCAGGAAAATACACAAAAGGTAATTTTTTCATGTTTACATATTTGAAAATACCTTTTACTGTGATACTCGTGATTCGGGTCTAATTCTGAGTTGCAAGTTATTTTCTCCTAAGTTTTAAATAATAATGTTCCATTGTCTTTGAGCAAGTACATTCTTTTAAGCTACATTTTGTTTTTAGACTTGTCCTTGAAGATGGTGAAGCATAGTCCATCCATCTTTGTTTTGGCCTGCTAACCCTATCTGTGGGCCACAATTAAGTCATTTTAGTTTTGAGAAATATTTGGGCTCCTTCCAGTTTTGGGGTTGTTATGAATAAATAATGCTGATATGAACACTTGTTAATGTCTTTGGTATGCATTTGTACAACCTGGAGGATATATGCTGAGAACTGCTGGGGCGTAAGAAATGCACAGACTTGGCATTGGTACCATCACTAGTTTCTCAAGTGCTTGTACTTACTTCCCTTCTCATCAGTTTCTGTAGTGGTGTTTTGATTGTAATCTAGCAAAGCTTGCCTCACAATTTCACAGAGTGCACAACTAAGCCACTAATTAGCCATAGAGGCCAGGTAATGTTGACGCACACCTTTAATCCCAGCATTTGGGAGGCAGAGACAGAGTCAGTAGCTGTTTATGCAAAGCTACAGTTGCCACAACCAATTTTACATTTCCTCAGAAAGAAAAACAAAATAAGACTAGATTGAAGCAAAAGGTAGCATACATTCCTTTAATCCTAGTACTTGGTAGGTAAAAGCAGGAAGATCAGAGTTCTAGACCACCATCAGCTATGCAGTGAGTTTTTTGAGGCTGGGTTATATGGGGTATAGTCTCAGACCAAAGCCCAAACTAACCCTGTACCTATAACAGCTACTTCCCAATTGCTATCTCTGGCCCACGACAGCAACTAATCTTATTTTCTATCTCTCTGGACTGACTAGGTCCGAATATTTTTATATTAAAGGGAATAAAATAATATGTGGTCTTTTGTGTCTGGTTTCTTTCATTTAGAATAATAAATCTCAAGATTTATCTATGTTATATGTGTCATTTCTGGCCAAATAATAGTCCATCGTACAAAATGTCCTAAATTTTGTCTGTTCACCAGTTGATGGATACTTGAGGTTCTACTTTTGCTTACTGAAATTAATGTTTGTTGTGAGCCTTTGTGTGCAAGGCTTTTTTTTTCTTTTTTCTTTTTTTTTTTTGGTTTTTCGAGACAGGGTTTCTCTGTGGTTTTGGAGCCTGTCCTGGAACTAGCTCTTGTAGACCAGGCTGATCTCAAACTCACAGAGATCTGCCTGCCTCTGCCTCCCAAGTGCTGGGATTAAAGGCGTGCGCCACAACCGCCCGGTTTGTGTGCAAGGCTTTTGTGGACATTTGACTAGGAAGTGGATTGCTGAGTCATATAATTCCGGGGAGAGCGAGAGAGAGTTGTTTGTGCTGTGTGATGCTGGGGATCTATCCCAGGGCCTTGTGCACAGCTAGGCAAGCTGCACCTAAGGTACATCCACAGGTGTGGGGTTTCGAAATAGAGTCTTGCTAAGTAACTCCTGTAGGCCTTAAATCTGTGTGACCCTTCAGTCTTTACCTTCCAAGTACTGGAATTAGAGTCACACTCCACTCTTCCTGACTTTGTTGGACTTTTCAGTACTTGCCAAACTGTGACTGCCATGTTTTCATTTCTGCCTGGAGTAAAAGAGAGTTCTCTAGACTTTCACAAATACATCTGATTTTCTGTCTTTGTGAGCATATGGTCCTGGTTAGTGTGAGGTAGCTCGTGGGGTGTGATTGCTTGTTTGCTGATAACTGCAGTTACTGACCATTTTTCATGCATCTGTGTGTCACCTTTGGAAAAATGTCTGTTTAGAGACGTTGCCCACTTTCATTTGTCAATGTTCTGTAGTAGATGGTTTTGCCAGCATATCCTTTTCGTTTTATATATGTCTTGGTTGTACCATTCAAAGAATGGCCCATTTAATCTAATAAAATTTTGATCAAAGAGTTGCTCGCAGTATCCCTTTATTGTTAATGTCCACGAGATCATTAATAATGACCCTACTTATATTTCTGGCATGAGTAATTTGTATCCTTTTTCTTGATTAATTATCCTGGTTAGAGTTTATTGATTCTATTTTTTCTTTTTTTTTAAATATTTATTTATTTATTATGTATACAATATTCTGTCTGTATATATGCCTGCAGGCCAGAAGAGGGCACCAGACCTCATTACAGATGGTTGTGAGACACCATGTGGTTGCTGGGAATTGAACTCAGGACCTTTGGAAGAGCAGGCAATTCTCTTAACTGCTGAGCCATCTCTCCAGCCCCCCTCTATTTTTTCTTATAGACCCAATTTTTAATTAAAATGTTTCTCTCTGCTAATTTCCTGTTTTTTAATTTAATCTTTTTCTTCTTTTCTATTTTTTTTAATTTGGTGTGTGTGTGTGGAGGGTCCTTTTGAGACCAGGTTTTATTCAGTTATTCATTCAAGCTAGTGTTGCCCTCATGTTCCTCCTTTACCTCCGACTCACAGATGCACCTGAGATTACACATCTGAACTACTACAGTTAGTATGCTAGCTGGTTTTGTGTGTCAGCTTGACACAAGCTAGAGTCATCAGAGAAGGGAGCCTCAGCTGAGGAAATGCCTCCTTGAGATCCAGCTGTAAGGCATTTTCTTTCAGTGTTCAGTGGGGGAAGACCCAGCCCATGGCGGATGGTGCCGTCCCTGGGCTGCTGGTCCTGGGTTCTACAAGAAGGTGGGCTGAACAGGCCGTGGAAAGCAGGTTAGTAAGCAGCACCCTCATAGCCTCCGCATCAGCTCCTGCCACTGGGACTCTGCCCTGCTTGAGTTCTTGTCCTGACTTCCTTCAGTGATGACAGCAGTTTGGAAATGTAAGCTGAATAAACCCTTTCCTCCCCAACTTGCTTTTTGGTTATGGTGTTTCCTCGCAGCCATGGAAACCCTAAGACAGTCAGCTTGAATTCAGTTATTTTTTTTAATCTCATTTTATTTCTTATTTTCTTCTGCTTGCTTTAGACTTTCTCTGACCTGTTAAGGTAGAAGCTTGGGTTATGGACCAGTACTATTTCTTCTTTGCTAATACATGCTTTTAGTGCACCAAATTCTTTCCTGAGTCCTGATTTTTGCCATTTCCTATAAATTTTGATAAATCATATATTCATTTAGTTCAAAATATATTTACTTTTGAAGCTTATTTGACTTAAGTTATTTAAAATAGGTTGCTTCATCTTCAAACACCTTAAACGTCCCAAATGTTCTGCTCATTAGTTGTGGACACATTACATGGTGGTTGAGAACACACATTGTATAGCTGCTACTTTTGAAACTTGCCAAGGTGTGCTGTGTGGCCAGGGATGTGGTCTATCTGGTTACTGTTCCATGTGACTTTGAGAATAACGTGCGATCTACTTTGGTGGACGAAGTCCTCCGCAGAGGGCAGATCTCGTTGACTGGTGGTGGCACTCATGCCAACCTTGCCCTTACTGATTTTCCTGCCTGATTGAGATTCGTAAAGTTCAGAAATTCATCCGTTTCTTTGGTAATTCTTTGAGGCTTTTGATTTGATATTGTTTGGTGAGCGCTTTGGAGAACTGGCCCCTTAGCATTCTGTCATGGCCCTTTTTATTCCTAGCAGTTCTCTCTTTTCAGAACTCTTGAGTGTCTGAAAGTCATATAACTCTGTAAGCTTTCTTATAATGTTAACATGCTTTATCTCTCTCTATGCCTTCTACTTTATATTTTTAAATCTATCTTATGTGTATGAGTGTTTTGCTTGTACATATATGTATGTGCACCACATGATTGCATGGTAACATGGGTTTTTTTTTTTTTTTTGAGACAGGGTCTTATATAGCCCTGGCTAGCACTGAACTCACTAGATAACTGAGGCTTGTAGGTGGAGACTGCTTGTTTGTTTCCCAGCCTCCCAGACCTGAATAATCATGCAGAAACTATGTTAATTACAACACTGTTTGGCCTATTAGCTCAGGCTTCTTATTAACTAACTCTTACATCTTAAATTAACCCATTTCTATTCATCTGTGTATCACTACGAGTCTGTGGCCTACTGGTAAGGTTCCAGGGTGTCTGTCTCCTTCAGCAGCTTCTTTATTAACCAATGGTAATAAAACATATTCACAGTATACAGAGGGGAATCCCATATAAAAGCTGGTCTTGAACTTCTCCTGAACTTTCTGCCTCCACCTCCCAAATAGTGGATTTACAAATGTGTGTCGCCACATGGGACTCTGTCCCTATACTTTTGACTGATACATAACACCATATTTAAAGTAGTTATTTTAAAGATGTATTTTTATTATTTTAATTATGAGTTTTTTAAAGATACATTTTTATTTGATTATGAGTTAGTAAGTCTGTGTTTGGGTGTATGCATATGAAGCAGGTACCTGAGGAGGCAAGAGCCATTGGATCCCTCTGGAACTTGAGTTACTGGTGGTTGTAAACTGCCTGATGTTGGTGCTGGGAATTGAACTTGGGTCCTCTGTAAGAGTGGTGCAGCATTTAGCCCTGAGCCATCTCTGTTCACTAAAGTGGGTTTCTCATAGACAACAACATATAGTTTGCTCTTTTTTCTTTTTATTTCACTGGCATATATATTACTATTATTTTATTCATAGGCTTTTAATTGATGCTGTTTAATTAGTTCCTAAGACTAGTGTGCAGTCATTGATGTGCCTGACCCTGCGTAGACCTGTACAGTGATTAGTGACATAGGCGGATAGATTCTGCCGCATGTGCAGCTACATTGTGATTGTTTTTTACTTTCCCGCTTTTGCTCCTTCTGTGGATTGAGTGAGCATTTATGCGACAGCACTGACCCCTCCCTTAGTGTGTGAGTGTACCTCTGTGTGTGCGTGTGCATGTGTGTGTAGTTTATATATGTGTTTGTAGATGTGTTCTCATGTGGAGACCAAAAGTTCCAGGACAGGCTCCAAAACGATCAATATCAATTGAAACTTGAAAAACCAAAAAAGAAAAGAAAAAAACTTTTTCAGCTGGGCATATGGCTTATGTTTGTAATCCTAGCATTCCAGAGGCTGAGGCAAGAGGATTGCTGCTAGTTTGAGGTTAACCTGGGCTTCAAAAGGGGAATGTGTGGTGTTATAGTGGACTGTGTATTTATTTATTTTTGGAATTTAAAGACAGGGTTTCACTGTGTAGTTCTGGCTGGAACTCACTGTGTAGACCAGGCTGGTCTTGAACTCATAAAGATCCACCTGCCTCTCTCTCCCGAGCTTTGGGATTAAAGATGTGTGCCACCACTGCCCAGCAATAGTGGTTTATTTTTATTGGTTGTCCTAGAGTTAGGAGCGTTTATTCCAGTCAGGCAGTCTTTGTGAGTGGAACAAGTATCCCAGTCCCTCTCACACCCTGATAAGATGCTGCCATTCAGTTCCCTTCTCCAGATGCTATGGTCACCTAGTAATTGTTGCTCTTATTTGCCTTAGGGGGATTCATTTGGATTGGAAAAGTTAATTTATGTTCATTTGTTTCATCCTCAGCCCTCTTTGTGTCCAGTGTATAAACGACACATTAGAAGAGACAGTAGCCACACTGATGCTTAGTTAAACCCAGGGTTTCTCACCAGTACCAGCCTCCTTGTCTCTAAAGAGCCACCTCTCAGATTTCTAGTTGGATAGTCAAATTCTGTCTGAGAAGATTCATACTTTTTCTTTACTTTTGAAAGATAACCTCACTGAATCCAATGTTGCCAGTAGGTGTAATTTTTTTTTAAACCCCCTTTTCAATGCTTTAAATATTTTATTCTGTTTTGGCTGTGTGACTTCAGACAGTATGCCTAATGCCACAGTTTCTCTCTTCGTGTGTGTGTGTGTGTGTGTGTGTGTGTGTGTGTGTGTGTGTGCTTACACTTGCATGCACGATCCTGTGTTTATGTTCAAGTGCAGTGCACACTCATGTGTGTTAGTAGATGAGAGGATAATCTTGGATGTTGTTTCTCAGGTGCTGTCTTCTTGTGATCAGTCAGCCCAGGGAATCCTTGTTTCCAGCTCCCCAGCCCCGGGATTACAAGTGTGCCTACCACACTGGCTTTTCTTTTCTTCTTTTCTTTTCTTTTTTGCAAGGTTCTGGAGATTGAGTTCATATCCTCATACTTGCAAGCCCTCTCCACCCTTTGACTCGTTTTATCAATTTTTAAAAAAAAATATTATAAAGGAGTCCTTATTTTTTGCTTAGTGATAATCACTTGTACTAGTAATATTTGTTAAGGAAACTGTTCAGTGGTTTTGGCAGTCTAGTCAAAAAACCAATAACCTCGGGACATGGTGACACATGTCTTTAAATCCCAGCGCTCAGGAGGTGGCGGTGAGCAGATTCCTGTGAATTTGAGGCCCTACTGTTTTACATAGTGAGTTCCAGGCCAGTCAGGGCTACACAGTTAGACTCTCTAAAAAAAAAAAAAAAAAAAAAAAAACTAACAAAAACAAACAAACCACCCCCCCAAAAAATGCAACAAAAATTGTTTCACCAATAGGGAATCTCATTGCTATTCCTCTAGTCCAGGATGTCTTTATGCTCGCCCAGTCTGTGCTGTCTTGGTTAAGGCAGACTTGTGATGGAGTTACAAATTAGGAATTCAGGAATTAGGATTTTTCCAATTTAAGGCTAATTTGACTGTTTGGGTCCCTGGCATTCCCGTGTGAGATTTAGTAGTAAATTATCAACTTCTACAATGAACACAGCTGGGCTTTGATAGGAATTACGTTTAGTTAACAATGTAAGGGTATTGCTGTTGTTTTAGTAATAATAAAAAGTGTGGAATCCCATTCCTTAAACAGAAGATATCTTCCCTGTTTTTGTTTGTTTGTTTCTTGTTTTTTTTTTTGGGGGGGGGTGCAAGTTCTCACCCCCCCCCCAAAATTCAGTCTGGCCTTGAACTTGAGATTCTCCTGCCTTAGTGTCTGGAGTGTCCTTTAATATCTTAACAGTGTTTAGTTTCCTTGTATAAGCCTTGCTCTCCTTTTGTTAACTTTATTCTTTACATCTTATTTTTGATGCTGCTGTAAATGTAACTGATAATAGGATGAGGTTGTCTATGAATAGAGTGTTCTTGCTAATTGCTCACAGTCATGTTTAAATGCATTGTCAGATGTAAGTGTTAAGAGCAGACTTCTGTGGGCCTCTTTTCTTCTTAATCTTAGTAAGCAAACACTAGTCTCTACAAGTAAGCATGACGTTAGTTTTAGATTGTTTATAAATACCTTTAGCTGGTTGAGAAAGTTCCATTCTGCTTCTAGTGTGTGCAGTGTTAATCAGGAAAACATGTTTGGTTTTTGCCATTTTTCATCTGTCTTTTGACATATCTCGAGTGTGTCCTGTAGTGTGTTGGTTTTCTGTATTGTATTAGTTGCTATGTTGAACTATTTTCCTTCCCAGGATAAATCCTGTTTGCTTTTGCTGTATGTGTTGTTAGGTTTTTGCATCTATATTGGTAAGAAAGAGTGACCTCTAGTTTTCTTGTGGTGTATTTGTCTAGATCTGTTACCAGAATTCTGACCTCATGTATTTTGTGGGAATCTGAGTATTTGTGTTATTCTCCTTTAAATGTTTGATAATATGTGAAGCCATTGTTCTGGATCTAGACTTTTCTCTGGAGGTCTTGGTTGTTGCTATGTGAATCATTATTAATTCAGCTTCTCTGCTTGGTGTTACAGGTCTGGTTAGTACTGTTTCACAGCCTGTGTTCTCGCAGTCATTTCCTTTAGGAAACGGTCCTTTGTCGGCATGTGGTCTGTGTTCTACTGCAACCTCTTTTGCTCTGGTCACTTTGGTAGTAATATTCTCTCATTCATGCTATTAAAAGCTGCCCTTAAAAGGTTGTCCATTAATTGACCTTTTCAGAAATCCCTGTAACGTGTAGTTTTGTTGATGTTTGTGTAGTTTCCTGTTTTTAATTTCTTTTTTGTCTGATGCCCTGTTTTTTGTTTTGTTTTGTTTTAGATTGTATTGATTTTTAGCTTGAGCACTATAAAATTGATGATATACAGACTTTTTCTTGTAAGAAGTAGTATTTCCTGTCTTTTACCCTGAGACAAAGCATTCTTTTGAGCACTTTCTGTTACCCCTCATGCTATAATCTAAGACACAAATGCAGGAAGAATTATGAGACTTGTCCATCATCACAGGACATTCGTGTTCAGAGAAACTCAAACATGGAAGGTCTGTTTGCTCCATACAAACCATAACGAGAGCTTTTGATTTGATTGAACCACAAAAAATTTCCAACTGGACCTTAAAATGGGAAGGTGTTAGTGAGAATCTCATGACCTGCTCATGTTCTGTCATGTGCTGCTGCCCTGGCTGATACTATCCGACTTTTGGTGTTCTAGACAGGGTTTCTCCGTGTAGCCCTGGCTGTCCTGGGACCCACTCTGTACACTAGGCTGGCCTTGAATTCACTAGGCTGGCCTTGAATTCGGAGGCCTGCCTGTCTCGCCTCTGCCTGCCAGCACTGCCCAAAGCCTTCAGGCATCTATTTGCTGGGTCCCTACTCTGTGCCAGTTGAATGAAAGTGAGAGAGCCAAAGAGAGAGCGAGTGAGCATTTTCACAGTTCGATGTCTGCTCTGAAGTAGTGATCTAGAGAGGAAGGATCAAATGAACCGGGAACTAGGTCCAATAGGTTAAAATATGTAATAGGTGAAACCCCTAAGTAGGGGCCAGTGCCATAGGGAGGAAAGGAAGGCCAGCCAAGGAAGTGCTTTAGTTGTTGCCTGTATTTTAAAAAAAAAAAGGATTTTATTAATTTATTAATTTATTTGTGTGTCTGTGTGAATGTATGCCACATGTACGTGGGTACCAGCTGAGATGGGAGTTATCTGTGGCTATGAGCTGCCCAGCGTGTGTGCTGGGAACCAAACTTGGGTCTTCCTTAAAAATAAGAAATGATCTTAACCACTGAGCCATCTCTCCAGCCCTTGCCTTGATTTCTTTTTGTATTTATTTGTTTGTTTATTGTTTACTTTGAGGCAGGGTCTCTACAGCCCAGGCTGACCTAAAACTCACTATGTAGCCTAGGATTTTTAAAGGTCCTTTAAAAAACTTGGCCACTCACAGCTGTTTATAACTCTAGTTCTAGGGGGTCTGATACATTCTTCTGGCCTGCATAGCCACCAGGCACAAAAGTTGTGTACAGACAGACATACATACAGGCACAACATCCATACACATAAAATAAATAATAACTTAAAATTTTAATAAAAGTTTCTTTATATTTTTAATTATTTTTAAAATATGTATGTGCACCCTGTACTGTGGTGTACATGTGGGGGTTAGGAAACAGCATATGGTATTAATGAGTCCCTTCCTCCACCTTTATGTGGATTCCAGGAATCAGTTATCAGCTAGTATAGCAAGCAGCCTTACCCAATGGGTCATCTTGTTGGCCCTCATTGTCTTGCATTTGAAGGAAAACAAGCATTTCAGACAGAAAGACTGGAGAGAGCCTGTGGGCAGAGGGAGAGCATGCACAGAGAACACAGCTGGATTGGAGTCTTGAGTGTGCTCTGGGGAAAGCTTGAAGCTGGCGAGTAGGGGTGGGCTCAGAGGGTGCTGTGTTAGGGGCAGAGAGTAGGGGTGGATTCAGAGGGTGCTGTGTTAGGGGCAGAGGGCGTAGGCTTCAGCTTGTAAATTGTTGCAAGCTCCTGAAGATTTCTTCAAAGCCACCTTTAAATTGTCTCTCTGGCTATTTGGGAGTCAGCTCCTCTCTCTTGTCAAAAACTTATTCCTTGCCAGTAAAATGTTTGTTTTTTTTTATTAATTAATTCGTTTGTTATTTGTTTATATTCACAGTTCACTGAAACGTTTTTGACCGAGAGGGACAAATTGTCCAAATGGAGTGGAATTCCTCAGTTGCTTCTTAAGCTCTATGCCACCAGCCACCTTCACAGTGACTTCATCGAGTGCCAAAACATCCTCAAGGTAACTCATCGAGACCCTAGAAAGGCTGTGCTCAGGTCTCCAGATGCCTAACTGTTGGCCTTTTAAAAATGGCCAGTTTTTGTGTGAGCTGTAGAATACTGGAGAAGTTCAGAAGCATTGAAAGAAGCAAACAGTCATTAATTATCCCATCTTCAGAGCCAGTCAAGGTTTTGTCATCCTGGGAAGCTGTTGTTGAAGCAGTGCTTCCTTAGTTTGAGAGGCCAGTGCTGTGCCCTCACCACCTCCTGTGGTGCTGGGGACTGAGCCCAGGACATTCCTTGCTCATGGTAGGTTGGAATGGTACTCTTAGTCACTACTCCATCCCTACCCCTTGATGACATTCTCTTGGAACAGAATTCCCTTATTATCAAAGGCTCTTGGAAGGGGCTTTATGGCTGTTGATAATTATCACTAATGTAAGATTAAAGTTAGATCAAGAGTATAATGACATTGTTCTAGATACTTGTTCTCTGTCTTGAATATTGTCTCAGTGCTGGACCACATTCATAGTTTCTGACTTGGGGACTGGGTCCAAACACAAATTTAAACAAGGAGCTGGAGCTATAGTTATAACCTATGTAAGCCTGTGCCATATTAAAACTAAATACTATCGTGCTCTTCAGAGATACAGTGTTGATGACTGTATCCACAGGTAAATTCTAAATATGCTTATTAAGTAAACCTAGTTTTTCCCTTTATGAAGAGATATTACTTATTCTTCATCTTTTCACAGTCTGGTTGATAGGAGTAATTATAGCTCCTCTACGTGTCTTAAAAAAAATGCTTTTCAACTGCCCAGCAGTAGTGGCACACATTTTTAATCCCAGCACTCAGGAAGCAAAAACAGACAGATCTCTGTGAGTTCCAGGCCATCCTGGTCTACACAGTGAGTTCCAGGACAGACTCCAAAGCTACACAAAGAAACTTTGTCTCGAAAAACAAAAAACAAACAAACAAACAAAAAAAAAGCTTTCCAAAACCTGGGTGTGTTGCCTGCACACACAATCCTAGCATTTGGGAGGCCAAATGCAGGTGGATCACTGTAAGTACAGGCCATCCTTTACTACATGGTTCCGGGACAGTCAGAGCTGCACTGTGAGACCCTGTCTCTCAAAACAAAACAAAACAAAAAAAACTTGTTACATTTAATTCCTGCCAAATCTCTAAGTTAGAGAATTGAGGTAAAATTGAAGACTTGGGAAATTAATACCCAGCTGACTATGTGTGTAATCTTGAGTTTATTCATTCTGTAAATACATACTTGAAAACCACTCTGTAAAGCAGTATTCTGTGAGATTCTTTCTGGCTGTTACCTGTGTTTTATTTTTATTTTATTTTATTTTTTGGTTTTTCGAGACAGGGTTTCTCTGTGGTTTTGGAGCCTGTCCTGGAACTAGCTCTTGTAGACCAGGCTGGTCTCGAGCTCACAGAGATCCGCCTGCCTCTGCCTTACCTGTTTTTTATGAACAAAGGATGCTGGGCCCCTCCTAAAGATTGAGAACCACTCCCTGTCCTACCAAGCTGAATACCTCTTTCAGCTTTGAGACTTGGAGGAGTAAGCAAGAGCAATCTGTTCGACCTTGCCTTCAAGAAACAAGAATTTAGCCGAGGAAAGAGCCTGGGTTGTAAATAGTTGCACGGTGAAGTGCTAACGGTCACAAGTGACTTAGAGACTCCTTTGGATGGCCGTGGAAGACATCGGAATGCCTTGGACTTCTTCAGATCACAGTCAAGCAGAGATTTGGATATGGCTGCAGAACCAGTTGTTTCTCTTCTCATTCCTGTGTAATCACTGTAGGGCCTAAAGATGTTCGAAAAGCCCCAAAATGGCCTCACTGGTGCCTGGCAGGTTGCTGCTAGAAGTCAGCAAAGGATGCACAGTCTGGCCTTCCCCAGGGGGCTGTGAGCTTTTCACAGCATGACAGAGAGGTTCTACGGTAGCAAATGCCAACTCTACCTGGCCTTTGTACGGTTTATAGCTAAGTGTACAGTGTCACTTCTCTGTTCATTGAAGCCAGTTACACCAGCCAGATTCCATGGGAAAAGGACTCCAAGGCTCCCTAATAGTTTATTGAGGGCTAGCTTTGTGCTCAGGGGAAACTAGTTTGTCACTAAAATGCATGTCTTAATGTCTGGTCTGTGTTAAATTCTAAAACAGAATCTGTATTTTTTTTTTTTTTTTTTTGAAACCAGGAAATTTCCCCTCTTCTCTCCGTGGAGGCTATGGCATTTGTAACTGAAGATAGGAAACTTACTCAAGAAGCTACGTATCCAAATACATATATTTTTGACTTGTTTGGAGGTGTTGATGTAAGTAGCTGTTTAATACTATTAATACTTTAATCGTTTGAGAATTTAAAATGGGAGGCAAGAATTTTAGATTTTATCAGAAATATTTCAAATCTTTTAATTTTAAAAGCAAATTTATTTCATGTGTGTGTGCACGTGTGCGCACATGCACATGTGTTTCTGTTCTTCCACCACGGGTCCTGTGGATTGAACTCGATTATCAGACTTGATGGCTTGTGTCTTACCCTGCTGAGCCCTCTCTCTGGTCTGGATTTTATCTTTGAGATCAATGGCATTCAAGGCTTCTTACTCATTGACCTAGACTTGTATTCTCACTGAGTTTATTTTGGTAAAATACTTGGTGCATCTGAGATCTTACATCTCAACAGCTCAGGGGATTGTAATCTCTTTTGAAAAGCATTGGTAGTCTACGTAGTGTAAGAAGAGAACCAATTACCACGGTTGTCCTCTGACTTCCATAGATGCCAGGGCATCTGTGTGCCCACCCTTCCTCCACACAATTAATTACTAAGCTTTTTTTAGTGTGCGATATGAAGGCTGGAAGCTGGGTGGTAGGTAGGCATAGCCTACCACTCTCACACAGAGCAGAAAGCTGCCTTCAGAGCACCTTTTGTTGTCTGCCTAAGCCCCACGCCCTCCCTCCACAAGTATAGTTAGCTGTTAATGCAGTTGTGCAGAAAGCCAAGTCCCATGAGTCTCTAGAAGTGAGTCTGGCACAGATGCTGGGCTTTTATTTTGTCAGCTACTGTCTCGGGCAAAAGCCCCTCCCCTCATTTCTGGATGTCGGAGTCACTCAGCGCATGCAGTCCCCAGAATGGGTTTAGTTTCTTCAGATTTGTTGCTGGTTTCAGATGAGCAGAGGCTTTCTTAAGATCCCTTAGCTGCTCTTTAGTCTTAAAGGCTGCCTGTTGGTGTTAAAACAATGAGAAGAAACAGAAACTTTAAAAATGCTGATGGATCATTTTCTCCCACTTGGCTTGAGGTGTCTCGGACATGCTGTCCAGTATTGGCATGTAGCTGGAAAGGGCTAGGAGAACATTTGGTTCTGTTCCAAAATTGTTCCTAACTTGATTTAAGCAACAAAATAAAACAAAATACCCATTTATGGTGAATTTCTTTAAATATGTGGACTTAGCTGTTTTGTTAGCACAGAGATTATATTAAAACATTTTCATTTATTTAAGTAGAAAGTAGGCTGGAGGTGAACACTTGTAATCCCGGTACTTGGAAGGCTGAGGTTGGAGGTTAGCCTGGGCTGATCAGCTAGATTGTGTCTCAAAACAACAAAAATACTGAAATAGGAAGCAATTTTATTCAAAAATAAAAGCCCTTGTTATAAAAATAAGAGATGTTCCTTAGGGGCTGGAGAGATGACTCAGGTAAAAAGTGTTATGATGTGGCAGAGAACTCAGATTCTGTGCCCAGCACCCAAATGGCAAATCAGTTTCTGACCTCCAGTTCCAGAGGATCCAGTGCCCTCTGCTGGCCTGAGGGTTCCTTCCTGCCTCCTAGAACAAGAGGGTTCATGACAGCTCCTTGGACCACAGATGTTCATAGGAAAAATTGATTCGTGAGTTGTGCTTTGAATTAATTTTGAAGATTTTTTATTTTTTATTTTATTTTTTTGTTTTCAGCTTCTTATAGAAATTCTTATGAGGCCTACAATCTCTATCCGGGGACAGAAACTAAAAAGTAAGTATGCTTGTTAGGCGTCTGTCCTTGTCCCAGTGTACCAGCATGGTAGCTGTTGTCGGGAGTTGTTCTCTTTTTTTGAGACATGAGAACCTAACTTCCAGTCGTCTCTAGAACTTGCTTTATCCCTACCAGGATAAGCAGCGCACTGCATTCATTATATATTTGTTGGAAGTAGATAAATGAAAAAGAAAAAGAAGTTCAGTCATTGCCAGAGTCATATATGGTAAAAGTCAGTGTTTGCATAATTCATAATTTTCTAAGTTGGGTGATAGGTTTAGCTGTTGTATTATTCTCACAACTTGCATGTGTGACAGGCGCTCTTTTTTAGGGTTCAGTATTTAGTTTTCAAAAATTCTACCTTAAAGGTGCAGTTCACTCTGCCTTTAAAAGCCTGAGATCACTTCAGTTAACATCTGTGTGTGTGTGTTGTGTATGTGTGTCTCTAATATACATACACATTTTAAATTTACACCCACATTAGTGGGATGTAGTACTGTGTGCAGCCCTATTTGTGTATACAGTGGTAATTAGAGAATTTATATTCTTTTTTGGTGGGGCAAGAGTGAGGCAGGCTGCCTGAGGATGATCTGAAATTCCTGACCCTTCTGCCTCCACTGTCCCAAGTATTAGTGTTGCAGGCTTGTGTCACCATATCCTGGTCTCATACTCATTTTGAGCATCTCAGTTTTGTACTCTAATAGTAAGTAGAATCTTCTAATGCAGTGGTTCTCAACCATCCTAATGCTGCAACCCTTTAATACAGTTCCTCATGTGGTGACCCAACTGTAAAATTATTTCATTGCTACTTCATAACTAATTTTGCTGGTGTTATGAATTGAATAGTAATGTAAATATCTGATATGCACAATCTGATATGCAACCCCCATGAAAGGGTCATTTGACAACCCCCCCCCCCAGGGGTTGTGATCCACAGGTTGAGATCCCCTGATTTAATGACCTGTTGGTCACTCTTGGTTTCTCCTGCTCCCCATAGATTTGTGGGTCCCATGAGGAATGGGGCTTCCCTTCTGCTTTTGCTTGCAACTCCATCTAAGCTGAGTAGTCAGCAAACTCTTGATGAGTGCACGAATCTGCTCCCTTTGGAAATGGAAAGTTGGGGACTACTGAAATAATTCTGATTCGTTCTACTTTAAATTCATTGACTAACTAAGCTTGCAAGGCAAATTTGTTGAGAGGTAGCAATGAGGGACACCACATACATACTTAGCCAAGAGTAGATGAGCGACCAATCTGTCTGGCTAGGCTAGTCTGACTGACAGGGCCACTCTTTGGGATCTTGAGAGAGATTTGGATGTTAGAGTTTATGGCAATGAGGAAATGAACGGAAACTGGTTTTAAAAATCAGGGCAACACCAGATTAAGCACTCTATCATACTGAGCTTATCAACTCTGGGTTTGGGGCTCATAAAATAAAGTTCCTTTTTGTGCTTCTGTCTTGTTCTGCTCATTAATATAGTTGAGTTCTTTATTTATTGGAACCGATAGTATATCTATATCAGACATTAGAGGCCACTTTCCTAATACAGATAACTGTAACAAGGAAACCTAAACCCAGTTGGCAAGTCTGAGGTAGAAGTGATGCCCATGTTTTCTGCTGGCAGACTTTTCAGTGAGAAGAATTTGGTCAGGAACTTTACACTCTGAATTCCAGTTGTTCTGATTTTGTTTTTTGTTTCTTTTGTTGTTTTTCGAGACAGGGTTTCTCTGTGTAGCTTTGGAGCCTCTCTTGGAATTTGCTCTGTAGACCAGACTGGCCTTGAACTCACAGAGATCTGCCTGCCTCTGCCTCCCCAGTGCTGGGATTAAAGATGTGCACCACCACAGCGTGGTGGTTTTGATTTTGAAAATTGACCTTGAGTCTTTTTCTGGTGCCCTGTGGTGTGAGGCGCTTGTGTGTTCACGAGCGACTGCGCAGTGCTTTGCCTCCCCAGTGCTGGGACTACAGGCCCCCAGCACACACCCAGCTAGAACATTTCTTATGTTCCAGAAGAATGCTACTGTTACAGAGAAGAATAATGCTCCTCCTTCCCTTTCAGTAAGTGATGAGATGTCAAAGGACTGCTTGAGCATCCTGTACAACACCTGTGTCTGTGTGAGTATTTCCTGTGTCGTGTATCTCCTCCTCCATCTTTACTGGTGAGGCGGGAATGCTTGAGTGGGGTGGCAGACAAGAGAGCTGCCTTCAGTTATTTAAGGGAATTGCCCTTATTTTCTGCGTGCCTAAGAATCCGTACCAGCCAGTAGAAATAATGGAGAGGCCGGATTTTGTAGCACTTAATTAGAGCTAAAGCTACCTTGACAGGCCCCGAACTCCATAGCCAGCCAGCACCCCTCACCTCAGGTGTCCAAGCAGAAACTGACCACTACTTGTTGAAGGCTGACAAATGTTGGCAGTGTCCATATCATTTAAAATAAGTTTAAGTCTCTTCTTCCTGTCCCTTCATTTTCCTACTGGAAAACAAGAGTCAGAGGTCCTGCCATATATTTATTGACTATGGCAGTCTGTGGGATTGGCCACAGTGCCTGGAAGAGTGGGGAATAAAGGAAGTCATGGAGAAAGAAAGCTGAACACTTACTGTTGGAAGTTGACTTTTGTGCCCTGAGCCTGATCTACAAAGTGTGAGATCATAGATGTGAATGCACTTTGTAAGCAGTGTGTAAATGTTGGTTTTTAAAAGCGAAGTGCTGACTTTAGGAACCTAGGGTAAACTTACTTGTCACAGTGCACAGCAGATACGCTAAGTGTCACAGTGCACAGCAGATACGCTAAGTGTCACAGTGCACAGCAGATATGCTAAGTGTCACAGTGCACAGCAGATACGCTAAGTGCTGCTGTGGAAATGAGACCTCTGTCGTGGTGGCGAAAGGAACATTTAACTCTGTTTTTTGTCTTATTCTAAAGAAGGTTTTGGGGAATACTGCTAAGACCACAGACTGAGAAGTAGATAAGAAAGAAAAGGTAAAAAAAGGGTGGGCACATAATACACAGAAACTGGGCTGACAGAAAGTGCAGGTCATAGTTGTGTGTGTACTGTAGGGAGTTCCAGCTTCTTAGTCTAAGGCCAGCACAGGTAGTGAGCTGTTGGACCAACGGTGCACACCAGTATCTGTGACGGTTAAGTGCTGTCGGTTATTGTATATTTCCCTAGAGCCAATTTTTAATAAGACAAATAATTATGTTGATACTATATTTTATTTAACACATCTAGTAAAAATATTATCATTTCAATCAGTTTTTAAGATATTTTACTTTTTTTTGTACCAATTTTTCGGGATCCAGTATGGTTCACACCTAGAGTGTGTCTGCTTTTCAGGTGCTCAGTAGCCATTTTGTTACAGCTGCTAGCACAGAACAGCACAGGCAGGTCTGTAATACAAAAGGATGATTGTCAAGAACACTCAACTGTTTTTGCAGCTAAAGTTAATAATATTTTTACAAAAAAAAAAAAAACAACAAAAGACAGAATGGAAGAGAGTGACACCATAATTGTCAAGTTTTCTACAAGAATGTTTTAAAATTGTGACCTAATATTGATCAGAGACATTCTAGTAAAACAGTTCAGTTTTAAAAAACTTTAGGCTACAGAGATGGCTCATCTGGTAAACTGCTTCCCACATGAGCATAAGGACCCCAATTTGATGCCATGGAGCAGAGGAGATGTGGTAGTGGATGCCTGTAATCGCAGTGCTGAGAGGGCAGAGGCAGGTAGGTACCCAGACCTCACTGGCCAGCCTAGCTTACTTATTGAGTTCTAGGCCAGTGAGAGACTTAGTATATTTTTATCAGTCTCTTTATTTTGAAGATTAAATTCAACTGACACACTTACTTCACTGATTATGAAGTTCTCTTAGCTTGGAGTACCAACGCACCAGTTTCAATTCCGAAAACTCTCTTGAGTTACTTGCCAGCTAGTCCTTCTATTCCTTTATTGCCCCTTATTCTTTATTCTAGCCTTTAAATATCGCCCATGAGCTAGGTCTGCTCTAGATAGCAGAGGTGTGAAGATAGAATACCTCTATTCCATCAGTCATTGGGTGGAGGTCACGTTTGGTGAAGGATGTGGGCAGGTGTAGACCACATGCTTTGAGGCTTCAGAGGAAGAGGAGTGCATGCATTTAGAGTGATTCGGGCAATTCCACAGAGAAGGCATCATCTGGATGAGTTGGTAGGCTTGCTTTCCTGCTCCCATCCCTGACAATAATTTATGAATAACAAAGCATATATGTAATTTATATATATATATACTTATATATGTTATATATATGTATACACACACAGAGTTATGTGAGTGTGTGTGTGTGTATAGAAGTTAGAGAAGAGTTCATTGGGAGTAATTCTCTCCTTCCACTCTTCCGCTGGTGGGTTCAAGAATCAAATTCAGATTGAGTTTGGTGCCAGGTACCTTTATCCATCAAGATATTTTGCTGGCCCCAAGCATATTCTTGACTAAAGAAAATGTCAACCCGAGATAAGATACAGAGTGTTAATCACATGTGATCCATTAAGCAAATTAAACAACTACTAGAAATTTGCTACAAATAATTTCAGATTTCTGTATGCTGCTTTGTGTAGAAGTCACATTTCCTTTTTTTTTTTTCTTTCATTTTTGGTTTTTCGAGACAGGGTTTCTCTGCAGCTTTGGAGCCTGTCCTGGAACTAGTTCTTGTAGACCAGCCTCTAATTCGCAGAGATCCACCTGCTTCTGCCTCCCAGTGCTGGGATTAAAGGCGTGAGCTAACACCGCCTGGCTAGAAACCACATTTCATGGCAAACTTTTTTATTCTACAAAAGGCAAAAAGAATAGCTACATTTTTTTCTTAATGGTTTCCCCATAATGCAGGCCAAGCGTACTCGAGTTATACATTCTCTACTAGCAGAGCTCGTCTTGTCCTGTGCTCTGAGTGGCTGTGACAGATAGGACCTTTGTGGGTAGTGTATCCTTCAAGGGAGGAACAAAGAGGTAGAATTAGGAACCCCTGTATGCTTCAGTGTTAACAGCCAACTGTCACTCAGCCTGACCTGACCTGGGTAAGCCTCTGGGAGATTGTCCCTGACAGATACTGTGCGCCTGTTTGAAGGACCCTTGAGTGTCAGTTAGAAGAGTGAGTAAATGTATAGCAAAGGAAACTAAGCCTGTTACTCCAAGATCACTTTGGCCCCCAGATGTGGCTGAGTGTTTCCTGCGCTCTCACTGGCATACTCCCAGACTCTGGAGCTCACCGTGCACAGGCGAAGAAAGGGAGATCCAGAGTGAGAAGTGATTGGCTCAGGGTCACCTAGATAGAAGTAGAGTTTAGTTTTGACCCTCAAAAGTCATATTTTAGACCACGAGTTTGTTCAGATTGAGCCTGGCCTGCAGAAGCCTTGCGCAGCGCTGTTCTGAAGCATCACCACCTCACGCATCCTCACTGTGGAGCTTGATTATGCTCTAGGTAGCATTGCTCACATCAGTCCATGGGCTTTTGTCCACATGATGCTTGTTGGCTATGTGAAGCCATTAGGGGCTTAGACTTTATGAGCTAGCTGAAGCTGTTCATTGCCTTATCCTTTTTTTTTTCATTCTTAGCTCCAAAGCGGGCTCTCCGTGTCGTGTGGTCTGAGGGCCAAGAGTTCTTTTTTACACCTATTACCCACTGTACACACGACTTCTTATATTTCTTGACTCATACTAGTTTTTCAGGATGGGATTGCTTCTGCATCTGCAATGGTGCTTTGCTCTTCGTATTTTGTGTTGTGGGTCACAAGCTGTTCTGCCCTTTCTCCCTTTCCATGTGACAGACGGAAGGAGTGACAAAGCGTTTGGCAGAGAAGAATGATTTTGTGATCTTCCTGTTTACACTGATGACAAGTAAGAAGACATTCTTACAAACAGCAACACTCATTGAAGATATTTTGGGTGTTAAAAAGGTGAGCTGTGTTCTCCCGCTTTGGGACAGTCTCAGGTACTGGATTGTAGAGCCCGGCTAACGACTAGTCAGGGCTCCTTTAAAAGAAGCTCTTTCCCACCCCAGTGTTAAAGTATTTGTTCTTAGGTAGGTTCAGATATAAAAATAGGTTGTATTCCTTAATGCCTATGGGTCTTTATGGTTGTGGAACAAATACGTATATAAAGTGAAGTCAAACAGAGTATGAAACACAACACTTCACATTGATTTGGTGAATTTTTAGTGCTCCTTGCTAAGATAAAATTGCTTCTCACTAACTGTAGTTGTACAAGTTCTTTTTAGTATGCTTTTGTTGTTGTTGTTATATGCACTGGGACTGCCTACAGAGCAGCTTTCTGCAGTTGAATGCTGGGAAACCCTTTTCACTAGTTTTGTTCCCTCTAGTGGTAATATTTGGCCTTTGCCTTTTACATCTACCTTTATATTTTTCTATCAGCCTCAAAGGTGGTTAACTGCCTTGAACATGAGATAACAGTGGGCAGTATAAGCCCTGCTCCTTCCTTCCTTCCTTCCTTCCTTCCTTCCTTCCTTCCTTCCTTCCTTCCTTCCTTCCTTCCTTTTTTGCTGTTTGTTTATTTATTTATTTTTTGTTTGCTGTTTATTTTTGTTGTTGTTTTGATACAGGGTTTCCCTGTGTAGCCCTGGCTGTCCTGGAACTCGCTCTGTAGACTAAGGTGGTTTCAAACTCACAGAGATTCACCTGCTTCTGCTTCCTAAGTGCTGGGATTAAAAGTGTGTGCCACCACCACCGAGCTGGGTTTTTTTTTTTTGTTGTTGTTGTTTGTGTTTTTTTTTAATTAAAGTGGTACTAGGAGTTGTGCTTAGGGTTTTACACATTCTAGGCAAGCGTTCCATTGCTGAACTCTTATCCCATGTTTGAGGTTATCTGGGCGAGAGTGTGACTTTGTCTCAAAAAACAGTAACTAAAAGTTGAAAGCATTAAAGTCTCATTGGAAACTCATAGACTTCCAAAACTACACCTGTGTACATTCTGCTGGAATTTTGGCTAACTTGCTAGGATCTGGAGTTTCCTTCCTGTGTCCTCTCCGCTCTTCACTGCTGCTGCCTGGCAGATTTCTTCTCATTGCTGTAGAGTCTCCATAAGGTTGCTGTTGCTGAAAAGAGGGTACCCCCACACACTGTCACCCAGATTTCACCTCTGTTTTCTGCAGGGCTTGCCTGTTATTGCCCAGGCAGAAGCATCACAAATGACCCATTGTCTGTGGGAACACATTCTCAGTGTTTCCAGGCCCCAGACAATCCCTTTGTGCTCTTTGATAAAATGCTTTTGTTATGTCCCAAGATTCGTGTGCTCAGTACAGTGTGTGAGAATGGCTGTCAGTACAGGAACTCCATGCCCCCTGGCAGTCTCAGAGTAGGTGACAGTGATTGTTCCTTCCCAACTTGGTCCACCTAGTGCTTCATGCCTTCTTGTGCCTGTCTGTGTTATCAAATTGGTGATCGGTTCTACTACACTTTGTAGGTGCCTTGGTGTAATGTACAAAACTAATGTGGAAACTTGAGCCACTGGCTGGGAAAAGGTACCTGCATTCATAGGATTATGAATTATGAAACAAAGGATTAGCTGGGTGGTGGTGGTGGTGGTGGTGGTGGTGGTGGTGCACACCTTTAATCCCAGCACTCCGGGAGGCAGAGGTGGGCGGTTCTCTGAGTTCAAGGCCACCCTGGTCTACAAAATGAGTTCCAGAACAGAGAAACCTGTCTTGAAAAATAAACAAACAAAAAACCCAAAGGATTAATATTCATAATTCATCAAAAATTCCTACAAATCAGCACAAAAAAGACAATGGCTTAGTTAACTAATGAGCAAAGTTATAAACAGACATTTCACAAAGGAGAAACAGATGAGCCATGAGTAAATGTTTGGCTTCATTGATAAGTGGGAAATGCAGCTCTTCTACTGTGTGAGGTGAGAGAGCAGATCCTGATGAATATAGGGTGGAAACTCTCAGCAGAATGAACTTACCTATTTATTTTGTTCTTGAATGTGTATTTGTACGTGCTGTTTGCACAGCACTCAGAAGCACTGCCCCAAGGGCTAGGCCTCAGTGTTTTACTGTGGGTGGGCTGTTTGTGACTTGTGCCTAAGCATACTTGTGGGTAAATGACTCTTAAAAATGAAAACATGCGGCCAGAGAAATGGCCTCACACAGTAGGCACCTGCCACCATGCCTGGCAGCCTGAGTTCAGTCCTGCGAAACACATAGTGGAAGGAGAGAACCAATGCCGGCGGCTTGTCCTCTGCCCTCCTTTTGTGCTCTGGCACACGCCCACCAATGTGTGTGTTTGTACATATGTACATATCACACAAGAAATACACACACATGTACACTGTTGTGGGATATTTGTACACGTGTGAAGGTGTATTGCTGTGATTGGTGTAATAAAAAGTTGAACAGCCAATAGCTAGGCAGGAGGTATAAGCGGGACTTCCAGGCACAGAGAGGAAGTTGGAAGAAGAATCTAGTCATGGTGAGGAGAGTGAGGAGACACAGAGGAAAATCAGCCATATATGACAGAATACAGATTAATAGAAATGAGTTGATTTAAGTTATAAGAACTAGTTAAAAACAAGCCTAAACTAAGGTCAAGCGTTCAAAATTAATAAGTGTCCATGTCATTATCTGTTTGCTGGCAGCCCAAAGAAAAATCTGACTACAGCACACCATATAGATATATCTCTGCATACCTGCATACTCACCCATACATATATACCACACACATATACAAATACACATGTACACACACTCATTCACACATGCACATACACAAATAAAATACAATTAGGAAACTATTTTAAAGGAAACAAAAATGCTAGGTGCTAGGGAGGGAATGGCTTGGTGGATAAAACAGAGTAAAAGTGTGAGGACTGGAGTTTGAATCCCCAACACCCACATAAAAACCAAGTGGTAGGTGGCCCATGTGTAATCCTACTTCCTAGAAAGTTCAGACAAGGGATCCTGGACAAAGCTGGCTAGCTAAACAAGGCAAATAGGCAAGCCCCGTATTTCAATAAACAAGACGGATAAAGATCTAGTAACGTCAGCCTCTGGCCAGCATGTATACCATCCAGCATGTACACACATGTGAATATGTGTACACATACATGCAAAAAAAGAAATGAGAACACTAGAATAAACCCTGAAGGTCTGTCAGCTAGATGAAACAGATCCAAGTGTGTCGTGGAAGAATATTGTTTGAAGATGTCCCCCCCCCATCATTTTTATTTTGTTGCAGTGGAAAGCACGTCTTACTGGTCGATCAGAATTCTTTAGTAGCTACTGCCCTAGAAAAACTTTTCTGTGGGCATCAAGCAACAAAACTTAGGGTGCCCCTGTTTCAGAGTAGAAGACTAAAAGCAAGCCTGTGACCCATGTCTAGTCACACACTGAAATACAATAAAGCATTAGACAGACTGGTGCTGTGGGTCAGAGCACAGCTGAAGAGGGAGTGACTAGAGATAAAGCCAGCCACAGCGCACTGGAGGCCACCTATCATTTTCATAAAATTCAAACAAAACTTTTTAATGACAAAGTAATTCATAGCAGTGGTGACCTCACAGAGGCAGAGATATGATAGGGAAGCTCAAACAGTGAAAAAGCCCAGTATGTTTTATAACATGTATCAAATGTTAAATTTAAAAAAATTAGTGAAGCTGAATGTAATGTAACCTTTATTCTAGGGAGGCTGAGGCAGGGGGATTACTAGAAGTCTATGTCCAGCCTAGGCTATAGCATGAGTTTTAAACTAGCCTAAGTGATAGTGGGATACCCCATCTTATAACCAACAACAATAAAAAGTGGGTGTGGGGTGGTGGGACCTACTTTGGACTCACACCTGAGCTGGCCAGGGCTGGAAGGATGGAGAAGCTGAGAGTCATCCACTGAGTTAGATGGGCTGGGGATCGGAGGAGCGGAGAGAGTGTCTCATGGTAACAGTAGTAGCCAGCATGGGTGTATACTGACTGGGGAGGGGACAGGCCCCTGTTCCCAAGTGCTTCCTTCTTAAACAAGCCGCTGTCCTTCATCACCACGTCCAGGGATCATTTGCCTTTTAGTGCAGTTCCTGAGCTCCTTGCCACCCAGTGCCATGCATTAGGACTCTAAAGAAAAGTCAAAGTCTAGTGTTGGATTGCTTGGGAAGTAGATGCAAAAGAAATAATTAAAAGTTTCCGTGCAGTGCTAGAGAAATAGCCAGTCTAGTAGAAGTAGATGGGTGGGATGAGGGAACAGGTGTTGTGTGTAGACAGACTCACACAGCACAGCCCGAGTGACTGCCCTCAGAGCAGATAGCAGCGTGGAGTTTGAGAGAGCCACAGAGACAGACTGGGTGGGATGAAACTCAGACTTTTTATACTTTTCTTCCACGAGTTACCAAGGAGTCCCAGATGAACCACCTTTAGCAGGATGCTCCTAGTTCCCTAAAGATCTCTTCAAGGTTTTACCACCTTCCAGTAGAAGACCCTGAGAGCCTAGTTCTCCATGTATGAACCTGTGTGAGACTGAAGTCATACAGCTACAAAAAGAAGGGAAATTCCTTTACACATCTGTTAAAAGTAGAAGTGAACATTAATTTTAAAACGTTGGAAGTGTGTCTGATAAAGTGAAGAAGGTAAGTTCTCTACTGTGCACACGTCCACAAGGACCACTGTACTGATGCTCACTGCAGCAGTCAGTGGTAGTAAGGAATTAAGGGAGCAAAACACCGTGTCGTAAAGCAGTGGGAAAGAACTGAATTAGAGCCGCTTGGTGGAAGTTCTGTATAGATCTGTGTGGAATCACAAGCAAGGCCTGGTATAGTCACGTCACGTGCCCAGCAGTATTGTGGAGATTATTGGAAGTATTTATGAGGACTGAAAACTACCTGAGAACAGTAAACACAAGTTCAAAATAATGGTTACTTCTGGAAAGTGAAAGGGGATTGTAACTGTAGGACTGTGCAGATGCCTTTAGCTATGTTTGAAAAGTTTTATTTCTTTTTAAAAAATTAATCCAGGCACCAGTGGTGGCACATGCCTTTAATCCCAGCACTTGGGAGGCAGAGGCAGGTGGATTTCTGTGTATTCAAGGCCAGCCTGGTCTACAGAGCTAGCCAGGGCTACACAGAGAAGCCCTGTCCCAAAAAAACAAAAACAAAACAAAAAACAAGAACAAAAAACTGATCTAGGAATAGAGACTAAAACTCAACTATGGGATGCTTGCCCAGCATGTACAAAGCCCTGGGTTTGATCCCAACACCACAATCAGCTGTGCACAGGGGGTGCACACCTGTAATTCCAGCACTCGAGGTGGAAACAGAAGAATGAGAAACTCAAATTCATCCTCAGCCTCACAGTTTAAGGCTAGCCTGGGCTACATAGAACCTATCTCAAAAAAAAAATCTATAGGGAGAATAGTGATTTGTGATTTATAAAACTTGAGTGGTAGGTTTTTTAGAGGGAACAGAATGTGCTGCCAGTGGAAACAGTTGTGCTTGCAGGTAAATGTAACCTCCACACTAGCTGAGATAGGTGAGTCCCATTCTGTTAATAACTACCTGGGATCGTAAACACAAGTTCAAAATAATGGCAAGAGGAGAGATTGCAGAAGTTAACTGAGGTTGCACAGCTGAGGTCTGCAGAGCTGGGATTTGAACCCTAGTGGTCTCACTGTTGAGCCCTGAGGAGGAATGCAAGGAGGATACATACAGCTTCGTGAGGAATTGAGCATGGGGGTTGTTTATTTGTGTCTTCTATAGGAAATGATTCGGCTAGATGAAGTTCCTAATCTGAGTTCCTTAGTATCCAATTTCGATCAGCAGCAGCTTGCTAACTTCTGCCGGATTCTGGCTGTCACCATTTCAGAGATGGACACAGGGAATGACGACAAACACACACTTCTTGCCAAAAATGCTCAGCAGAAGAAGAGCTTGAGCTTGGGGCCTTCTGCAGCTGAAATCAACCAAGGTAAAGCATTTTCAACAATTCTAGATTGTATTTGAGACCCTTCTTAAATCACCTGGCTCTTAATACCTATATGTAATCAGTGTGTTAGGGCTTCTGGGGCCCATTTGGAGGATGTACATTTTATATGTGCGTTTTTTTGGTTTTTGGTTTGTTTGTTTTATATTTCAGGACAAAGTTCAGTAGCTTTAATCAGGTTTCTTAATGGATCTAGAAGTTAAAAAAAAACACTAATTAGAATTACAAATGTTTTGACCCCTGTTATAGACATAGTATATACCATGTTTTTGTGGAGCTGGGTAACAGAAGAGCAGGACAGTCCACATGGTCATCGGTGAGAGGCTACTTACATCACAGACTGTTTGTATCATGAAGAATGGCATAGCTTTAAAAGAGTGACGATACATATATAGACTGGAATAGGGAACGCTACAAAATACATTCATTATGGAAAGGGCAGCAGTGCAGACGGTGCCTGCTTAACAGCGCTGGATTCAGACCCTAGCAGCTGAGGTAGGTGGGGAGTAAGAGGATAAAAAGGGTGGGTGGGTACTTTAATGTAAGATCAGGATGGGGATTAAGATGCATGGTTGTTTGTTTACTGCAGTATGCATAAAGAAACTGAAGGATCCAAAGAACTGCCAAATGCTTACCTGCTAGGAAGTGATTGGCAGCAACCACCTCTTACTGTATGTTTCTTAGGCTGTTTGATTTAGAGCACTGTATTCCAGAGATAACAAGCACCAGAGGACGAAAGGGGAAAGAAATAAACCCCTTAGTTTGTGGAAATGGAAAATAAGAGTCACCATTCTATTCTGCCCATCTGTTTTGAATTAACTTTACTCCACAAGTTATTCCATTCCTATACATACAAAATCAGACAGTTCCACTTACAAGTAGATAGTATTCCATATATATGCATGCCGTAATTTATTATTCTGATATCCTGTTGATACAAATTTGATTTATTTCAGGTCTTTGTTTCTACAGATAACTCCCTTAAATAATAGGGTACAGTGGGCTAGGTATTTGAATTTTATATTTTGGTGGATTAACCCTGCAAGATAATTGCTAGTCTTGTCACTTGCTGTCCCTGCACCTTCTCCAATGCAGGCCATTTTTGGATTGCTTGACATTTAGCCAAGCTGATAAGTTAGAAAAATGAAAAATAAAAAGTGGAGGAGAGGTGTTTTGTTTTTTGTCCTCACTGCAATTATTCTACATTAAGATAAAGATCATGTTTTAGTCAGGATTCCCTAGAGAAACAATGCATAGAAATATATGTATTTCAAATTAACTTATGTTGAAATAGCGACGGCAGCTGTCTCATAGCGAGAGGCTGAGAGCCGATTGCTCTGGCCTTGAACCCAGTGCCTCAGCTATCAGAGTAGTCCCAGACGCTGAGTTTGAAAGACTTGTGCCTCTCAGTCCCAGTCTGGTGCCAAAAGCCTGGTGGGTTCTTGGAGTGCCTCTGGCCCTCTGTCTGGTTCTGGTATCTGACGGAATTGTGGGCGGCAGCAACAGGATAATTAACTAGCTCTTGAGGGGGAGCAGTGCTCTTCCTTCCGCCATGCTCTTCAATCCAGACAGCTGCTAGAAGTGTCACTCACACGTGGGGATGCTCTTCCCGAAGCACTTAAGACCATCAGGACAATTGCTCAGAGTCCCTCGGGTGATTCTACTCTGAAGTTGACATTAAAACCAGCCATCATGCTCATATGACAAAATTAACCACTTCTGAGTGAACAGTTGACTGACATTTAATATATTTATGAGTTGCGCAGCTTCGCCTTCGATGACATTTTCACCTCTCCAAGATGAAAGGCTGTGCACAATTAGCAATTCTTCCCTGTTCCCTTCCTGTAGACTCCTGCCAGCCTCTAACCTGCTTTCTGTTGCTGTGGCTGTATCTTGGATATAAATCCCAATAGGATCATTTACTGTGTGACCTTTCGTACATGGTTTCTTTTCACCTGGCATGTTTTCTGAGGTCACTGACATTGTGGCATGTCATTATTTCATTCCTTTATATGACTGGGTAATATTCATGATATGTATATACCACAACATATCCACGTGTCAGGGACATCTCGGTTGTTTTTCTCTTTAGACTGTTGTCAGTGCCGGTAGTCAGTGGTGCTGCTGTGAGCACACGTGTATTTGAGCACCCACTGTCAATTCTTAGGGTACATGCCTAGGGATGGAATTGCTGGGCCAGCTGTATGCAAGTTTCTGTTTAAAATTTTGGGGAACTTCACTCTTGGTGGTGCATGCATGTGTGTGTGTGTGTGTGTGTGTGTGTGTGTGTGTGTGTGTTGTGTGGTGGTATTGAAGATTGAACCCAGGGCTTCATGGTAGGCAAGCACTCTGCCACTAAGCTTCACCTCCAGAACACAATCGGCTTTTAATTGGTTTTTCATTCTTTTCAGTTTTTGTATTTGTTTCTTGTTTCTAATCCCAACTGCAGTTTCTCCTCCCTCCCCATCTACTCCTCCTCCATTTCTCTTCAGAAAAGGGCAGACTTCCCATGGATATCAGCCAGCCATGACACATCAAGTTGCAGTGAGACTAGGCACCTCCTCTCCTATTGAGACTGGATGAGACAGCCCAGTAGGAGGAAAGGGTCCCAACAGCAGGCAGCGGAATCAGAGCCAGCCCCTATTCCCACTGTTAGGAGTCCCCACAAGACAACTGAGCCACACTACTGTCACGTATGTTCAGAGGGTCTGGGTCAATCCATGCAGGCTCCCTGGTTGACTCTTCAGTGTCTGTGAGCCCAGGTTAGTAGATTCTGTGGTTTTCTTGTGCTGTCCCTGACCCCTCTGCCTCCTGCAATCCTCCTCCCCCTCTTTCTCAGAATTCCTGAGCTCTATCTGATGTTTGGCTGTGGGTCTCTACAGCCGTTTCCGTCAGTTGCTGGGTGCAGCCTCTTTGATGACTACTGAGCTGGGCACCAGTCTGTGAGTCAGCAGAATATCATTAGGAATCATTTCATTGGCTTTTTTCTTTTTTCTTCCCCCAGTTCCAGTTGTGTTTGGTTCTATCCTAGGTCTCTGGCTATCCTGCCTCTGGGTTCGGGCCCTCCAGCAAGTGTCGGGGGTGAGCTCCCTCCCGTGGTATGTGTCTTAAGCTGAAGCAGTTATTGGTTGGCCATTCCCACAGTTTCTGTGCTACCCCAGCACATCTTGTAGACAGGACAAATTGTAGGTCGAAGATTTTGTGACTGGGTTGGTTTTGTCCCAGTCCCTCTACTGAAGTCCTGCCTGGTTACAGGAGTTGGCCAATTCAAGCTCCATATTCCTGTTGACAGGAGTCTAAGCTAGGGCCATCCTTAAAGATCCCTGAGGGTTTCCATTGCAGTAGGTTTATAGCTCTTTCCAGAGATGCCCCGCAATCGAGTTGTCTCTCGCAGTATTCTCTCCCTCCATCTCCCCCCCCCCGCCCACCCCCACACCTGATCCGTCCTGTTCCCATCCCTTCCACACTTCCCCACCAGCAGTGTCTATTCTGTTTCCCCTTCACCCTGAGATTCCCGCATTCCCCACCCCCACTTGAGTCCTTCTTGTTAGTTTCTCTGGGTCTGTGGATCGTAGCATGATTATCCTTTACTTAGTGACTAATATCCACTTATGAGTGAGTCCATACCATGTTTGCTTTTCTGGATCTGGGCTACCTCACTCAGGATGATCTTTTCTAGTTCCATCAATCTGACTGCAAATTTCATGATGTCTTGTTTTTAACAGCTGAGTAGTACTCCAGTGTGCAAATGTACCACACTTTCTTTATCCATTTGGCTCAGCCGTTAAAGGCTAGGCTCACAACCAAAAGTAATTCTAATTTTTAAATTAAATCAAACACTGTTTCATGGAGTATAAAAAAGGAACTAAAATTATTTATCAAACTATAATGGGCACTTAATTTGTGATGTTGTTAAAAAGCTTCTTTATTACTATTATATTAATAGTAATAATCATAAAGTAATATATTTTTAAAGAAGTTTCCTTAAGGGACTGGAGAGATGGCTCAGTGGTTAAGAGCACTGGCTTCTTTTATAGAGGACCTGGGTTTAGTTCCCAGGACCCATATGGCAGCTCACAGTCACCTGAAACTGCATTTTAAGAATATCCAATGCCCTCTTTTATCATCTGTGAGCTCCAGGCACACATGGGAGACACACACACACACACACACACACCATCTAAAAAAGAAGCCATTTTCTTTCTGTATTCTTTTGAATTTTACTTTTAAATTTTCAGTTATGGAGAACATCACACTTGGGAATGTAGAGAAAACACCTATAATCCGTGTTTACTTACCACCCAGCTTCAATTATTTTCAGCCAGTGGCCTATGCTGTTTTGTCTCTGTTCATTAACTCCCTACTTCACAGGTTTTGTTTTTATTTGTTCTTTGTTTGTTTATTTTTTTTTTGAAGGAAAAGGTTGGGATTGAATTCAGAGCCTCATGCATGCTTAACATATGCTGATAACCGAGTTACATCCCTAATACTTTTGAGTTCTTTTGAGACAAATCCCATATGTTTCATTCAGTGTTCTACAAGATGACTTTTTATTTTGAGATAGTCTTGCTGTGTTGCCAAGACTGGTTTCAAACTCCTGTGTCCATTTGATCTTTTCCACCTTGTCTTCCTGAGTAGCAAAAATATAAGCTTTGCTAGTAGTGGTGCACACCTTTGATGCCATCACTTGGGAGGCAGAGACAGGCAGATATCTGTGAGTTCGAGGCCAACCTGGTCTACAGAGTGAGTTCTAGGACAGCCAGAGCTACACAGAGTAACCCTGTCTCAAAACAAACAAACAAACAAATAATAAATAAATAAATAAATAAATAAATAAATAAATAGTACAGGCAATGTGCCACTGCACCTGGCATATAATGCGTGTGTGTGTGTGTGTGTGTGTGTGTGTGTGTGTGAGTGTGTGTGTGTTCTTGGTCAAGGTCTCATGTAGCCCGTGTTGGCGTTGAACCTTCCATGTATCTTGGGTAGCTGATCCTCCAGCCATCACATCCTTAGCGCTGGGGTCACAGGCATATGCCACCATGTCCAGTTTACGCAGTGCTGGGAATATCAAACCTAGGACTTCTTTCATGCTAGGCAAGTACTTAACCAACTGGGCTGCATCCCCAACCACTAGATAGTGACTTGTTAAAAACATTACATAATACATTTACACACAAAAAATTAACAGTGATATCTTGATATCATGAAATACCTAGTTGTTAATTTTTGATTCTATGTTACATGGCTTAGAAAAACCCACAGATTAAGAAAAGGTGCATTCAAGTTCCCTTCCTTTGGTTCAGTTTGATTCAGCTGTTCTTATGGCAACTGCTGCTCTTGGTATCTCTTGTCATCCCAGGGAAATCTGATGCTAGCTATGTAAGCAAATATGCTCTTATTGTCTCATTTTAAGATGGAAAGGTAGAGCCAGGTTGAACCCAGTCTCGTTGCTGCCAGAGTTGATCATGGCCTCGTGTACTCATCAGAATCTGTCTTACTCATTACTGGGTGAATTGCGGTCCAGGGGAAATAGGGTTGAGTAATTGCTCCAATTCTTCACCTTAAAGAGAACACTCATCCTTTTTCTTCCGGCTAGGAAAGCATTTCTTACAGAAACCTTAGAAACTGAAAGTAAGTGGGCTTTCCTTTGTTATGTATCCCAGGCTGTCCCTAAACGTGGGATTCTCCTGCACCACCACACTCAGTATTTGTTTCATTCATCTTATATTAACATAAATTAATGTAATAATTTCAGTATAACTAAGGTTTTTTTTTTTTTTGGTTTTGGTTTTGGTTTGAGACAGAAGCTGTCTATGTAGCCCTGTTTCTATGTAGAAACTCACCATGTAGACCAGGCTATCCTCCCACTTATAGGCAGATGCATCTGTTTCTGCCTCCCAAGTGCTCAGATTCAAAGCATGCATCACCTCCTCACTCTATCACTCTTTTTTTGTTGTTGTTTGTTTTGTTTTTGTTTTTTTTTCGAGACAGGGTTTCTCTGTAGCTTTTGGTGCCTGTCCTAGCTCTTGTAGACAGGCTAGCCTCGAACTCACAGAGATCCGCCTGCCTCTGCCTCCCGGGTGCTGGAATTAAAGGCGTGAGCCACCACAGCCCAGCCTCTCTATCACTCTTACATTCTTTCTGCCCTCTTCTACGGATGCCAGTTTATGGCATGGCATTCAGGCATCTTTTGCTCTCAGCACTTTGACTAGTTATGAATCTGTGCAGTTCATACTGCCAGCTGTAAAAGGGAGCCTCTCGGACCAAAGCTGAGGGCACCTGTTTAATAGGCACATTGTGTCCATTTAGTAAAAACAGCAGCAGTAGCTTCCCCCCTGTCGTCTGTGACCTGCATGGCCACTGGTTTCTGATCAGGCTTACAGACTCAAACATAGAGTCCCTCCAATGGAGCAGTTTCCATTTCCATTCCAATTAGAAAGCAGTTGGTTAACCGACTATTGACTTGCCACTTGTACGCCCATGGGCACTGTTGCTGATTGGTCAGTAGTATAGCGTCCAGGAGCCACAGCTGAATAAGATTTTGAAGGCTGTTCTCCCCTAGTAGCTTGAGTAACACCTTTTGGTACTTCAGAAAACAGGGGGTCTTCCTTGATCAAACCTGATCTCTGTCAACCTTAAATGAATCAACAGCCTTTCATTTTCTGTGGAAACAAAGGCATAACCTCTTCTCCAGTGTAGCATATTTTTGACTTCCATTTTAAAGTTAAAACATTTTAAAAATATATAGGTTGGTTTAATTTAGTAGTTTTTTATAATCCAGTGTCTCTCAGCAGCTATTGTTTGCTCATCAGCAATCAAAATATTTAAAGTAAATACAACACCATACAGGATCCAGACTCCCTGTGTATTTCCCTTCCCAACAACATGGCTTGTTGTTTTTTATTTATGACTATCTCTATCCATTTTCCTTTTTACTTAAGCCAATACACATTTTAAACAAATTGTAACCTGTTTAGAGATTTTTTTTCTGTCTAAACCTGCTTTACTGCTTATCTGTAGCCTTTTCTCTCTGCAAGAGCAAGATCTTAAACTACCGTGCACCTTAGCTCATGGCGTGTTGGTGGCTCAAGCCTGTCAGCAGCAGCTGGGAGATGCATCTCTGTACTACAGCCCCATGAGAGACTGTGGGATTAGGAAGCCACATTTGGCTCCTTTTTTTGTATGTTTGGAACCTTTTTTAAAGCTTTTTCAGGTTTTATACAGAAATACATGCCTCCACATTGGGCACCATCTGTAGCGAGTCTTTCTCTGTCTTGCCTGTCGGCTCCCAAATAACCACCTGAAGACTTATTATGAAAGCTCAGCCGATAGCTTAGGCTTGTTTCTTATCAGCTCTTACAACTTAAATGAACACATTTGTTGAAATAGGAGCGGCGGGGCTGCGTCCCGGCACCGGGCCGCCCACATGGCTAGCTTATGCCCGAAATAACAACACACAAACTATTCATTTAAACACTGCCTGACCCATTAGTTTCAACCTCTTATTGGCTAGCTCTTACATATTGTTCTAACCCATTTCTAATATTCTGTGTAGCCCACGAGCTGGCTTACCAGGGAGGATCTTAACCTGCGTCTGTCTGGAGTGGGAGAACCATGGCGACTCCTTACTCAGCTTCTTTCTCCCAGCATTCTCTTCTGTTTACTCCACCCACCTATGTTCTAACCAATAAAATGGGCCAAGGCAGTTTATTATAATTAACCAATGTCCTTCCTCCATCACACATTGCTGCCATATGACTCGTGGCTTATTACCTTATCTCTTATACATCCTGCTTCCTCTGCATCTGACTTGGGACTCTGCCTTCTTCCCAGCATTCTCTCTGCCCCAAAATCCTATGTGACTATTGACCATTTAGCTTTTTATTGAACCAATCATAGTGGCATATCTTCACACAGTGTAAAGGAATATTCCACAATAGTTACACATCCAGTTCTTTTCTTTTTCATTTTTTTATTGATTTTTATTGAGCTCTACATTTTTCTCTGCTCCCTTCCCTGCTTCTCCCCTCCCCCCTTCAACCCTCCCCCAAGGTCCCCATGCTCCCAATTTACTCAGGAGATCTTGTCTTTTTCTACTTTCTACTTCCCATGTAGATTAGATCTATGTAAGTCTCTCTTAGTGTCCTCGTTGTTGTCTAAATTCTCTGGAATTATGGTTTGTAGGCTGGCTTTCTTTGTGTTATGTTTAAAAACCACCTATGAGTGAATACATGTAATAATTGTCTTTCTGTGTCTGGGTTACCTCACTCAAAATAATGTTTTCTAGCTCCATCCATTTTCCTGCAAAATTCAAGCTGTTGTTATTTTTTCTGCTGTGTAGTGCTCCATTGTGTAAATGTACCACATTTTCCTTATCCATTCTTCAGTCAAGGGGCATTGAGGTTGTTTCCAGGTTCTGGCTATGACAAAGCTGCTATGAATATAGTTGAGCACATGACCTTGTGGCATGATTGAGCATCCTTTGGATATATACCCAAAAGTGGTATTACTGGGTCTTGAGGAAGGTTGTTTCCTAATTTTCTGAGAAATCGCCACACTGACATCCAAAGGGGTTGTACCAGCTTGCACTCCCACCAGCAATGCAGAAATGTTCCCTTTTCCCCACACTCTCCAGCATAAGTTGTCATCGGTGTTTTTGATCTTGGCTATTCTTACAGGTGAAAGATGAAATCTCAGAGTTGTTTTGATTTGCATTTCTCTGATGGCTAAGGATGTTGAACATTTCCTTAAGTGTCTTTCAGCCATTTTAGATTCCTCTGTTGAGAGTTCTCTGTTTAGGTCTGTACTCCATTTTTTTTTTATTGGATTATGTGATCTTTTGGTGTCCAATTTCTTGAGTTCTTTGTATATTTTGAAGATCAGACCTCTGTCTGATGTGGGGTTAGTGAAGATCTTTTCCCATTCTATAGGCTGTCGTTTTGTCTTGTTGACTGTGTCCTTTGCTTTACAGAAGCTTTTCAGTTTCAGAAGGTCCCATTTATTAATTGTTTCTCTTAGTGTCTGTGCTGCTGGGGTTATATTTAGGAAGTGGTTCCCTGTGCCAATGTGTTCAAGTGTTCTTCCCACTTTCTCTTCTATAAGGTTCAGTGTGGCTGGCTTTATTTTGAGGTCTTTGATCCATTTGGACTTGAGTTTTGTGCATGGTGATAGATATGAGTCTATTTCATTCTTCTACATGTTGATATCCAGTTATGCCAGCACGACTTGTTAAATATGCTTTCTTTTTTCCATTTGATATTTTTTGCTTCTTTATCAAATATCAGGTGTTAGAAGATGTGTGGATTGCTATCCGGGTCTTCTGTTCAGTTCCATTGGTCCTCCTGTCTGTTCTTATGCCAATACCATGGTGTTTTCAGTACTGTAGCTCTGTAGTAGAGTTTGAAGTCAGGGATGTGATGCCTCCAGAAGTTCTTTTGTTGTACAAAATTGTTTTGGCTATCCTGGGTTTTTTGCTTTTCCATATGAAGTTGAGTACTGTTCTTTTGAGGTCTTTGAAGAATTTTGCTGGGATTTTGATGGGTATTGCATTGAACACATCTAGTTCTTTTTAAAGATTTTATTTTGCTTTTTGTAAATGTGTATTATATTATGTATGCCATGCATGTGTAGGTTTCCCTAGAAACCAGAAGAGGGTATCAGATTCCCTGAAACTGGCATTAGAGGCCTCTCATTGCTGGTGCTGGGAAATGAACTTGGGTTCTCTGGAAGGCCAGCAAACATTCTTAACCATGCTCACCATCACACCCGGTCTTTGAAGTGTTGTTTCTGTCCTGTCTTGTTCATAAGCAGCCACTGTGAAACTAGGAGTATATGCTTCCATTCTTCTTTCCTGGTGCTAAGGATTAAACACAGGGCCTAATGCAGCCTGGATGTGCTCACCACCCAGCTACACCCCAGCCCTGCTTCTGTTCTTTAAATTTGGGGGGGGGGATGAGCTTAAATCCATATTGTTTATTAATTTGTATTTTTCTCCTTAAGTTTTTGGAGAATTATATAAAAATATGTGTCATCATTTTAAGAGTCTGTTGTGTTCTCTATGGAACTAGCATATATGATCAGTTTGTTGATGATAGACATATAGTGATCTCCATATTTGTACCATTACAAAAAGAATGTCATTGAATATATACAGATTTGTGTGTGTGTGTGTGTGTGTGTGTGTGTGTGTGTGTGTTTGTGCATGTACACATATGCCCGACACCATCTTTGGCTGTTCTTCCTCAGGGCTTGTTCACCTTGAATTTTGAGGCAAGATTCTTTACTGGGGATCTTGTCCTGTTAGGTTTTTGTAAACTTAGTGCAGCTAGGGTCAAATGGGAAGAGAAACCTCAGTTGAGAAAACACCTCTATCAAATTCCTGTAGTCTGCAGGGAGGAATCGGGGAGGCATTGGCTTACTGGTTAGGCTAGACTGGCTCTGAGGGCCAACTTCTTAGTTGGTGTGAGGGGGGGACCTCAGGTCCTCATGCTTGTGTGACAGACACTTCCTGATGGAGCTGTCTCTTCATCCCTTTAATACAGATATTTTTGTGTATATGACTGGGTATTTTTGTAATGAAAAAATTACCAAAAATTTAACTCATACGCTCACAAAAAGCATAAAGATATTTTGATTTATATCCCCACTTAGAGCCAGGTTTCTTGCACATCTAAAATCTGAACTTGTTTCTAAAATTTGTTGCTATTTTATTTTGGCTTGACATTTCATTTTCTTTGTTTGTTTGTTTGTTTGTTTGTTTGTTTTCGAGACAGCCCTAGCTGTCCTGGAACTTGCTTTGTAGGCCAGACTGGTCTCGAACTTACAGAGATCCACCTGCCTCTACCTCTTGAGTGCTAGGATTAAAGGTATACGCCAACATGCCTGGCTACTTATTTTTTTATTATTTTATGTATATGGGTATTTTGCTTGCATGTATGTCTGTGTACCATATGGGTGCCTGGTGCTCAAAGAGGCCATCATATCCCCTGGAACTGGTAGAGATAGTTGAGAGCTACTATGTGGTGTTGGGAATTGAACCCAAACCCTTTGGAAGAGCAGTATCTTTAAGCCTCTGAGCTATCTCTCCAGCCCCTTGGTATTTTGTTTTTAAGAGGATAGCTCTAGCTGCTATCACAGTAGAGTCTTTCCTGACTGGATGGGGTAGCACATATCTATAATCCTAGCACTTGGGAGGTAGAAGCAGAGGATTGGGAATTCAAGGCCAGCCTGGGCCCCGGAGACTCCATCCCAACAGAAGGAAACAGAAATCAAAGGAACAAGCGGTCCCCGTCATGGTTTAGGGCTGCAGAGCTGTTCTGTAAGTTCCTTCCCTTTCTCTTCCTGCAGCTGCTCTCCTCAGCATCCCTGGCTTCGTGGAACGGCTTTGCAAACTGGCAACTCGAAAAGTGTCAGAGTCCACGGGCACAGCCAGCTTCCTTCAGGAGCTGGAGGAGTGGTACACGTGGCTGGACAACGCGCTGGTGCTGGACGCCCTGATGAGAGTGGCCAGTGAGGAGTCTGAACACAATCAAGGTACTTTCTATGGGGTTCCTGAGGGGCAAGGTTTTTTCTGGACCCCTTGGAGACGTTGGAGAGTACAGAACTGTGGAGGCCTTCCCTAGCTTTCTAAGCTGCTCTTGTGGGTAGAAGGAGGTTTCCTAGCTTTTAAAATGTCTAATGAGGGTTGAGTCTGGTCTGGTGGCTCCTTAATCCCAGTTTCTTCACAACATACCTGTGGGTAGAGCAAGTTTCCTCAGGAGCCATGCCTCACCCTTCTTACGGGGGCTGTGCCAGCCTCCACTGTGTTCCCCCCTCTAGGCACCTCAGAGGAGAATGCGTTGCCACATACCTCAGCCAGGACCCAGCTGCCCCAGTCCATGAAGATTATGCATGAGATCATGTACAAACTGGAAGTGCTCTATGTCCTCTGTGTGCTGCTGATGGGACGTCAGCGAAACCAGGTGGGTGCTCCCCAGCCTCAGAGCAGGAGGGGTGAGAGCAGACGCCGCATAACCTGTGGGTTATCTAGGTGCACCTGCACACTCTCTAGCTCAGCAGAGGCTACCAGCAGAAGAAACCAGACTGATTCTAGAGACTGGAGCATCTGCTCTGGGCTTCAGGCAGCAGTTGTAGATAGCAACTGTGCAGGCCAAGAGAAGACCTTTATTTTAGTAATGTAAGATTAAAGACATATGCTGTGTGCCAGGCGTGGTGGTGCACACCTTTAATCCCAGTGCTCGGGAGGCAGAGACAAGTCTGGTCTCCATAGTGAGTTCCACTACAGGAACTACACAGAGAAACCTTATGTTGAGAAAAAAACTGACTCTGTGAAGGGCACACCAATTGGTTATCTAATACCAAATGGTCAGCCCTGAAAACATACATAGAAGTAACATTACATAGACTTGGCAGGTTGTATTTATGTATTCAGAAATAGTCTGTGCGTGTGTGTACACACATATATTTCTATAACAACGATTAAAGACAAAGAGACCATGAATTGAAAGAGTGAAAATGAAGGTATACATGGAAGGGTTTGGAGGGAGAAAAGGGAAAAGAGAAATGATGTAATTATAGACCCAAAAAATTAAAACATTATCTTTTATAAAAAGGCCTGTCATGTGGGTGCAGTAGAGCAACTGAGCACCAAGCCTTTCACTGTTAGAAACCTTGTAAAAAAAAAAAAAAAAAGTGTGTGTGTGTGTGTGTGTATCACCACATACGTGCTGGTTCCCATGGAAGCCAGGAGAGGACACCAGATTCCCTGGAGCTGGAGTTGTGAGCCACCTGACATGGATGCTGGGAACCAAAGTCAGGGGCCCTGATGACTGACAAAGAAGGGCTAGATGAAAGTGAGGCTGAAACTCAACAGAGAAACCATTAAACCTATAGCCCTGTGTTTAGAATGGGGTGTGCAGTGTCTTTAAGTGAATTCCAATGACTTGAGAGCCTTGCCCTGTGACCTTGTCATTTCTGCCTTCATGGCATTTCTCCTGGACATTTGTCTGCAACTTTCTTCTGTAGTTGCTATAGATACATCCTGGGGTCTCCATCACAGCTTGGGTACATGCACCACCCTCCTCTAGGCTTTTTGAAATTTCAATGAAAGCCACAATGATTCCATAACTCTTGCATGCTGTGTGCCCAAAAAAAACCAGCATCACATGAGCTGGGCATAGTGTTGTAAATCTATAATCCCAGCACTCAGGAAGAGAGGGTGTGAGGATACCAAGTTAAGAGCCAGTCTGGGCTCTATAGCAAGACACTGTCATAAAAACAAAGCAAAAGACTAACACCCTGCGAGTGGTATAGTAAGGTGTGCTGCTAAGTTAGGAAATAGCTGGGTCCCCCTGGACCGCAGCTATAGTGGTCTTTAGTGTCTGGGAAGTACTTCCTAGATGGCCCTGTGTGAGCAAAACACCCTGACCACTGTCTGCCCTCAGCAGAGTGCTCCAGTGAGCTTCTGACCTTAGGGGCAGATGGGATCACTCTAACCCTGGAGCTGCCTGTTAGGCGCTTTCCTGTGTTTTCTAGTCCTGTGCATAGTGCTTGGCTTCTTTTTAATGGCCACCGGTCTCTTTCTCAACCACATCCTCTTTATCCACAACTTTCAATTCCTTCTTTTTCTGGCTAACCACTTTGCTTTATAAGTTCTTCTATGCTTTTTGCTCCCAGTTTTTGCTGTCAAATTAGCTAAAAGCAGCCAGTAGTAACCATGCCACAGGCCAAATGCTATGCTGTCTTAAAATTTCCTCCTCCTAATTAATTAGCCTGTCAATTTTAAACTCAGTGTCCCATAAAACTTTAGGATAGGGGCTGGAGAGATGGCTCAGTGGTTAAGAGTGCTCTTCCAAAGGTCATGAGTTCAATTCCTGGCAACCACATGGTGGCTCACAACCATCTGTAACGAGGTCTGCTGCCCTCTTCTGGTCTGCAAACACACACAGACAGAATATTGTATACATAATAAATAAATAAAAAACTTTAGGATATGGGCAAAATATAAACATTATTTACCAGGTTGTATTGGGAATGACCTTTATATCCTGTGCCCATTGAAACCTCATGAATACTTTTTTTTGTCGGCTTGGTTTTTTGGGTTGTTTTGTTTTTCAAGACAGTGTTTCTCTGTGTAACCCTGGCTGTCCTGACTCACTTTGTAGACCAGGCTGGCCTTGAACTCACAGAGATCCACCTGCCTCTGCCTCCCAAATACTGGGCTTAAAGGCGTTTGCTACCATGAGCAGTCTGTCTCTATGGTCTGCTTTTCTATGGTACTCTGATCTTTTGAGCTCCAGTTAGAATCTCTTATTAAGCTGAGTGTGTCTTCTTTAATCAGGGTTTTATGTCACTATGGAAAGCTGTCTGGATGAGGTAGATTTATTTCAACTCATTGTTTTAGAGGTGTCTTGTGGCAAGAAGAGTGGTACACAACAGAACAGTCCCTGTTGTGACAGCCAAGGAGCAGAGAAAAAGACAGGGAGGGGCCAGGGACAAGGTACTCTGAAGGATCTGTCCCCAGTGATCTGCTTCCTCCAATAGATCCTTCCTTTTGATCTTTGACCCTCCTGAAATAGCACCTACCAGCTGTGAACTGACACAGTCACAGGTGCCAGAGTCAGCTAAGACTCTGACTCCTTTGCCTGTCTGGAAAAGCAGGATTGTTTGAGATACAAATTTCTCTCCATATGATAAGGTTGGTTTTTTCTTGTGATTTAAGAACATTTTCTTGGGACTGGAGAAATGGTTCAGTTTTAAGAGTGGCTACTCTTCCAGAAGACTCAGGTTTGAATCCCAGCACCTACATGGCAGTTCACAACCGTATATAAATTCAGTTCCAGGGGAGCTGACACTTTTTTTGGCCTTAATTGGCACTGGCACACATGTGATGCATAGGTGTATATGCAGACAAAACATCCATACACATACAATAACAAAAACAAGTTAAAGACTATCATGTCTCTCTTTTTTTATGTGTCTGGGTGTTTTGCCTAACCGGGTGTCTATACACTGTGGGTGTAGTGCCCTCAAACACCAGAAGAGGGCAGTAGATCCTCAGTGACTAGAGTTACAGAAGATTGTGAACAGCTGTGTAGATGTCTAATCAAAGCCAGGTCCTCTGGAGGAGTAGCCAGTACTTTTAACCACTGAGCCATGTCTCCAACCCTTAAAATTAACAAGTTTCTAGCTGGGCATGGTGGTACACACCTTTAATCCCAGCATTCAGGAGGCAGAGGCAAGTGGATCACTGAGTTTACAAAGCATGTTTCAGGACAACCAGGGCTACACAGAGAAACCCTGTTTAAAAAAAAAAAAAAAATTTAAGCCAAGTAGGATGGCACACTCCTCATGGTGAGTTGCATTCCCAGAGGATCTGATGCCTTTCCTGCTTCTGAGGGCACCAGCACACGTGTGCACGCACTCACTTGTACACCACACACAAACGTTTTCAAGGGGCATTTTTCTGTGCAGTCAGGGTAGAAGCTGCGTGGATGCTGTCTTTAAGTGGCAGCACTTGGTTCTTCTTCATCCTGAGGGTGGCTGTCTGTACTGATCTTGGCACACATCCGTCTCACTATGGTCTCACTATTTCCCTTCCCTCCTCACACAGGTCCATAGGATGATTGCTGAGTTCAAGTTGATCCCAGGACTCAATAATTTGTTTGACAAACTGATTTGGAGGAAGCATTCAGCCTCCGCCCTTGTCCTCCATGGTCACAACCAGAACTGTGACTGTAGCCCGGTAAGCAGGAGACCTGGGAGCAGCAGGGTGTTCTCTAGGAGTTAGCTCTTTAAGGGCTGCTGCTGACCCTGAGTGTCTCATTCTTGAAGATGAGAGCAGAGAGGAAGTTTTTATTTCTCAGGGGACGTTAAACTGAGAATCAGGCATCCTTTGCCACTCAGCTTTGCAGGAGATTGTGACTGAGTCACAGAGCCTCTGAGCTTCTGTGTTCTTGGACGATAAAGGTCATGTGCCTGTTGGCCTCAGAGCAGCCCTCCCAGCCCCTTGGCAGGAAAGTGCTCCAAGACCTGAAGTTTGTAAAGCCAGCAGAACCTGGCGCCCTAGGTTCCTGCACTGCATTTCCTCAGTGCCTGCCTCCCACTTCGTTGTTCTCTTTGGCCTTGTTAGAATGCTTTTCTTCTGTCCATATGAGTGAATAATTTAAAAGGAGTATAGTTTGCATGTCTAGATAACATGTCTGACTTATTCAGAAATCACTTGGTCTTTGCTATGTAAACACACCACATCTTCTGTTTTTCCTTTTGCAATTTATCTCTTGAATGGTTTGTCAGTTGTTTTCCTTTGGTCCCTTGGAGATGCTCCTGTGATGCCGTTAGCTTGTGTTTGGGATGTTTGGGAGGACCAGTGCAGCCTCTGCCCTGGACACTCCTGAGCCAGTGCATTAGGAGGAGCCCTTCTGTATTTATGTTCATTTCCTGGCCCTGCTCCTCGATTAGGATTGCTTATTTCTCCTGGGAAGCTCCCAGCAGCCAAACCTAAGTGGCCCAGGCTTCTTGCCCAGCTCTCTGGTTCACAGGTTGACTCTGTCTGGTTACTACAGGACATTGAAGCCATAGCCTTATTGGCCTCTCTCTCATCCACACACCTCCCTCAGCTCCTAAGCATCTCTGCCCAGGATCTCTGGGCCAGGTCTTTCTGATTCTTACAGGTTTTCATTTTAGCTTTTAAGCTAGCCTCACATGTAAAGGGACTTGAGTGATTTTTTTTTTTTTTTTTTGAATCTGCTATGCTAGGACATTGTTGGCATAAAAGGTTTGCATTCGTTTACCTTGGCACTGGTCAGGTATGAAAGTCTAACTTTTCAGCTAAAGAAAAACCCCTGCTGTGCTTAGGACAAGAACTCAAAAGAAACAGTGTAGCAAGACAGGGATGTCACCAGAGTCCATACTTCTTTTATATAGAAGTATCCTGACTAATATAGCTTTAATGTGTGTTATAGGACATTACCTTGAAGATCCAGTTTTTGAGGCTTCTCCAGAGTTTCAGTGACCACCATGAGTAAGTATATGTGCCCTGGAGGTGGAATCTCCAGGCAGTTCCCCTCATCTTCTCTCTGACTTCTGACTCAAAGGCCTGGCAGGAGCCACCCAGTGTCCTGGTGTGGCTGTCCTTCCTTCATCTAGAACTGGGTTTTTCCTGCATCTTCACAGCCCCTCTGAAAGGACAGAAGTGGCTGCCACTCATTGCACTTGGAGCAACACATTTCTTCAGTAACTGGCCCCTGAGCTTCAGAGAGCCCTGACTGAAAACATGGGGGCTCCCACTTCCACAATGAAATGTGTTGACCCCCCACTCCAGCACACACACTTTTGGATATGTTCTAATCTTTGATTTTTAATGTTTAAGCTTTTAGTGGAGAATGTACAAGAAAATAATTGTCCATTATAAAGAAAACAGTGCAGGGAAGGAGGAAAAGCCGGTGATGTAGGACTTTACAGTGAGGGCTTCAGTGACCCACAGCTGCGTATGCACAAAGAAGTGGGCACACTGGTACATGGCTTCTGACAGTTATGTATGTATTTGTTTATTTGTTCATTCATTCACTTATTTTTTGGTGTCCCAAAGAAAGCCAGAAATTAAAGCATCCATGAACAGCTTAGAGGATGAGTTAACTATGGGGAGTTTGTCCTTTTGGTTTTCTCACAGTGCTGGGGGTTAACCTGGCTTTTAAATATTGGTTTAAATTTTTGGAACATTGTATAAACTAATAGAATATGCCCAAGGACAGTGTGGCCTGGGAGCCTCTATATCTTTTGTGATTCTCTCTTGTGAGAGCATCTGTGGCTGAAGGCACAGATTTTATTACAAAATTGCACTCATTTTCTTTTTGTCTTGGGTTTTTTTGGGGGGATGGTGTGTGTGTGTCTATCTGTCTGTCTGTTCCTAGCTTTCTTCAAACTCTCAAATGAGCATTTCTGTATGCCTGGCTCAGAGGATGCAGTGAGGAATGGAAATACTTCGGCCTGTGCTGTCGTGAAGGGGACATCTGGGAAGGAAGTATGACATTAGAGAAGGTCACCAGTGAGAGGGCATGGTGACAAAGGGGCACAGTGTGTGGGAACAGAACTCAGCTCTGTGAAAGGACAGTGGGCAGGTTTCCTGCCCGGCTGCCTGGTACCCAGTGACGCTTTACTGCAGAAGCAATTTGTGAGCAGAGGCCTGAGTGGGGCAAAGAGGCAGCCTGAGAGAGTGTTCTAGCCGAAGGCCTACATGTGGAGAAGCCCCTGCAGGAAGGACATGGCATGGTCAGGGCAGAGTGTCCAGATGGTGTGGATGTGAGCTGCTCAGTGTATAATGTGGCTGCAGAGGTGGCCTGGCTGCACAAGGTCTCTGAGTCATGTTCACTCCCAGGTATTACACACCTGAAGGGGTGGGGTTTGGGGGAAGCGTTTTCAATAGTGACAGAGTCCAAGCCCTATTCTGAAAACCACCCAAGGAACCATATGAGAGTTCCCTTCCTGTGGGAAACAGCATAATGACAAGCCTGGATGAAGAGGACAGCTCTGTCACAGCTGGTCAGACCTCTGCTTAGGTGACTCTGGCCACTGAGAACGCTGCAGCAGGGCTAGACTCCCAGAGTAAGATGGCAGATGGGACTGGACATGCTGAGGTGCCAGTGGCTTTGAGAAGTCATATAGAAATGTCCAGTGTACAAGATGGAGACCTGGAGATGCCGAGGGAAGGGCCTTGGTAGTGAGTGGCAAGCAGGTGTGGAAGGGCTGCTGGAGTCTCAGTTTCTCTTCCCCTCTGCCCCACTGCAGGGCCGCTCAGGAGCCCCAGCCCTGCCCTTTACCCTTTGAACCCATTTGTTTCAGGAACAAGTACCTGCTGCTCAAAAATCAGGAGCTAAATGAACTCAGTGCCATCTCTCTGAAAGCCAACATCCCTGAGGTGGAAGCTGTCCTCAACACTGACAGGTGATCCTGGTGGGGGACAGCTGTGGCTACAGGGCTCGCAGGAGGGCACACACAGGTGTGCATACTTGCCCTTTCTCACGCGTAGCTACCATGCCCCACCGGCTTCATGTGCTAGATACTCACATCTCCTGCTTTCCTAACTGAACATCACACAGCTCTCAGAAGGAAGTGCCATCATCATCTTCCTCTCTGTATGGAGAGGATAAAGGTCTCGAGCGGCCCCCTGCCAAAGGTAGCTGCAGTCTCTACCTCCACCTTGTCCCATGCAAACGGCCCCTTTGCTGTCATCCTTCTCATCCCCTGGCAATTCTTTACCCCCTGCCAAGAATCAAGTCCTGTGTGCTGGCTATGTCTACCTCGTCTTTGGGAACAGCACAGTGACATGCCAGGCCCACAGGAGTTTATGGACCTTATCCAGCAACCAGAGCCATTAACTCCCCAACATCCTGATAAGATGAACACAGCGCTGCTCTGGTGTCTGCAGGGATGGAAATGGAACTGCTGTGTGAAGAGAGAGTCTAAGGGCCCAGACACCTGCCACCATGACAGGCCTAGTCATTTTCTTATCTTCTGCCTTTGCCTCATAGACAAGAAACTGGGGCCTGGAAGCCCACAGCTCAGCTGGAAATGACCCCAGGGCAGGAGAGTGAACTCTGGGCCCTGCCCAATTGGTACAGACTTTGTTCCATCTGGCATACTCTGCTGTGGCCTGGATTAAACCCACTTGTGATATAAATGGCCCTTCCTCTGGCTGTTCTCAGCCCTGTCTGTCCCCGGATGTGCCTCTGCCTCTTGCCAGCCAGTCTGAAGAGAGAAAACTGGCCTGTGCAATAGAAATGCACCTGGCTGTTGAATTGACAGCTGCAGTCTCTGATGTCCTGACACAGGGTGGAGCAAGAGAGCATCCCTGCCTCGTCTGTTCTGTCACCCGTCTGCACCAGCACAGGAACCTAGCTCATTCAGATCTGTCACCGGTGCCCTGTCCCTTTGATTTTAGGAGTTTGGTGTGTGATGGCAAGAGGGGCTTACTAACTCGGCTGCTGCAGGTCATGAAGAAGGAGCCAGCAGAGTCTTCATTCAGGTGAGTCTGTGACAGGCGCACTTCTTAGGGGGTCTAGGAGCCAGGGTTTCCCAATTGGCTAGTCTCTCATCCACTCCTTAAGAGTGATCACCAATGGGGGAAGTTGGCCTCACTGCTACTGCCTTCATGTGACTCAGTGGGTAAGTATGTGTACCCCTGTCACATACTAACAGGGTACGCCGGGGGTGACTGAGCATTCATCCAGCTGGCACTAGAGCAGTGGGGCAAAAATGGGATCCAGGCCCTGCCTGTGTGACATTACCTGGGGTTATAAGAAATAAGGGTGAGAAGGAAGAAACCTGCTTCAGTGCAGCATGGGAAGAAACAGATCCAGCAGCTGCCCCAGAAGCCATCTGCTAGGTGGCCAGACACCAAGGAAGAGGCTACAGAGTTCCTAGCCACCTGGGAAAGTTAATAAAGACCACAGACAGGAGGGATCCCAACAGGCCTGGGGGTAAGGCTCTGTCCCTACAGGGTCTCTGTCACCTTAGCCTTTCCTATTCAGACCTTCCCTTGTGGATCCCAGCTGAGCCCTCTGGTCTACTTGGTGTCTGTTTTATCTTTAGACCAGCTTAGTGACTTGTCCACACATGCTCTACTGCTGGCCACACACCTCCCTGGCTCCAAAGTTCATGTCCTTCCAGTCTTCTGAGAGTGAGCCTAGAGTATTTTCACATGGAACGTAACTAGCGACCACTCTGAGCCTTCATGCCACTACCTATGCCATGCAAACCCTGTCTGGTACAGCCGCATGAAAGGCAGGTCCCTGCTGAGCTCTGAGCGCCCTGATAGGGGGATAGCAATTCTTTGTTAGCTGCTCTGTCTTCAAGATCTAAGGATGAGGCCCAAGACTAGAAAATGTTCAATAAATGTCAGATATTTGGCTGCAGACAACTCTAGCCCTGGGGGATTGAACCTCGACCAGGAGAGGGCAGCCATCGCCACCCGGGTCAGGGGTCAACATTTGGGTCACAGGTTTTGGCAAGCCCGGGCTGTGGAAAGTTTCCTCCGAGGGACCACCTCCTATGCAGACCAGATGTTCCTGCTGAAGCGAGGCCTTCTGGAGGTATGGCTGAGGAGCTGGGGGTCAGGTGCCGTCCTCCCTAGCCCCTTTCTCTGAGTTCTCATCCTGAGCCTTAAGTAGTTTGCTCAGGGACAGAGTCAGGTTTTCCCAAGTGCACGCTGTTCTAGTGTTTGCCCTGGGTTGCCAGCTCTGGGCTCCCTGTAAGTACTGCTAGGTGACTGAGGGACTCGGGTCAGCATGCAGGAATATAGACTATAAAGTTACCCAGCAAGGCCTTGGACCCTGAGGATATTTGGTATTGACTACAAGTTAATATTCCCATATTTATCAGTGACCTGCAAAAAAAAAAAAAAAAAAGATTCATAAGGGAGCAAATGGCTGAATTACACTTGGTTTTGTTATTGTTGTTGTTTGTTGTTTTTTCATTACTATGAACAAGAAACTGACCCATAAATTGTAAAGGAAAATAATTGCCAAATCAATATAAGTTCAAGAAAGTGAGTTGAGCTTGATGGAAATCCCAGTTTTTCAGAAGCAGAAGCAGGGGTTCTACAAGTTCAAGGCAAACCTTGTCTCAAATAAACAAAGCACCAATGAAAGAACGGAAGGAAGAAAGGGAAGTAGGGGGGGAATAAAAAACAACCAGAAAACAAAAGTGGAAAATGTGAAAACAGGAGTTAAATTGGCTTCTTATTCTCAATAAATATTTATTGATTCTTCTGTTTTAAACAGTCTCATTGATAAACCTAGAGACAGCCCTTAGGGTCACAATGTGTATACTGCACTTAAGTTCTGTCCTACATTTACTTAAGTGGCCCTAGTGCTCGGACAGCAATCCTGCTAGATCTGGAGACAGACACTTTGTCCATGAAGGTGGCTGCAGAGCAGGTCAAAAGCTTCATCTGAGAGCCCTGCAAAGCGAATACTCCTTGCCCACCCAGTGCCCCTCTGCTGAGGTTATTCACCTGGCTCTTTCTTCCCTTGGAGCCACCAAGTAGCCTCAGAAAAGAACCTAGAGAGTTGCAGGTTCCATCCACCTGGATGCTGGTTTGAAGCAAGCAAGTGTTCTGAGCTTCAGGCGAGGCCTGAGTGGCAAACAGGCAGGAGCAGCCCCATGCACATCCTCACCCTGTCCCCTGCTCACCCCAGCACATCTTATACTGCATTGTGGACAGTGAGTGCAAGTCGAGGGATGTACTCCAGAGCTACTTTGACCTCCTGGGAGAGCTGATGAAGTTCAACGTTGATGCATTCAAGAGATTCAATAAATACATCAACACTGATGCAAAGGTAAGGCTCGCCCAGGGGCCCCATGGTGTTTGCTGCAGCATCGGTTGTCTGGGATCCAATGGGCAATGAGCAGATGTTCACTACACCCACTCTGTCATGCTTTGAGCCGGACCCTAAGAATGTTAGGTTGAAAACTTTGGCTGGGTTACAGCATCCTAGCAGCCCCCCAGGGACAGCAGGCCACTTAGTGTATCTTACCGGCAGAGTAGTGGGGCTGGGGCAGATCAGTGGCCCCTGGCCAGCAGCCCCAGCCAGTGAGTGCCATCTCTGCTCCAGTTCCAGGTGTTCCTGAAGCAGATCAACAGCTCGCTGGTGGACTCCAACATGCTGGTGCGCTGTGTCACTCTGTCACTGGACCGATTTGAAAACCAGGTGGACATGAAAGGTGAGGCAACCACGGCACCAAGACAAGTGGGTGCAGTATGCCTGCCAGACACCTGGCCTCCAGCCAGGAATTGCTGAATTTCTTTCCCAGATATCTCTGTGCCTGGGGTCAAGTGGTGGTCTTGGCTCAGCTATGTTGACTTCTCCATGATCATGCATTTTTTAATGAACAAGTACAACATGTTAGTAAATGAAAAAGCCACCTTTCTCTGGACCGACATTCAGCAGTATGCTGGGTCCCTTCATTCTGTTTCCAGAGCAGGACTTAGTGTGCAGCTGTGGTGGGTGGGGTGTCAGACCTCACCTAGAATTGTGTGTAGCTAAACATATGTGTACATACGTGCCTTTTTTCCTATGAGGTCTGTGGCACCAGTTTCTTAGGACACTTTTAAAAAGGACAGTGTCCCTGATCATTATCATTGGTAGTAAAAAGCATCCTGGTAAGGGTTAATTAGACCATTTACCTGTTGCTTTCATTGGTTAATTAATAAAGAAACTGCCTAAGCCCATTTGCTAGGCCAACCCTTAGGTGGGTGGAATAAACAGAACAGAATGCTGGGAGAAAGAAGCTGAGTCAAAGAGTTGCCATAATTCTCCCACTCCAGACAGCCGCAGGTTAAGATCTTCCCTGGTAAGCCACCTCGTGGGCTACACAGATTATTAGAAATGGGTTAGATCAATATGTAAGAGCTAGCCAATAAGAGGCTAAAACTAATGGGCCAGGCAGTGTTTAAATGAATACAGCTTCTGTGTAATTATTTCGGGTAAAGCTAGCCGGGTGGCAGGAAGCAGCCCACCGCTTATATCACTACATTTACCTCCTGTTTCTTCTAAGGCAGAAGGGTCTCTTAGGAGATTGGTCACATGGCCTTTAGTGTAATCAGGCATGGATGACCTCCCCAGTAGTCTGGTAGGTCATTTGCTCAGCGCTCTTTGCATCTGGACTGAGGCAGTGAACATAGACTTGTGAGAGTTGTAGAAACCAATCAGCCACGTTAGAAGTTCTGGAAAGTGGTTCAAATTTGACTATTTCTGCGCGCGCGCGCGCGTGTGTGTGTGTGTGTGTGTGTGTGTGTGTGATTTATATCTGTGTAGGTATGTGCACATATACATGTATACACACATGTGGAGGCCAGAGGTTGACATCAGTTCTCTTTTTTCCTCCTTTAATTTTTGAGCAGAGTCTCCCACTGAAGCTGCATCTTGTAGATTCAGCTAGGCTGGCTGGCCAATGAGCCTCAGGGATCTGCCCTCGTCTGTGTCCCCAGCTGGGGTTTTAATACGTATGCTGCCACACTGGGTTTTCACATGGGTTCCAGGAACCCAAGCTCTGAACCTCACACTGTGTAGCAGTGCTTTACCCAGCGGGCCGTCTCCCAGGCTTGCTGTGTTTCTTTATGGTCATTTTCGTCCTGTCATCCTTTTTTGAAGTAAATTGGTGTTGCCAAGAGCAGATGTGTCTTACTCTCGTGAGAATTCTTAGGTTATTAAAACATCTTAAATGCTGTATTTTGTAGGTCTCTGAAGTGTTTGAATATCATCTATCTATCTATCTAAAATATATCTCTGTTTAACCTTGAAAATATACCTAACATGACTACAAGTTTGATAATTATAGATGACTTACTACTAACCTGTGTTTATTAATTATAGATTACATTTTTACAGTTATATAGGTATGTACCTTAAACAAGAGTAGAAACATATATACAGTATAACAAAAATAAATTTGTATCAATACACAAATCCATACCAATGTAAATATTTTAGATTAATAGTTGCTTTTTAAAGTAGATTCCTATCCTTTCCATAGCCCCCCTTTTTCTTTTTCAGAATGAGATCCCTGAATCTAATCTCCTTTGCTCAGTTTTCTCCCTGACCATAACCAACAACAGCTTGTAACCACCCCCCCTCCCCATGATAAACATCCAAAATCCATTGAGTGACCAAAAACGATCCACACCACCTCTTGGGAATGTGGGTGTCATAGTCTCCAGACTGCTTCCTGTCATGTGGGGGTGATGGCATCTCTAGGGGACCCTGAGAAAATTGCGACAACAGTCAAATCCTGGAAGAGCTAATATTATTTTTTTGTTTAGTCTCTGTGTGGTGAGGTAGTGTAGAGCTTATCTGAAGTCTTGACTGGAGCAGTGTGTGAGGCTGGACCATCTCAGCTAGCAGCTTTGAAGCTGTTCTGGTTGCAGAATTTTGAGGAAATTGCAGCAGAGGCATTCTGAGAGACTGGATCACCTGGGATACTTGTTTTCCTTGGTGCCTGGTCTTTTTTTTTTTTTTCTGAAAAAACAAGCTTTTAAAGGTGATATGTGTATTGACACAATTATGGAGTGTGCCGTGTGCAAAAGTCAGCCAAAGATGATTTTTTGTTCTGTATTTGAGCAGGTGAAAGCATCTGTAACACTGTAAGTCTGTCTATGACCATTTCTTTTCTTTCTTCAGCATCGTAAGCACATTTTTTAAGCTGTATAAGCACAATGCCCCAAGCAAGAGTAGAAATACACATACAGGATAACAGAAATAATTTTACATTTGTATCAATAAATTAAAATCCATACCAATGTAAAATATTTTGAGATTAGCAGTTGTTTTTTTTTTTTAATTAGAGTTGATTCAATAATCTACCAGAGGGCTGGAGAGATGGCTCAGTGGTTAAGAGCATTGCCTGCTCTTCCAAAGGTCCTGAGTTCAATTCCCGGCAACCACATGGTGGCTCACAACCATCTGTAATGAGGTCTGGTGCCCTCTTCTGGCCTGCACGCATACACACAGAAAGAATATTGTATACATAATAAATAAATAAATATTTTTAAAAAAAAAATCTACCAGAGCATTCCCACCTGTCACTCAGAAACCTCAGTCAGGTGCTTGGTAGCAGGGCCTCTGTAGGCCTCAACCACTGAGTCTACTTCAAAGATTTTTTTTTTCAGCTTTCTTAGGTCCTATGTGAATTTACATGCCACACGTTGGGCACCAAATGTAGCAAGCTTTCTTGTCAGACTATCTTTCAACCACCATCTCGCAAATAATGACCCAGAGACTTATTATTAATTATGAAAGCTTGGCCTTAGCTTAGGTTTTTTCCCCAACTAGCTCTTACAACTTAGTTAACGCATATTTTTTAATCCACGTTCTGCCATCTGACTCGATTACATCTTAGTATGGTACATCTGACTTGCTCAGAGTCTACTGGCAAAATCACATGCCTAGACTCTTCCTCCCAGTTTCTCTCTCTGCCCAGAAGTCTCAACTATTCTCTTCTGCCTAGCTGTTGGCCATTTAGCTCTTTATTAAACCAATCAGAAGGCACCTTAGGCAGAAACACAGATTCCGCAGCATGTGTCTCTGAGTGTGTCTGTGTGTGGGTGTGTGCGTGTGAGTGCAGGAGTAGGTGGAGGCTGGAGCTGGAGTTGCATCTCTCCAGCCCCTAACATAGTTGTTTCAGTGGTGAGAGGCCACCAGCTATGGAGTCAGGACCAAAGTGGACTTAACCAGCGGCATGGAGGACCTGCCCCTGGGTGCACCTGCTCCTACACCTGTGCTTCCCTCCATAGTGGCTGAGGTCCTGTCCGAGTGCCGCCTGCTCGCCTACATATCCCAGGTGCCCACCCAGATGTCCTTCCTCTTCCGTCTCATCAATATCATCCATGTACAGACACTAACGCAGGTAAGATGTCCCAGCCAATGAGCAGTCAGGGACAGTAGATTGGAGATCATCTCACTGGTTTGTGCCTCCCCTCCAGAAATGTAATTCCTCTTAGGGTGTTGCCCAGTGCCCCGGTTTACAGGAGAACTAAGATTAGATGCCAGGTCTCCTGGGGTCACAGTCAGTTGAGGCACGGATGAGATTGACACCGCATTCTTCTGACTCCAAGTCCGTGTTCTTCCCTGTGCACCCTACCCTACCTCTGGCTACACTGGCTGTGCAATCGGACCTGAGTTTGCCCCAGCTCCTTTACTAACTGGCAATACCTGCTTTTCTGAGACGAGAGTCATACTGGGGCCTCTGAGTCATGGTTCTTCTGTTGCCACCTGCCAGGCCTGGGGCTTGGGATGCTTGGTGAGCAAGATGGACTGAGACTCTGCTTCTGAAACTCACATCCTGGTGCAGCGTTGCAATTCTAAAGTGAAATAAGTGAGCCCTTCTCTGGCAGGGCATGGAGGGTTATGGAAGAAGTCATACCTAAACCAAGACACAGACAAGACAGTGCTGATATCAGTGTGGAGGGTGGTAGTTAGGCATAGGGACAGGAAGGTGCTCATAAATTGTGCCAGACCCCTGTGTAGACCTAAGCCACGCTCATCCCTGCCCAGTGACTGTCCAGGCTCACTGGCATCCTGAGGCTGCTGCCATGCACTCAGTTCAGCTGCCTTTGGCCTTGCAGGAGAATGTCAGCTGCCTCAACACCAGCCTAGTGATCCTGATGCTGGCCCGGCGGAAAGAGCGGCTGCCCCTATACCTGCGGCTGCTACAGCGAATGGAGCACAGCAAGAAATACCCTGGCTTCCTACTCAACAACTTCCACAACCTGCTGCGCTTTTGGCAGCAGCATTACCTGCACAAGGACAAGGACAGCACTTGTCTGGAGAATGTGAGTGCCCAGCCCTGAGTGACGGTGGGAGGACAGTGGCATGTGAACCCAAGACCACTCAGAGGGGCGTTCAGGTTGCCCCTCTGTGGACAGGCTGCCAAGCCCTCCTGTGCGGCACCAGACTAGCCCAAGTCCTCCGTGCTCCCTAACCCCTCTCTCTTCACCCAGAGCTCCTGCATCAGCTTTTCGTACTGGAAGGAGACAGTGTCCATCTTGTTAAACCCAGACCGCCAGTCGCCTTCTGCCCTGGTCAGCTACATTGAGGAGCCCTACATGGACATAGACAGAGACTTCACTGAGGAGTGACCTAGAACCAGGCTTCGGGAAGCTGCTGGGCCAGGGCAAGTGTGGGTGAACATGAGTGTACCTGCCACACACTCTGCCCGTCCCTGTCCCTCTCTTGCCTCCCCACTGCTCTGTCTACCCCAGGTCTTCAGGTATAGGCTCAGTGGAAGGAACATCCTAGAAGCTCTTGTCTCCTGGGTTTGAGGGCCTGGTCCATTGGGGAGCCTGTTTCCTCACTGTCCCCAGGGTAAGGACAATGGCACCATGCCCACCCTTCCCTCACAGTCCTGGAGCCCTGGCCTGCCAGAGAAAGGGGACGTAGGAAACGATCTGTCTGAACTCCTCCCATCAGTCCCATGTGGAGAGGAAGGTTCAGACCCTGTGAGCCAAGCCTCTCTGGCCTCAGGGCCCAGGCAGAAGCTCCTGAGCCCTGGACAGGGGTGGGTATCGGAGAATGCTGCCTTCCCCCAGGTCTGCCCAGCTCTCCTCCTTCCTCACCTCCCTTGTCTTCCTTTAGCTCCTCTGGTTCTTTGCTCATTGGCCACTGTGTTCATCCTGAAGGTTCCCCAGAAGTGGGGGGTCCTTTCTCTCCATACCTTGGGGTATGGAGTGCCTGTGCCTGCCTGAGCCCAGACACAGGAGCCTGGCTGAGAGCTTATCCTTGGCTCCTCCTGTGTTGCCAGTTTATTAACAGCGAATAAAGCATTAAGTGGAGACTATTAAAGAACTTTATTTTAAAGATTGATGTGGACGTGACTTTGTCCATGAGATTCTCTTCCCAGCTCCCCTGACCCCGAGAAATAAGGACAATGGTTGTTAAGCAGACACGGCATTTATTCAGGGTTCCAGGGAGGGTGGGCTGGCCAAAGATGGGAAGAGACAGCAGAACCACAGTGGGTATCCCTCTTCAGAGCCTGGGACTTCACTCCTTATGCTGAGAGATGAAAAAGAGATGAGCTATCTATGTCTGCCCACCTTCAGTACCACCCAACACAGAGGCCTTCTCACCTTGGGGCCGAGGGCATCCCTGGTCCTTGCCCGCAGCTTGTTAGCCTGGGTCTCTGCCATGTCTGCTCGCTCCTCAGCATCATCCAGCTCATGCTGGGCCTTGCGATACTTAGCCAGGTTGGTGCTGGCCTGCTGCTCCTAGAGGCAGAGGCAGGGCCTTGGTTCCCATTGGTAACAAATGGTTACCATGCTCCCAGACCAGAAAGAAGCTGGCTTCTGGTCCTCCCTCCACTCTGTCACCAGCCTTCCTTTTACTGGGACCCAAAGTGGAGACTGTCCTTTTAGAAGTGCCTGTGTGTCACTCGCCCATCAGGCCATCCCCAGGCCCGAACAGAGAAAGAAAGCAGTTCACCCCGGTCCCTTCTAAAGCTGTCAGTGATCCATGCTCCAGCCATAGACGTCCCTGAGTTGAGCGGGTATGGCTGCCCCCCCACTTAGTGCAGCCTGCTACTGATGCCTGCCTGGCTGCAAGGCCTGCAGTTGAAAGCAGCTCACCACTGGCATCTTGAGCAGACCCAGATGCTTGGCCCCAGTGTGCTCACCGCCTCCTCAAACTGGCGCTTGTAGCTCTTGACCTTGCTCTGCAGCTTGTCCACCAGGTCCTGCATGCGAGCCAGGTTCTTCCTGTCCTCCTCCGTCTGGGCAAGCAAAGGATTCTTAGGGTTTGCCCGGACTGGGTTAGCTCCAGCGCCGCTGCCTCCTGGGATGGACCCCATCACCCACCTGGTATACGAGCTCCTTGACCCTGCGCTCATGTTTGCGCACACCCTTGAGGGCCTCGGCATGCTTCTTCTGCTCAGCATCAAGCTCTGCCTCCAGCTCCCGCACCTGTGGGGCAGTCGAGGGTGATCTGCTAGCCGAGCTGGCCTGGCCTCGCCCCACAGGAAGGGTTGGTAGGCTGCACACACCTTGGCCTCCAGCTTCTGCACTTGCTTTTTCCCACCGCGGAGGGCGGCCTGCTCTGCCTCCTCCAGGCGAGCCTGCAGCTCCCGCACTGTCTGTTCCAGTGTCTTCTTCATCCGCTCCAGGTGTGCGCTTGTGTCCTGCTCCTTTTTCAGCTCCTCAGCCATCATGGCCGCCTGTGGGGGAGGAAGCAGCACGGTGGGGAGGGGACGAAGGCAGCCCTCTGGGCTCTGCACTCGCTCATCCCAGCCCTAGCCCAGCCTCACATCAGTTATGGCCTTCTTGGCCTTCTCCTCAGCTTCCCGCCTCTCCTGCACCGCCTCTTCCACTTCCCCACTCAGCTGGGCCAAGTCCACCTCCAGCTTCTTTTTCTGGTTCAGGAGGCCTGTGTTCTGAGGAGAGCAGAGCCTCAGCTGGCCAGCAGGGCTCTGCCCCCAGCCCAGTCCTTGAGGACACCTTTGACCCATCCCCACCTGTGAATGCAGCAGGTTGAGGCGCTCAGTGGCCTCCAGCAGCTCCTGTTCAGCCAGCCTCCGGCTGCGCTCACCCTGTTCCAGGGCTGTCCGCAGCTCTTCCAGCTCAGCAGCCAGGAGTGCAGCCCTGCGCTCGAGGGCCTGACCCTGCTCACGGAGCTCAGCGGCTAGCCGCTGCTCCTCATCACGCCCAGCTTGTTCCTCCTTGAGCTGGGCCTGCAGTAGCCTAGTGGCTGCCTGTGCCTCCATGGCCTGACGGGTGGCATGGCCCAGCTGCAGCTCCAGGTCATTGAGGTCCCCCTCCATCTTCTTCTTGAGCCGCAGTGCTTCGTTGCGGGCCCTAGTCTCTGCATCCAGGGAGGCCTGCAGGGACTCCACTGCTCGCTGCTGGTTGCGCCTGTGAGAGAATGCCATGAAGGGCAGGCTTAGCCTACAGGAATGGCATTGGCCGGGCACTACCTGTGGCATCATGCCCAAGAACCCATGGAGATGGGAACCCATTTGGGGAAGAAGTGAACTGCTTCTCTCTGTTTTAAAGCCCCTTGTGACTTGCCAAAGACAGTGAGTTCATTCACTAGAGGCCAGGGGGACATGGGCTGAACTCGGGGCCCGAGCACCCTTTAGACTTGTGGAGGACCACATCTGGAATGGGAGCACCCTAATCCTGTGGCAAGGGCAGCTGTTCCTGCCAGTGTGCCACCATAGACACAGCAAGACTGCTTTCCAGAGACCTCAGGTTAGTGCACTCCTCGTCCTTCTCCGCCAGCTTCCTGTCCACTTCTGCCTTGACCTGGGACAACTCCAGCTGGATCCGCAGGGTCTTTGTCTCTTCCAGCTCCAGCGCCCCCTAGGGATGGGGGTAGGGCAGTGTTGGGAGAGGGCACTGGGCAGGTATCTGGAGACCAACAAGGCCAGGGAGTCATGGATCAGAGTCCACCCACCCCTGTGGCCAGCCCTGACCTCAGCCTCCTCCAGTGCAGCTTGCAGCTCGCTCTTCTCTCCTTCCAGCGCCTTCTTGGCTTTCTCCAGTTCCTGGATGCTCTTCCCACTGAGGCTGACCTGGTCTGTGAGGTCACTGATCTCCTCTGCAGGGTGAACCAAGCGTGGAGGGAGGACTCACCCTCAGGAAGGACTCATCCTCGCATCTGCCCTGCTCCAGGTTACTTGGCTCACCCCAATTCCAAAGAGGCCCTAAAGTGCTCTGGGCCTCAGGTCCTACCCTGCAGGTTCTTGTTCTCCCGCTTGAGCGTTTCCAGGGCCTCGAGCGCCTCCTCGTGGCTATGGCGCAGTCGAAAGAGCTCCGTGCCCAGACCTCGAGCCTCCCTCTGTGCAGCCTCAAGTTCCCGCTGCATCTCCTCCTCCTGCCGCCTCCGCTCCTCCAGTGCCCGCTCCAAATGCCGCTGCTTCTTATCGAGTGCCGCAGCGGCTGAGGTGGCCCGCTCCAGCTCCAAGGTCACATCCTCTGACTCTGTCTGCAGCCGCAGCTTGGCCTTCTCCAGGGACGAGCATTTAGCATTTGCAGCCTCTACCCCTTCTTCTGCCTCCTGCAGCCTCAGGGCTAACTTCTTCCTGGACCACACACCAGGCAGGGTGGACTAGGGAGCCTGGGGAAAGGGCCCCAGAATCCCCACCACCACATACAGGGCGAACAGGCACAGGCCTGAATCTCTGGGTCATGGTCTAGATAGATGCCAACTACTCACTTGGCCTCCTCCAGCTCCTCCGTCCTCTGGATGGCATCTGCCTCATACTTGCTTCTCCACTGGGCCACCTCAGCGTTGGCTTTGGACAGCAGCCGCTGCAGCTCGGCCTGAGCCTCCGACTCTTCCTCGTGCTGCTCCCGGAGGAGGTCACAGTCGTGCCGCAGAGCCTGCACCGCATGGGCCAGTGCTCCCTTGGCCTGCAGGGACACCCATGGCCTCAGCATCGACTCAAGCTAGAGGCCCCAGGGCCCACCTGTCTTCCTCGCAGTTGCCAGCGCCAGCCTACCTTGCTCTCCTCTTCCAGCTGCCGCCGAAGTTCCTCCAGACTTTGAGCTGCTGAGGTCTTCCCGCGGCTCAGCTGGCTGATCAAAGACTCCTTCTCCTCGAGCAGACGGCCCAGCTCCCCTGGAGGTGGAAGGGACCAGCAGGCCAGTCAGTCAGTTGAGGGGCACCACCTAAACCCTACCTGGCATTGCCCAGCTAAACCCAGGCCTCACCATTCTCGGTCTGTAACCGCCCGCGCTGGGTGCTGGCATCAGCCAGCTGTCGCTGCAGCTCCTCCACTTTGATCTTGGCCTCACTTAGCTGATCCTCATAGGTCCGGCACAGCTTTTCTGCGCTTGCCTGGAACACAGAATCAGAGGGCAAGACAAATTTGTACATCCAAGGGCAGGTATTAGGATTAGGTTCAGGAGGTGGGAGGGGGGTCCAAGTTGGGTGCTGGGGTTCAGGACAAGAACAGTGTTAGGGCAGATGGTAAATCTGAATTCAGGAGTCACGAGCTAGGGTCACACTTCTTTTGGGTGGGAGGACTGGGTTTTGAGTGTGAGTCAGAACTCCCTGGAACCAAGGAATGAAATCCAGCAGTCAGGGTTAGAGGTCAGGACTGGTGGGGAGCTAGGGGTTAGACGCGAGGTTAAGTAAGTATCCAGGGGTCAGGAAGTCAGTGCCGCTGTGGAGTATTGGCACTAAGCGGCCAGCGGACAGATGGCTGGGTGGGCTGTGGAGTCTAAAGTGGTTTGGAGGCACACCTTGCCACGGGCCAGAGTCTCCACGCTGGCCCCCAGGTCGTCCACCTCCATGCGCAGCTCACTCTTTTCCTTTTCCAGTTTCTGCCGGATCCGCTGCAGGCTGTCCACCTGCTCGCTCAGCTCCGCCGCACCGTCTGCTTGCTTGCGGCGCAGGGCGGCCACGGTGGCCTCGTGTCTCAGAACCGACTCCTCCAGCTCCCGCCGCAGCCGGCCCAGCTCAGCCTCACGCTTGCGACAGCCCTCGCGCTGCCCAGCCGAGGCCCCACCAGCCTCCTCGAGCCTCTCGCTGAGCTCCTCCAGCTCTCGGGCTGCCTCTGCTCGCTGCTTTTCCACCCGGGCCCGGGCTGCTCGCTCAGCCTCCAGCTCCTCCTCCAGCTCTTCTGCCCGCGCCTGAGTAGATGGTACCAACTCCATGAGCCTCCGACGCAGGCCTGGTCTACTCAGCGCATTCCCACATGCCCCTGTGCACACCTGTAGTTCCTTAATCTTCTTCTGCAGCTGGACCCCCAGGAGCTGCTCGTCTTCCACCCGCAGGTTCAGCTGGCTCAGCTCCGAATCCTTCCTGGGAGTACATGGTGGGATGAGCCAGCCCTGGCCCTAACTGTTCTCCCACTGTCCACGACCATCCCTGAGGCCCCAAGGAGCCCTGTATGCTCCCCCACAAAAACCGGGCTGAGAGAATTCAGAAGAGAAGGAGAGCCCATCAGACTCAGAAACCCTGCTAAACCCACACCTACTTCTTCAGCTTCTCTTCCAGCTGGTGCTTGTCCTGGGTGGTGTCCGTCACGGTCTCCTGTGTCAGCTTCAGGTCTCCTTCAAGTTTGCGCTTGGCACGCTCTGTGTCCATGCGTAGCTTCTTCTCTTGCTCCAGGGAGCATTCCAGCTGTGGGCAGAGCGGGTATCAGCTCCAAGCAGGCCAGGCACTGCGCCCCCCTGACAGCCCCCAAGAGACCCGCAACTCACATCCTCTACTTGCTGCTCCAGCCGGATCTTGGCCTTGGCCAGTGCGCTCACGCGGTCCTCCTCGGCCTGCAGGTCGCCCAGGGCCTGCTGGTGAGCCTCCTGTAATGCCTTCTTCTCTTTGGTCAGTCGGACCACGGATTCATCCAGCGCAGCCATCTCCTCTGTGAGGTTCTTCACCTGTGCCAAGGCCCGACTCACTGTGGGGACATTCCTCCCCACAGGCCGGTCTGAGCAGCCACCCCTTCCAGCTGCAGGATGCGGGCAGGCCACTACACTGAGCCTCCGCTGTTCCTGCTCAACCCAGGGTTTCGTATCTCCTCGAGCTATGTAGGAGGATTCGTGGGTAAAGGCTCACAGCCGAGCACAGTGCCTGGCCCTGAGTAAGAGACTCATGGGTGGCAGCCATTACAGTATCAACAGGTATTCAGTGAGCTGTGTCCTAGTCCCAGCTTTCTCTTCAGCCCCTGTGAGAACCAAACAGCCTTACATTCCCCCTCCTGTTATGACAGAGTCAATACAACACCAGCAACCAGAGGCACCAGGAGATAGATCTCTGTGACAGAGGGCTTTGTAGTTAGGAGGAGCTGCCTCCCCAGAGAGCCTGCGGTCCAGAGCAGAAGATAATCACTAGCATTTACTGAGCACCTACTGTGTGCAAGGCCTGGTCGTGTATGCTTAGCAAAGTGACTTAGCGGTTCACACCAAATCCTCAGCCACCCTAAAGAGTTAGTGCTGGTACCCTGGCTTAACAGGTGTGAGCACGGAGGCTCTAGGGAGGCCGTGACCCAGCAGGGGTCCAGCAGAGTCAGAAGAGGACCGTGCAGCTACCTGACCCCGGGCCGGCCCCCAGCTCAGGCCCTCTCCACACCTTATTCTCAGTGGCTTGTTTCTCCTTCTCGGCCTTGGCCAGCGTCAGCTCCAGGTCATCGATGTCCTTCTTGAGCTCCGTGCACTCATCCTCCAGCTTGCGCCTGCGGGCGGCCAAGTCGGCGTTCACTTCCTCCTCGTCTTCCAGGCGCTCATTCAGCTCCTTAACCTTCGCCTCAAGCTGCACCTTGGACTTGATCAGCAAATGGCAGCGTTCCTCTGCGTCTGCTAGGTTGTCTTGCTCCTGCGGGGTTGGGTAAGCCAGGTGAAAGATGTGCCATCTGGGGGACACCAGGTCCAGCCCTGAGAGAGAAAAGCCATTCATCTTCCGAAGGCAACTCCAGTGGGGCAAATGTTGGCAATTCAATTTGGTCGGAAAAGAATTGAAACACCCACGCTCTGCTGGGCTCTGGAGACTGTTGCAGGGGCCTCTCCAGGGCCTTGGACATAGAGACAGAAACGGCGCTGTTAAGAATTAGCATTAGCCTCAGTGCAGGCAACCCACGAGGCCTCTCAGCTCTCAGGCCCCGATGTCCACTTGCTTGTCCAGAGCTGCTGCCCTCTGAGGGCAGTGTGGGTGGGTACAGGCCCCGCCCCACCTACCCTGAGCAGCACCAAAGGCCATCCCAGGAGGAGACTGTTCTTTCCTGTTTCCACACTGCCTGTGGCATAACCCCCCATACTAGAAAGGAAGTTTTATAACCATCATGGCTGTGTCTTCCCTGGGACCATCTCCAGCACCAGCCTGGGGCTGGCATTCAAGGGACATTCAAAACCTATGCTGGGGAGTTTCCAGACTTTGACCCTTGCCCTCTGGGTAGGACCCTGGTACCTGCCTCAGATTCCTGTGTCCCTGAACTGGAGAAGGGAGCAAGGGTTTATTTAAGGGAGGTTGGGGATGGTGGAGCTGGGGCTCTCCTGCATATGTCTCTCAGGACATATGGACAGGTAAGGCTTACAGGAAAGAGTGGGCAGACATCGAGCCTACAGACCTCATCTCCTGGTACTTCCAGAGTAGGAAGACAACACGGAAGGTCAAGGTACCCAGAGCCCCCAGGGCTACCCTGGCCACTTTTGGTTAGAGGTTTTTGTCAGAGCCCCCTGAATTCTCTTGGCCTCCTCTCACTCACGGCCTGCAGCTGCAGGGCCAGGTCATTCTTCTCCTGAGTGACGCTGACGTGAGTCTCCTCCAGTTCCTGACGCTTGGCCTCAGCAGCAGCCAGTGCTCCTCGCAGCCCCCGCAGCTCGGCCCGCAGTGCCGCCAGCTCCTCCTCTGCCTGTGCCGAGCGCAGCAGCGGCTTCATCTTGAAGAAGAGCTTCATCCAGGACCAGTTCTTGACGGCATTGAAGGCCCGGATGTTCCACTGGATGGTAAACAGGGCATCCCTAGGGAGGGACACCTTCTGTGAGCCAGTCAGCTCTGCCCCTTCAAGGTGCCTTGACCTCTCTCTCTCTAGTCTTCCCAGCAGCCCTATGGCCTCCAAATGTCCAGGTGGCCCCTGCAGGTGTCTGAAGACAGCTAAGCTGCCAGGCCCCGTGGTCAGGCTGCCTGACTCTCAGCTGAGTGCCACCTCCTGAGAGGGCAGCCTCTACTTTAGCCAAGCAAGCGATAAAGAAGATACACAGTTCAGAGTCTGGGAGGCACTGAGCGCTGGTACCCTCCAGACCATACCCTGGACACGCAGAAGGGCAGAGACTGCTCCTTCCCCAACTTTTAAAAATGGTGTGTGTGTGTGTGTGTGTGTGTGTGTTACACATGGACCACAGCACACACGTGGAGATCAGAGGACAACATGTAGAAGTCAGTTCTTTTCTCCATGTGGGTCCTAGGGACTGAACTCGTTATCAGATATGGCAGCAGGTGCCTTTACCTACCAAGCCATCTCTCTGACTTTTACCCCAATTTTAAGGTGTAAAAATAGGTTGGGGAACTCACCCCAATCAGCCATGAGGAACAACCTAGGTAGTATGGTAGAAGAGCCTTGCAGCCCTGTGAGCCTTGGGACAGCGGTCACACTTATACCCCAGGCCTTCCCATCCTTCCTGCCCATCCCTCATCCCTTGGCTACCTTCCTCCTAGCATGCGCTGGTACTCCAGGCGCATGAGGTGGCCTCGGCTGCGAGCCTGCAGCAGGGTCAACACCTTAGCCAGTCGCTGGTCCCGGAGCTCTTCCAAGATGCCTAGAAGCCCAGCCTTGAAAAACACCTGAGGGCAGGGTGCAGCCAAGTGAGACCCCTGTCCAATGTGAGCAAATGCACCCAGGTTCAACCCTAACTCCAGTGCACCCTAACCTTGGTATGACCAAACTGATACTGAGTGTGGTCGATGTCCAGGGAGCCCAGCAGCTTCTCTGTGGCCTTCCTGCTGTCCACAAAAGTGTCATCCGGGAAGGCACTGGGGTTCAGGATGCGGTACCTAGGAGATCAGGGAGAAGCTGCCATGGACACAGGGTGCAGGCCGTTGACAGTGAATGGGAAGAATTGCCTGAATCTCAGAGGTGCTAGGGTTACAAAGGTTCATACGCTACACAAGATGGCAGGGAGGAAGTGTTGCTGTACTGGGGGTTATGGCATGCTCTATGCAAACCTCAGCACCGGGGTGTGGCATACATCTGAAACCCCGGCGCTTGGGAAGCAGAGGTGGGGAGATCCTTGAGGCCAGCCTGTTACCTGGCCTGACCCTGTCTCGAAAGCCGGCTTGATGGTGTAAATGCATTTAAGTAAGTTTATATGGATGTGGTTTTTATAAAGGGCGTGTATGGCTTTTATAATTCTTAAAGGCAAAAACAAAACATAGAAATGACATACTATACCATATCACAAATTTAAGAAAATTTTAAGAGAGAATTCTATTGAAAAGGAGCAAGGATTCCTAGCATGTCCATTTACCTGGACACACACACATGTGTACAGATGGGCAGTGGCCATGCTGTGAAGGGAGATTCCCAGAGACAGGCCAGGCCCATTCACTAGGGAACTCACTAAATAAAATGTGTGGGTCATGGGCTGCTCTATGTTTTACAGACAATAAAAACAACCAACAGTGAGGTACTGGGCGCTATGACACATGCCTGTACTCTCAGCATTCAGGAGGCTGAGACAGAGGATTGAGAGTAGTTACTTAATTGTCTGTGTATGAGGATTTTGCCTATGTATATGTACTCATGGGGACCAGAGGAGGTGCCAGAGCCCCTGGAGCTGCCACACACAGCTGGTTGTATGGTTTTAAGTCACCACATGGGTGCTAGAAACTGAGCCCAGGTCCCCTGCAAGGGCAGCAAGTGCTCTTAACCACGGAGCAGCTCTCCAGCCCAGGGTTAGTTTTAGGTTTGTATGCACAAGCACACACACTCAAGCATGTGGCGGCCAGACAACAGTCTCAAGGCTAGCCTCGAGAATGCAGTCCTACCTCCTCTGAGACAGGCTCTCTTACCGCCTGACTCCTCAGTTAGAGCATCCTCGGTGGCCTGGAGTCTCGGAACTCCTGCCTCCTCAGCACTGGGATGAGTGTGACACCCGGCCCAGCATTTCTATGTGGGTTCTGGGACCCAGTCTCAGGTCCTCATGCTTCAAGGCAAGAGTGGGTCATTCACAAAGTCCCGAGAGTTTGTTTTGATTTTTGTGTTTGAAATGTCTTATTCTGTAGCCTAGGCTGCCCTGAAACTCACTATGTAGCCCAGGCTGGCCTCAAACCCTCGGTGATCCTCCTGCTCCACCCTCCTATTGCTGGGATTATAGGTGTCAGACACCATGCCCAGGAGTCTTGAGAGGTTGAGGCTAGCCTGGGCTAAACAGAAACACCCTGCTTTAGGATAACAAACAGGCGATGATACAGACTCGTGCCTCTAAGAGTCTTTGTAGATAAGGAGCCATCTCCAAGACTGACAAGGATTTGAAAACCAAACTTATAGACCGTGTACGGGATTTGTACAGACACCCAATCTATAAAGGGGCAGCAACTGAGGACACGCTCTTATAACTTAATAAACAGAACCTACTGAGGTCAGTGGGAAGGGAGCTGATGGCTCCACAGGGCTCAGATGACCTGTCAGGCATTCCCCAGAGTCCAGTCCACACAAATACATATTCAATCCCCAAATCTACATCTTCACTTGAGCTCCAGAATAAATCCAACCCCGTCCTTGCCTTCTCTTCTAGGAAATCTGCTGGAGGTGTTTCTGACTGGGCATGCCCAAACCCCTTAGACACCTAATCTAAACATCTTGTCATAAGGCTCAGTAGATCTATCCAGTGGCTCTGGCCTGAAACCTGGGAGTCATTGTAGGCTTAGCCTCTCTTATTCTGTATCCAAGTGATTGGCAAACCCCCAGCCTCCACCTCCCACATATACCACAAGTTTATTGATGTCTCTCCTTAACCCCTCCTAGGATGGAGGCTCCTCTTGTCCCTTGGGCTCCAATTTGTCCCTCCCACCTCCTCAGGTCCCACTTAATCTAAGAGCAGGAGAAAGAGGCCGTTGGCAGCCCTGAAGTAGCCAGCACCCACCGCTGTCTGAAGTCTGCATACAGCAGCCTGTTGGGAAATCCTTGGCGACAGATCCGGATCCCCTCCAGGACCCCATTGCAGCGTAGCTGGTGTAGCACCAAGAAGGAATCCATGACCCCTGGATTATGGTGGGGATGAAAGGAGGAGATTAGAAGTCTAAGGACATGTCCTCAGGCCCCTACCAAGGCTTTACTTTGAGACTGAGCAGATTCTGCAAGGTGAGGGCATTTCTGGTTCCCCCATCCCAACCAGCCCAGGGACACCACCTGGAGTCTTGTTCTCGTTAGGGACAATGCAACGGACGAAGTGGGGCTGTGTGGCCCGCAGGTTGGTCATGAGCTTGTTGAGGTTCTCCTGGGAGTGGGGAGGGCGGGGAGAAGGCATGGGAGGGGCAGAGAACCAGAATTAGATGCTGCAGTGTGTAGGGATCAGGTGGGGACTGAGCAGAGGGGCCCAAATGCACCTGCACCTGTTCTTTTTCTCTTGCTCCTTATGACACTCATCCGCCACCAAAATCCTCGCACCTCCCTTCCCGGGGCTCACTCCATCCGCCACCAAAATCCTCGCACCCCCTTCCCGGGGCTCACTCCATCCGCCACCAAAGTCCTCGCACCCCCCTTCCCGGGGCTCACTCCATCCGCCACCAAAGTCCTCGCACCCCCCTTCCTGGGGCTCACTCCCGTAGCGTCCCCTCCCCTCCCAGCCCTGCCCAGGCAGCATGGGAGCAGGCAGCAGCACAGACTTGCTGTGATGTTCACGTAGAGAGGAGCTAAACATCACTGCAAGTCTTAACAGCTGCCCACCCAAGACACAGGGACTCAGCAGGAAGCACAGAGGCCGTTGCAAGCCGCAGAGGGTCAGAGCTGCTGGGGCCCCGTCTGGACCTCACCTTGTGAAGCTGAGACACTGTCTGAAACGATGCTGCCTTCTTACGCTTCTCTTTCACCCCAGACTTGGGGGGTTCAGCTAGTAGAGACAGGAGAACTGATCATGCCGGGGAATGTCGCTTTGTGGATCCACGGGAGGACCAGATTGTCACTGAGTACTCACTGGAGCAAGAGCCTGCATAGTTTTCATAGAGGGTGGCCAAGAGCCTGTTCTGTGACTTTTGGAAGATGGGGACCACCGTTTCATTGAGGGGGTCTTTGTTTTTCTCCAGCCAGCCCACGATGCTATAAGGTACCTACAGAGAGAGAAACGTTGACCCAAGGTGGTGACCCCAAGAAGGGAGGGAGGACAGCGGTTGAGTGTCGACTTCCAGTGGGCACCTACCACGCCTGCGTAGTGGACCACCTCAAAGTGAGCCTGGTACTTGCGTTTCTTGTCTGGGCGAGGCTGCTGGAAGTTAGGTGACTTTCCGGAGTGATTGTCATAGAGCTTGGCCCTGAAGCTGGCATCCGAAGCCTTGGGGAACATGCATTCCTCCTCCAGGATGGACAGAATGCCCAGAGGCTGGGGACAGGGAGCAAGATTGAAGGGCCAGACCATGCTGGCTGGCCTTAGACTTTCATGCTCCAGACTAGCCCCACCTGGGAGTTGTTTCAGATCGTTAACCCAGCCATCTGCAGGGCCGAGCCCCATACCCAGGAATCCACCTTCTAGCAGAGAAAAGTTTGTGGCTTGACTTTCAGTCCCCCTCTTTGCCTACGTGTGCAGACCAGCCTGGCATCTCTGGGTCCATGGCTCCCTTGTACACACTAGGTTTGGGGTTTTTAAGGTCAACTAACTCTGCATCTTGGTCCCCACACTCAATGGAATTAGGGATCCTGTGTTTTACTAAACCTATGCTTTTAAAAATAAGCATGTGTTTATCTGTGTGTACATGTGTGTGCTTGCATGAGTTTATGTGCCAGAGGAGGCCTGAGGCACTTGGATCCCTTCAGAGTGGAGTTACATGCAGCCACGAGTGACTTTATGTCGCTGTTGGGAAGTGACCAGATCCCCCACAAGAGCAGCAAGAGCTCGTAACCACTGAGCCCTCTCTCCAGCACTGAACCTTCATTTCTTTTTTTTTTTTTTTTTTTTTTTTTTTTTTGAGACAGGGTTTTGAACCTTCATTTCTTAACCGATTGGAAAAATGATTTCACTTCAATACTGATCCCCCAAAACACACACACACAAACCAACCTCGTAAAGCCCACCAGCCAGAGACTATCTCAGAATCGCCTGTTGTGTGGCCTATTCTGGCTTCTTCACAGCATTGAAAATTCATGTTCAGAAGAAAACCGTACTGCAAACTGGGACTGTGTCCATAAAGAACATATGTGCCGAGCTTGACACATGAGACCCATGTCACCAAGCTTGATAGCCTGAGTTTGCTCCCAGGGACCCGTGTGGTGGAAGGAGAAAAATGACTCCTGAGTTGTCCTCTGACCTCCCCACACACACACATACATGCACACCATCGCACGAGCTGACCAACACAAGCACATGAAGCAAATCAATGCATGTAATGATAAAAAAAAAAGGGGGGGGGACTCACATGCCCTGGGCAAAGCCTCTGGAGTGAACTAGCTCAAGGTTACAGCACAGGCTGTGCCAGGCTCAAAGAGAAACACCTGCCTCCAGTGCTTTATTTCCAATGTTGCCAATTCATTCTTTCATTCTTTGTGCAGTGGGGAAGCATTTACAATGTGTTCCAATCCAGTAAACATGGAGTCTCCGCTTAGGTCAGTTCTGCACCCGGCCTGGTGAATGGCAGAGCCGCCCACGATGGTTGCATCCAGTCCTTAGGTTCCTTATGACCCTAGTCACCTATACTCAAATGTCCTCACACCTATGAGCACAGCCACACGGCCACATTCAAACTCTTGCACATGTTTCAGTTGCAACCACACGATGATACACAGCTGACACCCACACAGGCACACTGGCGCGCACACTTGAGCCCTTCTGGCCCGACCTTCTCGATGAGGTCGATGCAAGGCTGCAGGTCCATGCCGAAGTCAATGAACGTCCACTCGATGCCTTCCTTCTTGTACTCCTCCTGCTCCAGCACGAACATGTGCTGGTTGAAGAACTGCTGCAGCTTCTCGTTGGTGAAGTTGATGCACAGCTGCTCGAAGCTGTTGAACTACCAGGGAGAGTGCCGCCGTCAGCAGGCTCCTTGTGGACTGGGCGGGGTGGGGTGGGAGGCCATGGGGAAGCAGGGGTGTGGCTCCCCCACACCCGCCCATCGGCCTCTGCCTCAGAGCAATGCCTGTGTTTGAGAGCTGCTCCCACCTCAAAGATCTCAAAGCCAGCGATGTCCAGGACTCCGATGAAGAACTGTCGGGGCAACTTTGTGTCCAGGGTCTGATTGATCCGGGACACCAACCACCGGAACAGTCGGTCATAGGTGGCCTTGGCCAGGGCCCCCACAGCAAATACCACCTGTGGATGCAGGAAGGCAGAATTAGGACCCTGCCTCAGCTGTCGCTGGGTGAGCCTCAGTCCACAGGCATCTCACCTGCTCCACACTCTGGCCCTTGGTCACGTACTCATTTCCCACACGAACCCGGGGGTGCAGAAGACCTTTGAGGAGGTCTCCACTGCTGACCCCCATTAGGTACGCAGCCTTGTCAGCACCTGGCAGGGAACATGTCAGGGAACATGAGGAAGAGGAAGGTGAACAATGTGGGCACTTGGGGACAGAGGGAGGGGTCTGTTGTTCATTGAGAGGAATCGGGGCTGGCACACTGTCACCTTCAGGAGGGTCTAGAGTTCAGACAGGAACAGAGAACACTGAGGTCAAAGTTCATGGACCAGGATTGATGACCATGTACAGAACAAGGCGTCCAGGGAAAAGACCAGGTCAGTGGGATTAGAGGCCCTTACTCTCAGTGCCGTCTGCCTCAGCCTGCTCCTCTCTCTGCTTCTGTTTGAACTTCATGTTGCCAAAGTGCAGGAGGGCGCCCACGATCTTATAGCAGGTACACTTCTCATCCACACTGAAGCCCAGGATATCCATCGCATGCTGAGGTGGGGGCGGGTTCAGAAAAGTTCAGGCCCTTGAGGGTCTAGCCAAGCGCTGCCGCTCCGGTCATATCATATCTCCTAGTCTCTACCCGGTGCATATGTCCACACACACACACACACACACACACACGCACACACGCACGCACGCGCGCGCGCGCACCTAGGCACCACTTCCCACCCCTCTTCCCCCCATACATACATCAGTGGCGATAAGTTCCTCCCCGTCATCCATGTTATCCACAGTGGTGACCCCCTGGCTGCAGAAGTGGTAGTCGTAGGGGTTCATAGACAGAAGCAGCATATCTGGGGACAAGACACCCCAAAAAAGAGTGAGTCAGGCAGAGAGGCAGAGTTCACAGGCTGCCTTCTCTCTCCATTCCATCTTGAGGCCTGGGGGTGGGAAGACTCTGTCCCCAAGTCTAGATTTCCTCCCAGGGCTTCTGTGTGACTTTTGATTTATTTTAAGTTTTTTGAGACAGATTCTATGTAGCCTAAGCTGGCCACAAACTCAAAATCCTCCAATCTCAGCTTCTGAGGACAGGAATTACAGGCATGGCCCCCTGACTAATTTTTTTTCCCACAGGGGTGTGTGTGCGCGTGTGTGCGTGCGTGTGTGTGTGCGCATGTGTGCGTGCGTGTGCGTGTGTGTGTGCGCATGTGTGCGTGCGTGTGCGTGTGTGTGTGCGCATGTGTGCGTGCGTGTGCGCGCGCATGTGTGTGTGCGCGTGCGTGTGTGTGCGTGTGTGTGTGCGCGTGCGTGCGTGTGCGTGTGTGCGTGTGTGTGCGTGCGTGCGTGTGTGTGCGCGTGTGTGTGCGTGCGTGCACGTGTGTGTGCACGTGTGTGCGTGCGTGCGTGTGTGTGTGCGCGTGTGTGCGTGCGTGTGTGCGTGTGTGTGTGTGTGTGTGTGTATGTATAGCAGGGTGGATGGTTGAGCGAGACCGAGGATAGGACCCAGGACTCTGCCTCCTGGACAAGCACTCTCTACTATGACTTATACTCAGCTCCTTCAGGTTCTTGTTTTATTTATTTACACATTTACTTTGTTTTGTTGAGACAAGGTCTCTCTACATATACCTGGTTAGAACTTACAATGTAGATGAGGCTGGTGTCAAACTCACAGAGATCCATCTACCTCTGCTTCCTGAATACTGGGGTTAAAGCTGTGTACCACCAAGTTCAGCCCCTTTTCAGCTCTGAAGTGCATGTGCATGTCTGGGCCTGTGTCTCTTTACGGTCCTCCGGAGATGGACCTTAGTCCGTAAGTCTCACTCATCCTTTGACCGCTGTTCACACCCATCCCTCTAGCCCAGATCCTGAGTTGATACTGGGACAAAAGGAGGACCAGATTTTGCCTTCAAAGGGCTTGAGAAAGTGAAAGTGGCTATATTTTGGCACTGGATTCCCTTGGTGCTGGGTGGGGGTTCTAGTCTCAGGATGGCAGGTGCAGCGGCAATCTTGGTAGGACAATGGCGTTACGAGGCCTGTCCCCTGCCACAGGAACACCCATATCCCCCACCCTACCACCACCACAACCCCTCAATAACAACAACCACCAACAAAAGCTTTACAAAGAGGGTTCCATGGTAATAAAAAGCAGCAGGAAGAACTAGGGAGGGGCACAGACAGGCTGTGAGCCTCCAGGAAAGTGGAAGTAGCCCACACCTCTGCAGAGAGGGTGATCGGCCATCCCAGGGCCTGGCCTGATGGGAGCCATCTTTGAGTTTTATTCCCCATCCTGACCCTCACCCTGAAGCTCTGGCTTCTTCCCCGAGAGGATCTGGTAGTAGACATGGTAACCACGCTCACCAGGCAGCTGGAAGATCACTCGTGACTTTTCCAGAAGATCTGCAGAAAAGGAATGTTGGCCTGCTATCTCCTTACCTCCCCAGAGCCTGTGTGGTATAGGGAGGGATGGAAGGCAGCAGCCACGAGGGGCAGGCTATGTGCGGAGGTGCCTGTGTCTGTGCACAGACCAGCACACACTGGGAGAGCATCTCCCCAGGGTTGTGTCACTGTGTGGAACTTGTGTCTGCCTCTGTGGGAGTTTCTGGTGTCTTCTCCCATCACTTCCAACCTTACATACTGAGGCAGAAGTCCCTCAGTTGAAGCCAGAGCTCAGCCATGCAGCTCTTACTATCCAGTTTGCTCTAAGACTTCCTGTCTCTGCCTCCCAAGGGCTGCAGTCTCAAGTGGACTCAAGTGGACTCAAGTGGACCATACCCACTCAGCATTTACATGGGAGCTGGGGATTTGAACTCTGGTCCTTGTACTCGCACAGCAAGTACTTCACCCATGAGTCCTCTCCCCAGCTCCTAGAGAAGGTTTTGAGGCAGGGACAGGACACGACTGACTTCAGACCGTAGACTGACTGGCGGACAGAGCAGGAGAGAGAGTAGAGACCAGCAGGCCACTGTGATGGGTGGGGAGGACACAGTGGGACCTGGCTGAGGATGGAAAGAAATACCAGAGCAGACGGGAGCCAACAGATGTGATCAGTCCAGCCTCTGTCCCTCCTCCCACACCTGCCCTGCCCGTTCCCGGACTCACAGCTGTCAATGTCCGCAGAGGCCAGCTTCCCGGTGGGACCAAAGTGGATGCGGATGAACTTGCCCTGCAGCAGAAGGACCGTGCCACCCTCAGCCCTGTTGGTTCCCACCACCACGGCCCTCCTGGATACTGACCCTTCTCCACCCCCCAGCCAACTCACAAAGCGGGAGGAGTTGTCGTTCCTCAGAGTCTTGGCGTTGCCAAAAGCCTCCATGGCAGGGTTAGCCTCGATGATTTGATCCTCGAGGGTCCCCTGGTGGCAGCAGGAATGAGGGGCCAGGGCAGCCCATGGGATCTCGGGTTGTAAGGAGAGATGGGCATCCCCAGGACCCCAAAAATGTTGTCTGCCCCACAGCTGGCCCTGTACTTACCCCAGTCTTTGTTGCCAGAAATTGCTGGGGGGGAGAAGGAAAATGTCAGAGGATATGGGGTCTCTCCGGAAGGGGTAGGGCATCAGGACAATGATTAGTGGGGCAGGGTTGTTAGTCGCCCACATATTTAGTAATACCAAACGTAGCATTCTGCCCTGCCCTACGCTGGACACCTAGCTTTCCTGGGGTGATTAACTGAGAGGAGATGCTAGACAGGGAAGCATGCATGGTCGTAGGGCTTGAGAGAGGGGCGGCACTAGGGCCTCATGTGTACTGAGGTAAAACCTGTCTCTTGATTCTCAGGAATCTCTTCATTATCCACATCCACACAAGACACCTGACTCGAGTATTCTCCCCCTCAGAGGCCTGCCAAAGCCCTCCTCCTCTGAGAGGACCTTCCTGATCTCTGAGACAGCAGAGACGTCTTCCCACTCTGAGCCTTCCTACCCTAACCTCCAGGAAGCCCTTCTACATATTTTCTGTACTGTGTTGTCTGTGTCTTCAGCGTTGTGTATAGACTAAGATTCGACATGGCCCTGCCAGCTGCAAATGATTAGCTTTGTCACAGCAAGGCCACATAGCAAGTCCATGTGCTGGGGGAGGGGGGTCTCCTCAAACATCCTGCCTCCTGTGGTGTCTGTCCTTCTATGTCCTAGCCAGAGGGACACAGAGCTGAGTCCACACTCCCTCCTCCCGTCCTAGCTTCATTCTCCCCACCCCCATACTAATGCCAAGAGCCCAAGAAGAGAGGAACAGATTCTAGGAATAGCAGACGCGTCACTAGGGACTTCGTGGTCGCTCATTTATTTATTGATCTCCAGGGGGCCCATCACTTAACAAAGCCTAGACACATTTCAGGTAGAGGGAGTAAGGAACCCGGCCCAGCCCCTGTCCAGCTCACACTCACTGCGTTTCTTCAGGACTCTTTCTAGCCAGTTTAGCCAAATCTGAGCTTAAGGGGAGGGATCAGTACAGGTTTTAAGTTACCAAATCCATGGGTAGCTTCTGCCACCTCTCTGAGCTGCCCCCTGCCCTGACTCCAGGATCAGGTGCTCCCCTGCCCCGTCCGCCCAGCTGTGCTCCTGTCGTTCTTTCCTGTAATGGAATCACACCCCACTTTTCTGCAGTATCCTCTAAGGCCTTTTAGGGTTTGGAAAACATGGTGGGAAAGAAGAAAGAATTTCAAAAAGCCAACCACAAAAATAAAACAACATGGGTTGCAACCAAAAACCAAAACAAAGTCCAAAAACCAAGACAATCAGATGAGGAAAGGGGNGGAGGCGGAGGCAGGCGGATCTCTGTGAATTCGAGGCCAGCCTGGTCTACAAGAGCTAGTTCCAGGACAGGCACCAAAAACTTCAGAGAAACCCTGTCTTGAAAATCAAAAAAAAGAAGAAGAAGAAGAAGAAAACACAGCAAGAAAAAAAAAAAAGAAGAAGAAGAAGAAAATTGCCCCAGACTAGAGCAAGGCTCAACAGGACCAGGAGTGAGGGTTGTGCGGAGGAAACCTGGGGTCCAGGAAGAAACGACCACTCACTTCAGTGTAGTCGTGTGGGGGTCAGCGGAAGGCTCAGAGCTCTCAACACCTGGCCTGTGGGCCAGAGATAGGATAGTTTACTTAAAAACAACAAAAACCCCATGCCTCCACTGTTTTAAGAAGTTTCAAAACATCTTAACTAAAACCACAGGCCGTGCTATTGTCAAGAGTTCCCAGAGCCCCCAGCTCTGGGAGGTTAATGTCTGTGGATGAGCCTGCTCTTTTCCTTAGCAGCAGGGAACAGTGTCTTCAATGCACACAGCCCAAGAAGACAGCCACTTGGAGGTCGAAGAAGCTTACAGGGTAAACGCTTCAAAATCATGAAGGTCATAATGGTCAAGCCACACACACACACACACACACACACACACACACACACGAAATGTCTGGGATGTGTGAGGCTCCCATCTGTGTGAGGGAGGGTAAAGTTGCAGCAGGCCTGGCTCAGGCCAAACATTGTGATGGAGGTGGCCACAAGTTTTCTGGTCAAGCCTTGCTCAAGCCAGAGTCTCTCACCAAAGTAGGAGGCTCAGGCAGGGCTGGGGACTCTGGGAGGTTGCAATTTGAAAAAGAAAGAAAAAGAAAAAAGAAAGAAAACAAAACCAGCGAGAAGCAGTGGGGATTGGTGCCCAAGTGGGCAAGTCTTACTGCCTTCTTGCCCGGCCCGTCTCCCAGGGCAGCGACGATGGCAAAGTACTGAATGACCCGCTTGGTGTTAACCGTCTTACCGGCCCCCGACTCTCCGCTTGGACAATACAAACAAGAGTCACCAATGCCTGTTGGTCTAAGTCCCCAGCTCTCAAACCTCAACCCTCCTTCCTCACCACTGTTCCCAGCTCAGGAGCCCCGGAAGCAAACCTCCAGGTCCAGACCATGCCCTTTGCCTCCTGAGCACTAACTCACCTCCTGGTGCCAATCCACGTACCCCATCTCCATCAGGAGACCCCATAGCGTGAACTGTGATAACTTATGACTAAGGAAATGGACCTCGGAAGTTCTGGGGCTGCCTGGTCTCTGTGCAAGGGTCACATTTAAACACACTGGTGCTGGTAGGTCTGTGTGGCAGCCTAGAGTGTTCTGTTCTTATTGGTGAGATTCAGGGGCATAAAGGCACACAGCAAGACATGGAAGTGTTTGTGCCTGAATCCAGCTCTGTCTAATTTGAGAGTGACTGTAACAGCCAGGCTAAAGGTTTTATGTGTGTGCCCATGTGTGTGTGCCCGTGTGTGTGTGCCCGTGTGTGTGTGCCTGTGTGTGTGTCTGTTTGCATAATTGGCCTGACGGGATATGAAGCTGATACATCAGGAATGAATCTCTTTCCCATGACGGCAAAGGGAGGATGAGGGGTGAGGGAGAGCTGAGAAGACATTGAGAAGAGCAGGGGAGGAGCTGTATAGAACCTCCGGAGAATCCAGTGGGAGATTCCAACTCGGGGGAGAGACAGCGAGGAGCTAAGGGCCACTCCCATGTGTGAATATCTGCTTTTAACACCCCCCCCATAAATAGAAAAGGATATTGGCTCCAGGAGGTAAAGGCCCTGCCTTAAGAACTTTGAATCCAACCCTGAGTCATAGCTTCAATTCACCACCATCACCACCATCACCACCACCATCACCACCACCATCACCATCACCACCACCACCATCACCTCCCCCTCCTCCCCCTCCTCCACCACCTAATGGCTAGCACTTGCCACTCCATGCCCAGAACCCCACTCACGTGATCAGCATGGACTGGTTCTCTCGGTCTACAGGAAAGAGGAGAGAGTACATGAGTCAGCCAGGGTGAGGGACTAACCAGAAGTGGACTTCCTGAGTTCTATGACACAGAGACAGTTGTCCCCACTCAAAGTCCCAGTGGGAAAGACCAAGTAGGACTTCCAGCCTGAAGAGGCAGATAACAGGGCAGTGGAGGGGAGTCCTAAACAGAGGCCGCCCTGGAGCTGAGGGCTGGTGAGGGAGGTGGCTCTTACTGCGGAGCATGTCATTGTAGGCATTATCCGCCACTGCATATATATGAGGTGGGGCCTCAGAGCGCCGCTTGCCCTTGTAGGCAGCCACCACAGCAGCTGTGTAGACTGGGAGCCATTTGTACGGGTTAATGGTGACACAGAAGAGGCCCGAGTATGTCTGAGGAGAGAGTACACAGATGGAGTTTTAGGGGGAAGGAAGAGAGATGTCCAAGTTCCCATTCCCAGGCTCACCATGAACCCTGCAATATTCAAGAAGCCTCCTGATATGCCATGCCCAGCCCTTCCTCCCGTTCCAGTTCGAGTCCCAAGTAGGGACTGACCGCGGTCCTTTGCTGAATCTTCAATGGTATTAAGTCGGCAGCCATATCTCAGGCCCCACCCACAGCCTTGACTCTGAGGAGACCCTAGAAGTCACCAAGCCGTTGCTCTAGGCTGTCCTCTCTTTTACGTAGGGCTGTTCCTCTCTCTGACCCTCTAGCTCTAGCCCAGCTCACCAGACTCCATTCCTTCTGAGCCCTGCCGCACCTGTAGTCCCATCCCATTAGCGGTCCCGCCCGCAGCTGCCAGAGCTCACATAGATCATCCAACGAGCATATCGCTGGCGCAGGTTGTGCAGCACCGCAGCCTCGTTGAGATGCGTCATCATGGCCATGTCCTCCAGCAAGTCGAAGCGGGGTGGGTTCATGGGTTGCACCTCCGTTTCGCGTACCGTCAGCACCTTCCGAGATGTGTGATTCGTAGTGAGGGCTGAGAGATGGGTCAGCTGACCTTTCCCCTCTCTTCTACCCACGTCCTCCCACGCCCCGCCCCACTCATTCACTCTGCAGAACCAGCCAGCCAGGTGATGCAGCCAGGATCAGGTGGGTTAATCTCAAAGGAGAGGGAGCTCAACCTTCTGGTCTTTGGTCTCCACGGTGACTTTGCCTCCAGTAGCCTCAGTCTTGATATCGGCCTCAACATAGGCGTCCTGTTCATCGGGCACCCAGACCCGTTTCTTGCCTGGGTGCAGAAAGATCGGACTTTGAGAGGGGCTCCAAGTGTCCAGTGAGGTTCCTACACTGTGGACACAAAGCAGTGCCCCCCACCCCACCCCGCAATTCCCCACCGGGAGTTCTTCTGCCAGGAAATAGGGGTTACTCTCCTACAACCCCTACAGTGAGGACTCTGCCAAACCCAGGACGCAGCTGGGAGGGTCCCTACAGATCTCAAATGAGCTAATTGGGATAACGTCTACACTGAACACCTGCGTTCAGCTCCCTGTCACCGGGGAAGACTTCCTTCTCTCTGGGCCTGCTTCCTCAAATGCAAAGGCCATGGGGCCTCCTGAAGTCCCCAGGTGGAGGAGTCCTCCAGTAGCAGGCTCCTAACTCTCAGGAGGCTCCTACCTTCCCAATTTCACCGAAGTCATGGGGATCTCCTGTGTCATGGGTTCTTTCCTGGCTGATCAGCTCACCCCAGAGCTTCTGAAAGCCCAGATTTTTATGATGTTAAAAATGTGGACTCACGCAGACAGCAAGTTCTGTTCTCTGCCCTCCTAGGTGCTAACCACATGCCCTAGAACTATTCATATAACAAGGCTCCAAACCAGGCTCCCTGGTTTCTTTGTTTCTTAATGTACTTAAAAAATTTTAATGCCCTGAGGAAATCCTTGACTCCGCATGCTAAAATTTTAAACAACAGAAAACAATTAAGATGACAGACAATAGAAGAATGTCAAATTAGGCGCGAGAAGCCTCTCCTTTCTTTTGAGGCAAGTTCTCGCTCTGGCTGGCCTCCAATTCACCAAGACAGGCCTACCTCCGCCACGCCCACCTAAGTGCTGTGCCTTTTGAATATGGGGCTCCAGATGTTGCGTGCTGCTAGGTCTGGCTCTACTTTGGTTCTCGCCTGCCCAGAATATTGAGATGACACACAGAAAGTCATCGGCTCTGGGCCCGGCACACAGTAAAGCCCTAGACACACTTCCTATGTTATTATTGTACTATGAGCCAATCAAGTCATAAATAGTAGTCTTTATTCCTGTCCCTAATAAACAGCGGCTTCGGCTCCATGGAAAACACTAAAAATAAGTTCAGCACAGGTTTTATGGACATGGAGGCCACCTGCACACATCCGTCTCTTCTCAGAAGCCCTGGACCAGCCTGAGTCTTCATAGAGATGTCACAGGCAAAGTGACATTACCCCATTTTACAGAGGGACAAACTAAGCCTTGCTTGCAGCCACACAGTCATGTTCATATGGTCCCTGCAATGTATAGCCTCTGGCACCCAAAAACTGAGGGAAGGTTCCAGGTGTCAGGCCACAGTGCCCCTGTACCATCAAGCAGAATGGTAGCCCTCTTCACTCCTAGTCTCTTGGGCTTCTCCATGACTGTGGCCCTCTCTGCTCTCACTTACCATCCCATGGGACAGTGTGCACCTTCATCAGTTCCTGGTAGCCCTGGCGGAGATAGCAGGCTGATTCTCCGAGTTCACTCACATCCATCATGGTGGTGAGAGGTGGAGGAGGAGGCCTGGAAACCTGGGTGGCGATTCAAGGTAGTACTAGGCGGCAGGCACTGGGAGACGGTAACGGCAGAAATCTCAGGGACTGGGTTCCGCACTGGGGTATGACCCTCTAATCCACAAAGTTTGATAGTGGGTCTCCCTGGTGCGCCTGCAAATGCACACCTCCAAACATAAGAGCATCCTCTGCTACAGGTCCTGAGGACCTGGGTCCACCAATGGGCTCCCTCCGGCCTTCTCTCCAGCTCCAAACCTACCCACAGCCCTGATCAGCCACCCCAGCTCTGATCACCCCACAGCCCTGATCACCCCACAGCCCTGATCACCCCACAGCCCTGATCACCCACCCACCCCAGCCCTGATCATCCACCCCAGCCCTGATCACCCAACTTGGCACCACAGTAAGGGCAGGGAGCTCTGTTACCCCTTTTATTGCTGCTGTCAAGGTCAGCAAAGGAGAACTATGTCAGCAATCTCCACGTGTCACAGCAACCCCCCAGCCTGGCCACAGGACACAAAAGGCAAATTCCCTTTTATCTCCTCTAGCTCAGCCCCTGGGCTATTTTTACCTCCCATTGTCAGGGGATCACAAAGGCTGAGAGAGAGAGTCCACTCAGTCAGGGAAGCTGGGATTCAGAGAGTGGGAGAGTGGAGGGACAAGGCAGTAAGGCACTCAGGGGGGAAACTGAGTCACATGGAGTTTCATGCATGCAGAAAAAAGGTCTGTACTTCCAGAAACAGAGAGTAAAGAGATCGGGGAAGGGAGCCATAGAATGCTCACTGAAACTGACTATCTCGGTAGTTAGGGAGTGCGCTAGGAAGAACGAAGTCTGGAGAAAGCAAGTGAGCACAAACTGCATTTCAAAGGTCAGCAGGTCAGAGATGGCACTGAAGAGACACACATCCCTCTGCAGCACCTGGATACCCTCCTCCTCCTCTGCCTCTCCCTGGGCTTGGCAGACACCTACAGCTCCTGGTATTCAGTGTTAGGTCTCACACTTGGGACAAATGGCCAATATGAGGCACCTCCGTTAGCCGTTTATCCTGAGTTTGAGACCTAGCACTCAGGAAGATGAGTTAGGAAGAAGCCAAGCTCAAAGCCAGTCTAGATAATTTAGCAAGACACCATCTCAAAACGAAAAAGAATAAGTTAGAAAGGGGGCTGGGGATATAGTTGAGTGATAGCGTGCTTACCTAACAAGCTTAAGACATTAGGTGTGGTCCTTAGAAGAAAGAGAGGAAGGAAGGAGAGAGGGAGGGGGAGGAAGGAGAAAGGAGGGAGGAAGAGGGAAGGAACGAAGGAAGGAAGAGAGAGAGAGAGAGAGAGAGAGAGAGAGAGAGAGAGAGAGGCCAGAGCAGTAAAAAGAAGAAGAAAATTAAACTAGTTAGGCGCGCCTCCATATTCTGACATTTATGAACTTAATTTATGAACTTACAGAAAGCCAACCTCTTGTACCCCACTCTCATGAGGAGTGGGGTGCTCACAACTCAGTCCATCTGACACAACTCCAGAATATGTCGTGAAACTTCTAGACTCTTCTGCCCATCAATTATTCGGGGCTTGGTGACATTGCAGGATTTTAGGGTTATGGGCTCAAATGATCCCAGAACAGTGGACACAGAGCTAGAAGGCCTGAGGGCCAGGACTCCAAACACATGCCAGGCTAAGCAGAGAATAAAAGGATTCAAGATCCTTGGACACTGCACACAGACAGACCTAGGGCGTTCCAAATAGACTTCAGGAGAAAACTGCTCTGTGAGAATAGGCAGTCCATTCCAGATATGTAGCTGTGCCAAACAAAATACACAAAATAATTCTATACACTGGTACCACATATGTTTTCAGAGCAGGCAAAACTAAGCTATGGGGTCAAAAGTGGAGGGCTGGTGTTCCGAGGAGGGGGCATAGGAGAGACTTCTAGAATATAAGAAATGCTCTAGACACCGACCTGGGTGATAGCTGTACAGCTGTGTCACCACGTGACCCAAAGCAAGCTATACATTTTAAATGTGTGTACATATCTATGTAATGAAATATACTCCACACAAAGACACACACAGACACACATACGCACACACAAGTATAGAGAGTAGATACAACTTTTTAATGCTCCAAGGTGCTCAGCATGCAGGGCTTTTTTGCCCCAGGACAGAACGACAGAACTAACTTAAAGAATCAGAACTTTTCATAACTGTTGTCTATACCAAAAATAAAATGTGGGTAAAATTCTAAAGTTACACCCAACTGCTTAGAAACAAACCCAGAATACAGGCCTAGAGGTGACCTGCTAGGTTCTCTTCCACCACCTGGGCCACACCTTCCTGCTAAACTGAGTATCCAGATCAGAATAGCAAAGTAACAAAGAAACCCATGTCCTGAGAGATCCAAGGTAGCCTGCAACTTTCAAGGACTTGAGGTGTTGATTTCAAATACGTTTATGCTGTCGGGAGCAAAGGGAGTTTGTGGAACTTGGGCAGTCTCACAGGTGAATCTGCTTTGACTTGAAGACATGACTTCATGGTAGAACATGTCTCCGGAAAGTCCTGGGCCCTGGGTTAATCCCTGCCATTTGGGATGGGAAGAGTAGACCTGTGGGCAGGGCAATGATAAGGAAGCAAAGTTGTATACATGGGTGGGTTCTAAAGCTTAGAGCCCAGGGCTGGAGAGACGGCTCAGTGGTTAAGAACACTGGCTGCTCTTCCAAAAGACCCAGGTTCAATTCCCAGCACCCACATGACAGGTCACAACTGTCTGTAACTCCAGTTCCAGGGCACTGGGCACACTCACACAGAAATACATAAAGGCAAAACACTAATGCACATAAAATTAAAAAGAAAAAAAGAACTGAAGACCCAGCCTTGGAAGAAACTGAGCCTGCAGTAGCTGTAGAGGACTCAACGCTTTGGCATGGACAATGGCTGAAGTCTGGTTCAGCTTCAGGAAGCTGGACTCCAAGATTTTAGAACCCAGCTCCAAATAATCTCTGCCACCAGCATGCCCCACAACGTGAGTATGGTTTAAAAAATTTATGTTTTGGAAGAAGAATTTTACCAAAGAGTAGCAGCAGGTAGAAAATAGGCAAGATAGTTCAGAATCTCGGAACACTTGAGACACACGATTTGACTGCAAGAGCAATAGGAAACTTGTAGGGCAGGGATGTAAGTGGCCTAAAGCTCAAGAGTGGCCATTCCGGCTGCCGTGTGGAGAAGAGACTGGGAAGGTTGAGCCGGTCAGGGAAGAGTTGAGAAGTTTGCTGCAGCCACCCAGGTAGAAGCACATGGCTCAGGGTGCTGAAGGCAGGAGAGAGGAGATGAGACAGGTGTCCTGATCCCGCTGTCCCAGGGGGAAGAGAATGAAGATCTGGCCTGAACAACTGCATGCCTGAGGCTAGGCCCCGGGGCATAAAGAGGGTAAGGCTGGACCTGGTCATTGGGATAGGACTGTGGAGAACTCCAAAAGCAAGATTGGGATTTAGAGCTTTCCCCTGTATAAATTGGGGCACCATCAAAGGCGTTTTTATTTATTTCTTCATCAAAGAGCCCTGAGCATGAGATCCGACTGTGCAGTCAGATTTATGTGTTCACCAGATCCCTGTGGCAGCTGCTGTGGAGGATGGATTGAAGGGGCGAGCCCCACCGGTGGCAGGAAGACTCATTCAGGAGGAGGCTGCCATAATGGTCCACATGCAAGGTGGTGAGGCCCCAAGAGGGGCCCGCCACCCTGGCACCCTGGGGGTGGATGGCCCCTGCTTGTCCCAGGTTTGTTCTCCTCATGGGGCCCTGGGCAGCTGCAGAGGGCTCGAGTGGGCCCCAGCTCTGATGCTCCAAGCAGAAAATAGGATGAGGGCAGCCAAAGGCATAGAAGTTGTTTATCCAGAGAAGAGATGTCTCGGCATGGATTTATGTCTGAAAGGTTACTGGGGGGAGGAAGCAGAGAACCAGCTGTCCCCCCATCCCCGTGAAGGACTAAGTACAGGGACTGTGGCCTCATCTGCAACAAGAGGAGGGTAGACACATGAGGAATGGTGTTCTACCAGTATCAGAGAACAAAAAGACACTTTAATGGTTGCACAAATGAGCTCATCAAAATCAGGGAAACCGAGGCATAGAGTGGGGGTGAAGGTCTCTGTGAAGCTATCACCCAGCAGTATAGCCTCAAGTTTCTAAAGACCCTGGTGGTGGGGGGGCTCTCAGAGCATTCGTAAGGATCCCCACAAAGAATTCTGGGATGTGGTCACCCCAGCAAAAAAAAGATAAAGTTATAAAAGGTATAAAAAGCGCATGCGCAGGCATCCCAGAAGGCTCGTGGAGTGCCAAGGGTCTCTAGCTCCCATCACTAGCTCCGTTCAGACTTGGTCTTTCCATGTTACCTGACCCCTCTCTGCCCTCTGAGACTTCGCATTTCTTCCTCCTGGCCTTTGACGTTGTCTCTGTAAGGCTCAGCTGGGCCTGTTCCACCACCCACCCCCAGGGGCTCTCACTGGTAGAGTGGTTCAGTGAAGACAATGCCAGGGCCCTAGGCCCGGGCTGGGACAGGTGACAGCAGCTGTGGATCTATCTATAGCTCTCTTGCCCTTCAATTGTTCCCAGCTTCAAACAATGGCTGGTCCCTGGATTATAGACACCCCCACCAGGCCTGCTGAAGCGGATCCCAGAGGGAATGCGGTGAGGCTTACCGGGGCGCCATGGTGACCTCATAGGCAGCCACCTCTGTCTGGACCCCCATCTTCCACCTTTCATCTTTCTTTTGAGCTCTGAGACTGGAGGACTCATGGGTAGAGGAACAGAAGACTTGAACAGGATGTAAGACGTGTGTGGCTCCCCTCTCTGCAGCCTTAGCTGACAGGCACTTGTGAGTTCTGGGGCACCAGTTCCACGAGGGCGGAGACCTGGTCTTCTGTGTGCTCTGCTGTGTCCCAGTTCAGCCTGGTGCCTGGCAAATGTTCACTTCATATTCTTACCTCGGCCTTAGAGAGAAGGCATGTAGCAGAGGAAGAACACCTTACTGAATCCTGTCTCTGCCGTTACCAGCCACAACATCTTGAGAAGTCACTTATGCTTCTAACAGTGAGCAGAAAATCCACAGCATAGTCCTGAACATGGCGGTGGAGTTGGAGCAGCCAAAGTGCTGAGACTAGCATTTAGTACGAGTGGACACTCAATATAATACTCTGTTTAAGGCAGAACATTAGGAAAAGTAAGTGAGGAGCTGGGGGTATGCTCAGTGGTAGAGCTCCTGCTTAGAACGCACAGGCCCTAGGTTCCATTCCCAGCCCTGGAAAAAAGGGGATGTACAGAAATGGGCCGTGTGGGTCAGGGAGGCCTGTATGGCCATGAGCTTACCTGGGGCTGTGTGTGTCAGGGAGGCCTGTATGGCCATGAGCTTACCTAGGGCTGTGTGTGTCAGGGAGGCCTGTATGACCATGCGTTTACCTGGGGTTAGACGAGTTCCTCAGGATGTTGATGAAAGCAGTCGCAGGAACGGGGGGAGAAACTGATTTATTTCCTTTTTAATACCTTTTGAATTTTTAATCACACATGTATATAAGGTTCATTTGAAAGTGTTTGCTAAGCGAAGAAAGACCTTACAATGCGGGAGGAGGGCTGGGTGAGGACCAGCCCCGGCACTGTGTTCAGTCTCTCTAGCCACAGGTCAGACATCCTGGGTCTGAGGTCTGGGAGCCCAGAGTACATCCATCCGAAACCTCCCAGAACAAAGAATAAACCAGAGGCATGACTCCTACCAGGCAGCGGGGATAGAGAGGGAGACAGAGGACCCTGCCCTTCTCCCTGGCCCCAGCTCTGATCTTTACCTCCAACTATTCTTAGAGGCCAGATAATGCCAGCAGTTGTTGCTGCTCATATCAGCTTCCAGCTTGAGAGGCCCAATCCTGGGAAGCACCCAGCCTCGAGAGGCCAAGCCTGACCCCACCCTTGGTGGATCTGACCTCCCTGCCACCAGGTATGGGCATCCTGTTGGCTCTACCCTCCAAACTGCTCTAGTCACAAATATGCAGACATCTCAGAGGGCAATGAGTCCCTCCCAGCAGCAGGAAGCGGTAAGGGCTAAAGAATGCCCAAAGGTGGAATTACCCCCATACAGCTAATCCATACAGCTTGGCCCGATACCAGGTTCCAAACCATGGTAAGGATATGAATGAAGGACTATGGACACGGGTTAGCCAGGAGTCCTAGGATGAAGGAAGAGCAGCAATAGCACTAGGGAGGGTCTGGGAAGCCAGTGCAGGAGGAAGGAGGAAAGCAACAATAGGAGGTTTAGGGAAGAAATGGCAGAAGAAGATCGCTGTCCATGTGATCTTGCACAGGTCTCTTCTTAGAGCTCTGATTTCTGCTGTGAAGTGGATACAACTTTATGTGCACTGAGTTGTTGTGTGCATTCAATTAAATGATCTATGCAAAAGACCAAGCCTGCGTCTTCTCTACAGTACCTAGTATACCGACAGCAGCATCAACTCCTGCAGAGAAGGCGATCCTTCCTTTTGTTTTGTTTTTTTCAAGACAGGTTTTCTCTGTGTAGCCCTGGCTGTCCTGGAACTCGCTCTATAGACCAGGCTGGTCTCGAACTCACAGAGATTCACCTGCCTCTGCCTCCTGAGTGCTGGGAGTCAAGCTGTGTGCCACTACTGCCCGGCTGGCCATGCTTCCCTTTGGGTATCTGCAAGGGTTACTCTGAGACAAGTTAGGCTTCCTTCAAATTTTTTGCGCTGTCACTTACAAGTTGGTTGCTTTGCCTCTGAGCCTCATGTCCCTTCTCTGAAGTTGTTGAGAACAGTAGCCAAACACAGTGCTTAACCTGGAGCAGGAATGGCTGTGACTGTGGCTCTGGCTGTGGATAAATTGGGGTTCTGTGGTAGGGAAATCTTGAGTCTGCCACTCTGGGGGATGGAATTTAAGATGGTGCCCAGGTTAGTCAACATTTTGCAAGAGTGGCCCTAAGGGGCCCAACACAGGAAGAGGGAAATCCCTGGATCTTAAAGGACCACAGCAGCCCAAATCCTGTGCCAGAGCTCAGGCCCTGCCTTGGGTCTTGGGATCAGGACGACTGGTCCTGACTGGGTCGGCTGCCCACTTAATTAAAGGCATCAGATGCTGACTAAGATCTCCAGCCTGGGACCTGGCTCACTCCTAAGGGTCATCAGACTGGTAAAGAAGACACACCCAAGACAGGGGGTTAATGACAAACCTGGGGCCTCCAAGGAATGGAGACAGCCCCATCTGGTGGAGTGAGAACAGAGAACAGAGAGAGAGCACTAACCATCCTCAGTAAAAGGCCAAGCAGGAATGGGAAGGGGTGGGCAAGGCTTGGCTCTGCCCTTGCTTTGTGGTCATGGTCAGCAAGTTTGAGAGCTGAGAGCAGAAACCCTCTCAAAAGAATAACCTGGGAAGGCTGGCTGATGGTGCCATAGCCCTATTCCGGGTACCCCGAGGGTGACCCTACCTCAGCCTCACGTCTCTAAAGCTGGGCTTCATCAGCTCAAGCACAGGGGGACTCAAGCAGAGCCCTTAGAATTTTTATGGCTTAAATTTCTTCTTCTTTTTTTAAAAAAAGGTTGTAGTGCTGAGGATTGAACCAGGGCCATGAGCATGGTAGCCATACACCCCTGAACTACACTCCCTGTCAGACTGTGTTTCTTATTAATTTGTATTTTATTTTTGGTATATTTACATTCAGTTGTTAATATTGGTTGTGGTTGCTCATGCCTATAATCCTAGCACTCAGGAAACTGAGGCAAGAGGACCGCTATGAGTCTGAGGCCATGGTGCACAACATTGTGAATTTCAATCCAGCCTGGGCTACAGTGGGAGGCCCTATCTTAAACCACCCCCCAAAAGACAGGGAAGGTTTGCTCTGTGGCAACACGGAGATGAGAGATGATCAACTTACTTGAAGTTTCCTGGTGACTTTTTGTTTATTTAAGGTCTCACTATTAATAGCGATTAATCTGGGAAGCCAGGGTGAGCGGTCACTTCTCAACCAGTGGATTAGAAATAATAATAATAGTAATAATAATAATAAATGGACAATTCTGAGTCTCGGTGTCCTCATCTGCTTCTCTGTTGCTGCAGTAAACACTGACCAAAAGCAGCTTGGAAGGAAAGGGTTTATGTGGCTCATGGGTGATCGACCATTGAGGGAAGTCACGGTGGGAACTCAGACAGAGCAGGAACTTGGAGGTAGGACTAACGCAGGCCATGGCTTGCTTCTCATGTCTGGCTCAGCCTGCTTTCTTATAGCTTCCCCAGGGATAGCATCACACCTCCCTTCCTCAGCATTTACTACTAAGAAAACGCCCTCCAGGCTTGCCTACAACCTGACCTTATGGTAGCAATTTCTTAATTGAGATTCGACAATCCTAGCTTATGACAAGTAGACCTAAGACTAGCCAGCACAAAGTCCACCATCAAGGGAAGCCTAGGCAGGAACAGAAGCAGAAACCACAGAGGAATGCTAACAACATAAGAGTTGGAGGCCAGCCTGAGCTACGTGACTCAAAAACAAAACAAAACAAAATAGCCACAATGAGATACTTCACCCTACTTGAGAGGACTATAATCAGACAGACAAGTACTAGAGAAGATGAAAAGCCATAATTCATATACCACCGCCATTTGGGGAAGCAATAGTCAATTTCTTAAATGATTTAACTTATATTAACATGACCCACACTCTCACTTCTAGGCGTCTCAAGTGGATTGTAAGATGTAATCTTCACACACAGGCATGTATGTGGATGTCAACAACATTCAGAATAGTGAAGAGTGAGAACAGGCTAGACAGGGTGGCACATGCCTTTAATCCCAGAATTTGGATGGCAGAGGCAGGCCTGGTCTCGAGTGAATTCCAGGCTAGCCAAGGCTACATAATGAGACTCTGTCTTAAGGGGAAAAAATGTTTAAGAAGGGAAAATAGCTCAAATGTTTTAAACTAACGAACAAAAATGTGGTATATTCACAAATTGAGTATTTAACCTAAAGGAATGGAGTTTGTCTTCTTCGTGTTTAACCTAAAGGAATGGAGTTCGTGTCTTCTGCATGTATGAGTGTATACCATATATATACCTGGTGCCAATAGAGCCAGAGAGGGTTCAGGATTCTCTGGAAGTAGAGTTAGCTGCCCTGTGAGTTCTGGGAACTGAACAGTGGTCTTCTGCAAGAGCAGCCAGCCTACATCTCGCTGGCTGAGGGAAAGCCACAGAATTCACATGTGATGCAATTCCATTCATATAAAATATTCAGAACAGGAAAAGTCACAAAGTTGAACCTTTTTGCCTTTATTAGCTGTGTTTGTGCGCATGCAGGAGTCACAGCACTCGTGGGATTCGGTTCTTCCTTCCACCATGTGGGTCCTGGGGACTGAACTCAGATCTTCACTCTTGGTAGCCAAAGCCTTATCCCGAGACGCCTTCTCACTAGCTCAGTTTTCTCTCCTTTCTGGGATTTTTCTTTGCTCATAAATGAGGCTAGAGCTGACCAGAATTTGTGATAGGTCCCTGAGGATCCTGGGGCTTGGAAGTAGCAGCCTCCCCAGTTCCGGAGGACAGTGAGCGTGGGTGCCCAAGAGCCCTGGCTCTCAACCCTCCTAATGCTCCGCCCCTTTAACACAGTTGCTCATGCTGTGCTGACTCCCAACCATAAAATGACTACTTCATAATTGTAACTCTGCTTCTGTTCGGAATCATCTGACTTCTGATGGTCTTAAGCGACTCCTGCAAATGTGTCATTTGACCCCCAAAGGGGCCGCGACCCACAGGTTGAGAACCGCTGCCCTAGTGCCAGTTTTGGTCCTAACAGCAATGGCAAATGGGCCTACAACAGAGTCCGGCCTCTCTGTTTCTTCCCAGTAAAACAAGGACAAGAGTGTCTCCCTCCCAGGATCGCTGCAGGAGTGGGAATGAGATCACTCCTGTGAAGTGTCAGGGACAGGTCTGGCACCTGGCAAATCCTCAAGACATGCAAGAGCCCCCCCCCCCCCCCCCCCCCCCCCCCCCCCCCCCCCCCCCCCGTTCATTCCGCAGGCATTTCCTGAGCAGCAAATCTGGGCCAGGCCCATCTAGAGGTTGGAAGGCAGAGGAATTCCACTCTGAGTAGCTGAAGCAGTGGCCCCCAGCCAGGGGGAGAGATACATAGCCTCATAAACCGTAGTGCCAGAAGGGGTGATGTCAGGTGGAGAGATATATAGCCTCATAAACTGTAGTACCAGAAGGGGTGATGTCATGGCTAAAGAGAGACTTCAGCCAAGTGCTGCCCAGACCCTGGGGCAGTGGGGGCGGGGTTTCCCAATCAAAGGGCCAGACCAAAGCTCCACGTGGTGTGATGGCACATGCCTGTAATCCCAATACTTGGAAAGCAGAGGCAGGAGGATCAGGAGTTCAAGGGTATCTTCGGATCCATAACTAACAAGATACATGAGACCTTGTCTCAATCTCACTCTCCTTAAAGCTACCTGAGACTTGGAGAGGCCACCATAGGGCAAACAGGAATCATAAAGTTAAAGGTGGCCTTGCCTGTCTTCTAACTCATGTTGAAATGTTCCCACAAACCCTTCAGCATAGACTGCCGGGGGTTCAACAGTCAGTTCTGAGAAGCTTGACCTCATCCCAAAGTGTAGGAAAAGGACCAATGGCTAAAAGTGCAGAGCTGGGTGACTGGCAAACCAGGACACCTCTTCACGTCCCCTGCAGGAGAAATGGACTAACTCTGTGTAAGAAGGAACTAGCCAAACTCCTAGCACTTGGGACCAGTGAGATAAAGCAGTTAGGCAAGGAAAAATGGCTCTACTTTGGAAGTCAGGCTGTAGGATTTAGATGCCAGACTGCTCTGTGTAGTCACAGTGCTCAGTTGTGGGGTCCAGATTTGGACTCAGATCTTAGATACCAAGGCTCACTGAATCCTCATCTCCCTCTGCAGAACCTTCAGCAGGTTCTCTGGTGTCTACTATATGCAATAGCAAAGGCATGGGGCCAGGGAACCCCTGGGAAAACTCCTTCATCCCACATTTCTGTTTGGATGTCCATCTAAGTACAGCCCCGGACGGCCCACGATCCTACCGCTTCAGCCTCCCATGTGTCTGGAGCTGCAGATACACATCACCGTGGCCATTTTCTAAAGAAGTGTTCGTGGTGGAGCACAGTGGGAGCCTGGTAAAGCCTTTTTGAGGGGAGGCAGGGGGTCAAACCCTGAGACTCACACCTGCTAGGCAACCACGCTACCACAATGATATACCCCAATCCTCCATCCTGGGTTTGTGATCTTAGATCTTTTAATTTCTCCACATGGTATACACAAACGTCTTTGTCCAATGAATAGGTTTTGTTTTGTTTTTTTGAGACAGGGTCTCACGTAGCCTAGGGTCGTCTTGAACTTTCAGTCTGCCTGCCTCCACTTTCCAAATGGTAGGATCACAGGTGTCCACCATGCCTGGTTTATGTGCTGCTGGTATCGAACCCAGGACTTCATGTATGTCAGCAGATACTCTACCAACTTAGCTACAGCCTCAGCCCTAAAGAAACAAACCAATTAATGGAAACAATGTTTGCCTGGAAGAGGCTGTGGGAGGATTAAACGGGAATTTGAGAGAAGCCCTTGAGATATCTTAGCTTTCACTAATGTCAGTATCCACCTCCCTCTCTCCCATCCTATTTGATCATCATTCCAGGCACCATTCTAGGGTCTAGGTAAGTGGTTCTCAACCTCCCTTACGCTGTGACCCTTTAATACAGTGTGCTGACCCCCCAGTCATACAATTATTTTCGTTGGGACATCATAACTGTAATTTTGTTACTGTTATGAATCGTAATGTAAATATCTGATATGCAGATGGTCTTAGGTGACCTGTGTGGAAGGGCCATTTAATCCCAAAGGCAGCAACCCACAGGTGTAAGACAACAGTGAGCTCTTCTGCTTTCTTTTATTTTTATATTCATTGGTGTTTTGTCTGCATGTGTGTCTGTGTGAGGATGTCGGAAACCCTGGAGCTGGAGTTACAAACAGGTGTGAGCTTCCAAGTTCCCTTAACCGCTGGACTACCTCTTCAGCACCAGTCCTCTGGTTTCTCAATCTAGAGTTCTCCCTTCCAAAGGCAAAACCTGTTTTATTGTTGAAGTTGCTTGTCTTTTCCTTTCCTGGGCCTTTCAGGGGGTAATGAACAAGACAGAGGCCATGCTGATGGAATTTACACCAGGAGGTGGAAACAATAACCAAGCAGAAGGAATTTCAGGCACTAGTAACTGCTGTGTGACAGACTGACAAGGCCGGTGGCTTCTAAGGGGCAAACATCTGAATGACAAGGAGCCAGTGATGCCAGGATTTAGAAAGGAGCAGGAAGGGCAAGGCCTGGCAGGGACGACCTTTGGCCCTTCGTTCCCACTCTCATTATACGCCATATCACTTTGAACAAGTTAGGTAACTTCTCAGGCTCAGCGGCCACCTCTACAAAATGGAAACAAAGCCCCAATGTGAGGAGACTCAACCAAAGGGCTGTTAAGATCTGGGATCCTGCCCATATTTCACCCACAATCACCAGGTAGGTATGTCACTGCTGATCCATCTTACAGGAGAGGATCCTGTACAGGGATCCCTGGGGCATTTGTTTTTATTATAATTTCATTTTTGTTTGTTTGGGTTTTAAGACAAGGTCACACCATCTAACTCTAGCTGGCCTGGAATTATTATGCAGACCAGACTGGGTTAGAACTCACTGAGATCCTCCTGCCTCAGTCTCGCAAGGGCGGGGATTAAAGACTCAAACCCAGGACTCCCTGCCTTGTTGTAATCTCATTATGCATTAGAAATGGTTTTCTTTGCTGTCTTGGAACTGCTGCTTCCTACCTGGTTAGGTACCGAAGCGACAAGGAAAAGGTATCAGACAGCAAACACTGATTTGGCAATTACCAGACCACCTATCTGCCAAGTCTGGAGGGCTGTATGTCCTAGGGAGAGATGTACATGCTTTGTCTAGGGAGTTGAAGGATTCTGGTCCTTGGCTTGGAACATTGATTTACAGTCAGTAACAATTCTCCCTTCTAAATCTGTCTTCAGTTTGACATCCCCTTTCTCTAGTTCCACAACCATGGCTTGCCTCAGCGTCTCACACCTAAAATCTGGCCGCATTTGCCCAAACTTAACATAGCAAACTGTCTCTTTTCTCCGCTAAAAACCCAGTCCCAAGATTTCTTCCTTGGGACTTTGAACAACCTGCCCCACACTCTAGAGCTTACCTTTTATTGACACCAAACCAATTAGGAGTCTGGTATCTTAGTCGTAATTAATTCCCTAGGGTTTGGTCAGGCACACGTCATTTAAGTAATTTTTTTTAAAAATCAGGTTCTCAGATTTTGAACAAACCTCTCACAATCTAGGATTAATAAAGTGAAATTGCTGTGGGTTGCCAGAGGATGAGGGGTCTGTGTTGGGGGTAAGAAGATCATGAAGTTGCATATTTAAAAACAGTTCCTCGAGGCTGGGGAGAGGGCGGATAAGGGTACTTGTTGCTCTTGCAGAGGACCCAGTTCGGCTCCCAGGAGAGCCAACGCCCTATTCTACACTGAGTGTCCCCATCTCTCAGGATGTCACTGGCTCTGACTCTGGGATCTAAGCCTACGGGCAGCGTCCTGCCCATGTCACAACCCTTCTCTGCTTCCCAAAGCCCGTCCCCCAGGATACCGATGTATCCCTAAACTCAGGGCTTCTCACGGTGTGCCCCTTCCCGGCCGCCGTCCAGCTTATCCGCCGCGGGGCTCCTTCCCCACCCTCCTCTTTAAACCAACGGGCGGTCTGCGCAGGCGCACTGGCTTGTGCCGAGGCCCCGCCCCCTGAGAGCCTGGGTAACGGCGTGCGGAGTTTGTGCTTGGCGAGCTGCTGGACAACAAACGAGTAGGTCGGGGCTCGGCGACGGCGGCTGGCGAGGGTCAAGTTTCCTTGGAAGGAGAGTTGTGAGGGAGGGGTCTGAGAGTGACTGGAACGCGGCGGGCGGGCGGCCGAGCGGGCAGACGCGGCGGCTGGGACGGCGGCCGGCACCGGGGAAACTTGTGTCCAGTGAGGGGGTTGTGCTGGCGCGTGCCGAACCTGGATTTCTAGCTCGCCTGCTTCCAGCTCGGACGCGGTCAACGAGGCTAGAGCCAGAGTTCTAGGGAAAATATTTAAAAAGCCACCACCAAACTTTGTGCAGGGACGGGGAGTGAACGGGGCCCGTCATGGGGGACAAGCCTGGGCCGGCGACCCTGTCGTAGCTTGAGGCCCTGAGCCCGCACTGGCCTCGCCCATGGGATTAAAGTCCGACCGGATTTCTATGTGGGCGTTTTAAAGTTTTGGTGATTCATTCATCACTACTTATTTAACTTTCATTGACTATAATGATCTGGTACTAGCAGAGCAAGGCAAATGCTGTATTGATGGTAGAGGTAGGAAGTCCAGGGTGGCTTCCCAAACTGAATCACGAGTTGGGGGGAGTGTTCCAGAATGAACACAGCGGCTGGGGAATGTAGCTCTGCGGGAGAGCCTTTAAGCCACTGGGACACCAGCATCAGCCAAGACCTGGAAGTGGGAGAGAGGCTGGTGTGTCTCAGTCCCTTAAGATGCCTTTCCTACTCCGAATCCACTTAACGCCTAGGGAAGAGGAGAGGGTTGGCCAGTGCTCCGCTAGATCAGTAGAGGCAGACACAGAGGAATTCAGAGCGGCTGCAGCTAGTCAGCAGAATCCACAGGCCTGGAAGAGATGGGACGTAAGAGAAACGTGCACGGGAGGCTTGGATGTCAGGGTGAGAGTCGCCAGAGGAGGCGCATCCCAGGGAGCAGCTGAATGTTTGCAAATCAGGAAAATACTTGCTGTGAACATGCAAACTGAAGTGTCGCCAGCCAGACAAGTCACAGAACGGTTAAAGCTATAGAAAGAAGAATAAGAGGCCCAGCTAGCAGTTTCTAATTATTGTTATTATTACTATAGTGTTTGTGTGCATGAGTATACATGGATGCCCGGTGTCAACATTCTAGTTTCTTCCGTTGTGCTCCACCTTATTTTGGAGCGTGTATGTGTACGTGTGTACGCGTGCACACGCATACAGATGTGCCTGTCAGTGTTTGCATGTGAGGGTGTGTTTGTATGTACATGTGGAACCTGAGCATCAGATGTCTTCCTTGATCACTCCCCCCTTATCTCTGTCTCTGCCCTTCAAGTTCTGGGATTATAGGCCACCCCCACCTGCCCAGCATTTATGTGGGTGCTGGGTATTAAGTTCTCACGCTTGTGAGCCATTGCGTCAACCATGTTACTGTTATTATTACTGGTATAGGGTCTTGTTGTGTAGCCAAGGCTAACCTCAAACTCATGGTTCTCCTGCCTTTATCTCCTGAGTGCTGGAGTTCCAGGCATGTGCCACTGTGCCTATTCATAGTAATTATTTATTTATTTTTCTTTTTTTTTAGATTGATTGATTGATTGTGTATACAGTATTCTATCTGCTTGCATGACTGCACGCCAGAAGGAGATCTCATTACAGATGGTTGTGAGCCACCATGTGGTTGCTGGGAATTGAACTTAGGACCTCTGAAAGAGCTGCTAGTGCTCCCAACCACTAAGCCACCTCTCCAGCCCCACAGTAATGATTTTTAATGTGTTATCTTTCTCTGTGTCCCCAGCACCTAGCCAAGGGCCTGGCATTAGCAGTGTTGTCAGCTAAGCAAAGCCCTGCGACGGACAGCTACTGAAGTTCCGAGTGTGTAGATGGGAGTAGTGGCGGTCCAGCTGCTCTACTGTTGGAGCCATAGGCCCGGTTAATAAATTGCTATCTGACCGCTGACAAGTCTCCCACTGCTTAGGAAGTGGTTACAGCTGGGACAAGTTCCTATGCATAGCTCTCTGCTGTGGGTTCATGAGTTGGGCTTGGTCCCCAGTGAGGTGACTTTGGGAGGTGGTAGGACCTTTAAGAGGTGAGGCCTGGTGGGATGTCCCTAGATGGTTAAGAAGCTGCCCTTGGAAGGCACTGAGACAGGAGTGAGCTGTTATGAGTGAGCCTGAGTTGTACTATTTGGTTCCTTCCTGCTCACATAGAAAGGCTGTCCGCCAGGGAGTACTGGCCAAAACCACGTCCTGCAGGTTCAAAATGGAGAGCTTAATTGTTAATTAAGTTAATTGTTCAGCTGGGCGTGGTGGCTCCTGCCCTGACGCCCTTGCTTGGGAGAGGAGAGAATTGCTGAGTTGGAGGCCAGCCTGAGTGACATAGCAAGATCCTGACCAGGAAAAAAAAAGTAATAAAACTTCTCATTTGAAATATATATATGTGTGTGTGTGTGTGTGTGTGTGTGTGTGTGTGTGTGTATGTGTATATNAGAAAGAAGGGAGAGAAAGAGATGAAGGAAGTAGGAAGAAAAGTGCAGAGGAGGGCAGAGGAGGGAAAAAAGAGGAAGGGCAGGGTGACAAAAGCTGAATCAGTTGAGAAAGGAGGCAGAGAGGAGGGGAAAGAAGAGAGGGACAAAGGAAGAAAGGAAGGGGGTCAAAGACTCCCATAAGAAACATTTAAAACCTGAAGCTAATTTCCCAGCAATACAATAAAAGGGAATTGTCCTGAAATGGAATATAATCCCTGAAAAAAAATACTGTTATGAAGTAAGGAATTAAACAATAAAACTTTTTTATGGTAGATTATTAAATATATGAAGTTATAAACTTTTAGTTAGCCAATTTTTTTTCATTTTGCTAAATTTCATGTTTGCAAATTTCTCTTTTGATATTGTCAGGTTTTTTTTTCTGTTTTCTCTATAAGTATTTCTTAAAACTGAGACCAAAGCCTGGCAGTGATGGTGCACATCTTTAATCCCTGCACTGGGAAGCAGAGGCAGGCAAACCTGTATTTTCAACGTCATCCAGGACAGCCAAGGCTACACAGAGAAACCGCGACTAAAAAAAACACAAAAAGAAAGGAAGAAAAAAGAAAGAGATTTATTTAAGACAGTACCTTAGCCCTAGCTGGCCTGGTACTCAACATGTAGCTCCGGCTAGCTTTGAACTTTCAGAAATGGCCCCGCTTCTGCTGGGATCATAGACATTGTACCACCATGCTAAGTAATAAGCCTCTTTATAAAGTTCTTCAGATTCAGGCCTTTCTCTATAGGAGCAGAGAACTGACTACTAAAGCCCTGACCATGCTGAGAAACTTCACTCATTTCTCATTCAACCTGTGGTGTCCTTACTCCAAGGGAAGTCAGCTAACGGCTCACACTCAGGTCTGTCTGCCGCGGTCTTGTTCTCAGTGACTGCGGCCTCCCATCCTCACCCAGCAGGGCTGTTGTTTGAGCCATCTTGAGGTCACATGCCGGTTCTGGCAGAGCTTTATGCTGAGGCCGGCAGACTCGGATGGATTGTCTAGAACCAGCTCATCCGTGAGGAGACAGGCTGAACTGATGGAGGTCATGTGTCGTTGTCTAATTCTCTTCCTGACGACCACTGACGTGGGCAGCCGTGTTTGTTTCTTAGAGTTAAAGGACAGCAGGGTAGAACAGAGAGAGTGACCAGATTTTTATCCAGATCCTCTGAACCCTGAACCTGCTGCAAAATGAATGAGTAGCCCAATATGCTTTGGTGCACCTCTCCAGCTCCTGTGGCAGCTGGGCAGAGGACTTCTCCTTCACTTTGGGCTGGGCAGCTGGGTGTCAGGTATTTCCACCCTGACAATGTGACTTCTTTCTTTTTTGTTTTTATTTTTTATTTTTTTTTAAAATTATTTATTTACTATGTATACAACATTCTGTCTACATGTTTGCCTGAAGAGGCCACCAGATCTCATTACAGATGGTTGTGAGCCACCATGTGGTTGCTGGGAATTGAACTCAGGACCTTTGGAGGAGCAGGCAATGCTCTTAACCACTGAGCCATTTCTCCAGCTCCTTGTTTTTATTTTTTGAGACAGGGTTTCTCTGTGTAACCGCCCTGACTGTCCTGGAATTCACTCTGTAGACCAGGCTGGCCTCGAACTCAGAGAGATCTGCCTGCCTCTGCCTCCTGAGTGCTGGGATTGATTATAATGTGATTTCTTAAAAATATTTTCTGTGGGCTGGGTGGTGGTGGCGGCACATGTCTTTAATCCTAGCCCTTGGGAGGCGGAGGCAGAAGGATCTCTGTGAGTTTGAGGCCAGCCTGGTCTACAGAGGGCGAGTTCCAGGACAGGCTCCAAAGCTAAGGAGAAACCCTGTCTTGAAAAACCACATACATATATACATACATACATACATACATATTTTCTGTCCTGTTTATGCTGTGGTGATAAATGTCCACATAAAGATGTAATTGTTTTATGCTAGTAAACCGGCTCCTGGCTAGTATACGGGAGAACTGATTGGAGATGGATTTTCTCTGGACCACCAGCTCACAAATAATGGCTCAGAGATTTATTACTCATTATGAAAGCTTGGCTTTAGCTTAGGCTTGTTCCAAACCAGTTCTTAAACTAGCTTACATTAACCCATATTTTTAAATCTACATTCTTTGACGTGGTTTGGCTACCTTTACTCTGTACTTCCCATCCTGTTTATTCCCAGCCGGCTGGTGACCCTGCTTTTCTCCTTCCCCAGACTGCTCTGTCCCAAGTCCCACCTAACCTCTTCCTGCCTCGCTATTGGCCGTTCAGCTCTTGATTACACCAATCACAGTGGCACATCTTCACAGTGTAAAGGAATATTCCACAACTCTTGACCTCCCCTGCATTTCCTGAGACTCCAGTTTCCTCCTTGCTGTATAATTTGTTTGAGATCTGTGGTCCTCAGAATAAGAAAGGAAACTAGCACTGAAAGAGATGACTCATTGGGGGAAGGTCTTTGCCCCCAAGGCTAATGACCTCAGTTTGCCCCCCCCCCCCATAATGGAAGGCAGGAACTGACTTGCAGATTGTTGTCTGACCTCTACCAAGCATTCCATGGCAGCACACACACTAAGAAATAAATGTAATAAAACAATTAAAGAGGGGAAGTTAACAATTTACTACAATAGTTTCCATTTTAGGAAAGCATTTTAAAATGCAATTTCAACTCCTTCCTCCGGCTGAGCCCCTTCAATCATAATCTCTAGGGTGGGGTTCTGTAATATGTATTTCCCCCAAGCAACCCAGAAAGTTCAGCCAGGCTTGGAAACCACTCGCTTATCCCTTCCCACTTGTTCACAGGTGGGAATCTGTAGTTCTGGGAGGGGAGTTATTCGGTCCAGTCACATATGGATGGCACTGATGCCTCTTTCTCCATTGAGGAGTTTTTGTAGCGCGGATTCTAATAATAAAAACCTGGAGTCAGACATTGGGGAAAGCTGAGAGATCAGAGAAGCAGTGCAGCCAGCCAGTAGAGAGACCTTTTACAGCTACTGAATCCTCAGACTGCATTTGAGCTCCTGTCTCCTCCCACTTAATCCTCTCTCGGCCCAGCCATATCATTCCTGTCTCCACCTCCTTAGTGCTGGGATCACCTTTATGTGAGCTCTGTTTCTCTTTTAGACAGATTTAATTTCACGTAGCCCAGGGTGGCCTTGAACTCACAGAGATCCGTCTGCCTCTGTCTCCTGAGTGCTGGTAATAAAGGTGTGTGCCACTACTGCCTGGTCTCTGGCTAACTAGTAGCTAGCTCTGTACTCTGATCTTCTGGCAAGCTTTATTTGTTAGATCACAAATAAAATATCACTACGTTTCTCCTTTTTGGTCTAAAATAAAAAAAGAAGGCTATAACTAATATTAGAAAGACTATATACAGCCGGGCGGTGGTGGCGCACGCCTTTAATCCCAGCACTCGGATCTCTGTGAGTTCGAGACCAGCCTGGTCTACAGAGCTAGTGCCAGGACAGGCTCCAAAACCACTGAGAAACCCTGTCTCGAAAAACCAAAAAAAAAAAAAAAGACTATATACAATAAGTACAATAATTATATACAATATATAGGCAATAAATATGTCAATAATGTTTAGATCACTTGCATTTGACAAATTCAGAGAAAATACACCAGTATCTATCCTGTTTTGATGAGTCTCAAGTCTTGCACCTAATTCACTTTCTGTTATAACTTGCGCCATCTAAAACTACCTTCTGATGTCTTCAACCCTACACCCTTTACACCTCTGTAGTGAGTCCCTTATACACTTTACACCCCTTTAGTGAGTTTCTTTTGAGTCTGGTGAACAAGAAAAACTATAGCTATCTAGTTTTCAACTCCCTCAGAGACCCAAGAAGGAAATGATATTAATTGAGTAAGCAGGACATGTGAGCAAGCGACTTCCAAAAAATGTGAGACTGCACAATCACAATACCTTGATAAAGATCAGAGATACATATATATATAACAAAAAATGTGAGAAATGACAGAAACAACTGGCTGCTTGGACTGTCACCCAAGGTTCCTCTGCAAGGTTGAGGCATCTGTCTTCACCTTACAGGCCTAGAATGTTCAACAGACAGTTATCAAGCAAGAATTACGGTTATAATATTTATATCTATTTTATATCTACTTTATCTTTTAAGGAAAACTATAATTATAATTATCTATTCTTCAGCTCCATCAAAGACCCCAGAAAGATATATTACCTAAGTTAACAGGAAGTGCATTGTAGGCAATATTCAAAACTCTAGAATTGGCAGAGACATCTTGCTGCCTGGACAGTCACCCAAAGTTCTTTTGTAATGTTGGGGAATCCATCTTCAGCCTACAAGCCCATAGTATATGGCAAACTTTTCCATGAGGCAGGAAATTTGAAGACCTCTTATGCCTTGTACTGGCAAAGTTCATCAGTTGCTTTCTTCTGTGTTCTGGAAAATGTCTGATCGTTCTCTCATGAAGCAGGAACCCCAAAGGACTGTCTCACCTTTAGGCAAGTTTATCCATCATTTCTCTGTGGGTTCTGCATGTCCAGTTCATACGGCATAACATCAAGCAGCCCAGCCAAGAGCAGTTTCTTGCCCAAATGGCTAAGGAGCCCATAAGGAGCCTCTTCGATGCCCATCATTCTCTTGAAGTAGATTGGTGCTGCCAGAAGCAGATGTGTCTCACTGTCATGAAAAGTCCTAAGTTCCTAAAACATTTTAAGTGTCATATTCTGTTAGTCTTTGAAAGGTTTGAAGAATAAGTATCCATCTGAAATACATTTTTGTATTTCATCTAGAAAACCTAACTAGCATGACTACAAGCATGGCTATTATAGATGATTATCTATTAACATATATTTCTTAATTATACATTACATTTTTTAAACGAGCTGCACAAACACAATACCTTAATCAAGAGCAGAAATGTACATATAACAAAATTGGCCTTAAATTTGTATCAATAAACCAAGATCCATACCAGTGCAAATCTCTATAGCATATTCCTCTTTAAATGTAAACAAACATTTATAAACAATTATTGAGAATTTGAGCACAGTTCTCTCCAAACTGCTTGCTGTTTTTTGTTGGGCGATGTATTTTTGAGGTTTTACAGATACCTTACAGGGGGTCTTGGTCCATCAAACTACATTAGTCTGGAAGGGATCCAAAGGTTCTCATCTTCTGTGAGAACAAAAGCAAAACCTCTTTTCCAAAGCAATATATCCTTAGACCCAAATTTTGAAGTCAAGGTACTTTAAAAAAATATATATTTAT
>NW_026067952.1:11570743-11572827 GCF_014885135.2 Alexandromys fortis
TATATTAGTGTTATATTAATTAATATATATTAGTATAGTTTTGCAGTCTCCAGAATCAAGTCAGAATCAAATGTCTTTCAGTAGTCAAAAAATTCAAATTAAACACAATAATGTGCATAATCCCAGACTCTCTGTGTATATTCTATCTTTACATGGCTTATTTTTCTTTACTTCTTTAATCTATGACTGTCTGTACTCTGTCTCTTTAAAGACTTCATTTTATTTTTTTTAAAAAACCTATTTACTTCTTTTATAACTCTTTATTTTTTTCTTCTCTCCCAAACCTACCTACATCTTTTAAGCACACTGACTCATTTAGAGGTCTTTTATGTCTGAATCTGTCCTATTGTGTATCTGAAATCCTTTTCTAAAAAAACACATTTTAAAATGGTAAGCAGTGTGGTCACAGCAGCCTTGGATGCTGGTTCTGCCTCTCTCAGCCTTTTTACATGGCAGAGACAATTCACTGCTAGCTCTAGGACCACCGGGAGGGAGCCGTCCTCACCACCTCAACTCTGGGAAGCACTGTGCAGCATATAAACCCTTTTTATCCGAGTAAAAGCTAAATCTGCCATGCAGTGCACTGCATGGCCTACAAATACCTTTGTGTATGGCAGTGGGAATCTGCCTTGCTCTCTTGCTTGTGCAAGCCTAGCAGACCCAATCCGGCCACTTTCCCAGGTAGGGGTGCTGAGTGGTGTTGGCAGAAGTAGTGCAGCCAGCCACTAGGGCTGGCTTTTTACCTCTACCGAACCCTCAGACTGAAGGGGCGATTCTGTCTCTACCAATCCTCAGACCGCATGCTCAGACTGCCTTTGTGCTTCTGTCTCCTCCCGCCTTATATATCACTCTCTGCCCAGCTATATCACTTCCCGTCTTCCTCCCTAGTGCTGGGATTAAAGGCATGTGATCCCAAGTGCTGGGATCACCTTTGTGTGAGCTTTTTCTGTTTTAGACAGATTTAATCTATCTGTCCAGGGTGGCCTTGAACTCAAAGAGATCCACCTGCCTCTGTCTCCCCGAATGCTGGGTTTAAAGGTGTGTGCCCTTACCGCCTGACCTCTGTGGCTAACTAGTGACTTAGCTCTGCACTCTGATCTTCAGTCAACCTTTATTTGTTAGATTATAAACAAAATATCACCTCAAGAATTTTTGACGAGAAGTCCAGAGACTTAAACACCCGCTAGACCTGCCATTGTCTAGAGCAAGTCATTTTACTTCTCTGAGCCTTTGCTTCCTCACTGTGAGAGTAACCCTGTTGTTGTATTGGGAATCCAAAGAGAGGACGAGCAGCCATGGAAGCCGTGTGTCAACTGGTTTTGTGCACATGGAGGAAGTGGAAGCAGTTGGTTGCCCCTCCGTGGGGACTGCTCAAGTCCCACAGTACTGGATGTAGCCACATTTCAGTGGCTGCTACGCCCTGGGCCTTCGGTCACCAAGCCCTTTTGTCTTCACAGGTTGGGATGGCCACCAACTGGGGGAGCATCTTGCAGGACGAGAAGCAGCTTGAGGAGTTGGCGCGGCAGGCCATAGACCGGGCCTTGGCTGAGGGCGTGTTGCTGAGGTCTGCACAGAATCCCAGCTCCTCGGACGTAAGCTCCATCATGTTGCTCTGAGCCCTCCCTCCCGGGATGGGGCAGCCCTTTGGGTCAAAGACTACATCTCTTTCCTTTATGTTATTCAATAACTAAAATGATTTCTAAAAGTATATAAAGTAAAAAGCAGCAGGCTGGAGTAATCAAACTTAAATCTGGGATTTGAAGTATAATTTAGGCAGCTACTTAATTTCTGTAAGATGTACTTTCTTCCAATAAGTGGACACAAAATTCCAATAAGTGGACCACATAATTGACCATGTGAGACTATTAGGAACTAATTCCCAGGATGGTGGGGGACATATTATATATCAAGTACCCCCAATCACATGTCTTTTCTACAATTGCTTTTTTTTGGTTGTTGTTTTTGAAACAGAGTCTCAACATAGAGCCCTAAAGGGCCTAAACCTCACTGTATAGACCTAGAGGGCCTTGAACTCATGGAAGTCCTCCTGCTTCTCCCTACACACACACACACACACACACACA
>NW_026067952.1:11573569-11612607 GCF_014885135.2 Alexandromys fortis
TTTATTTATTTATTTATTATACAATGTTCTGTCTGTGTGTATGCCTACAGGCCAGAAGAGGGCACCAGACCTCATTACAGATGGTTGTGAGCCACCATGTGGTTGCTGGGAATTGAACTCAGGACCTTTGGAAGAGCAGGCAATGCTATTAAGTACTGAGCCATCTCTCCAGCCCCTTAGTGTATCATTTTTAAGAAATGCTTTGTTAGAGATACCTACCATTGCCCACACATATCATCTGGTATTACACTTGTTACCGTAAGTATGAAGGTAGACAAGTGTCTTGTAATTATTGACATGTTATATGGTCAAAAGGAGTTAATCAGATTATCAGTTCATTTATATATTAGCCAAATTAGTAGATTCTCGTTAACTCTACTTTCCCAGTGTTTGAAGCTCTGATAAGCTGATTTGAGTCTGTCCTCATTATCACACTTTTCTGACACCTGCAGTTAGCCCTACAGCCATAAACTGCTGATACTTTCGGTGCCGAGCAGAACTCCGCACAGTTCCGCTCGTGTTCCCATCACCCAGCTTTTACCGAAACCGACTTTCACTGCTTGTCCTAAGGGCTGGCTGCACACTGACACATTTTAGCTTATGCATAACTACGCAGGGCCAGTTTCATTGTGCTGTAGTGTTCCAGCACGGAGGAATTACAGTTTAACTTTCCTGTACCAATGGTTATTTAGGGAACTTTATGTCTGCAGATAGCACAACAAGGAATCAATCATGCGTGCTTGGGCAGCTGTCTGTGTTTCTCCAGGACTGCCATGTAAATGTAGAATTGCTGTATCCAAGCCTAAACACTTTAACTGGGCTCAATCATACTTAGGAGGCAGGAGGATCACTTGAAAGCAGGCCTTTGAGACCAGTTTGACCACATACTGAGATAGTATCTCAAAACAGTATCAACCAAGCAAAAACCACTGTCCTTAAAACAAAACAGGCTGGGGCTGGAGAGATGGCTCAGCACTGGCTGCTCTTCCAGAGGACCTGGGATCAATTCCCAGCACCCACATGGCAGCTCACCATGGTCTATAATTGGAACTCCTACAGCTGCAACACTTCACATAGACACACATGCAGGCAAAGATACCAGTGCACATAAAATAAAAGAAATAATTTTTAAAAAGCAAAAATATCTGTTTATTTTGCAACTAGATAATACATTCAGAAAACATTTTCCTGTGTCCAAATTCAAAGGTTGCAAGTCGGTTAACCCTCTCCTCCACGGCCCCCGTCTACCCACCTCCCTCTCCTGAAGGCAGCCATGCTTAGTGTCTTACTTACCCTTTCAGGGTGTTCCCGAATAGCAAGTAAATAACTAGATATTTATTTTCTCTCCAAATGTTTGTTTGTTTTGAGATGGGGTCTCTCACTGTAGAATCTATGCCAGCTTCAAACCCTCTATTCTCCTGCCTCAGCCTCCTGAGTGGCTGTGCTTACTATTGGATACCACCACACCCAGCCCCTCCTCTTTGTATGCAAGGCATGCACTAGATAGGCCTTTTTGTGTTTTGCTTCTTTTCTTCTTTCCTTTTCTCTTGTCTTTCCGTCCCTCCCTCCCTCCCTCCTTCTCCTTCCCTCCTCCTTCCTTCCCCCCTCCTTCCTTCCCCCCTCTTTCCTTCCCCCCTTTCTTCTTCACTTTCTCTTTGCCATTTATGTTACCACCACACATGCTGGTTACTGAAGAGGTGCCAGCATTGTTTTCTATAACCTAGTCACATTCTTTTGTTGTTGTTGCTGCTGTCTCTGTGTGGCTCAGATATGGGCCTGGTGGATTGTCCACACTCAGGAAGTACTTGCTTGAGGCTCAGGTACATGAGAATGGCCATTCCTGAGAGCTGGCTGATACCATGGAAGGTCCACCTCTGGTTTTGAAGATAGTATTGCTTGGTCTAGAAACTTCATTCAGGTTTATGAATTTCAGAATCCAAGATGTAATGGTTTCTTGTTCAAGTTTTTATTTCTTCCTTTAATAAATGGGAATCGTGAAAGTTTAATATTGAATCTTTCTGGGGTTCAATGGGGCCTACAAAAGGCACAGTCCTCAATGAGACTTCTTTCTTTGGGGAAACGGGGATAGATTGAGACAGGCCTGGAACTTACGCAATTCTCCTGCCTCAGCCTCTAAGTCCTGAGATTTTAGATGTGTACCACCCACCCTGACTCAAAGAGATTTTGCTCTCTTTATTTAAAAATTTGTTATTTGTATGTGCGTATGTGTTTGTGTGTGTGTATGTACGTATGTATGTGTGCATGTATGTATGTATGTGTGTATGTGTGTATGTATGTATGTGTGTGTGTGTATGTATGTATGTATGTATGTGTGTATGTGTGTATGTGTGTATGTACGTATGTATGTACGTATGTATGTATGTATGTGCGTATGTGTGTGTATGTATGTGTGTATGTATGTATGTATGTATGTGTGTGTATGTATGTATGTATGTGTGTATGTATGTACGTATGTATGTATGTACGTATATATGTATGTATGTGTGTATGTATGTACGTATGTATGTATGTACGTGTGTATGTATGTACGTATGTATGTATGTATGTGTGTGTGTGTGTGAATGCAGGCGCCCACGTCCCATAGTATGCGTGTGTGGGTCAGAGGACAGTTCTTTCCACTTTCTGCTGCTGTACTGCACGTCTCAAGCTCCCAGGCAGCTCTCCTGTCTCTGCCTGCCGTCTGTCTAGGGGTGCTAGGGTTACACATGCACAGCAGTAAATCTAGTTGTGTTGTCTGTTTTGTGTTTATCCTCTAACCATCTCCCTGCCCTCCTCAGTGAGAGTCCTAATCAAGAGGAAGATGAAGTGGAGTGATAATTCAGCAGCTGAGAGCGCTGACCCGGACCCAGTTCCCAGTGCCCACATGGCAGCTCACAGCTGTTTGTAACTCCAGTTCCAGGGATTGGACACGCTTACACAGACATACATGCAGGCAAAACACCAATGCACATGAAATAGAAATAAATCGCTTAAAATAATAGTTTTTAAAAAGAGAGAAAAAATGCCACCCCCATGTGTGTATGTACACGCGCATGTGTGTGACTCTGCTCTAATACATAACCCTGCTCCACGCTAGCACAGCCTTGACATGGAAGACCAGGTGAGTCAGCCAGGGCTTAGGTGGAGAATGTGCCAGAGAATAAACTTAAGGAGGTGCAGGCAGCGTGCAGTGCGACATTAACTGTCACTATTGACTCTTGCTGCTCGGCAGGCATTATTCCACACACGGGAACTGCTGACTCATTTGACCTTCGCCACAGCAGAGATGAAGAAATCACAGCTCAGAGAGTTAAGTAACTTGACTGAGGTCATTGGTAGGAAGGCTGGCAGAGCCAGAATCTGGTCCCTTAGAGTTTGGCTCCTGAGGCCATGCTCTCGGGGTGCCTGGTAGCGGTAGTGACTCATTTTGATTAGAGGCAAAATGGGGAAGGTTAGTTAAATTAGGATGTAAAAGAAAGATGGGGGCCCAAAAGTAGGGCAAGGCCGAAAGTGTTCTAGGCAGGGCTTTTCAGTGGGTGAAGTCAGATGTCCAAGAGGCTTTTGATACTGGGCAGAGGGGACTGTGACCTCCACCATGTAGATCAGCGCGGCAGACCAGTCACATGCGGCCTGAAGATCGGGCTCCTGCAACCAGATCTTAGGGTTCAGAAACAAGTTCATTTTTGAAGTGGTAACACACGCTGGGTGCACTGTTCCAAAGCACATTCCGTGTAGAGGAAGGCTCCCTTCTCCGCCGCTGTTCCCGCAGAGGCAAGCCAGCATTACATTTTTTAGTGTCGTCTTCCTTCTCTCTCTCTTTTAATTTACCAGCATTTTTATTTTAAAATATTTATTTCTATTTTATGGGTCTCTGTGTGTGCCCAAGTGTATGTGTGGACAGAAGAGGCTTCCGCTCCCCTGGAACTGTAGTCTCACATAGTTGTGAGCTGCCGTGTGGGTGCTGGGAGTTGAACTGAGGTTCTCTGCAAGAGCAACTGGTGCTCTTACCACTGAGCTGTCTCTCCAGCCCCACACCAGCGTTACACAGTAGGGCTGGCTGGGGAGATGGGTGGATTTGTGAAATACCTGCTGAGCAGGCATGAAAACCTGAGTTCAGATCCCAGAATCCACACCTGAGTCAGTAGTAGGCACCTGGAAGCCCAGGACTAGAAGACAAGCCGATCTCTGAAGCTCGCTGGCTAGCCAGTCCTGTCAAATCTGGTGGAGATTAGTCGTGGAAGGCACACAACTCTCAGTACACAGGTACTCACGTAAACAAGCAAGTATATACACCATACACACACATACAGATAATAATAATAACAACAACAGCAGCAACCACATTGGAAAGTTAGCCCCCTTATCTATCCAAATCAAATTGGGAGGCTATGGTGGCAGCACTTAGGAATCCCAGCGCTTGGGGAGTGGAATCAGAAGGATCAGAAGTTCCAGACTGGGCCACTAGATGGCTCAGTGGGTAAAGGCATTTGGCACTCAGCTTTAGGGCCTGAGTTTGATTCCATGACCTAGTGGTAGAAGGAAAGACTGAATTCCCAGAAATTGTCCTCTGATCTCCACATGCATGCCATAGAAAACACACACACACACAAATAATAATATAACTAAAGAGAGAGAGAGAAGCTCACGCTCACCCCAGCCTATAGTGAGGCCAGCCTGGGGTAAGATGCAGTTGCTGCTCCCCATCATCTCACCATTCCTGCTGTTTCCCTGGAGACAAAGCAGAGTGGTCCTGCCATGTGTGTGCTGTTGTTTTCTCTAAAAAGTGAGAGGCTGTATGTCTCAGCCTTTGGCCTGTGGACGGCAGAGAACAGCTATGTGCTGTTCATCCTGAGTTCAAGTACAGTGGGTTCTGGGGTCAGGACAGAGAGAAGTCTTCACAGAAAACCTCTGGAAATTTTCGGATTAGATGGACTCGTTGAGAGAAACAGTCTCCTGAGCCCGAGTCTTAAAACCTGTTGTCGTTGTACATGTGCTTTGGGTGTTAGGTCACCCTCCACATGAGCCGCATAATCCTGCTCCTGTGTTTTTGAGACCAGATTTTCCTGCGTGTGTAAAAGGAGATGATGTGTCTGAAAGCATAAATATCACTGTAAAGAGAAATGACACAGATACACCTCGTCCTCTGGAAGAGGACTGGGTGATTCAGGCTCAAGTGGGATGAGACAGTACTCACCACATACCCTAAGCTCTTTGTTTGCTTGCTTGTTTGTTTGAGACAGGGTCTCTCTACATATCCTTGATTGTCCTGGATCTCATTATGTAAATCAAACTGGCCTTAAATTCACAGAGATCTGCCTGCCTCTGCCTCCCACCACCACCACCACCGGCCAGCCATTTAGAGCTCTTTTAAAATGTGTGTGATTGTTTGTATTATATTGTTCAAGGCAATTTTTTAAGTAAGCATATTAATGAAACTTCTACCACCATAAACCCTTTCTACCTTATTTATTAATGACAAATTAATATTAACTCAGAGGGTAAATCATTCAAGTCACAGGGTTTATTTATTATCTCCCAAGTTCCAGTTCATTTATTGTTAGAAATCTCAGAAGACATTTTTGCCTTTTAGAGTAACTGTCCCAAGTGACATTTTGATTTCATGACTATGTCAAAGTCCAAAGAACGCAGAGTGTAACTCAATGCCAGCCTGTTAACCTGAGTCGTCATTTCTAGCAGTAGGACAAGGGCATGGCACTAGTGGTCTCAACTCAGGGAGCCACAGTCACTTCAGCAGCCCTGCCAGTAGGCTCTCCCCTCTACCCCAGCCAGAAGGCCAGGGGCCTGGGGTGTGAGTTCCTGATGTGGGGATAGACTTGGCTTAAATACCGGTCAGGAGCATAGGGGGGGCATGGTTATAGATGAGCATGTCGTTTGAGCGTGTCAGCGTGGTTTAGTAACCATCCTGGCTCAAGTCCAGAGACCAGCAGCTGAATATATTTCAGGCCCATTGCACAATTTCTCTCTCAAGTCTTTTATGTACTAAGTTTGGATGGCAGTAGTACCTTCTGCACAGAGTTACGTGATAGGGCCTTTAAGTATTCAGCACAATGATTTGCATGCAGGAAGTACTTAATTTTTGTGGGAGCTTTTATTTTGTTGTTTGCCTCTCATTTAAAGAAAATCCTGTAGAATCATCACAGAACCTAGAAGCTGTCATTGTACCCCTTTCTGCTTTTTTCTCATCCTTCCCTTCCTGAAGTAACTGCCGATCTGCAATTGTGTGCTCAGTAATACATGGACCCGACTTTGTCCTGAAGTAACTGCCGATGTGCAATTGTGTGCTCAGTAATACATGGACCCGACTTTGTCCTGAAGTAACTGCCATTCTGCAATTGTGTGCCTGACTTTGCAAGAAGATACCCCATTCACAGTGCCCTCCCTCTGCCCTACTTTCTCATTGATCAGGTGGTGACCTACGCCCCGTTCACGCTCTTCCCCTCACTCGTCCCTAGTGCTCTGCTGGAGCAGGCCTATGCTGTGCAGATGGATTTCAACATGCTGGTGGATGCTGTCAGCCAAAACGCGGCCTTCCTGGAGCAAACTCTGTCTAGGTACTGAGTGCTAAGGCTTCTGAGGCCAGAGATGCTAAAAGCTTGGAATGGGAAAGTTGGGGAGCCAGATTTATTGCTGTGTTCATTAACTTGGTAGAGTGGGGAGCAGGTACCCCTCAGGAAATAAAAAGTAGAAAAGGAGTGAGGAGAACTGCCTTCCCGGCTCTGCTGCTCTTTGTATGACAAGCAAAAGGAAAGTCCTTCTCCGAGACTTGGTTTCTTAATCTGAAAAATGAGGTTGGCTGAGACCTACAGTTGCTGTGATTCTGTCATCAGTAACCCTCACCCCGATTTTGATGACAAAATCTCCATTGGGGAGGGAGGGCTGAGGTGGCTCCGTGGTTAAGAGCACTTGCTGCTGTAGCAGATGACCAGGGTTCAGGTCCCAGCATATACCTGGTGGCTCACAGCCTTCCAGAAGTTTAGTTTCAGGGACCCAGCACCCACTTCTGGACTCCTTGGGCACTAGACACTTAAGTGTAGTTACACACATGGGTGAAACATTCATATATATAAAATAAAGTCTTTCAAAGGTCTCCATTTTAGCCAGGCAGTGGTGGTGCACACCTTTAATCCTAGCACTCAGGAAGCAGTAGCAGGTGGATCTCTGTGAGTTTGAGGACAGCCTGGTCTACAAAAGCTAGTTCTAGAACAGCTAGGACTGTCACACAGAGAAACCCTGTCTCAAAAACAAAGATGAAAAGGTCTCCATTTGGAATTATGGAAACGACCTGGTTTGGGAGAAAAGAGAGGTTGTTGGGCTTTAACTTCTAAGCAAAGGTCCTTCTTTATCTCTCCTTTAGAAGGATGTGTTTAATGTTTTTTTGTTTTGTTTTTGTTTGTTTTTCGAGGCAAGGTTTTCTGTAGCTATGGAGCCTGTCCTGGAACTAGCTCTTGTATACCAGGCTGGCCTCAAACTCACAGAGATCCGCCTGCCTCTGCCTCCCAAGTGCTGGCATTAAAGGCGTGCGCCACCACTGCCCAGCAGTTAATGTTTTTAATGACCTTTTCTTGTCACCTAAAACTTCATATCTTTGGGTAGGACAGAATGCAGACTGAGCCATACCCAAGATACAAGTAGGTAGTCACTCCTTCCTCTCTTTTTGCTAGATCTTTTTCTCCCCACTTCAGGTCCTGAGGCAAGTGAAGGTTCTTGGTTAATTTTGGAATTAAGTATAAATTACTTATTTTAGAATTAAATGTATACATAAACATTTTATACATGTGCTATATGTATCTAATTATGTATTTATGATTAAGGGTTTTTTTTTTTTTTTTGGTTTTTCGAGACAGGGTTTCTCTGTAGCTTTGAAGCCTGTCCTGGAACTCCCTTTGTAGACCAGGCTGGCCTTGAACTCACAGAGATCCTCCTGCCTCTGCTTCCCTAGTGCTGGGATTAAAGGCGAGCACCACCACCACCTGGCTATGATTAAGTTTTCAATGGAGAGCTAGATTGTTTTGTTAGAGACCGACTCTTTCCCAGACGTCCTCTTTGGGGACAGGCTGAATGTGAGGAGGAGCAGTAGTCATAGGGAGTGTGGAAACCGTTGCCTTGGAGCCAACAACCCAGTGGGTCGTGACGTGTGAACCCTGCCGCCAGCTTCCTTCTCTGGACAGGCTTGCTTTGTGCTCACTGCAAGCAGCCTGGGTTAGCCCATTTAGACCTGACAATGTGATTATGTGGGAGACCTGCTCCTTTCTGTACACACACACAGACACACACACCACCACCCCCGTCACCACCACCATCATCGCAGCTAGCCTCTAAGAGAGAAAAATAGCCTTGGCTGGAAAGGCATCTCCTCTTCAGAGAAGAGAAATGTGTCCTACTTTCCATGGGGGCTCCAGTGAAAGAAGTCGTCCTCCTAAAGAGCCTTCAGGACAGCTATACTTGCCCACCCCACCCTGCTCCACCGCAGACTTCTGTAACCAGGTCAGCCTACAAGCCTGGCTTGGCAGAGGACAGACTGCCCTGAGTCTTGAGACGCAGCAATGGATGTTAATGACTCGTAGACTCCTCCTGGCTGTGCTTCTTCCTAAGGCTCCAGAAAACCATACTGGATGAGCCCCTAGCACGAGTCACTGCCACCGCAGCACACTAGGCTAAGACGATGAGCCCACTTAGATCGAGCCCCTCCTGTCGATCTGTAGCCCAACAGGAGGGATGCCATTGGTTGTCATATAATAAGTGAACATTGCATGTCTGATCAGCTCTGTCAAGGAGCCATCCGCAGTGCTGTGGGAGAACCTAGATAAGGGATCTGGCACGGATAGCGAGGCTTCTTCAAGGAAATGGCGTCACACGAGGATCAACCTACGCAGTAAACCAGGATATGTACTCTGGCCTGAAAAACCCACATTACACAGCAAACTGCCCTGGGCGCTGTCATGGAGGAGGGGAGACTTCTCTGGGAGGTGACCAGAGTACAGGGGAAGCTCTGGAGAGTTAACGTGAGGTCAGCCAGAACACTTATCAGTTATTCATGATGTGTGAATTTTCAAAAACCATATCGTGTCATGTCCTCTCCCCACAAGGCTATTTTCTAAGCAGTTATTTTCTTTTCCTGTCACAGTTGAGCAAACTAAGACACAGAGAGCGGATAGGATTCCCTGAGATTGCCTGGTGGAGCTTGGATTTGAACCCAGGTCATCTAACTCTAGAGTAGATTATTGGGCACTATTTTCTGCTGGGTTGGAATGGGTATTCAAAACCCAGAAAGTATCTAGAAGTCGGTGGGTAGGGGTGGGACTCACGGCCTGAGGTCTTGTGTAGCCTGAAAAATGGTCTTTCCTTCCCCAGCACCATCAGAAAGGACGACTATACTGCCCGACTCTTTGACATCTACAAGCAAGTCCTGAAAGAGGGCGTTGCCCAGGTAAGCACTCCTAGCCTTCATCTGGACCTTGTCTCTTCTATCTCTGCTGGTTTTTTTTTTTTTTTGGGGGTTTTTTTTGGTTTTTCGAGACAGGGTTTCTCTGTAGCTTTGGTGCCTGTCCCGGAACTAGCTCTTGTAGACCAGGCTGGCCTCGAACTCCCAGAGATCCGCCTGCCTCTGCCTCCTGAGTGCTGGGATTAAAGGCGTGCGCCACCACCGCCCTCTGTTTTTGTTTTCTTAATAGAATTGGCCTCAGCCTCTTCTCATAGGAATCTACCTTGGACTGGTCTCTATTGGGCCTACATACCAGAGGCCAGTCCAGGAAGACAGAGTGGGCCTTCTGGGCATGGGAGTATTAGGCAGTCCTCCTTAGCTTTACAGAGTGCAATGTGGCTAGACCCCCAAGTCAGCCCTGGGCCAGTATCCTCAGCCTTCAGTTTCTCCACAGACTGTGTTCCTGGGCTTGAATCGCTCAGATTACATGTTCCAGTGCAATGCGGATGGATCCAAAGCCCTGAAACAGATTGAAATCAACACCATCTCTGCCAGCTTTGGGGGCCTGGCCTCCCGGACTCCTGCTGTGCACCGGTGGGTTCCTAGGGCAGCTGTGGAGCACGTTGTGGGGAAGAGCTCAATGGACCTCTGGTCACTGGCTAAGCCAAGGGTCTCCTTCTGGGACTGTACCTTCTTGGGTACCATCTTCTCCTCAGAACAATTTCCTACTTGAAATCAGATCTTTTGTGTGCCAGAGAAAGAGGAGCGCTCATGGCATTTTAGCCCTGCCCCTCACTGTGCAGATTAACACTTCAGGCTCAGAGAATGATGCCTTCGAGAGGCCTGACATATCTGAGGCCTGAGAGCAGCTCTGAACCCAAAGCAGAGGGGTTCGAGAAGCTTCCATCTGAGGGGTAGGCCATAGTAATGGTTTCTCAGCCACAGGGTGCTCCAAGTCACTACAAGTTTATATGGTCTGCCTCAGGATGCCATGTGGCACCTGGGAGCACAAGGTGAGGGACTCCTACTCCCTTAGAAGCTGAGTTGGGGTGGAGTGGCCACACAGGGTCTCAGGGCTCCTCTGGGCATGTCCATCCAGGTAAGGACAGCTCAGCACATCCCAGCGATAGCGGGTCCTCCAGGAATGGCGGCAAAGAGCCTTTAAGCACTTGGCTGATTTTCAGAGTAATGCTCCTACAGGTGTCTGCGAGGTCACGGGTAGAATGGTGTGCTGGTCTGCCAAATTACTGAGCAGCCATCTTTCTTCCAACAGACATGTTCTCAACGTCCTGAAAAAGACCAAGGAAGCTGCCAAGATCCTCTCCAATAATCCCTGCAAGGGCCTGGCCCTGGGGATCGCCAAAGCCTGGGAGCTCTATGGCTCAGCTAAGTAAGATGTGGAAAGGTGGCAGCAGTGTCCTTTAGAGTCAGCAGTCATGGTGGGGCAGCTTCTCCTTTGCTGGACGTCAGTAGGGGACAAAAGGGTGTTCCTAGGAATAGAAACCTACACATTTAAGTGCCAAAAATATTTTAGTGGAGTTCTGGGTTTCCGTCTAAAATAGGAGATGCTGACTGTAACTTGCTGTCTCCTTGTGGAGTGGGGGGTCATTGTGATGATGGACGGTGATCGCTGTAAAGCAGGGGTGCCACCGAGGGTTGGGAGGCGCCCTTGCTGCGGCTTGAGTTCCCATCCATTATCTCTGTAATGCTGGCTTCGTCACCACCGCACTCACATCTCACCGCTCTCAGTGTGCTTGCCGTAGGAATCCTCTGCTGCTCTCCCTCTGCCTCCCCACTTGCTGTGGTTTGGGGGAAAACAGGGATCCTGGTTGTTCTAATCGTGAGTAAAAAATGTGAGGACCTCTTTGATGAGGTCGGTTTTGATCTGGGAATTTTATGGTGTCCATTTTAACTGCTTAGAAGTGTTTTCTTTGCTTTCTTCCTGTTTCTCAACCATGTTCCAGATGTGTGAAGATGCTGGGTAAGTGACTTCCAGATAGTTGAGAGGCCGCTGCTAGCTGCTGTGCTGTGTGCACAGTCCTCCTGCTGTACACCCGGGGTCCCACTGAGCCCCCAGAACGAGTGCTCTGAGGGGTGCCGTTCCTCTTCCCTGTTTTACAGACCAGGAAACTGAGGTTCAGAGAAGTAGTGACTTGCTCGAAGTCAGATGGTGAGTCGGTAGTAGAACCCAGTGATAAACACCTGGAACCCACTGCTGCTTGCAAGCGAGCCCTTCTGGGCTTGCTCAGTCTCTCTCGGTTCCATCAAGTTCTGAGCGTTTACAAGGTAGACAAACAGGATGTCGAATAAATCCTTGGCCAGGTTCCATTTTAAGAAGGTGAAGTCAGGAGATGGTCACCTGAGAAACTGCCAGTGGCAAACACTGCAAAGGGAGTCTCTGGCCAGGCCAAGAGGGGTGTGGGGAGAAAGTCATGCCCCAGAGGGAGGCACTGGTGGGTAAGGGCTCTGTGGCCCTGAGCAGGTACTGGCTTTGCCCTCTGTGAGAGTGGGTAAGCCTCGTCTGCGGAGTGAGCACGTGACCTTGGCATGTCTTTTCTGAGATTTTTTTTTTCTTGAGCTGGGCATGGTGATATATATCTTTAACCTCAGCACGTAGAAGGCAGAGGCAGATGAGTATGAGTTCAAGACCAGCTTGGTCTACATAGCTAGTTCCAGACTAGCCAACTCTACATATCAAGATTCCCTCTCAAAAAACAAAACACACCTGTAATTTCAGTATTCAGAAAGCTGAAATAGGAGAAGGCCTTTTAGTTCAGGGCCAGTCATACCAGAGACTAGACTCTGCCTCAGAAGAAATCGTTTTAAGAAAAGAAATCTGAGAATTAAATTATAATATTGTTTACCTTTTTAAAAACTTTTTTGTCAGGCTGAGGATCGAATCTAGGGCCTGTGTGTGCCAGGATAGTGCTCTGCCTCCCAGCTACATCCCTAGCCTCGCTTGCTTTTTGGAGACAGGGTCTTGTTACATAGCCTACATGGGCCTTGAACTCAGGACAATCCTCTGCTCTAGCCTCCAAAGTACGGAGTTGTATACATGTACCACCTGTCCTGATTATAAAATTATGATTTTCAGTGGGGCTGGAGAGTTGATTTAGCAGTTAAAAGCATTTATTGCTCTTGCAAAGGACCTGGGTTCAATTCTCATATGGGTTGCTTATAACATTCTGTAAGATTGTGACTTCAGTTAAACACATGCTTTCAAAACACAGGGCCTAGGGCTGGAGAGATGCTCAGAGGCTAAGAGTGCTTCCTGATCTTCCAGTGGACCTGAGTTTGACTCCCAGCACATGGGGTCGCTTATGCCACCTATGTCTGGAGCTCCAGGGAATCAGGTGGCCTCGTCTGGCCTCTGAGGGCACCTGCATGCACATGGCATACAACCACACAGTTAAGCATGCATAACTAGAATTAAGTCTTTAAGAAACAACAGTAAAATACAGGGCCCAGAGTTAGAATGAGCAGAAGGATGGTTATTGATATTAACACTTCTGTTTCATAGAGGAGACAATCAAGACTCAGGGAAAGAGTTAACTGCCCTGCTCAAGGACACCACAAGTCACTGGCAGAGCCGGGACTGAGATTGCTGGGCCCTCTCTCCTGGCCAGCGTGCTATTTCCAGGTCACCTTCCTCAGCCGACAGCTTTCCAAGTCCGCTCAGTCCGCATTTCTCAGAATCAAAGGAGGGAGAATGTGTTTTCTGGACCTGGCTCCCATTGCCTGCCAAGTGGAAAGGCTGGCTTAATTGGCCAGAGTTTGAAATTCCATTTTAACTTCCTCCTTTGCCTCTTCTTGGAGGTGAGCCATCCTGGGCCAGGTGCCACCCTGCCCACTCACCCCAAACACCTAAGAGCAGAGTGGTTCAGGGAACAAAATGGAAGAGCAAGGCCTTTGGCCCTTGGACCTCTCAAGGCAAGATGGCTTCTGAGAAACCACTTCCATGTTGTCTTGCAGATCCTAGCTTAAAGTCAGTTTTCAGTTTAAATGTCCTATCTGTCCTATTGAATTGAGGCAGGCTGGAAGAGTATTTAGCCAAGTAGAAAGAGGTCAGGTGAACACAATTTAGACTAAGACGTTCAGCTGAGGTTGGAAAGAGCAGAGGTGGATGAAGGGCTAATACAGAGGTCAGAATATACGCTTAGAATAGTAAGTCAAAGTCTGGACTTCCCAGTGTCTGAGCAAGAAGCCAAGGCACAAAACAGAGCAGCCATAGCAGAAAGGCGTTTGGTACTGTAAAACACCAGTCTCATGACTCTAGTTGTGGGGAGGAAGAGCCTGTGTTTAACACTGAGGATATCTTAACTGGTATAAGCTTTTCCCTGAGTGTTCAAGCCTCTGCTTCTTTAAAAAACTTTTAGATAAACAGAGAGGCCCATACGCCTCAGTGAGCCCATGAATAATACAGTGAGACCAAACGTGGCTCTGTGGACATCACCGAAGGGCTGAGTGGTCCCCAGAGGTGATGCCTTGTTTGTAGTTGCCTCTGGAGGGTTCCGCTTAGCTCTTTTGTTGTTTCATGTAAGAACTCCACTCTTGGATCATATTCTTTACTGTCTGATAATGGAGTCAGACCCCAGCCTTGACCCTAGCATTGTCATTCATTTACAAAACATTCCTCAATGTTTATTCTCCTAGACAGAGTTTTGAATCGCTGTATTATTGTATTAGGTTTTTAGGATAGGGTTTCACGCAGCCCAATCCAGTTTCAGTCTCTCTCTTTCTCTCTCTTGTTTTTGTTTATTTGTTTGTTTTTTAAAACAAAGTTTTGTTACTCCACCCCCACCCCCACCATATAGTCCTGGCTGTCCTGGAACTCACTTTGAAGACCAGGCTGGCCTCGAACTCAGATCCACCTGCCTCTGCCTCCCAAGTGCTGGGATTGAAGCCATGTTCCATCACTGGCCCAGGACAGTCTTAAACTCCTAATTCTCTTGCCTTCACGACCTGAGTGCTGGGATCACAAGAGTGAGCCATTTTACATGGCTTAAGATGGCTTCTAGGGAAAAAAAAATGGGTGAGGTTAGATGGGTTTAAATCTAAATTTTAAGTTGTACAGATATTTGATATCATTACAATATTTCATCTCCCACTAGAGAACAGACAAGAGATGCCTCCTCTCCCCACCCCAGTTCCTGTTTTAAAGAAATGTGTTGTTGCCTCAGGCAATCCTAATTTGAGGCCCATCTGTTCTTGCAGGGAAGCTATATTCTGTCTGTCTGTCTTGTGTGTATATGCATGTGGAGGCCTGAACAATGTCTACTGTCTTCTTCAATATCTCTCCATCTTAGTTTTGAGACAGCCTCTCACTGAACTTGGAGCTCACCAATCTGGCTAGACTGACTTGCCAGCAAGCCCCAGGGATTCCCCTGTCTCCGCATCCCCAGTGAGGGGATGACAGACAGGCTGCTTAGCTTTGTGTGTGTGTGTGTGTGTGTTCTCGAGCTCAGACTCTGGTCCTTATGCTTGCATGGTCAGCTCCTCAGTCCTTCCTTTCTGCTTGGACACAGGTTCTTGCTAGCCCAGACTGACCTCAAAGTCAAGATCCTCTTGCCCCATCCCACCCCAAGTGCTGGGATTGCAGCCTGCACCCTCAGGGCTACCTGAGCAGTTGTGCTCTGACCTTGCTCTAAGGGAGTGCAGGAAGGACCAGCTCGGTAGCAGCCCCCTGCTCACTTATGCTCTCTCTCTCCAGTGCTGTGGTACTACTGATTGCTCAAGAGAAAGAAAGGAATATATTTGACCAGCGTGCCATAGAGAATGAGCTACTAGACAGGCAAGTAAAGGAAGAGACGTGCAGGTGTGGCCGCTAGTGGGAGGGCCACTCTAAACACCGCACCCATTACCTCTGATTCTCACCCTTCTTTCCCAGGAACATCCATGTAATCCGGCGAAGATTTGAAGATGTCGCTGAAAGGGGTTCCCTAGACCAGAACCGAAGGCTGTTCATGTGAGCATCTCCAAAGAGCCACCAGATAGCTGCTTAAGAACCTCTCTTGCTTCCTCCGATCACTAATGAGCTTTTCTTTTGGGAATATGATAGCTTGTTTTCTTTTCTCCTAATTTCTGAAATATCTCATCCTTGGAGGAAACTTTAGAAATGCATAGCCATGCTCTGCTCTAACGGGGTACGTCAGAGCTGCTGACCTTCTAGATAAGGGCATCGTCCTTAAAGATGACCTTAGTCTTTCCTAAAGCACCCTGAGGTTTTCACAGTTTTCTTGCTGCTCTTTGTGACTGGACAAGACAGGCCCGAGCAGTTGGGCTGGGCAGGCAGGGGCATAGGCTCATTATCACCCATCTGGTCTGTAGCCTGGATTTGTCTTCTAAGCCAGGCCCTATTTTTTCCCATGGGCCACCACTCTGTAGCTTTAGTACAACATATTTGGGTGCACTACAGTTTACAGAGTTAGACCTAGCCAGGGCTGGGCCTGCTGGCACGTGCCTTTAGTTTCAGCACTCCAGAGACAGAGACAGACAGATCTCTGAGTTCTAGGCCAGCCTGGTTTACATAGAAATTCTAAGTACCTAGAAAGCTACATAGTGAGAGCCTGTCTTAAAAGAACGTAGCCTGGCTTGATGGCACACATATATAATCCTAGCATTTGAGAAGTGGAAGCAGGAAGATCATGGGTTCCAGGTCATTCTCAGGTACCAGGTGAGCTCTAGATCATCCTGGGATATGATAGGCCTGTCTCAAAAAACAAAGTAACACAAGTGTTAAGAGCCTCCACGGACTTTCACAATCCCACTTCAGATATTTCCAAATGGGCTGTTATCATAACAACACAAAGCAGCTAGTTTTCTCTTTAGATAAACTAGATAATATAAAATAGGCCAGGGGAAAGGGGAAGAGTCAAGTTTCTGCACATCCTCACCACGGGTTTAAGAAATTTTAGACTGTCCGGTTTCTGCTTCTTTAAGCAGTAGAAATATAAAATTCAATTCTGCTTTGCTGGTTGTGGCAATATGTTTCTTTCACTCAAAATTTTGGATCCATGTGTTTTTAATTTTACCTATACTAACCTTCTTGTTTCCATTTTGTTGTTGTTTTTTTTTAAACATTTATTTATTTATTTTTATTTATACAATGTTCTGTCTGTATGCCTGCAGGCCAGAAGAGGGCACCAGACCTCATTCCAGATGGTTGTGAGCCACCATGTGGTTGCTGGGAATTGAACTCAGGACCTTTGGAAGAGCAGGCAATGCTCTTAACCACTGAGCCATCTCTCCAGCCCCTGTTGTTTTGTTTTTCAAGACAAGGTTTCTCTGTGTTACACAGCTCTGGCTGTCCTGGAACTCATTTTGTAGACCAGGCTGACCTTGAACTCGCAGAGATCCTCATGCCTCTGCCTCCCGAGTGCTGCGATTAAAGATCTGTACCACCACTGTCTGGCCCCTGTGGCCGTCTTAAAATAACTTTAGGTCCAGAATATTCTAAAGCATTGTGTGCTGCACACCTGTATCTATCTATCTATCTATCTATCTATCTATCTATCTATCTATCTATCTATCTATCTATTTATTTATTTTGTTTTTTTGAGGCAGGGTTTCTCTGTGGTTTTGGAGCCTGTCCTGGAACTAGCTCTTGTAGACCAGGCTGGTCTCGAACTCACAGAGATCCGCCTAACTCTACCTCCCAAGTATGCACACCTGTTTTTAATAGACATACTAGCTTTCTGCTTTTACTAATTCTAGCAAACCCTGCCCAGGCTCGCCTTAAGGACTGCCACGGATACTCTGATGTACCCTGAAATAGACTGACCTATCGAACACATCAGTAAGGATTTCGCTCAGAAGCTTTTTCTATCCTGTGTTACAGGGATGACCAGGAAGTTGCTGTGGTTTACTTCCGAGATGGCTACATGCCCAGTCAGTATAATCCACAGGTTGGTATTTTCTATTAGGCCAGTCTCTCCCCCCAGAGGCCTACCAGAGCTTCACAGAAACCCAGCTCAGGCGTCTCCTCTCTGCTTGCCTTCTGCTCAGGGGACGGCTCCTGGGAACGCCTTTCTCCTTGCAGGCTTCGTTCCCTTCCCCTGCACTGGATCCTCAGGCTCTGAATCCTTCGGAGTCTGTCCATGGTGTGTTAGCCATTCGCACATTTTCTGGAGATGTGTGGCAAACAAACATCTTCCTAAGAGGAAGACCCCCAGTCTATAGCACTGCTGACCTCCATGGTGCAATGTTGAGTTTCACAGCTTTGAACAAAGATCTGGGAAGAGATGGGTACAGTAAGCACTCACTAGCTGACGCAAGAGTTCCAGGCCAACCACCCACCTACCTTTCTTTGTTCTTTTCTGTGGCTTTTTTCTTTGGATGGGGAGGAGCAAGGTCTTCCTTTGTAGCCCAGCCCGACTCTAGCCTCCAGTGAGTGGCAGCCTCCTTGTGAGTCATCATCCCCAGCTCTCCTGACCACTTTTATTTTCCTTATCTCTCCTCTATCTGAATCCGAAAGGTTTTTGTTTGTTTGTTTTATCATGTTCTCATTTATGTTCGCGGCAATCCTGATATTACCTCATCCTGCTAACCACCATGTAGTTTCAAAGATTACTTTCTACACATTTTATTTAACTCTTAACAACTATCCTGTGAGACTTATAATTATCCCTATTACACAGATGAGGAAACTAAGGCTGGGAGCCATGCAGAGGCTTGTCTAAAATCCCACAAGAACTCCCCAGGATTCTGACTCTCAGACCATTGCTTTCTGAGTATGCCGTTTTTCTCTCCCCGTTAGCATCTGTGCCATGGAGGAAAGGCTGCACAGCCCTGCTTTCCTGGATTTAAAAAAAATAAGGGCTGGGGAGAGGTTCCGCAGTTAAGAGCACTTACTGCTCTTGTAGAGGACGCAGGTTTGGTTCTTAACCACTTGGCAGTTTATAACTTCCGTAACTCCGGTTCCAGGAGATCCAGGGCCTTCTTCTGACATGTGTACTTTGGCTTCTGGTGGTACTCAAACCACTAGTCAGCTGACTGGTGAAGATCAGGTGAAGCCACTCCAGTGGAGAGCATTGGGTGGGGGCTCAGCCTTGAGCCAGTTGTGGACAGGTGTCTGTAATCTGGACAAAGGCATTTTCTACCCAGTGCCTGAGAATGGGGACCAGAATTTAGAGGCATGATCCTCTGATTGTCTCTTGTATTCTAAGCTCCTAACACAATAAGACTATTCAACCTGTGATTAGCCAGCTGCAGGCCTTTGTTGGCTTGATCCTGCTTGCCTGAGGACCCACTCTCCAGGGAGTTTCACCTGTCAGGCTGCCTATTGTCAGGGAATTACTCAAATTTCACTTCAGTGAGCAACAATAACAGATACTGAGTACCTGGGAGGTGTCAGAATCTGCCTTTCTGTGGGGACACAAGAGAAAACAAGGCAGAAACCAAGGGTCTGGTTCTTATGGTGAACACACAGCTGGGTCAGGAAGAAAAACAATAGACAAATGAGGTTTTTTTTTTTTGAGTTTTGGTTTTGCTATGTTTATTGAGACAGACTCATATTCTATAGCCCAGGCTGCCCTGGAACTCATGATTGTAACTGACCTGCTTTGGGCTCAGGACCCTGCTGAAGCACCAGAGTGATAGCATTACCAATATGTAATACTATATCCTGAGTATCAAATATGTAATGCTATACCCAGCTTGCAGGGTGGCGGGGGAATCCCTAGTTGAGAGGTGACTGGCTTTGACCGAAAGAACAGGAGGAAAAGCTAGATGATGTGGGGAACCCTACATTAAGTAGAATGGTCAGGGGAAACTGACTGAACAAAGACTTGAGAATAGAAAGATCTGACTATCCATGGGCAAAAGAAAAGCGTACATAAAAGGCCCTGAAGAAGGAATGAAATTTGACAATTGCAGGCTTGTTTGGCTAGAACATGGGGGTCAGTAGTTAGGGGGAGTAGCTGGAAGCAGCAGCATGAAATGAAAAATCATGGGGAACTTGGTCTCACAGAGTCTTGTAGGTCATGGTAAGGAATGGACTTTTATTTGATAAAAGGCTAAAGATTATATGGTTAACCGGATTTTTAAGTGTTGGATTTTATTATGAGAAACCCTGTGCCCTTCAAACCTTCCAGCCAGGTGTGGTGGCACGTGTTCATAATCCCAGCACTCCGGAAGCTGGAGCCGGATGATTGCGAGACCCAGGTTCCACAACCAAATCTTGTTAAAAACGACAAATGTCCTAGCTCTCTGAAGGCTGAGGTAGGAGGACAAGCCAGCCTGGCTACCAAATGAGACTCTGTCTCAAGAGATAGGATGGTTGGAGGAGAGAGGGAGGGATGGGGGGAGAAAAACTCACCAATTTTTCTATACTCTTAGAAAATGTCTTCTGCTGAATGTGGTGGCCTGTGCCTTTAGTGCCAATACTCTGGAGGAAGAAGCAGGTGGATCTCTGTGAATCTGAGGCCAGCCTGTTCTATGTACATAGCAAGTTTCAGACCAGACAAGGCTGCACAGTGAGCCCCTGTCCCTCCTCATTAGTAATTTTCCATTTAATTATGAACTTGTATTAGTTTGCTAGATCACAAACTCCCTAAAGGCAAGAATCCTGTGGACCGAGAGGTCATATCTGCCTCCCAAGGATGTTGCAATGATAATCAGCTTGAAGATTAAAAGGCACGGTGTCTGGCACCTATTCAGTAAAGGCCCTCTGGTCTTCTTGCCTCTGTAGAACTGGGAAGCACGCCTACTGCTAGAGAGATCGTGTGCTGCCAAGTGTCCGGACATTGCCACACAGCTGGCTGGGACCAAGAAGGTGCAGCAGGAACTGAGCAGGGTGGGCCTGCTGGAAATGCTGCTCCCAGGCCAGCCTGAGGCTGTGGCCCGCCTCCGTGCCACCTTTGCTGGCCTTTATTCATTGGACATGGTATGTCGTGTTTTTTCCTACCTTAGGCCATATAGCAAAGATCTGGACCCAAATGTGTTGGGAAGGGTGCAGTGCAGTTGGCATTATGGCTGGCATGACTCACATCCTTGGTGCTCTGGAGAACACTTGAGCCTTGAGACCAGAATCTGGGAGCTAAAATCCATTCCTCAGCAATGATGACGATAAGGATGGAAACCCAGGGAAACAGCTAAGGTGAATTAGGGAACATTGCTACCCACTCTCCAGGCTCTCTGCAGAGTCCTAAAGAGCCTGTTCTATGTTTAGTGCTGCAAGGGAGTTAAGGGTCACATCCATATTGGAGTGTCTAGCCTAAAGGAATTAAGATGATTTCCCCTGCTTGTCCCTCCCGCTGATGCCACCCTGCATGACCACTAGGACCTCTGCTGACTCAATCTGAATTCTAGTGACTACTTTCTGCCTGCTCTCAGGGTGAAGAAGGGGACCGGGCCATTGCTGAAGCCCTTGCTGCTCCTAGCCACTTTGTGCTGAAGCCCCAGAGAGAGGGTGGAGGTAGGTAGATCTCCTTTGTAGAACTGCCCAGTGAAGGGCATTTGCTAGTGGATACAGTCTCAGGATTAATGGTTACCAGAGAAAGCCACACAGATCCCTGCATAGAGTAGAACATTCTCCCAGCACTGTGGAGTACAAGGGGCCCGGATGAACCACACTGGAGAATTTGGACAACCTTAGTTTGAGATGCCTATGGGCAGACTATAGAGAAGCAGAATGGGTGCATTCTGAGGTCTAAGGTCTACCTGGCTGTACTCCTGTTTACTGTCATCTTCTTGAGGGCAGGGATCATGTCTGCCATACAAACTTGATTTTCCACCTGGGTCTGAAGGGACAGGTAGGAGTTTTCTTGGTAGGAAAGGGGAAAGATCAATTCTAAACTGAAGACCATTTAAGCAAAAGCAGTAGGCCATGAAAACACGGACTGGACTAGAGGTTAATAAGGAATGGTGAGGCTAGAGTTGGACTGGGCATGGCTATTGGAGACCCGATTATAAGGAGTACTGAAAATATTTGGGGAAATTTGGGGTTGGGGAGGTAGCTCAGTCAATGAAGTGCTTACTGTGCAAGCACTGGACCCCTGACCCCACTGTAAAGCCCAGCACGGTGGCAAGCATCTCTGCCTCTAGGACTTGGGGGTGTGGGGCAGAGAAAGGCAGATCCTGGAGGCTCACTGGCTAGCCAGTCTAGCTGAAACAGTGGGCCCCAGGTTCAGTGAGAGAACCTGTTCAAAACATAAGGTGGAGAGCAGTTGAAGAAGATACTTCAGTATTGGTCTGTCTGTCTCTACATGTATATACGCAGGTGAACACACAGTCAGACACAGATACATGCTACAAACTGCATTTTGTCATAAATGAGGTAGGAAGCCATTAAAGTTTCAAGCAGGGAAGGGACACATGGGACATCCAGGAGACAAGTAGTTTAGCAGTGATGAAAACTTGTAATGCTTAGTGCTTCAGCCTTTAGAGGTTTATTGGACTGAGAGGAGTTATTTGTGCCAGAGACCATGGAAGGAGGCTGACACCATTGTCAAGAAGGCCCATGTAAAGGCCCAGATTAGGGTGATGACCATAAAGAACATGGATGGAGACTTTTCTGAGTTAGTAACTTAGGTAACAGGGAAAGTGAACTTAAATAGGACTCAGGGATGCTTTTCATTTTATTAGGAGTAGGAAGATTCAGGAGAAGCAAGTTCTAGCAGAAACAGATTTCCATGTGGATATTGCAGTAGAGACCTGAGATGTATGCTTTTGATTTCTAGAAGAGCATGAATTAAAGATTTGGGATATAACTTATACAGTATGGATGAAACCTTAGGAACAGAAGTACATAGAGGACAGAACAAGGGTAGAGAATTCCTAGAGAACCCCAACATCTTTGTGTTTATGTGTGTGTGCACTTGTGTGTGCATATTCACATGTGCATACATGTGGATGCCAGAGGTTGACATCCAGTGTCTTCCCTATTGCTCTCCGCATTTTTTTTTAAATAGCCTGTCACTGAACCTGGAACTCACCAGCTAACTAGTCTAGCAGCTAGCCAGCAAGCTCTGGGGATCCCCCTGTCTCCACCTTCCACTTCCCCAGCACTAGGAGAGAGTGTTATACACACACACACACACACACACACACACACACACACACACACCTAGCTTAATGTGGGTGCTGGGGATCTGAACTCTGTTCTTTGTGCTTGAACAACAAATACGTTACAGACTGAGCCATCTCCCCATGGCCAGGGAACCCCAACAGTTAAGAAAGAGAAGGAACCAGTAATGGTGACTGAAGAGAAATATCCATGGATGTGCAAAGCAGGCAGAACAGTGTGGTGATGGGTGTGTTCACTTGCATAAGGACTTTCTTGTTAAGGTGACATTTCCTGGTCTGTGTGACGGGTCGTTTTAATTGCAGGTAATAACCTGTATGGGGAGGAAATGGTACAAGCTCTGGAGCAGCTGAAGGACAGCGAGGAGAGGGCTTCCTACATCCTCATGGAGAAGATTGAGCCTGAACCTTTTGGGAATTGCCTCCTGCGGCCTGGCAGCCCTGCCCGCGTGGTCCAGTGCATCTCAGAACTGGGTATTTTTGGAGTCTATGTCAGGTAAGCCAGTCAGGAGCAGCTCCTCCTACGACTTCTCTACAAGAGTGCCAGCCAAGAAAGCACAGAGTGAACCTTGAATAGAGTCGTGAGTCCTGGGCTGCAGTTTCAGCTCTGCCAAGTCCTAGTTTTATTATGTGTTTCCTTGTCTGTTAAGTAAGGCCAAGGACCCAGGATGTACCCAGCCCACAGAGCTAACAAGAGAAGCTTGGGAGAGCCATGCTTTAAGCTGTAGAAGACGTTGTGTGTGGTACGAAGAGGACTGAGAAAAGATACTGGCAAGAAGGAACAGGAGACTCCAGGAAATATGAAAGTTTAGGTCCAGCTCTAAAACCAATAGGGATTTCAGGGAAAGATGAGAGAGAGGAGGGGGTTCAGTGGCTTTGAAGTACTGAGAGGCTTCTGGATTTAGACTTGAATACTAAGAATCAAGAAGAAAGTGGGCCCGGTAGTGTATGCTTTTTGTCCTAGAACTTAGGAGACAGACAGGCAGATATCTATGAGTTAGAGGCTGGGGAATTCCTGGACCTCAAAGGCTACATAGTGAGACCCTATTTCAAATAAAGAAGAGAGAAAGGAAGAAAAGAAAAGAGAACTTTGAAATTGGTAAAAATCAAGTCCCTAATGCAACTTCCTGCAAAATCCTTTAAGGTCAGGGCAAGGTAAAGACAGCAAATGCTCCATGCCCTCTACCACAGCCTTGCCCTTCCACAAACCCCTCTCACCACTTGCAGCGTTTACCTGCCTACCCTGCTCTTACTGTCACCACAGGAAGTGTCTAGCCCAGGACATAAATGTACACCTGAACCGTGCTGTATGCTTTGCTTGTTTTATTTAATCCAAATGGCCATCTTGTATATAAGGAGTATTTCTCAATTTTAAATTAAGGGCATTTTTAGGAAACTTCAAGGCTAATAATTTCTAAGCTAGGATGCAATTCCAATCTGACTCTAATGTCACAGCACTTTTTAAACGTAGCCCTGTCCAGTCTGCCAGCCAGGTAGGATCAGAGAAGGCCTGGCTTCCTAATGCTGTGTCTCCTGACCCCATTTCTACAGACAGGGAACGACCCTTGTGATGAACAAGCACGTGGGGCACTTGCTTCGAACCAAAGCCATTGAGCATGCAGATGGAGGCGTGGCTGCAGGAGTAGCAGTCCTGGACAACCCCTACCCTGTGTGAGGGCACATCCTGGAACTTCTTCACTCGAGAGACCTTCTATCCCCTGTGCTTGGCATTCCTCTCCTAATTCCTGAGGGGCTACCCCTGCCCCCACCTTAAGGAAGCTTGTCTCTTCTATAGACCTCCAGGGTCTTCAGGGAAGGGAAAATCTGGGTACTTTCTCTCGGCCTTCTGTCTGAGGACTACAAAAGCTATGATTCTGGAGGTCCCCAGATCTTGGAGAGTGTGGGGAGAAGCTGCTTGAGGTAAAGGCCATAAGCCCTGCAGGTCTTCATTACCCTCTCGTGAGCCTTTCCAGGGGTTCCAGTGCCTGGCTTGGAGTAGGACTGAGGAGCAGGGAAGAAGGCATAGACTTTCCCCAGCTCTGCCCTAAATAAAGCAACAATGCTGATTCAGTGATTCATTGTCTCATGGACCACGGGGAGGAGGCAGCCCTGGGTGGATATGCAGGAAAGGTGACTGGGTTGTACTGGGGGTCTCCTGTAGAAGAGATCCTGAAGTCCTAATCCTTAGTCACTTGCTAAAGCTTCCAGAGGACAGTGGGGTCAAGACAGGAAGAGCACCCCTGATGTGACATCATAGTTGTGAATTGGCTTCAATACTCTTGGCTTGGGGTTTATCAGAAGTCTTGAGAGTGAAGCTTTGCCCGGCTCTGCCCAAACACAGGGTTCTGGGGCAGTCTGGAGGATAGAAGTCTCTTCCCGTCTGCTACACACATCAGAGCAGCTAACGAACACACAGATGCCTGGAAACCAGTTCTCATCTTGAGCTCATAAACTTTATTCCTTCACCATGAGTCTTGAGCACAAAGGGTACAAGAAGAGTTTCACCAAGAGTGCCCCGGTGGGCAGGGTTCTTCTGTTCGCGGGGCAGGACGGGGAAGGTTACTCCCTTGGTTCTGGGAACAGAGCATATCTTATTCTCTCAATGAAGCAGCTAATAGGAAAACACGCTGCAGACTGAACCCACCAGGACAGTCTCCAGAACAAATAGGCAGACAGTGCTACCATCTGGCAAGGAATTCAGACTCGGAACAGAAACAAGGAATTTTAAAAAATAATTATTCATAGACTCACAAACTGTCATTTCTAAAGGCTTGGGCTTGCCCAAGATAAGAACTGGTACTTTCCAGAAAGCTGAAAAGGTTAGAGCTACTTCCCTGCTTCTGTGGAGGCCCTCACTCTGAATAGCTCACTGTGGTTGAGGACAGGTGTCAGGTCTCTGCCCTGGGCTTGGAGACCTCTCTGTGGTCTAGGAGCATATCAGTCTGAAGTTGACCTGTGCCCTGTCCCTTCCACCCGCTAGTCTAGGAAACTGTCTCCCTAGTTTCAGCTGAAGTGTCAGGCAGCGTTGGCTCTTGTACTCCTGGGCAGGGGCAGGGTGGATGGGCAGAAGTTAGGAGAGCCAAGCACAGGGAAATCCTGGACAAGAGTCATGATCACTGGGTGGTCAGGCAGCGGTGACTGAAGAGATGATTGATGACAGATGGGTCCGCCACTGTAGACGTGTCCCCCAGGTCATGGTCGTTCTGAGCAATCTTCCTGAGTACTCGCCTCATGATTTTGCCTGGTAACCCACACACCTCTTATTAATTGGTAACAATGCTGACTGATCCCTGCTCTTTAAGGACTTTCAACCACACACCAGCCACCACTGGGCTTTAGTCCCAGTCCCTGGAGGACTCTGAACTTACCTGAGCGTGTTTTAGGCAGGCCAGGTGCATTCTGGATGTAGTCTGGTGTGGCAATGGGGCCAATCTTTTCTCTAACTAGAGCCAACAAATTATCAAGCATTTCTTTAGTGCCTTTAGCCAGACTTCCTGAAGCTATGGCTTTGCTTCCCCAACTGTTTCTTCTTCAAAGTTCTGCCTAGAGTCACTCTGAAGCTTACTGTTCCCGGCTCTCTTAACACGGTGTCTCTTTACTCCTTTGTTTTATTTTAATCCATGTCCATGGAACTTTGTCCCTAGAATCTGCTGAAGTTTGAGTCAGACCCTGGCAGCATAGCCATGAGCAAGTAGTTTAACTTCTGTGCACCTGAAGTCTCTGCGTCTTTAGAACTAGAGTAACAACAGGATCTACTTCGTGAAGGTAACTATAGGAATTAAAAGGGATAAAGCGTTTAAAGCACTGATCCCGGTGGTGACACAGAGAAAGTTTTCTGAAACTCATGGCTATTACCCCAGTGTGTGGAGACTAAGTGGGAAGACACCAGACACCCCACAGGACCCCTGGAGTCTCTAGATTGCTGTAGCCTCTCCCCAGTAACTTGCAGATCCTTCAGTTCCTGCCTAAGGAAGCTCCTTACTCTGCTTCTTGAGTTCCTCGGTGAGGGTGGGGCTGAAGGTGTGGCCATCACACAGGGTGACAAAGCAGTAGAGGCATTCGCCCTTCACGGGATGAGGGTGGCCCACCACAGCTGCCTCTGCCACAGCCTCATGTTCTACAAGTGCCGATTCCACTTCTGCTGTACTCAGAAGATGTCCTTGTCAAGAGAAGGGAAATGCGTGAGAGGGATCTCAGCCCTTCCTTGCCCCAGCTCTTGCTCCATCTGCACCCACAGGCCTGACCTAATCTGGTCCAATAAGGAAGGCTTTAATTTACTGTTCCCCATGGCACACCTCCGAGCCTGTCTCGACCATCTTAGATCCTTGCCTGGCATATCCTAGCACGCATTATACTTTTCCTCCACAACCCGAGGCCAGGACCGAGTTACAAACGCTATACCAGAGCCTCAAAATGGGATAGTCCTTGCTCTCTCTCTGAAGTCTTTGCTAGGATTTGCAAGGGGAAAGAGCTAATGAAATGGGAGGAGATGCAGGCTCTCACCAGATACATTGAGCATGTCATCAATCCTGCCAGTGATCCAGTAATAGCCATCCTGATCCCGGCGGCAGCCTGGGAAGAAATATTCAACACAGTAAATACCCTACAGCAGGATACACGACTAATATTATAAAAAATGCCAAACTTACTACAGTAGCTTATGGTAATCTTTTAACAAGTTTTCCTACTTCCACTTTTGTTCACCTTGGCAACAACAGCCTACAGGATGGCCCCACTGATTTCCATCTCCTGGTATTATAGCCCTACAGCTCTCTTTCTCCTTACACAGCATTCATGAGTCTATGTGATCAGCAGAATTGGACAGAAATGATAGATGTCACTTCTGAGATTCGCTTATTGAAGACATTTTAACTTCCATCTTGGTCATATTCTCTCGGGTCATTTGTGGCTTAGCCAGATGTCCTGTGAGTAATCCTATGGAGAGATTCTGCCTAAACTTACTGTTCTTTCAGAGGCCCTAGAACCCACGCACCCATATTCCCAGAACCCGCATCAAGTGGATTCCTGAGGATCCCTGCCTCAATCCATGTGAGCCAGCATGTAAATAGGCCCTCCAAGCTCAGCCAGACTTCCCGGTGACTGCAGCCTCCACTAACAGCTTGATTATAACCCACGAGACACCCTGAGAACCACCCAACCAAGACACTCCCAGATCCTGACCCTCAGGAAGCTATGAGAAATGTGTTATTTGAAGCTGCCAACTTTAGGTATAATTTGTTCCATGGCAATAAGTAATATACCCAATCTCATGTATATTTTTAGAACATTAAAAATTACTTTCCAGATACTAATTAGCCGTTCCCCCATTGTGTGTGTACGTGTGACTAAACCTAAGACCTCAGGTATGCTAGGCAAACATGCTACTACCGAGTTATAGCTCCACCTCCCCTCCCCTTTTAAGACAGGGTCTTATGCACCCCAGGCAGGCTTCAGATTCACTGTGTATCAAAGTTGGCCCTGAATTCCTAATTCTGCTTCTGCCTCCTGAGTGATGAAATTTCATTGTGCCCAGTTTAATGTGCTGGGAACAGAAACCAGAATTCTGTACATGTTTAGGTAAGCACTCTGTCAACTGAGCCATGTCCCAGCCCTACCACTGTGCTTTGAGTAAAATCTAGGCTGCTTACCCCGTCTACATGACTCTATTATCTAATACCCATCTTCCCTAGACTTACTTCACTCCGCATCACAGGCTGCAGTTCATTCCTTGTGAAGTTCAAGGTTATAGCCACCTTTTTTTTAATTGATATTTATTGAGCTCTACATTTTTCTCTGCTCCCCTCCCTGCCTCTCTCCTCCCCCCTCCAACCCTCCCCCAAGGTCCCTATGCTCCCAATTTACTCAGGAGATCTTGTAGACAGACAATGGACAAGCAGGCTCCAGACATGAGGCCAAACATGACGTAGTAATACCCATTTCTACATGCCCCATCTCTGTCAACACTAGAGTAAAAAATAAGAGCCTGTTTTCCCTAGAGTCTATTCTCAGATGGTACAATGCTGAGATTCTCCCTGCAACACTCATTCCTGCTCTTTTAAAAAAAATATTCTTTATTATTTATATATGTGTGTGTATCTATGTTTGAGTATGTCCACTTGTGTGTGTGTGTCCTCCAAGGACAGAAGAGGGCATTGTATCCCCTGGAGGCAGAGCTAGAGATGGTTGTGAGCTCCTGGCGTAGGTGCTAGGAAGCAAACTCAGGTCCTCTGCAGGAGCAGCCAGTGCTCTGAACCACTCAACAGGTGCTGTGAGCCCTCGTCCCTACTCTTCCAGCCATGCTATAGCTCTCCTGGACACCAGGTGTGGACATCGGGGCACATTCCTTTCTGTACTCTTCACCCCTGGCCAACTCTTCCCGAAATGGAAAGTGAAGGTATATGTTTTGGAGAGAGGGGTTGGGCAGGACAGCCAAGGCTCACCGTCTCCTGTCACGTAGTAGCCAGGGAACTTCTTAAAGTAGGTGGTCTCAAAACGTGTGTGGTTCCCGTAAACTGTGCGCATGATCCCTGGCCAGGGCTGCTTGAACACCTGAGGAGTGCAGACGGTACAATGGTCAGATCCTCCAGGCTGTCTCACGGGAAGACAACCATCGCATTGCTAAACCTGAAGGAAAACACTCTAACTGCCATCCCTGAGAATAGTTCAAAGTATAGGGTTTGGGGATGGATGAGCTTGGCTTGGAATCCCAATTCTATATGGCCTCAGGTAAGTAACCTTGCTTCTCTGAACTTCTCATCTGTAAATTAAATAAATTTTAAAAGTTACTATAAGGGTTAAATTAATAGTATGTGAAAATTGCCTAGCAGTGTGTTCTGTGAATAATAAACATCTAGAGAATTGGGGTTTCTTTTGGGTGATTCCTCAGGAAAGCAGGTCCTATTAAAGGCAAAAATGTCATATAAAATGGAGCCTGTATGAGTGAATAAGTCATTTCTAATCAATAGTATTCTGTGTCAGCAGAGTTCTAGATTGAGTAAGGAAGCTTAGATTCAAGTCCTGCCTCTGTTTCCCACCTGAACTTGGAAAAGTGACATGGGTGGGATCTGACAGGTACTGCACAGAAACCACACCACCGACATCTGTGAGCACTGACTGCTCAGCTCCAGGCCAGCCCTTTCCTGTGGGTTGTCTAATTCAATAAGACATAGGAGATAAAGTACCATTATTTATACATATTCTAACCCAATTTTGCAAATGAGAAAATGACATTCAAAGGCATTAGGTAACAACCTGTCTGAGGTCACAGAAGAGGCAGATTCAGAATCAGGCAGGCAGTCTGACTCCAGAACCCGCATGTCTGTTCCTTGTGCCCCAAGACTCCTGTCTCTAGAAATGGGAGTCTCAGGAAAAACTGGGACTAAGCCTTCCTGACTCTACAAACGCATCCTCATGAGCCTGGGAACACACTCCAAGAAGGCCTTTAGAGCCTACGTAACCAAGAGGAAGGGTTTCCACTGGTGTCTTTCAGTGGAGGACAAACTCTAAACTGTATTTGTCCTTAGCAGCTACCAGGGACAGTAAGATTATACACTCTAAAACAAAGTATATTAGCAGACCCTTTTCCTTCCCCAAAGATCCCAGATTCTCACCAGATAGCCTTCAGCTTCACCTTCCAGCTCTTCCCCAGACTCATTCAGGATTGCAGGTGCTACACCAAAGAACGGGAAAGACTAAAAGCAGACGAGAGGCACAGTCCAAGAAGAGGAATAAGGCGACTCTGACTCAACTTCCAAGGCGCCCCAGAGCTCCAAGTTCCTCACAGCTCTCAGCCCAACACCCACTCTCTAATAGGCCCAGAGCCCCAACCCCACCCTCTGCCAAGCAGAGGACAAGCAGGGCACTCTACTCACAGCAGAACCAGGCTTCATGGGTGTGGCACCAGGGAGAGGGGTCAGCATATGGCCACCCTGTGGAAGTCAGAGATCAGGGGTTTGAAATGGTTTTCCCATATTGTCCCTAAGCTGTAGCCTCCTGAATCCCTTACTCACTGTTTCTGTTTGCCAGAAGGTGTCCACAATGGGGCAACGCTGGGAACCTACTACCCGGTGGTACCATAGCCAGGCTTCAGGGTTGATGGGTTCACCTACTGTGCCCAGCACCTGCAAGGATGCCCGGCTATGCCTTGGGCAGGAGAGTGGAAGAGAGGACAGTTCTGAGTACCACCAGAAGCCAAAGTACACATGCATTCAGAATCTTTGCCCACTCCCCTGTTCCAGGTCAGGAAGTTGAGACAACAGAAGGAGACTGCACAAAGGTCAGTGCTCGGCTCTGAAGGACACCTATGGGCAGCAGATTGGGAGGGGGCTCACTTGGTGACAGGACAGTGCTCGGCTCGGAAGGACACCTATGGGGTGGCAGGTTGGGAGGGGACTCACTTGGTGACAGGTTCATCTCCAAACTTCATGAGCATTCGGATTGCTGTTGGTGCTGTGTAGAACTTGGTCACCTTGAATTTGTCCACAATGCTCCACAAACGGCTCTCATCTGGATATGTGGGGATCCCCTCAAACTGACCCCAGTGAAATCTGGTTACTTTGGCCCTTCACAATAGTCCTTCCATTCCCCTACCGTTCCCTCAGGTTCATTGTTCGCCCTTCTGACCAATTATGTCTTTACCCTCTGAGCACACAAGCCAAGGAACTCTCTAGTACGATATACAACCCCCCGGGATTCCTCTTTCTCCAGGAGGTACATCCCTGTGTAAGTCTCCCTTCTTTAGACTAAGGAACTTGGGAGGTAGTCACCCGGAAGAATTTTGTCCATGTCCCAGCTCCCATCTCACCAAAACACTGGTGGCACCATTGGCCAATGGCCCATAGGTGACATAGGAATGGCCAGTGATCCAGCCAATGTCTGCTGTACACCAGAACACATCCTCCGGGTGGAAATCAAACACATACTTGAAAGTTGTAGCCACATAGAGCATGTAGCCTCCAGTTGTGTGCACCACACCCTGTGGGGAGAATGGAGCCTCAGGCTGGGGTTTTGTGTCCACCTCTGCTGACCAACAAGTGGAGCCCACACAGAGCTGGAAAGAGATCCTTCTTAGAGATTCTAACCCTGCTGATGCTCTTTCATATTTTATAGCATTTGTTTCTCTTCCATCTCCTTTGTTACACCCTGACGTCACATAAATATATTGACTACTTACATTCTCTGAAATCTGAGTCACTACTCACATTCCTAGCACCCCATCTAATGGCTTCTGTTGTCATTCCAAGCTTCCTCAGAAACTTACTCCTCACCTGTATATACACACACTTGCACACTTGTGCACACACTCACACACTGTGCACACATGCACACACACACCAGTCACACTCACACACACCACTTGCACGCATACATGCACACCACTCACACACACATACACACACCACTTGCACACACACACTCTCACACACGCACACCACACACACACTCTACACACACGTTCACACATGCACACCACTCACACCCACACACCACTTGCCTTAGGCTTGCCCGTGGAACCGCTGGTATACAAGATGAAGAGCGGGTCCTCCGCATCACACCACTCCGGCTCACACTCTTCCCCTGCCTCTTGCATGAGCTCATGCCACCACAAGTCAACCCCTTCATTCCAGGAGATCTGAGGAGGAAAACAGGAATGGGCAGGGAAGAACTGTAAAAGTTCAAGATAGAGGCAGCAGACACCCCTGTCTGGCATCTGGGGGAGTAAGGGCCCTGCATATAGGTGCACAGGAATAGAAGGGTGCCCTTCCAGGGCACAGTGGAGCAGAGAGAACAGACTCACTCTGCCTTCTTGCTCGCCCTCTACTCCAGATCGCCTCTTCCCCGGCTTTCCTTTGCCATTTCCCTGGCTCCTCCAGTCTTGTGGTACTCAGCTGAAGTAGCACCTTCTTAGAAAGCCTTCCCTGACCAGTGTCTGACAGACTCCATCCCACCTGCTGCTACCACCACAGCACCTGATTTCTTTCCCACATAGCACACATTTCCAGTCACTCTGCTTTCTTGATTATCTCCCCAACTAGACAGGGACCTCTAGGAGGGCAGTGGCATCCCTGCATTTCCCCATAGCCTTAGCACCTAGTAATGTATCTGACACTCAGAAGACATGTTTGTTGCATAAATAACTATGCATACACACATATGTACTGTGGGACTGGTGGCACACATCAGCCGAGATGTAGACAACCACACAACTCAGGAAAACAAATTAGTCACTACCTACAGGTGAGCACTTAACTCTGTTAGTTAATAGCAAGAGAACCCAACAGATTTGGGTTCTGGGTTTTTTCCTACGTGTTTGGATTCCCATCCCATTGTGGAGGTGCTCTCTGGTATCTTTACAGATGTAGAACCCACAGTAGCCCCTACTTCAGGAGTCAGGTTCCATTCAGCAGGAAGTCTTGTTTCAAGTTGGCAAAGAAGCACCAAGGAGAATTCCTCTCAGGGAAGGGGTGCCCCACTGTGCTGCATGACCTCAGGATCTGCCATCCTGCCCTGGAACTGGAGCTGCAGGTGGTTGTGAGCCTCTTGATGTGAGTGATGGGAGGCTCCATTCCCCTCAAGAGCAGCAAGTGTTCCTAATGCTAAGCCATTTCTCTAACCCCTTAAGGGGTTTTAAACAAGGCAAGTTCCTTTTGCCATAAAGGTCTGACAGGGTCTTATAAATGTCAATAGAGAAAGATGTTGTCTAATAGCACCAGGCCTTTGCTGCAGGTTGAGAATGACTGACTAATGTCAGAAAGTTTAGGGAGAAGTTCAATGACCACCGGGGAAAGGTTAAGACAGTGAGGAATGTTGGGGTTTGCTTTGGCTATCTTAAAGCCCTTTCATAGTCAGTAATTTTTTTTTTGAGACAAGATTTTAGGTTTGCCTCCAGCTACAATTCTCCAGTTTCAGCTTCCATATGACAAGTATATGTCATTACATCTACATCCATTAGATTATTCTTGAATGTGCAAAGGCCCTGGTTAACTGGTAGATATAGCAATGTTAAATGAATTCCTTCCTCTAATACATAGACATATGCTAATTTGTTATGTAAATATATATACCTTGATAAACTGGAAAAATGACTCTTTAACCACTCCTGTTTTTCTGTATTACCTGCCCTTTACTCAAGAGAATATGAGTGTTATAAAAATGATCTAAGTGAGGGTGTCATTAAAAATTAGAGGCTGGATAGGGTGGCATATGCCTTTAATCTTAGCACTCAGGAAGCAGAGGCATTTGAATTCGAGGCCAGCCTAGTCTGCATAGGGAGTTCCAGGTCAGTTGTGGATATAAAGTGAAACCCTGTCTTAAGGGCTGCGGGGAGGAAAACAGACAAGCTGTCCCAGCAAGAAAACATAAATAAAGTACCTTAATCTTTTAGTGCAAGATCCGTATGAGTTTACATACAGTATGAGTATACATTATCACATGACTACTTTCTTCCTGTCAAATTATTACTTGAGCTGCGGGCATTCTGCTTTTGAGTGGAGCTGTGTCAATATTCCTTATAGATAGTGTATACACGTTGAATTGACACGATAAGACACAGTTACACTGTGGTTTGGCAATGAGAGACCTTTTACAATCTTAAAACCCTTTACAGGTGTTTGTGTGTAGGGAGGAGTGGGGTAGGTGTGGCGCTCCAGCTGCAGAGCCCACAGTGAGACCAGGAAGGAGAGGAGCTGTTAGGGAAGCAAACATTGCTTGTGGATTTCATGTGTACCTATGAGGCCCATGGCCTTGAAAGAGGAAAGGGCTGTGTTTTCTAAAATAAAAACTGAGGAGCTGGCCCTCAGAACAGTCTCGGAGGCTACCAGGTCGTCAGGGAATATGGAGTACGGAGGTGGTGTGGCTGAGAACACCCGCAAACTAGAGCAGGCCTTGCACTGGAGACGCACAGGGCAGGAGCCTGGAGCCTGCCACGGTTTCTGCAGCTTTTGCTGCGGTTCTTACACAAACACACCTGAACATTGTGAGACTAATTTCGCTTTGTTTGATTGCTTGCTTGCTTGTTTTTGGTTTTGTTTTACTTTATTTTTTTTTGCTTTTGTAATTGATTTTACTTTCATCTCTAAAAAACAAAACCCAGTAGTTTGCTGCTTGAGACTGAATTACAAGAAAATTTATATATTTATGTGTTTGTTTGTTTTTTCCAGTCTTCTTTCTGGAAATTACCAGTCTATCTGATGTTTTTAAGGGCAGTGACAACACTTAATATATTTTGAGTAGTTACTACATGCCGAATACCATATATATAGATAAAATCCTTTAAGTACAGTTACTGTCTTTACATTACATGGAGAGAAACTGAAGCAAGAAAGCTCTTACATTGGAGCAGGTAGTGAAGCAAGAAAGCTCTTACATTGGAGCAGGTAGGGTAGGTAGGATTTGAACCCAGGCAGTCTGGCTTTGGAACCTACATTCCAAACCACCAAATTTGTTACCTTTTTCAAAAGAAGTTTCATTTAGTTTTTGTTTCCTTCCTTCTTTTTTTTTTTTTTTTTTTTTTTTTGGTGTTTCGAGACAGGGTTTCTCTGTGGTTTTGGAGCCTGTCCTAGAACTAGCTCTTGTAGACCAGGCTGGTCTCGAACTCACAGAGATCCGCTTGCCTCTGCCTCCCTAGTGCTGGGATTAAAGGCGTGCGCCACCACCGCCCAGCCCTTCCTTCCTTTTTACTTGGAGCAGGGTCTCACTATGCAGCCCTGGCTGGCCTGGAAATCACTATATAGATCAGGCTGGTCTTGAACTCACAGGGATCCTTGACTCTGCCTCCCCAGTGTAGGGATAAAAGGCCTGCATTCCCAAACCCAGTGCTGACTATATTGTATAAGGAAAACAGTTTCCTAGAAATCTGGTCCGTGTTCAAATACTCATGAGAGTCAGCAAGGGCTTATGTCTCACCAGCACAGAAGTCAGCCACGGAGGGTTCAAAGTGCCCTGTGAAGATGGTGAAGCTCACAGGAACAGTGGCCTTGAAACCATTTTTGTTTAATCATATATTGTGTATTTATTACTCATTTTTTTAAAAATGAAGTACAGAAAGGAGACATGACTTATTTGAAGTCATACAACCAAATATTGGTCTCTCTGGACCATAAGCCATTGCTCCATGCTAACTTCCTTTGAGTACCACCTACAGCGTGACTTTTGTTGGATTCAGTACTTAATTATGTCAGAGTTATGTACGGGTTATAAATTCCAAGTTGTATATAAATGTATTTAGGAATTTCTTCTCTGCTGTCCCATAGAAAACTTCTTTTTCCTTTTACAATATAGGTCTAACTTCCTAACTTGATGGCAAAAATCTCAAGATCAGAGTTTGTACCTCCTCCATATGCTTCCTATCTTTCCTGGCTCTACCCTCCCCCAGCTAAATGCACAGCATTTGCTTTCTGACAGGTTACCTAGTCCCCCTCCCACAAAGGATCTATGCAGCAGGAGTGAGCTGGGATGTCTGTTGCTAACTTTGATATCCTTGTTATATGTGAGTCAACAGAGGCAGAAACAGACATTTGCTTTTCTAATCCTTCCAAATAACACGGATGTCAAGGAGCCCAGGAACAAAGGGAACAGACTTAGCTCTGCCAGCAACCTCACTGGAGCAAACAGACAGAAAGCAGATGAACAGACAGACAAGCACACAGGGAAGCAGTGATCAAGAGCAGTGAAGAAGTGGATACCTGGGGTCGGATGCACTTGGATTTCTCTTTCAGCTTACCCTGTTAAGAGCCCATGGAATGGAAAGGCTGATGAGCAGGGTCCAAAGACAGAGGTGAGAGAGGGAAGGGTCAGTGTTCCCTATACCCCTAGATGCCTTCTTTCTCCCAGCCTGCCCTCTCACTAGCCCCTCAGCCTCATTTTCCTAACCCCTATTATGTACAGAATTTCTAATATTGATTGGGTGCCCCAATCTCCCTAGTCCCACACTAGCCTCTCTGGTCCCAACACTGCTCAGGATACTTTAAATCAAAGAATCCAAGTAATCCCTTTTCCTTTTGGACCACAGAATTTACATACTTATGCCCCTCCAAACTGTAGGTTGTCAATGGAACTTTCCTACAGCCTTCAGCAGAAATAATGGATCCAAAGCCACAAATGTAGCTCATTCAAGTCTCAGTCCAATCAAAATGGGTATATATAGTCACCCAAGTCAGCACATTTCCAACCCAAGCCCAAGCCTATGCCCTAAGGTCCCCTCTGCCTCTCACCCTTCACAGTTTCTCCTGCTAGGCTCCTTCTCTACCCATATTCAAGGTCATACCCTTGCTGTCAGCCAGCTCTATTAGAGGAAGCTCTCCTGGAATTGTTCCCAGATCTCAGTTTTATGATGAAGAAGCCAAGGGAAAAAAATAGGAAATCCTTGGGTAGGAAGAGAGAGGGAATTAGAGCCCAAAGGAGAGTACAATGATGTCAGACTCACCTGGACATCTGGACACGGCCTCTTAACTGGGGGAGACTGGCTGGGGGAGTCATTCATGCCCAGTTCTGCCCGCCCCAGATGTTTGACCACAATGCAACATCTCACTGGGAAACCCCTAGAGAAAAGAAAAGGCTGAAGTATTGGTCTGGTTGTCCAGAAGAAGCTGGCAAGATGTACCCATGCCCCTCTAGGAGTATACAGCAAAGGGAAGCTGGCAATGGAGAAAGGGCCTGTCGACCCAAGTTAGTAGCCATTAGGTCAGCACACTTACTTCTCTCGGCTTTTCTCCAAGGACTCATCAGCCAGCTCCTTCAGGTTCACAAGCTTTTCCCCCCTGTAGAAGGCATCTTTGGGGAGCAATAAACATTCCAGGCCTTAGTACACACCATGCTCCCCAGTGGGCCTAATGTCCACAGGGCCCTTCCTGAATAGGCCTCTTGATTCTGGTTCTTCCAGATGATTTGGGCTGACAAAGAGTCGGCCGAGGTAGGATAAGGAGAAGGCAGGCAAGCAGTCCCTACCCTCCATCCCAAGTAGCCCCGAATCAACAAACAGACAGAATGGAGACCAACTTGAGGTATCGGGGGACCTGGAGAAGGGGGAGGAATTAGTTACCTGTGGTGATGAGAAGGCTGCATCTGGAATCCAGGATCCTTTCACAGAGAGACTCTGCAGAGAAGCCTGCAAACTAGGGAGGGAAAAAGACCTGAGGGGAAGGCGAGGGCTAGGGGTTGAGCAATAGAGGAAGGGGTGGTTGTGAAATTCAGCATCTCCAAAATGGGGTTCCAGAAGATACCGAATATCTGGTTTGGACCTATACTTATGATCCCTCACCATCCAGTTCCAATTTCCTTCTCCCAGAACCCTGTCCCTCACCCTTGGTTCCTGTCACCAGCCCCAGCTCCTACCACAATGGAGTGCAAAGCTCCAAGGCGAGCACAGGCCAGCATAGCCACCACGAGTTCCAAGATCATGGGCATGTAGATGGCCACTCGGTCACCCTTCTGAATGCCTACAGAAAAGAAAGACACAGGACAGGACTATGGACCAGTTTTGCTATCCTTGCCCCCTCCCACTCAGACGGCCTCTCCTAGCTAACTTTTCTGGTCCTGTTACCAGATTCCCACATTTCTTGTCCTCTTTCTCTCCAGTTCCTCAGGGGGCTCAGGGTTAAGGTTCTCTAGTTCCTCTCTTGCACCCTATACTCACCCTGTTTACGGAGAACATTGCTGAACTGACACACTTGGGCCAGAAGTTCACGATATGTGATCTTGGTGGTCTCCCCTGGCTCATTGCCCTCCCTGAGATACATCAGAAAGAATCAGTAATTAGGAACACAGCTCTGTTTTCTTATAAACAAGATAGGAGCAGTAGCAAAATTCCATCTGCTCATCTCTGGCACACTCCTGTTAGTGAATCTTCTCCATCTTTCTAAAAAATTTTAATTAGCTAATTTAAAATTTTTATGTGTATGAGTGTTTTTCCTGAATGTATGTTTGGGTACCACCTGCAAGTCTGTTACACCAGAGGCCAAAAGAAAGCATTGGATCTCCTGGAACTGGAATTATAGATTGTTATGAGCCACCATGTGGATGCCAGAAATCGAATCCAGATCCTCTAGAAAAGTAGCCAATGCTTTTAACTGCTGAGCCATCTCTCCAGTTCCCTGATACCATATCTTGAACTGACTAGACAGACACTTTGGCCTCTCAAGACACTTTGTATGCATGTTTTATGAGATTGGAAAAGTGCTGTCTACCTCTGAGTCTTTTTATGTTGACAAACTGGAGTGCTGAGCCCTTCTCTTTTATCCTAGGGTTGTATTAGAGAGAAATGGCATAACAGATGTACCTTGTAATTGTTGCTATTGTTGAGACATGGTCTCACACCCAGAACCCACTATAGAGACCAAGCTAATGGTCTCACACCCAGAACTCATTATAGAGACCAAGCTGGCCTAACCCACTGCCTGCCTCTGCCTCCCAAGTACTGGGACTAAAGATGTGTGCCATCAGACCCAGCAATATATGACTTTTATAAAGTATCAAGACTAAATTAAAGCCCAGTGTAGTGACTCACATCTGTAATATCACTATCCAGAAGACTAAGGTAGGAAGTTCTCAAGTTGAGAGAGAGAGAGAGAGAGAGAGAGAG
>NW_026067952.1:11612655-11644686 GCF_014885135.2 Alexandromys fortis
AAAAAAAAAAAAAAAAAAAAAAGGAGGATGAAGAAGAAAGAAGGGAGAAGAAATCCTGTTTCCAGCAGGCTTCTACAGGCACCAAGAGGACAGAAAGACCTTTTGTCCTGCTTTCCATCACTGTTTTTCCTATTCTTTACGTATTTACTTGCATGTGGGTGGGTGCACGTGCCGTGGCGCAGAGCTCAGAGTTGGTTCTCTCATCTTGTTGAAGCAGAGTCTTCGGTTTCTGCTGTGCCTTGTACTCTAGGCTAGCGGGCTCAGGAGCTTCCAGGCAGTTCTCCTGTCTCTGCCTCCTTATCTCACTGAAGGAATTCTGGGATTGCAGATGTCCACTACCACATCTGGCATCTTATGTGGGACCAGGGATTGAACCCAGGTCCTCAGGCTAGCACTGCTAACACTTTTAGCCACTTGGCTATCTCACTGGCTCTTTTCTTTTCCCTCCTCTCCTCCCTCCCTCTTCCCTTCATTTGTCTTTTGGGGAAAGGTCTGTCTAAGCAGACCACGCTGGCTTCAAGTGTCTAGTTCTTCTGTATGCCTCTGACTCCAAAGCAATGGGATTACAGCTTTAAACCTCCACACCTGGCTTACATGCTGTTTTTCCAATCTTTCTTTTTCTTAGATAAGATGATCATAGGATGGAATATTTTTTATCACTTTGATTTCACTGAACATGGTTGGTTTTTATAAACCTTTATTTTTTTTGATGGTTGAACAAAAATTGTTAATCCTTATGATACCAATGGAGGCAGAAATTTAAAACTGTACTTAGAATATTAGATATTTTTTAAGGGATAAGCTCCTTACAGTCTAGCCCAGCACGGGGTAGTAAGGTTTAGGAAAAGGTGCTCTACTCAGGGAACACACTTGTTAAGCAAAGTTGTCTATGTACGTGTATTCTTACAGATTCTAATTTTCTACACAAATGATGGCATTTTAGTTATTGTTTCTTTTTGAGACCGGGTATAGCTATGTAGTCCAGGCTCACTTCAATAACATAATCCTCCTGTCTGAGTTTCCTGAGGGCTCCTACTATAGGCATATACCACCATACCCAAGCAGTTGTGTAGTGGTGTGTGTGTGTGTGTGTGTGTGTGGTAACAGGGATGTAAACCAGAGCCTCAGGCATGCCGGGCAAGTGTTCTACCATTGAGGTACAGTTTTAGCCTTTAGTTACTATACACAAGCAATAAACTGAACAAATGTTACATGTGTAACTCAATCAGCTTGCTTTTTAAAAATTTAAACATATGCCTTGGCACCATTCTTTATCAAGAGTGGTTCCATTCTCTTTATCTACTATTTGTATGTTATAATTAATTTAAGAAGTAATAATTCAATGGCCATATTTATTCATATGTCATTTGCAAATATATCCATAGTATGAATTACTAGAAATGCAATTTTGGGGGCAAAGACATGTCCATTTTACATATTGATAACTATTAGGAGATAACCACTTTAGATAACAGTGTAGGGGAAAGCATGGGGAAGTGCTGTCAGTGAAGACAACAAGAAGAAATAGGTAACCATGGAAGTTCTTGGAAAGAATATTCTGGGCAGAAAAAGCATCACATGGGAAGGTACTGAGGCCTGTTCAAAGAGCAGAAAGGAACTCAATGTGGTTGGAATATAGTGAACAAGAGATCAGATGAGAACAAGAGCTGGGCATCAGTCAAATCTGATAGGCCCTTGTAGGAGTGGTAAGTTTAAATTTTATTCTGAGTGTATTCTCTCTGGCTTCCTGATCCACAAAGTTCATGTCTACCTCCACATTTAAAATTCCATTTTATATTCTTTGCTTGTTTGTTTGGAAGGGTGCATACTATGGCATATGTGTAGAGGACAATCGGGAGCAGCTGGTTCCACCCTTCACCACGGGGGTCCCAGGTCCTCAGGCTTGGTGGTGAACCATCTGCCCAGCCTCTTCCACACTTCCTACCATGCTCTCCTTTTCCAGATGCAATACTATATAATAGCCTCAACAAGCCGTCTGTGCTCCCTCCCCTTCTTTAAATCCAGAGTACTTACGAAGGAGGAAACTGACACCTAGGGAGAAATAGCCAGCCAAGGTCACACAATAAGAAGTGACAGAGCCAAGAATAGAGCCTCAGATCTTCTGATTCAAGTCAGGACTGTTTTCTCACAGTGGAAGGAACTGGATTGGCAAGGATCTCAGGCCTTTTCTTACTGAGAAAAGTCACACAGAAATTATCAGCTTCTTTCCAGCTTCTGGCTTGATGAGTCAGTTACTATCTTCTCCTTGGCTTTAACCCTCCTAGGGCTGAGAGAAGCCAAGCATAGCAAGCTTACTAAAACGGGACAGCACAAGGAGAGAGGAAGGTGGCAAATGTCCCTGAATGCCACAAGCAGAAAAACTGCCCACTGACAAATGCTACAGAAACTTCAAAACATCTCCAGCTGCAGCTGAATGCTAAAATGTGTGTCCGCATGCGTGCATCCCCAATGTGTACCCCGTATACACACTTATACAATGTGTATCTCTGTATATGCACTTGAATAAAGTCATATATACTAGTATAGGAACAGTCTACTCACAAAAGCTGAGCTACACACACAAACACAAATAAGCATAAATACATGTACCAAGAATTCAAACATGAGTCTGCCTGAAAGTGCATTTACATACCCACCTACATGCACAGCTTGCCTTTTAGAAACTTTTCATCAAATCATTCTGCTTTTATTTTTTATAAAACCTTCCATTATTTGAAATAATCTCATTTATTTTACCTGCTTGTTATTATTCATGTTCTTGACAGGAATGTAGGCCCCATTGTAGCAGAGACCTGGCTTGTCTCGTCCACTGCTGTATCTCCAGCACTGAAAACAAGCCTGGTGTGTGCATGATGAATGGGAACAGATGGGCACAGCTCACATATGCAGAGCTCTCCGGCTGTGCGCACAAGCTATACATTATTGATATAGGTGCATTACTCATTCCAGTATCTTCTTTCTTTGTCACAGACACCAGGCTGGGGACCCTGGCTGCTTAGAAGGGGGAAGGGGACAAAACTTGGCCTTTTCAAGATCCAAAGCCCACCAGGATCCTTGAACTTTTAACAGAACAATTAATTTGGTATAATTTTGAGATTCAAAGAGACTGTTGGCTATGAATGGGATCAAAGGGGGGTTTGCAGAAGAACAAGTACAGGGACTCAGAGTTCAGTCTTCTTTCTTCCACAGGGGGAATTGTAAGATCAAAAAGAGGGATGGGGCTTGAGGTGCAGCTCAGCGGCAGAGCATTTTTCAAGCACGTGCGAGGTTCAGGTTCAATTCTCAGCACAATGGGAAAAAACTGAGATGTCCAGGTGAGTGGAGTAGATCACATCATGTGCAGGTGAGTGAGTGTAGTAGATCACATGACTAACCTGAGCATGTGCAGGTGAGGGAGTGACATAGATCACATGACTAACCTGAGCATGTGCAGGTGAGTGAAGTAGATCACATGACTAAATGGAGCATGTGCAGGTGAGTGAAGTAGATCATGACTAAACTGAGCATGTGCAGGTGAGTGAGGTAGATCACATAACTAAAACTTGACAGATAGGAAATTGTTTTCCCTCCTCTTAGCTTTCTATATAAGAGCAACAATATATGTAAATGATATTTAGCCTCAATTTAGGGGCAACAATAGAGGAATCAATGAGAAAACACAATCCATGCTTTGGCTAAAGGAGGCATCCGGTACCTAAACTTAGCTCCTGTTAAATTTCATTCAATGGGGCTCAATGATGTCATTTTTTTAAAGTCTGGAATATATTTTTGTCAATTTTTTTTTAAAACTGATAGCTAATTTTCAAAAGTTTAGAACACCATAAGCAAAACAGAACTATTAATGAGAGATTTAACTGATAGATTACTGATGGACCTTTGCCATAAACCTTACTCCCTGCCTCACTTGGAGGCCACAGTTAGTGGGAGAACACAGGATATACAGCCCTTCTTCTGCAGAGAGTCTTTTGAAACTAGCCCTTTTGTATACTCTCCAACTTTACTCTAGTCCACTGTTAAAATATATTTAGGGACTGGGAAATGGCTCAGCGGTTAAGAGAACATACTGTTTTTGCAAAGGACCTGAGTTTGATTCCCAGCACCCATATCAAGTGGCTCACAACTGCCTGGAACTTCAACTCTAGGGAGCCAACACTTCTCTGACCTCTTTGGGCACATGCACAACTACACATACATACACATAAATAATAAAATTTTAAATATGTCTATGCATATATGTATATGTGTGTTTTCACAATTATTTCAATTGTCCCTGTCAAAATCACCACTAGGTAATTCAGGGTGTTATTCTTTTTGCATGGTTCTCATGCAGTTTTTAGTCAGAGTCCACGTACTTCCAATAATCTATTAATTCTTACATTACCTAGTTCCTTTTTGTACTCACATGTTCTTGTTCTGGCTTCCTCTCCTGTTCCCTCCTGCTCTATACACTTGACTGCCCTAGTGCTTGGCAAACATATCCCCAGAATCCTCATCCTCCACTTGTAACACTGTTCCTCAAGATGCCCACGTGGCTTGCTCTTTCTCTTCAAGGCACTGATGAAATGTTGGCTTGTTTTATTTATTTTTAGACTGAGCATCACTCTGTAGCCCAAGCTGGGGTGGAACCACTATGTAGCTTGGGCTGGCTTCAAACACACAGCAGTCCTCCTGCCTCAGCCTCCCAAGTGCTGGAATTACAGGAGACATTGCTTTTTCAGTGAGGCTATGCTTGACTATCCCATGGAAGAACACTCCTATCCTTCAAAATGAACATCCTCCATGAGATCATTCATAGTTTCTCTTTCTCTCATCTAACCCCCAAACTGAAGTCTTTCACCCTTCCAGTGCCTTTCACTTCATTTTCCTGTGATTCCCTGACACACACAACCTTGTACTGCATTTATATGGGTCTTATTTTTCCTATTGCGCCCAGAGGGCAAGGGTCATGTTCTTTCTCTGCCTCTTCCAAATAAGGTCAGCACAATAGGGTACTCAAGGTCATAGTCAAAGCATCAGAAGGCTGTTAAGTGATTAACAACAGAGAAGACTAGAGCTCCTTTCTTACTATCAGAAGAAAGGCATCAGATTGGAGATTTTAATTCCTTACAACTACAAGTAAAGCCTGAAATAGGGCCAAAGGACTGGGAGAAAGGTGAGTGGCAGGCCCAGGTACTTGCCCAGCATGCACGAAGATCCTCCAACCTCTTATGAGAGGTGTACTAGCCAGATGTTAATCTTGGGGGAAGAAGCCACTGAGGGATGCCCTAGCCACTTTGAGATAATTCTACCTCTGTTGCCTTCACCTAGTTACACCTGCTTTCATTTGTTGCCTGGATGACCATAATGGCCTCCACACAGACTCCCATTTTACTCTTGCCCCCTTTTATCCACACCATTCAGAATGCTCAATTAAAAACATAAATCAGACCACAGAGTCTCCTACCTAAAACTCATCAATCGATTCCATTACATAATGAAGAAAAACCAAACTCCTAAACCTTGCATCTTCCTCTACCTCATCTTGTGTCATTCTCCTTGTCTGCTTCCTAAGGCTCCAGACACACCAGCTTCTGATAAACAGAACACCCCATGTTCACTCACTATCTTCCTGTAGTTCTTTGGATTGTTCTAGCTTATGCTAGACCTCAGTTTAATGTCAGCTACCAGATGAGATTTCCTCTACTCACCCTAACAGCACCATCCCTTTTGTTTTTATCAGCACATTCTACCTATTTTCTCTGTGTTTTTCTTAAGCTGTACTTCTGTGACTTGCTTTTCAATTTGGCTGTTTTAGGGCCAGGGAGCTCAGTCAGTAAAGTGCTTACAGCACAAGCATGAGGATCTGTGCGGGGATCCCCAGCCCCCAATAATGCTGGGTGTAGCAGCCTGTGCCTGAAATACCGCGCTGGAGAGCCAAAGAGATGCAGATCTCTGTGCCTTGTAGGCTGGCTAGTTTTACTGGATTGGTGAGCTCCAGCTTCAATATGTGAGCCTGTCTCAAAAAATAAGATAGCAACAGAGAAAAAGACACCCAATGTCAATTTCTTGCCTCCATACCTACCTACACACACGTGAAACACACACACCAAAACTAATAATAAATCAATGAAAGAAAATTGGCTGTTTCCCCTAGCTCCTGAAGGCAGAGGCCAAGCTGGTCTTATTCAGGGCTAAATCCCCAGTGTCTTGCACAGAACCTTTTTCAATAGTAGGTACTTAACTTTTTTTTTTCTGGATGAACTAATAATTCTGAAAGATTATTATTTATGGGAATGAAGTGGGTTAGCACTATGTAACTATAAGTGGAGTAGTTAAGTCTCTTTGGAGAGCTGGGTATACAGAAAGTCTTTGTGTCAGAGGTATCCAAAGACAGGATGTGCTCCTTTGGGAACTTTCTAACTCTGGAGGTAACACATAGAATCTGAGATTTGCAGAGATACTAAAAATCAATTTCTGTCATGAGAACCAAGCAAAATCAGCCTTTCTCAAAGTATATTCAAATAATGCAGATTCTAAGACACCCTCCCTAAACACACACAAGAATAGGATTGTTGGGGCTGGAGAGATGGCTCAGTGGTTAAGAGCACTGACTGCTCTTCCAGAGGACCTGGGTTCAATTCCCAGCACCCACGTGGCAGCTCAAAACTGTCTGAAGATCTAGTTCCAGAGGATCTGACCTTCACACCAATGCACATAAAAAAGTTAAATAAACCATAAAAAATATTTTAAAAAAAGAATAGGATTTTTCAGTGAAACTATGTACCTATTTGTACTAGATGCTTCTTCAGAGAATGTGGCATTGGTATTTTTTTGTTAGAGTTTGGCAATTAAGACAGAATCTTGCTATGTAACTCACCTGGCCTCAAACTGCCGGTAATCCTGCAATGAATACTGGGATTACAAGGTGTGTGACACCACAGCAATCTTGGACTTCTCACTTTACAAATTCCCCCATATAATTTATATCCATGAAGATTATTAAAATTAACTTTATGGCCTTCCAAACTGTTTTTTTTTACTATATTTTATTTGAGTAGTATTGGTAATCAAACTCAGGACCTTGTACATGTTAGGCAAATGTTCTGAGTTAGGCAAAAGAACTGAGTTACATCTCCAAACTTTAGTCTTTGGCAACCAAGTTTCAAACTAACCCAAGCTGGCCTCAACCTCTGGGAATTACATACATAACATTCTGTGCCTGGCAGAATAGAAACACTTGAGCTGGCTGTGGTGGCGCACGCCTTTATTCCCAGTACTCAGGATGCAGGGGGATCTCTGAGTTTGAGGCCAGCCGGGTCTATAAAGTGAGTTCCAGTTCCAGGGCTGCTGTACAGAGAAACCCTGTCTTGAAAAACAGAAAAAGAATTCTTTGAAACTATAAAAATGGAGGAATAATGTGAAAGAGTTCTATGACCCGTAAAGTATTGCACAAATGTTAAGAACTCTGATGTAAGCACAGCCTCAGGTCATTTTCTCCTTCCACCAAGGGAGTAGAAAGTGGAAACAACATCATCTGACAAATTAGCACCTGATGTTCCCCGTAGGTTCTCCCGCTCTCCCTGCAGCAGAAGGCTGAAAGAGAGGCGGAGGGAGGCATACCTCCAAAACTGAATACAGAAATCACCAGAAAGGTTAAAGAATGGAGCCTTTTGACATCTATCGTTTTTACTTACCCTAAGTGATGGCCTTGGGGTTCCCAAGCAGATTACATTATTCTAAAGTACTGCTGTCCAACATAGTAGCCATTAGCCATAGAGAACTATATGTGATAGTTCTATATGGTGTGTGTGTGTGTGAGTGAAAAAGTTTTCTTTCATTTAATCTTACTTCAAATATAAAATAAGATGTGGTTAGCAGCTATCACATTAGACACCGCAGCATGATATTCTATAAATTGCTATTCAAAAAATTTTCTTCCTAAATAACATGGCCTTTTCCAAAAGGAAATGTTTCCAAAACCAGGGAGGAAAGGCATGGAAGAAAATCAGTATGTTAAAATCCTGAAAACTGTATGGTTGAAGAAACTCAAACTCAGAGAAATTTGCCTACTTCTGCCTCCTTGGCACCACTAATGCACAGCCAAGAAATTTTAAGAGACTAAAAATCGAGTTCCTCAATGTCTGTATGTCATCTTTCCTAACATTGATCTGTTAGGAAATCTGGAGAGGATTTTCTCTTCCCACTCTATTTCACCATTACCCTTTCTCCTGTGCTTTAAAAAATGCCAGTTTTCTATCCTACACATTATTATGAAGGTAGCTGAACCCTGTGCCTCACCTATCCTAGGTATATGCTTTCAACTGATCTATAACCTCAGTGCTGAAAGAATTTTCAGGGGCACTCTATTTATATATAACAACTATTTGAGAAGCTTATAAAAATAGATTCAGGGATTTTATTTCCTAGAGATTCTGATTAAATAGGTTAGCAAAACTAGGGAGATGGCTTAGCACTAAAGAGCACTATCTGCTCTTCCTGAGGACCCAGGTTCTGTTCCCAGCATTTACATGGCTGTTCACAACCATCTGTGAGTCCAGTTCCAGAGTATCTGAATCCTCTTCTGCCCTCCACAGCTACTGCACAGATGAGGTTCATGTATAAACAATTTGGGCTGAAAACCTATAATATATAATAAAAATAAATAATAGGCTGGGATGGAGTGTTAGACTTCTAACAAGATTTTCAAGTGCTTATATTTGCATGGAACAATGAAGATCCCCTGGTTCTGAATATGGAGTTACTAGACCTAGATTTACTGTTTATCCCTAATTTAGTATATGAATTTACACAAACTCAGACTCTATTTTTTTCCTCTGTGAAATAAAACATGGGAAAAGAGTTGAAAGAGGGGAAAGGCTGGTGGGCTGGTGTTAGACAGGATAATTGCTAGTGTATCTTAAGTTTGTTGATTCTTTTCAATCTCTAAATTCTCTAAATCAGTTTCAAAGAAAATATGTAGACACAGGAAGGATGGAAACAAGCAGAATTTGGAGTCAAGTCAACAAATGTGCTTGAGTTTCTACAGTGGATCTGTGGGCTCATTCATGGAAGATCCAAAGTATGAAACCTAACCAGAAATTGAATACATGCTTACAGGGGGTAGAGGGAAAACTTAGCTGATATAAAGATCAAAGAAAAGTAATGCCATACCTGCTCACATGTTAAGTGAGTCAACACAGGTGCATCTCTCTCCCCACATGGCCACAGTGTAAAGCCGCTTAAAAGGTCACCCTCAACCTGATCCTCACAGCTCCCTAGCAGCAGGTAGACAAGTATTACTATGCCCACTTTAAGGTTACACGTCCAGAGGAAGAGTCACACAGGGGATTAAATGTAAGCCTGTGAGTAGGGCCCAGGATTTGAATTCCAGACTATTTACCCCATTGCACCAAATGAACATGGAGAAATCACTCTCCTGAAGCACTGTGGGAAGTCAAGAACACACCCATATACTTTGAACTTGAACTGTGGCCAAAAACGCATTTAACATGATCTTTTCAACTGCTTCACAATTTCCTGAAAGACTACCAACCTCAAGCAAGGAAGACCTCATATGCCAACTTTAATAGTACTTGGTGGCTGGTGAAAGAGCTCAATGGGTAAGGGTGCTTGCTGCCACACCTGCCGACCTGAGTTCAATTCTTAGAACCCACATGGTGGGAAAAAAAGAACTGCCTTCGACAAATAGTCTTTTGGCCTTCACACACACACACACACACACACACACACACACACACACAACAAACTAATTAATTAGTTAATTAATGTAAAATAGAGACAGTCCTTGGCATCGTCAAGAATCACGGGAGACATGTAGAGTCGTTTGCTCCTGGAGACATGCCCTCCACATCCCCACTTGAAATAATTTTCTTTTTTTTATATTTGTTTCCTTTTTTCACATTCATCCTTTTTTTTAAGAAGATCACAACTGACAATCATGGAAGCCCCATGAGGACAAAGACCTGATTTCTCTTTCTTATCACCTAAATATGTACTGCAGCAACTGAAACTTACCTATGAATATCAAAAATTTTAAAACCTGGTGCTAGAGCAGTATTTAAAAATAGATGTTCACTAAATCTAGATACCTTATTTAAGAGTCTCTAACTTAATATTCACTGGTATGCAATAAATAGCAACCAATTTAGTGTGTAGGTTACATTTTGTTGGCTCTTAAGAGTGAAAAGATAAGTCTTAGAAAACCATGATAGTCAAGACTAAAGGACTACTCTAGACTAAAGAAAACTAAGAAGACATAGCAGCCATATATTATATTTTAATATTGTATGTTATATGTTAATTCTATTTAGCTCAGCCCTCTTGCTATAAAGGACAGTACTGGAACAATTTCCACAAAGTGGCAATGGAGTCCAAAGGTTAGATGGCAAGTAATAGATGAATATTGATTTCCTTGTTTCGGGAGTTGTATTAGTTATAGAGGAAAAAGTTCTTGTTTCTCTTACTCTCAAATTGTTTAGGGAAAGGTTATTTGTATCGTATTTGCAACTTTTCTATAAATTTGATATTTTTCTAATTGTCATAATGTTTATTTTTTTAACTCCAGTTAATCCTTGTGGCAGTTCTTTTGGTTTGGTTTGGTTGATGGTACTGGCGACTGAACCTAGGGCACACATAAAAGCACCCTACCACTGAGCTATAGTCCTAACCTTCTTACTTATTTTTTATTTTGAAATTACATCTCAATAAGCCTCCCAGATTGTACTGAAACTTAATTCTACAGCACAGCAGGCCTTGAACTCTCAATTCTACTGCCTACATCTCTTGAGTAGATTGCTGGCCTGTGCCACCAGACTTGGCTCCCTTAAAAACTTTTGAGACTGACAAGATTTGCTATCCCTTTTGAAAGGTAAGAAAACTAAACCTCAAAAAGGATGTCATTATTTGTTAAAGATCCCAAAACAACTAGGGCCTCTACCTACAAATCCTCAGGATGGACTTATCTTTTGTTGTTGTTGTTTTGTTTTTGAGACAGGGATTCTCTGTGCAGTTCTAGTTGTCCTGGAACTAGATCTTGTTGACCAGGCTGGCCTTGAACTCACAGAGATCTGCCTACCTCTGCCTGGGATTAAAGGCGTGCACCACTACCACCAGCTATACTAATGATCAAAAGAATGTTTTTTTTTTCTTTCAGAATATAAATTTGGCTTGTCATATCCATTCTTGAACCCTTCCATGACTTGCTAGCACTTGTCACAACTACAATTTGTGTGTTTGTATATGAAACAAAAAAGTCTTGGTCTTTTTCCCAGAACTTCTCCCTCTGAGACAGGGTTTCTCTGGAACTTTGGAACCTGTCCTAGAACTAGCTCTTGTAGACCATGCTGGCCTCGAACTCACAGAGATCCGGCTGCTTCTGCACCCATGAGTGCTGGGATTAAAGGTGTGTGCCACCACCACCCAGCATCCCTCAACTATCTTATCCATATAGAATAATGGAAATTCCATTTTTTCCTGTTGATAAGACAGATGGGAAAAAACTTAGGAGATGTGTCTTTTTGTTGTTTATTTTTATTGAAACATAGTTGCTCTATATAGCTTAGCCTCATAACCCTGTTCCAGCCTCCTGAGTGCTGGGATTATACATATGATACCATATTTAGCTCCTTGGAGATATTCTTTTTCTATGTATTTTTTACATTTACTTTTTTATTCATTGTGTATGTGTACACGTATGCATGCCACAGTATATGTATGGAAGTCAGAAGACAAGTTGTGGGTTCTGGGCATCAAACTCAGGTAATCAGACTTGGTGGCAAGCTCCACTACCTGCTGAGCCATATCGCAGGTTCCTCATGGAGATACTCTTTTACTTCATTCTCTTAGATACTATCTCAGGCCAATGTAAAGTCTATTGACTTTGCAGGGCGATGGTGGCGCACGCCTTTAATCCCAGCACTCGGGAGGCAGAGGCAGGCGGATCTCTGTGAGTTCGAGACCAGCCTGGTCTGCAGAGCTAGTTCCAGAACACAGGCTCCAAAGCCACAGAGAAACCCTGTCTCGAAAAAAAAAAAAGTCTATTGACTTTGCCTTCATAATAGATCAAACCTGACCATTTCCCTGACTTCAACCATTATCATTACTGTCAACTCTTTCCTGAACTATAAAAGTGCCATATGTATTGCCCTAAGCTTGTTCTTAAGTTAAGTTACTATGTAGACTATATTTTGCACATATTCCGTGGAAAATTATTTAATGAGTAAGCATATCTCAGTTAAGGAAAAGACACTACTTTATTAAGCTTTCACCTTAACATCTTTAGCTTTACAAACAGTAGTCGACACTTCCAAAAGCAGCCCTATACCCTCTAATAGACTACTGACTAGACAAATGACCAAGTGTCAGAAAAGCAAAGGCTGTGAAGGTAGAAGTATGGTGCCTGGAGGAAGGAATGTAAACTGTCTTCCTGTCTAGAATAAGTTACAATTACTGTAAGACCCTGGCCAAGTCTGAGCCACAAGTCCCTCATTTGTCAAATGCTACGAACCATACCCAGGTTAAAAAAAATAATGGAACAAATATATAAGTGCAACAAATGGGAGACATAGTTTATTATTATAAAAATGGAGAAATTTATAGCTAGGTGTGCTGGCACATACCTGTACTCTTGGCACTTAGATGGCTGAGACAGGAGGATTTCCCAGTCAGAGCTACACAAGACCCTATTTCTAAGGAAAAGAGACAAGAAAAGAATCAGTCTATCAGTCCGCCCGAGGTATCAGGGAACGCTGCAGAAGAATCAGTCTATCAGTCAGCCCTAGGAATCAGGGAAAGCTGTAGAAGCTGAGCTGTCAAGCAGAGCCGCCTGAGTAGCTAATATCATTGCGGACATGGAGTCAAAGCATGGCAGCCGTGTGATGTGTGAGGGAGACCACAGCTGGACTATGAGGGATCTTAGGGTTATTTAGGAAGCTGTATCATGTGAGGAACCAGAGAATGTGGACTCAGTATTACCTCACGCACAGAACAACAAGAACACTTTAGTAGATCAGCAAGTTCCCACACACACATCAGAATCCCTAGGAGCACGGGAAAGGAAACAGTGTAATGTGGGTCTGGGCTTCTAGCTGTACGCCTACAAAGATTCCCCAGTGGCTTCTTACAACAATCTGTGATAGAAACAGTCATGATTCCCATTCTGCAGATGGGAAAACTAAGACTTAAGGAGGTAAGAATTATTTATGTCTCTGTTGATGGGTCTCCTCCAGTAGCCAAACATTATTAGAAACACCTTGCAGAGTGACTCTGGTTTTAATTTGTTTACAGGATTGTTTCCAGGTTTGTCAGAAGGAACTACAAAACAGTTAACAAAAATATGAAAGTTCTAATAATTTCTTTAGCCTTCCATATAGCATATCCTACAGGGATGTTTCTTGAGTATGATAACTTAAGGAATGGATCTGGTCTGAACTCATTAATGTTTAGGGACAGTGTTAGAATGTGGGGAGCAGGGAGAATCCATGGACAGTAAAAGTGATCCTAAAGGAAAGCGCTCAAAGAAATTAGAGTTCAAAGACCCTAGATGTGGAATTTTGAAGTTGTAATCAGTATATCCATAATTTAAGGGGAAGTAAAAGAAATCCAGATAAAAACTAGGATGGCTAGATTAAGCATTAGCTCTTTTTAACGGGGCCTTCTCAAGCCAGCAAGTGTAGCTGAGGCTGGCCTCAAGCTCTTGATGCTCCGTCCACCGCTCAGATGTGAGGGTTTGTGCCACCTCGCCCAGCTCTAGATTAACGTTCTTAAATCTAGCTGCGGCCACATCATTTTTCTTTATAAGAATATTTTTGACATATCTCGAGAGTAGTGATCTCCCATTCCTGAACCTTATCTGCTATCAAAGAAGTGTTGCAGTCAGCAGGCTGCTAGAGCTTTAGAACCTCCCAGGGAGGCAAATTCCATGGACTCTGGATTCAAAATAGATGCAGATTTTGAGCACTTTTAACCACCTTCACACTGCCACTACTCCTAAGTTACCATGGCTCACCTAGATTCCAACCTTGTAACTGGTCTCACAGCTTCTACTTTTTATTCTCAATTTAAAATCGAGGTCCTAAGTGCAATCCAAGTCATTGCTCACGACTGTCTAGTGCATTCCCATTTCACCATGCACAAAAAGCCACACTCGACATCGACTTTCATTATTTTAAATGATCCAGCAGTCTGTGGGCCTCAGTGTTTCCCCATCCCTCATCTCACCTGTCACCAAACACACCAAGCATCAGCACCTGCTTGCTCTTCCATCTATCTGGAACGTTTCTCCCCTACTCACATTATCTGCATGGCATACTGCATCATTTCTTTCAAATCTCTGCCCAAATGATGTCACCATGCAAGGATCGTTCCTTTCCAGCCCCACTCTGCACTGTCATCCCTTTCCCAGTGATCTGCATTTTTATAGAACATCTGTCACTGCCTGGTACATTTATGTGTCTGCATGTTTGTGTGTATGTTCTGAGGACTGGACTCAAGTCCTTGTAAGGGAAGCCCTAACTGAGCTATCTCCTCAACTCCCACTTGTCTTATTTTGTTTGTTTACTGTCTGTCTCTTTACATTGCATAAAAAAAGAATTTTGTGTTTTGCTCAGAACAGTGCATGGTATACAGTAAGTCCTCAAGAAGTATTTGTTGAAGAAATAAATTGTTCCTTGCATAAACCTTTTAGTCTAAAGAGACTTGATGAGTTTTGCTTTGTTTCTGATCCAAATTATTTTTATTTTTTGCAATTTAAAAAATTAAAGTATAATTATATATTTATACTCCATCCAACCCCCTCCCAAATCCTCTCTTTACTCTCTCTCAAATTCATAGTCTTTTTTTTTTAAAAATTATTATTATTTTATATATGTGGATAAATATATAAATACAACCTGCTGAGTCTGTTTAGTATTGCTTTATGGATATAGTTTCAGAGCTGACCACTTGGTGAGACTTGGTGTTTTTACCATCCAAATACATAGTAATAGTGATTAATATCTAGTAAGCTCTTTCACCATGCCAGTATATTGGACACGAGTTTGTTATCCTATTAATCTTATTCAGTTGGCAACTCCATAATATAAAAGCTATTTTAAGGATATTTTATTTCTGCTCTGGGTATTTGGAACTAGGTTCTCATGCAACCCAGGCTGTCTTCAAACCCTCTATGTAGCCATGTCTGGCCTTGAACTCCTGATCTTTTTGCCTCTACCTCCTGAGTTGCTGCTGTTTAATTTTTTGTTTGCTTTTTGGTGACAGCAATTTTAAATAACTATTTGGTCTCCCCAAATAGAATGAAAACCCTATAGTATTAGATTTAACAAACTTATCTGTCTTTTAAATTTCAATTTGAAAATAAATTAATTTAACTAACATGGCCAATTTCTCTTTTCATCTGTCACAGCCTAGTTTTAGACTCCTTGAATGAGGCAGTATCTTATTAAAGGAAAGAATAGTTGACTAGGAGTAAAATTATCTGGAGATTAGTATCTGTTTTATCTTCAAATTGGTATATAACCCTGAGGGAAATCACTTTCCCTTTCTAGCTGATCTTAGATCTGCTAATCTATAGAGAAAGTTGACCTTTGTGGACTCTAACAGTCACATACAATTCTAAAAATAATATCATTCCATAAAAATTTATTATGTGCCAAGCTGAAGTAAAAGGCCAAATTCTTCCTTGTGGCAGTTTTATTTTAGCTAACTATAGCATGCTCTTAGCTGCAACATGCTCTTGAGAGGGCTATTTTCCTTGTGTGTGTGTATATATATATATATATATCCCAAGACAAGAAGGGAACTGCAAATGTGGTATGCTAATAGTACTGCATTCATTAAATGACACTATTTGAGCTGAGAAGAAAGCGATACAAAAAGAAAGCTTGCCAGATATAACGACTCATGCCTGTAATCTCAGTATCCAGGCTGAGGCAGGAGGATTGCCATGAGTTTGAGACCAAACTGGGTCACATAATGAATTCCACAGTAGCCTGGGCTACATAGTAAAGACCCTTTTGCAATACATATATATATCACAAGCCCGGGCTCAAATACTAGCACTACCAAAAAAAAAAACCACTAAAAATTTTGTTGTTTAAAGCATCAATAAAAAAAAATAAAATAAAGGTGGACCCTAACATAGAAAACTTGGGGGAGAGAAAGAAGGTTCTAGAATATACATGTAAGAAATTTTGGGACATTCTGAGTACATTACTAAAGCAAATAGTACAAGGAAAAGATGGGAGGCCACTGATGACTCCAGAGAAAACAAAAAAATCTGTACAGGAAATGAAAAGCTGGGACATAGCTCCATCGGTGGAACACTTTTCCTGACGCATACAAGTCCTCAGCGTAAACTGGGCATGGTAGTACAGGTCTACGATCCAGTCGGTAGAGGGAGGTAGAGGCAGAGGATCAGAATTTCATGGCCATCCTCAGCTACATAGTTACTGAGGCTAGCCTGAGATATGTGAGATCCTAGAGAAAAAGCCATGTTAATACATTTACTATACTACTCTTATAAAGACTGTGGTTTGAATTTAATTATTCAAAAATTATCTTTAGTGAAAGGGAGAAGTTAGAAGAGTGTTTGAGATTTAAATTCTCATCTATGATAAAAGGAAGCCAATCTCTCCTTTTAAAGCAACTAGAATGGGGGCTGGAGAGATGGCTCAGAGGTTAAGAGCATTGACTGCTCTTCCAGAAGTCCTGAGTTCAATTCCCAGCAACCACATGGTGGCTCCTAGCCATCTGTAATGAGATCTGGTACCCTCTTCTGGCCTGCAAGCATACATACAAACAGAACACTGTACACATAATAAATAAATCAAAAGAAAGGAAGGAAGGAAGGAAGGAAGGAAGGAAGGAAGGAAGGAAGGAAGGAAGGAAGATCTGTTCCTGGAAAGCTGACCTCTAAAAAAAGACTAGAATGGGGCAGGGCGTGTAGCTCAGTGGTAGAGCAGTTGCTTAGCATGTGCAATGTGCAAAAGTTTAATCCCCAATACCACAAAAAGCAGCAGCAGAGGAAGAAAAGAAAGAGAAGGAAGAGAAAGCAGTGTAAAAATATTTATAAATATGGGCTCAACAAGGGAAGCAGCTCTATATCTAGCATATTTGCACTTTATCTTATTATAACAAGTGCAGTCCATTCATAGTTGACTATAAGCATAAAAGAATTGAAAATTAATTGTCCAGTTTATATCACCTTATTTAATAACACCTAATACAAGGCTGAATATCCAATTTTTTTTTTACAATTTTTTATTATTAAGTGTGAGAGAGAGAGACAGACAGAGACAGAGAGAGATAGAGACAGAGGCAGAGAAAGACAGAGAGTGCAGGTGCCTGTGGCATCTACAAGAGGGCATCAGATTCCCTGGAGCCGGAATTATAGGTGGTTTAAACTGCCCAGTGTGGGTTCTGGGAAATAAACTTGGGTCTTCTACAAGAGCAGTATGCCATCTCTCTCCAGTACCCAGTATCTTTAAAAATTCTTATTGAACAAGTGATCATGTAAAAGCCAAATAATACTGTCTTACCACAAAGTTATAGAATTTTGCATTGGAAGTAACTTTGTAGATTACACAATGCAGTGCTTCCCAAATTGGTGTTCCATTGAACACTGCTTCTTAGAAAGAGTATTAACATACACTGGGGCTCCAACACAAACAAGTTTGAGGGGGTAGTTGTGTGAAGGTAGATCTGGGAGGAAACAGGGAGGATGGAGTTGAATATTATTGTAAGAAAGGATCAACAAATTAACAAAACATTTAATTTAAAAATAAATCTAGTCAGGTTCCCGGGTGGTAGTGGCACACACCTTTAATTCCTTCACTCAGGAGGCAGAGGCAGGTAGATCTCTGAATTCGAGGCCAGCCTGGTCTCCACTCTCCTCACCTCCAACCATAAACCAAGAACAGGAGGGCCACTTGATTTTATGGTGACTCTGTTACTAGAGGGTGTGTGATCTAAAGAAACTAATTTTCTTGATGCATTATTCCTTACTGAAATATCAAATCACTGATTTTTGCTTACTTTTCTTGGGTGATGTAAGGATCAAGTAAGTTGATAGAATTTACAGTACTTCATGACAGTCCAGTGTGGATGGCAAACAACTGTAATTCCATCGGCTAACAGGCTGAGGCAGGAGGGTTGTTACAAGTTCAAAACCAGTTTTCACTACATAGCAAATACCAGACCAACCAGAATTTCTCAGTTGGACTCTGTCTTAAAAAAATTTGGAGGTAGGAGTTGGGGGTAGCAAGATAGATCAACATGTAAAGGGCATTTGTCCCCAAAGCCTGATGATCTGAGTTCAATCCCTAGGACCCACAGTGTGGATGAGAGAACCAACTCCTGAAGTTGTCCTCCGACCTTAACATGCCACCCACATTGATTAACTAATTAATTTAAAAAATTTCAATTTAAAAATAAAGTGTGCTGTGAATTATGAAACACTATATAAGCATGAGATTTTTATCTGTCACAGACTATAAATATTTTTACCAGTAAAAAGCAACTTTATCGCCAAGTTTTTTCTCGTGGACATTTCGATCCAGCACATTGTAGCAGATGTTGGTAGTTGCTCCTTTCATCCACTCGGTGAATATTTTCCCTTTGGTCACATCGAAGTTGTACTGGAGGAATGGGCCAGGGCATGGGGTTTTCCAATAAAATTCCTTGGCAATGTTTCCCCAAAACTCTGCAACAAAAAGAGATGCCCACATATCACTAGGTATCTCAACCACATTTACCATCAGATGGGCTACTAGCATGTGCACAGGACCAAACGACAATCATCCTGTCCCAGGACTCAGTATCTGCCTTATCTAATTGCCTGCTATTCTCCTGCCTACAGTTTATTCCTGAATCTCAATTCAGATTGTTCCTTCTATACCCAAAGCTGTCTATATGAGTGTAGTAGCACACATTATTATGATCCAGGCACTTGGGTGGAGGCAGAATTATCAGGAATTCAAGACTAGCCTTAACACAGAGAATTTAAACCCAGCCTTATCTCCACTACACACACACACACACACACACACACACACACACACACACACACAACTTGAAAGTATCATATCCGTGCAGTATGTAGCATAATGACCAGTACCCAGGAGGCAATCAATAATTAAGAAATTCTTTGCCCATCTAGTCTTCCACGATCATCTCTTAGTTTGTTCTTTCTCACTTAGCAATTATTTATTGCTATTTGCACAAGTGCTCCTGTGTGCCAGGTGTTACTTGAAGCTATTTATATGTATTATTATTTAGTCCTTACTACATCCCTAAGAGGTATGCATTATTTTGTTTCTTCTTATAGATTTGAAAATCAAGGCTTGGAGACATTAAATAGTTTGCCAAGACTTCCACAGGTTACTAAATCAAGATTTGGATTTCCTTGAGAAGACATGTTTGCTAACTTTCCAAAGACAGGCATATACTTTACTCCTGCGCCAAGAGAAAGTGACTATTTTGGTATGAGAGAAAACCAAGGGTTTATGTTTTGAGAAACTATTTCAGACCGAAAATAAAGAAACTTATCAGCAATAATTTGGTATATTGGAACAAGACAATAAAATCGAAAGCTAAACCACATGTTATACCACCCTTCAGTCTATTAAGGAAATAAAAATAAAATCAACTCAAGGTGCTATAGTATACCTATAAAACTAGCAAAGATTTTTTTATTTAATTCTATGCTTTCACTACATGAGATCTGTCTAGAGAATCCGATACTTTTATACAGTAACAACACTATAAGAATTGTCTGGAAAAGTTTCATATCATGTGGGTTTACACCCCAACAGTCATAAACTTGGTTTATGACCTTGTGTAAGGGAATTTGTTTCTCTAGGTTCCTATTTCTTCCTCTGTAAAATGTGAGTCGTTCTTAGGCCAAATCAAACTGAAAAACTACTTAGTAAACAATAGGAGTTCTATAAATTCATAAGGTATAAAAGAGATATCAGAGAAAACGATGATACAAGAGGTTTATAGTTTGGGGCCGTGCCACTGACAACTACCCCAACTGAAAACAGAAAATTAAGGCAAAAGAGAAAGAAAGAAAAAGATAATGGAGAAGAAAGCAGGCTCGGGAAAGCTGGGAAACATCACTCTCAGTCTCGTTCGGTTCAGTGTAAATCTTCAGGGTGTGTGAAAAACAAATGGTCTATAGTGCTATGAAATTTGGAGCCTGAATATAAGTGAAATACAAGGTATGAGGCTAGGTACATAGACTAGGAATTACTAAGGTAGTACTTGGCTTACCCCAGGTAAACAGATGTAACTCATGATGGAAGAAAATACAGAAAGAGAAGGGAAAAGACACGCAAGGACTCAAAGTTGGACACTACTTGTAGCAATGAACAACTTCACACTTGATTTAATACGATTTTGCATTGCTTAGTATCTGCCTCCTCCACATTGTTGTTGTCAAACAAATCATGACTTATTTAATGGCGGCTGGGCATCAAACGTTCGATAATGGATCCCTTATTACCCACTTTAGTTCTCATAATCTATGAAGCTAGTATTATCCCTATCTTGGAGATAAGGAAATTTAAGATAGGTTTTTAAATCTGCCTAAGACTGCAAGAATGGCTTTTTATGCACTTTCCTGAGTGTGATTTGTTTTTCATGCTGCCCCTCAACCGGCAAGTGGTAGTGGGGGCTTTAAAGTTGTCTTTTTTTGGCAGGGTCTCACTATGTAGCCCTGGTTGTTCTGGAACTACCTATACACACAGGCTAGCCTTGAATTTACGAAGACCTGTCTCTTCCTCTTCAGTTCTTGAGATTAAAGGTGTGTGCCACCAGGCCTGATCAGGACGTGTTTTCGCCCCCTGGCCTGACACGTTTTTAAAGTCACAGAATTATCTCTTAGAATCGGTGTTAGTACAACTTAGGTCCAAACTTATTTCTTAAAAGAAAAAAAAAAACACGACATATTTACAGCTTTTTCAATCGTATTTTGGGATTGCTACTATGTTAAATAGATATAGGACCCCAAGAAGAGAGCCAGACTTGGCACTGCCGCTGAGCAAAATGAGATGAGCGCGCTAAAAATCTGAGGGAGGCAACTGTTGAATTGGAGGCAAAGGTTCTCTCTCTTCTGGGCTCTCCTTCCTTCAAGGCGCACGCACCCTTGCTCCTTGGAGTCCTTCTTTTACCTCAGGGACTCTCAAATGGAACTTTCTCCTGACGGAAACCCCTTAGTCTCCCCAAAGGGTCCTTTCCTCACCGAACCCCGCTTCTCCTCGCAGAACCCGCATCTCCTTGTGAAAACACCCTTCTCACAAAACTGCCAGAGAGTCCCCCAACTTCTAGGAACCCTCACTTCCCAGACCCTCTTCTTCTTCTCCTGGAACACCATCTCTTCGAATCCCTTTTCCATCTCTCTCTCTCAGTAAGCCTCCGTCTGCTCCGTACGGGAGCGCGGGGTAAGTGCCCCTCGGAGCCCCGCTGCTCTGCTCACTGAAGCCCCCAAGAGTCGCCCGGGCCCAACCTCACCCCGCGGCTCCTCCACGGAACGCCGGTGCAGCTCGCGGTAGCGCTGCAGAGAGGAGACGTGCGCCGAACGTCTGACCTCCGGCGGCGGGGACCAACCCCGCACCCGGCCTTCAGCGCCGGTCTCCTCCCGAGCCCGGATCCCGCTACCGCTCTTGCGCCGCTCCTCGGGCAGCCCCATCGCGCCAAGCTCGGCGCACCTTGGCCACCGTTGCGGTCGCTGCGGGTGCCGGGGCGGGGAAAAACAGGTCGACCCTGGAGGCGGGGCCTCGGGCGGGGGCGGAGCCTGAGGCTGGAGGCCGCTCTTTAAGCATCCAATAGTGGGTAGGGCCGTGCGTGAAAAGGGGCGGGGTCAACAGAAACCGCTCGGGAAAAGTCGGGGTAGAGGCGGAGCTGACTTGCCGGAAGGGGTGTGACCATAGGGTGAAAGTCGAAGGAATGGTCTGGGAATGACAGGAGAGGGGTGGAGCTTTAGAATGACAGAGGAGGGGCGGGGCCAGAAGTGACAGGCGAGGAGGCGGGTCGTGGAGTGATGGGGTGTAGCCCGGCTGGAAGTGACAGGAGAGGAGGCAGGGCTGTGGAGTGACCAACATAGGGTCTTGGAGTGACAGGTGGGGGTTGGGTTAGGACACCGCGCAGCTTGAGACGGAAACGGCTGGCTAATGAGAGGCGTTGGGTCATCCGTTGTGCACTCAACCGTGGTCTGATTGCACAATTCTGTCACTCCACCGAGTTGGATAACCAGGTGGAGCACAGTTCCTTCTGGGTAACACTCTTCCAAGTCTGCTGCCGAGCAACACCTCTATTCCGTTCTCATGGAAAAATTCCTCCACGATCGTGAGGGCATAGTTCCCGGATATGGCCCTTCCTGCCAACTTGGGTCATTCTGATTCTCTCCCGCCTCTGAGGACATGTTGTCATTTTTTTTTGTCTCCATAAATCCTCCACCCTGATCTAAAGCACAAGACTCTAAAGAAGACAAGGAGGATCCTTCAGATCTTTGCCAAAAAGTACAAGTTGTCTTTGCACAAAAGGTAAATTCAGGAAAGGAAAGGAGCCACGCATGTTTTTGCACGTATGAGGCAGAGGCAGGAGGGATCTCTGAGTTGGAGGTCAGCCTGATCTACAGAGTTCCAGGGCAGCCAGGGCTACACAGAGAAACCCTGTAGAAAAACCACAAAACGAAAGAAAGGAAGGAAGGAAGGAAGGAAGGAAGGAAGGAAGGAAGGAAGGAAAAAAGAAAGAGTGGGGGAAGGAGAAAGAGAGGGAGGGAGGAACAAAGAAAGAGTGGGGGAAGGAGAAAGAGAGGGAGGGAGGAACAAAGAAAGAAAGAGAGAAAGAAAGCAAGAAAAGGAGGAAGGGAGGAAGAAGGGAAAAGAAAACTGGGGAAGGGAATTTCACAAAGCAAACAGAAGCTAGATCTTGAAAACGCCAAATGCAAAATAAAATAATAAAAATATAAAGAGGAATCATTTGCATTCTTTAAGTCACCTAAGTATACTCTCATCTGCCACAAATTGAGTTTACTTATCTCTGGCTTCCCTCTATCCTCTTAACCCAGTAGGACACCCTCTATCTCCTACCTAAAGTTATCACCAAGAAGGGGCCACCTCATCTAACAGTTCACACAGACTTGCTGTCAAGATCAGGATCTTTAAATATCTCACTACACCAGTGAATCTGAGGCAGCTCCTGCCTTTTGATCCATATTTGGAGCTTGTGACCCACCTACCCACCTGCTACCTCGATCTTTGTCCAACTGATCATAAGTGTAACACACCCTAAGTCAGAAAAAGATCTCCTCATGCTCAGTTATGATCGAGCGTCTACCCGATCCTGAGGGGAGAATCTTGGGGCCCACTAAGTTCATACAGACCTTGTAGAATAGACATAGATCTCAAAGAGGAAGCAGATAGCTTCATCAAAAAGACATCAGCTCCTCTGAATAGATACATACTTAATTGAAATTGCACAAACTGTGTTAGGAGGCATAGTTTTTTTTCTGGCGGTCTCAAATCCCATGGAAGAGATCTGCCCCTGATTACAGGACATGGATGGCATTAATGTGATTGGAAACACAGATTTCCCTCTAGGAGACACAGACTTCACTAACCTTGATGAGAGGGCTCATTCCTCACTGAAGGAGCAGACAACACTTAGTGGGGACAAACTCACTCATGGGAGTAGATCACGGAAACTATGCTCCCTACAGATCTCACTAATAAGATAAGAACCTCCCCGTAGGGAAGATGGCACATATAATTTTGCCTATAAGCCTGAAGAGCATCATCATCATCTCTTACTCTCACCTCCAGGGCTCAGCTCTAACCTGCACTCCTTCCTAAGCCTTTCTCCTGCAGCCGTTCGCTATCTACTGCTGCCTCCTGCTGTCTACAAGTGGCACTGCGGCTCCTGGTGTCCGTAGTAAATACTATAACAGTTCAAGTCACATTGAGCCTGGAGCTAGGGATTGGGAAAGAAAGGATTATTGTGTATCCACGGCTTCACGAGCCCTATCTCTCTGCCTGTGGGCTGAACAGCAGACGTTTGGACTCGTAGCGTTCATTCTTGAAGCTAGGGTAGCCGTTGCAAGATGGGCTTGGCAGGCACCTTGAGTGCAGGTATGTGTTCTCATTCTTAACATTCCCTTTCTTTTTTCTTTCTTCTCTTCCCTTTCTTTTTTTCCTCCTGATGCTGGAGGTCAAACCTTCACACGGGCGAGCATTCTACCAGAGAGCTACTTCCTAAACCCTGATCGTACACCTTTATCCTTCCCATCCACCGTTCTGCTCTGCCACACCGTCAGGACTTCTATTACCTTAGTTCCAGAACCACATCAAGAGCTCTTAAAACGAAGAAGACCGTTAAGGTTCCAAAGATCGTGTTCTGGTCTACTGAATTCGTTTCCTGGAGTGGAACCCGAGGGTTTGCTTCTAAAGATCCTAAAGTTGGGGTAAGGGACTGTCTTCCATGCTGACACATCAGGGTGGTTCCAGGAGTTTGGGTTTAAAAGAGAAATGTGGGAAATGTCAGGATGCAGAAAAGGATGTGAGGTTGAAAGAGGGGCTCAAGAGAGGTCTGCAGATGAAAAAGCAGTCGGGATGGAGCAGGGGTTGGCGCTTTGAAAGGACTCTAGGAGGTAAGGTGAAGTCAAAGTCGTAAATCTGGGGTGAGTAGTCTGAGCTGGGTGGGAGCGCTAGCCTGAGATCAGAGGAAGAGAATCTTGGTGCCCACAGAGAGGTCTGGGTCCAAGAAAGAGAGTGGATCAGAAAAAAAAAGATCTGGAGTCAATGTGGAGTTTGCGATCAGAAGTCAGTCTGTGGTCCTAGGAGCGTATGGGATCTGAGCGGGACTCAGACTGGAAGAAGGAAAGACCAGGGATTGCTTGGGGAGCCCAGAGTAGCATCCTCTTCCCGGCAACCTTCCACTGCCCTCCGGGCTCCCATCCTCCTGCACCAGCGCGCAGCCTGCTAGCAGGAGACTTTAAGCAGGCGGGGGCGAGTCAGACCAGGACACTGCTGAGGGTGGGGGCGCCCCCTCCCGGCTGTCCAGGAGCTCAGACCCCGCCCTCCGCCCTCGCACACCCCCCCTTCCACTGCCACTTCCGGCAGGCGCTGCGCTGCTGGGGGTTAGGGCGAGGATGGCGGCAGAGAACGAGGCTAGCCAGGAGAGTGCCCTAGGCGCCTACTCACCGGTGGACTACATGAGCATCACCAGCTTCCCGCGGCTGCCCGAGGACGAGCCAGCGCCTGCGGCCCCACTGAGGGGCCGCAAGGACGAGGACGCCTTCCTGGGAGACCCGGATACCGGTGAGGCCCTCTGGCCCTATCCCTACCCCGCCTTGGTGGTGATGTTGGGGGTCCTCGGTCCTCCTTCTTCTATTCTGGGCATCCACTTTCAGTCTCCCATCTCCTTCATTCATCCTTTCATCCTGGACCTCTTCCCTTCTCCCTCAGCTCTGTTAACTGTGTGGTGGGGAAAAGGGTGTTTTTTGCCTTAGAGGCGTAGGATGCGACACGGGAGAGGGATGCAAGGACCGCAGTAGGAGGGATTATGATTGCCTGCTAGAAAGAATCTATTGAGAAGGAAGGAATGCTGGAGGGGAGAGCCTAAAGAACGTCTGTGATCACTTAGTAAAGGCTTCTCTTTAATCACAGAAGCCAGGATAGAAGAAACCAAGTCAGAGGTTGAACAGGAGGGATGGATGGGGTCTAGATCTTTGGGCGAACTTCACCACAGCCAGGGATTATGAGGAAACAGAGAGTCTGGAGAAGAGCTGAGACTCTATCTCTTCATGTCCAGAGATGAGTAAAGAAAATGTGATTTCCTTCTGTCTGAGAATTCTGGGTATTGGGAGACAGGGGGATGGACTGCATGACCTCTCAAAGCCCTTGGGGACTACAGCGCCTTAGCTGTTTTGTGGCTCACTCTACCCTTTCCAGAGATGTGGGTCTGGCCTGGATGTTAGCCGGGTTAGTAGGAGCTTCTGGTCAGCAGCAAGGATTTGTTCCCTGCAAAGCAGTCTCCAAATTTTACTGTGTTCTCAACCCTCTGCAGAAACTGAAGGCGATGGGGGTGGAGGGAGGAAGCAGGGTTTGAGAGAGAGCTGAGGGCCAAGAGCTCTCACTGTTCCTTCCCCAGTGTTGTCTCTCCTATCCATGTGGCTCAGCTCTGTCCTCCCCTCCATTCTTTATCCTGCACCCCTCTGACCTCTTTCCCTCAACGTCACTTCCTGGCATTAGAGCATCCTTCTGCCTCCCTCTCTGTCTCCCTCCGGGTGCCTGCTCTTGAGCTTCATCCCTTTCTGTACTGGAAGATGCTGCTTCTCTGACCCAGCTCTTTGGAGTCTGACTCTTCTGCTGTCGCTCCTGGCCCAGCAGCTGGCAGTTCTCTCCCATTTTTTGGTCATATGGTTCTGACCAGCAGGTTCCACCAACCTGACTAGATCACACTTTTTACCTGTGATGGGGTGTGCTGACTTTAGGTCCTCCAATATCAAACATGCACATTAAAACTAATTTTCTTGGGGGATTAGTTTTGGTGGTAGAAGTAAGAATGTGCTGGTGGAACCAGCCATCTGGTCAACCCAGGTTTTCTATTCAGAGATTTGAATAGTGCAGTCCTGATTCACTATATTATAGTAGGTGTGCCTACCCTGTACTGGGCCTTAGTTTTCTCTTTCAACAAAGAATGCCTATCTGTCCTAAATAACAGATTGGATCCTCTGATCTGTTGTTTCCAGATTCCTTGTTAAAGTCATTGCTTTATAAAAGCCTACGGTTATTTGTGTGGGCAGTGAGGTGATTTCTGCATGCCTGTAAGTCCTCTAAGGGCAGGAATCATGGCTTTTTTTTTTTATTCATTATCCTTTCTTTAGCGTTCAGCAAAGTGTTGGGTACTCAATAAATAATTGTTGAATGAAGAGATGAAAGAAACAACCCCGGGATGAAATAATGACAGGAAATGGAGTTCCCAAACCTCAAGAATGCCTTAGGGGAGTTCAGTATAGGCTGTGTCCTGGTGTGCATGGCAATTCAACCGAGAGGGGTTGGGAGTATAACTCAGTGGTACAACACTTGTCTAGAAATTCAGCCTAGACCCTGGTTACCTGAGCTCCTGGAAACTTAAACCTTATCCCATGGGTGTACACCAAGGTTCCCAGGGCCTTGCCTTAGAGTCCATTGCCATCATAACAATATAAGCATTTAGATGCCATGTCACTTAGGCCTGTTTCCAAGTCCCAAGAATCCTTTGGTCCAGCCAGACCAGCTTGTTGGCTAATATGACCTTCTATAGTCTCAATCTACTAGTGCCACCTAGTGGTAGTCTTGTCTTTTAGCCAAAACCTGAGTTAGTGCCTATAGCCTGGCACTCTCCAACATCAAGAGCCAGAGAAAAGAGAGCTAGACAGTGACCACCTCCAGGTTAGGAAATGCCTGTGTGCCCTTTCTTTCACATGGAAGCCACATGGGCCTTTTTCTCCTAGGCATTAGCCTCATGTGTCTTGTGGATACGCAACCTTGAACACTCTATGCCAACATCAGCACGTCCTCACCACACACTTCCTTTTTGTCTCAGTGAGTGACACTCCCTGAAGGGCAGTGTCCAGAGTGGAAGCCTAGAAGCCACCTTTGGATCTGTCCCTCTTTTCTTCTCACTTTCAAAATGTGACCTGGTTTTCTATGTCCTCCCTCCCAAGAGATTCCTGAATTCCATCTGACCACGATGTCCTCAGCACTCTAGGCTAAGCTACTAATCTGTTATACCCATGTGACTCCTGAGTTCCCAGCTGTTCTTGCTGTTGCCCTCACCCCAAATCCACTCACCATTCTGCATTTCTGGTCATGTCACCCCCAAGTTCAGAAATCTCTCTTAAGAGAGTTCAGGTTCAGACTAGGCTACCTAAGGGATTCAAGTCCAGCCTAGGTTGTATTATAATCTGTTAAAATAAATAGAGGAGAAAGAAAATTAAATATTTTGACCAGCTACGTTCAAACAGCAGCTCCTTGTGCTTCACAAATTCAGGGTTATCAAAACTAAGCCCACCTTTCTCCTAAAACATACTGGGTTATTGTTTGCTTAATTGGTAGGGTTTTTTTGAGGGGAGGGTTGTTTTGTTTTGTTTGTTGGAGTTTTGAGACTGAGTTCTTACTCTGTAGCTCAGGTTAGTTTGGAACTTACTATGTAAATGGGGCTATTCTGGAACTTACTATTGTAACCCACACTGGCCCCAAATTTGTGGCAACCTGGATGCTTCAGTCTCCTGAGTTCTGGGACTGCATGTTTAAACCCCAATGCCTGTCTCTAATAAACTTCTTTCTTCTTGCCCAAACCAATCTTTCCCCAGCACGTTTTTCTTAGTAGGATTATTGCCCTACCAGATACACAGGGCACATATCATGTACTCAAGAAACCATTTTTCCTATTTTTGATATTTTTTCCCTCGGTATATAATTTTGCTGAATAGATGAGCAACTTGATATGCTGGTTGAATAATCTAAAATAGATCAAGTTGTGGTGGGGCCATATTATCTTCATCTTAAGTCATTTTATCTCATTGGAGAAAACAAATGAAAAGGCAGGTGCCTGAAAATAATAACTAAAACTAGCCGGTAAGGTTGAATTTTTGTTTATTTGTGCTTTGTTTTTGAGACAAGGCCTCATGTATCCCAGGCAAGTTTTGATCTCTGATACTTCTGCCTCTACTTCCTCATATGGGGATCACAGATGTGTGTCGCCACAGTCACCTAGTTCATTAGGTTGGCTTTGGGGGTTGGAAATAGCTGCCAGTGACACATGGGACAGTAAAAAGGAGGCACACTGTCCCCACTCTCCCACTTACTCGCGTGGTGGTCTTAGACAGGTGGTCCCCCTTAGCCTCGTGTTCTTCATCTGTAAGGTGAGCAAAGTGGAGCCGAGCTCATGAAGTCATGAAAATACTTCAATGAGGAAAGATACGCAAAAAACCTAGCATATCATCGGCACCAATAAATCCGAGTCTTGCTGAGGGGCGGGATCAACTCGATGGGTAAAGCCTTTGCTGCCCAAGTGCGGAGCTTAGCTCAGGTCTCCGGAACCCATGGAAACAGCAGAGCATGACAGGACACACTTGTATTTCCAGTGCTTCCACAGTGAGGTGGGAAATGGAGGCAGGAGCCCAGAGCCACAGGGGCCAGCTAGCCTCTGTATACAGCTGCTCACAAGAGTCTGTTTCAGGCAAAATGGAAGACCAGGACAAGTGCCCAAGGCTGTCCTCTAACTCCTACATATGCTCAAAGACACATACAAGAACATATATGTATGTGCACACACATCAGATACACATACATCACACACACATACATATACCCCATACAACAGGTAAATAAAAATTCAAAGCCCCTTCTTGACCTTCTTTGATAGTTCTGTGGGGCCAGGAGGGTTTTCTAGCCACAGAGGAAATTTAACAACTGCTTAAAGAATTATGGTTTACAACCTGCTAGTGCTGATGTTGTAGTTTAGACACGAGCACGATTAACTAAGGGAGACCCCAGGAAGACAAACTTTTTATCATTATGTATGTGGGGTTTTTGCCTGCTTATCTGTGCACGACATGCATGAAGTGCCTGAGGATGCCAAAAGAGGGCATCGGATTCCCTGGAGCTCGAGTTACAGACCCTTGTGAGTCTCCACGTGGGTGCTCTTACTGGGCCACCTCTCCAGCCTGACAGACTTTCTTAAAAAGTGAAAAGTTAAAAGCAGGGCATCAGGCACACATGTGGTACACAGATATACATGCAGACAGAACATAAAATTACAATAAAATAAAATAAGTTAAAAGCAAATTAAAATATTTGTTTATTATAAAAAAAATAAAATAGTGAGGAAAATAAAAGTCCTTGTCTCTATTCTTCTTTTTTTTTTTTTTTTTCGAGACAGGGTTTCTCTGAGTAACTCTGGTTATCCCAGAATTCTATCTGTAGACCAGGCTGGCCTCGAACTCACAGAGATCCACCTGCCTCTGCCTCCCAAGTGCTGGGATTAAAGGTGTGTGCCACCATGCCTGGCCTATTCTTTTTTTTTTAAATGACTTTATTTTTATCTTTAATTTTGTGTACATGTGGGCATCTGTATGTGAGTATAGTGCCCACAGAAGCCAGAGGTGTCGGTGCCCTGGAGTTGCAGTTATGGGCAATTATGAATCACCTAGCATAGGTGCTGGGAACTGAACCCCAGTTTCAGTAAGAATAGCATACGCTGGCAGCCACGGAGCCAGTTATCTAGGCCCACCCTCCAGTTCTTTTTGTTGTTTTTGGAGACAGGGTCTTTCTATTAAAAAGCTCTGGCTGTCTCAAAACTCATCATGTAGATCAAGCTGGCCTCCAACTCACAGGTCCATTGGCCTCTGCTTCCTGAGTGCTAGGATTAAAGGTGTGTAACACTACACCCACATCCCTCCAATTCTTCTTCTTCTTCTTTAAGACAATCTTTCTCTGTTTAACAGCCCTGGCGGTCCTAGAACTCCCTCTGTAGACCAGGCTGGCCTCAAATTTACCGAGATCCACTACTCACAGAGATCCACCTGCCTCTGCTTCTTGAGTTTTGGGATTAAAGGTGTGTACCACCACTGCTTGGCCTACCCTCCATTTCTTATCTCTGTGTAATTTTTACTTTTTATATCTATCTATCTATCTATCTATCTATCTATCTATCTATCTATCTATGCTTAAATTTTGAAGTATAAATGCTGAAAAGATAGCTCAGTCAGAAGCCACATGATAAAGCTGGGTGTGGTGTCGATGAGAAGGCTCAGGGGTAAAGGACCTTGATGGCAAGCTTGACATCGTGAATTCAATACCAGGATCCATGTGGTAGAAGGAAAGAACCAACTCCAACAAGTTAAGTTGTCCTTTGAGCTCCACATGTGGACATGTACACGCACACACACGTGCACACACAATGACTATATAAGTAAGTAAGTGAGTAAATCAATGTAATGAAATATTTCTTTGTTTTTTCGAGACAGGGTTTCTCTGAGTAGCTCTGGCTGTCCTGGAATTCACTATGTAGACCAGGCTGGCCTCAAACTCACAGAGATCTACCTGCCTCTGCCTCCTGAGTGCTGGGATTAAAAGCATGTGCCACTACTGCCTGCTAAATGTAATAAAAGTAAAAAAAAAAAAAAAAGCCAGACATGGTGACCTGCAAGTAGAAGCCCAGTGCTAGGAAGGAAGGTACAGAAGGGACCCTGGGTTTATAGTCAGCCAGACTAGCCTAATTGGAAAGCTCTAGACCAGTGAGACATCTTGTCTCAAAAGGAGACGAACAATGTTTCTAATGACACCTGAGGTTGGCCTCTGACTTCCACACATGCTTACATGCATGTACATTCTCACACATGTGCATGCGCACAGAAAGAAAAATGGTTCAGTGGGTAAAGGCACTTGTCATGCAAGCCTGGTGACTAGAATTTGATTCTCCAAACCCAGAAAGAACCAGATGTGGTGGTGTGCAGCTCTAAACCCAAAACGTCTCCAGTAAGATAGGAGGCAGAGACAGGAGAATTATCTGGAAGCTTGCTGGCCTTCTAGCTTGGGGTGAGAAAAGCATCAGAAACAAGAAGAGAGTCCTTCTGAAAGGAGAGACACAAACCTAGAGAAGCTGTCCTCTGACTGTCACACCTGCTGTGGCACGCACATTCCTTTCTGCCCTTTGTCTAGTTCGTCTGTGCCTCTGTCTTTGTCTCCAATTCTCTGTCTCTGTGTTACTCACTCTTTCACACACACACACACACTAATAATAATAACAATAGAATTTTAAATATTTTTTAGGAATTTAAGTCAGACATGGTGGCTCGCATCTGTACTCACAGTACTCAGGAAGGAAAGACAGGCAGATTGCCTCAGCCTGGGCTACTTAAAAAGTTCAAAGTCAGGTAGGGCTACCTGTCTCTCTCTCTCTCTCTCTCTCTCTCTCTCTCTCTCTCTCTCTCTCTCTCTCACACACACACACACACACACACACACA
>NW_026067952.1:11645694-11667793 GCF_014885135.2 Alexandromys fortis
TCTTTTTTTTTTTTTTTTTTTTTTTTTTTTTTTTGAGACAGGGTTTCTCTGTGTAACAGCTCTGGCTGTCTGGCTGTTCTGGACCTCGCTCTGTAGACCAGGCTGCCCTCAGACCCACAGAGATCCTTCTGGACCATGGCAACTATTATAAAAGAAAGCATTTAATTGTTGCTTGCTTACAGTTTGAGAGGGTTAGTCCATTATCATCCTGGCAGGAAGCATGGCAGCATATAGGCAGATGTAGTGCTGGAAAAGTAACTAGAGTTCTACATCTGCATCCACAGGTCTCATGACACTGGGCCTGGCATGGGTTTTTGAAACCTCAAAACCCACCCTCAGTGACACACTTCCAAGGCCACACCTAATCCTTTCAAATTGGGCCATTCCCTGATGACTAAGCATTCAAACATATGAGCCAATGGGGGCCATTCTTATTCAAACCACCACAGATTGTAAACAGAGACTGTGTCTTCATTTCCCGGCCACCCAGACCCGAATAATCCCCCAGAAACTATATTAATTACAACACTGCTTGGCCAACAACTTAGGCATATTTCTACCTAGCTCTTATATTCTACATTAACGTTTTTCTATTAATCTGTGTGTTGCCATGAGGTTGTGGCTTACCGGTAAGGTTTTGGTGTCTTTCTCCTTTGGCAGCTACATGGCATCTGTCTGACTCCACCTTTCTTTTCCCCTCTATCTCTACTGGATTTCCCGCCTTGCTATAGATGGCTTCACAGTCTTACAACTCTCTAGGTGGCCTCTAACAGGTCAAGTCCAAGTTCTCAGGTCCATAGGACTAGCGCCATCCGGCTTGATTTCCCGCCCCCTCTTTTGCTGCCACACCAGAACTACCTGACCTTAGTTATTTCTTTCAAACGTCAAACTCGTTCCTGCATTAGGGCCTTTGAACCTGCTGCTCTCTCTTCCTAGAACATTCTACACATGAGCTCCTTGTTCTCTGTCAGTGGCAGCCTTTTCTCGTCCCTTCATTCTCTGCCCAAAATTATTTCCTCGGGAGGCCCTTCCCTGATTTCCCCGGGAAGCAGGTCCTCATTCCTTTTTAACATTTCATCATATGCTCTAGGGTGTGTGTGTGTGTGTGTGTGTGTGTGTGTGTGTGTGTATCATGGGATCATGTGTGGAGGCCACAGTAGAACTGTGAATATAGATCCTCATTGCTCTTATTGCCTTGATACAGTCTCTCACTGAACCAGAAGTTGTCCTTGGGAAGCTAACTCTCAGGCTCAGCCTCTGCCCCGCCATGGTGTTAGGCACATTTTCTTTGGGAGCTAGGGAATTGAAATCAGGTCCTCATGCTTGCAGAGACCTTAACACTGAGCCCGCTCCCCAGCCCCTCATGCTTTGTATAACCTCTGCCACAACTTGTGTACTTGTTTACCTTCTTTTCCTCCATCGGCCTGAGAAAGCGAACGTGGCAATTATCTGTTGTAGCTATTGAATGAATGGGTGCGTGGAGCAAGGCAGGAAGCCAAGGAAGTTGGCTTGGTAGTTGCCCCTTGTGCTGGAGGCTTTGTTACCCAACTAAGACAGGATAAGGTTTCCAGGGGAGGCTGAACACCCTCACACCCGGGTACCAGTCTCATGGGTATTTGCCAGAGGCAGGAATCCAACCTTTCAGCTGGCCAGTTTGAGGTCTTTTTTTCACCTGAAAACTGGCTTCCCCCGGGGCCCTAAGGTATGTTGGAGTAGAGGAAAACTGGGCGGTGCGGGGCGGTGGGATTTGTATGATGGGCGGGGCACGGGGGCGTGTGGAACGCCTCACCCTGAGGACTGCAGGGCCAGGTAGTGGGCTGCCAGACCGATACCCAGCTGCCCCACAGACCCGGACTCCTTCCTGAAGTCCGCCCGGCTACAGCGGCTGCCTTCGTCCTCATCCGAGATGGGCAGCCAGGACGGGTCACCACTACGGGAGACACGCAAGGACCCATTCTCAGCTGCAGCGGCCGAGTGCTCCTGCCGCCAGGATGGGCTCACGGTCATCGTCACCGCCTGCCTCACTTTTGCCACGGGTGTGACTGTGGCGCTGGTCATGCAGATCTACTTCGGGGACCCCCAGGTGAGGACCGCAGATGGGCAGAAGGGAACTTGGGAGGAGGAAGTGAGGAAAAGCTTGAGAAGGTGATGGGAATTGAGTAGCAGGGTAGTGGGAGCCTGCTAGGAAATGGGAAGAGAGGAAGGCTCCCAAAGGAAATGACTCTAAGAATCCAAGGACATGAAGGTCGAGGTTCTAGGTTAATGGAAGTACTTGTGGGTGGTAGAGGGCCCTACTAGCCCACTCTTCTCTTGCCTCCTAGATCTTCCAGCAGGGTGCTGTGGTGACGGATGCCTCCCGTTGTACAGCGCTGGGCATGGAGGTGCTCAGTAAACAAGGCTCTTCCGTGGATGCAGCTGTGGCCGCAGCCTTGTGTTTGGGGATCGTGGCTCCACACAGTTCTGGCCTGGGCGGGTAAGGAGCTGGGTAAGGACCGGGTGGAGGCCTGGGTCCCTCAGGCCTATTTCCTGTGGCCTGGCTGCAGGTTTCTTTTGGTTTGAACTTGAGGCAAAGGTAGGCCTATCCTCTTTGCGTTTTCTCTTTCAATACCCAATTTCACTCTTTTTTTCTCCCTGAATGGAGTCAGGATCGCAGTAGCATATGGGAGAAATGGAGGCGTGATCAGAAGCAGTCATGGTTTTCCACCAGGAGAGCAATGTTGTGATGTATAAAACGGGCTACACAGGGAGCAGTGGGGCATGGATTGAAGCTGTGATGATGCTCCAACTTTTAGGTTCACAAATTCCCGTGACTCTGTCCACAGAAAATACACCCCAGGCTTGGAGCTCTTAAAACCAAGGTTGGAAACTGGCCAATCAAAAGCCAGACCCAGCACCTAGAATGGTTTGAGTTTCTCATTTAAAAAAAATTTTTTTAATGTTTGCTATTGTTAAAATGTCGATAGTTTTCCTAAAAGTCCAGATTGCTAACCTCTCTGGAACAATCAGGAGATCTGGTAACATGGAGCCCACATTCCCATGTGGCTACAGTTATCTGGAGCTCAGCAGAGTGCTTCCTATGACCGGTCAGGGTACTGGCCACTTTGATGTCATTTGTCTCCTCTGCCTTCCTTATTTTGTTACTTGGCTGCACGTATTTAACTTTGCCACCCCCATCTCAGATGTAAATATGCCACAAAAAAGGAACAAGCTGACAAAAATCATTCTCTTGGTAGGACCAATCCTCCAGGCTCTACCAACAAAATTCCCCTTTTGGCTCTGCGTGGTTTATCCTTACATAATCCAGTCCTAGGGGAAAGGGAGAGTATACCAAGCAGGCAGGTGCAGGAAGCTGGCAGGGGTCCAGCTCTGGTCTAGGGAGGGGACAGAACAACCTGTTCCCCCAGTCTCTGTATTTTTCTTAATCAGGGATTAAAGTCTCCAGTAACCTGGGTCTCCTACCCCCTTGATTTTACTTTACCCTTATAGGATGGCTGAGTTTCTGAATTCCTGCTGGGGAGGGGGCTCCAGCATCTGACCCAATGTGACAAACAGCCTCACCACAGAGGATTAAGGGTCTGGTAGTTTAATCTTTGAGAAGGGCGCCATGTTCTCATCGCTTTCCACTGTCTGTGTCTTTCCCAGTGGGGGTGTGATGCTGGTTCATGATATCCGACGGAATGAGAGCCACCTGATCGATTTCCGGGAGTCCGCACCAGGGGCCCTCCGGGAAGAGGCCCTGCAGAGGTCCTGGGATACCAAGGTGAGCACCCTGGTGAGAAGAGAGGGCCCAAGGAGAGGGTTAGCGGCCTCCCTACATTCCCTTCTGCCAACCTGAGCCTTGATTTGTTGCATATTTACTGTGTGGGTGGCAAAATGAGTTGAGCAAAATGCTCTTAGGCCATCTAATGGCGGCAGCTTGCCCGCCCCCACCTAGAATAATAAACAAGGACCAACGAGAGTGATGGCATCTGCCACTAAGTTCGATCTCCATGTCCCACACAGTAGGAGAGGACCTGTTCCTACAAGTTGTCCTCTGCTCTACACACACACACACACACACCATGGTATATGCACGTTCTCATACACACAAGCTAATTAAATAAATATAATCTTAAAATTGAAATAAAATGGACAAAAAGATTTAGATGACTAGTAACAGATAACACCACAACATCTTACTTCCCCGGCAGTCTTGTCTGTCTGGAAGAGAGTAGAAGGACGCCTTTGAGTACCCAAGATACCACTCAGTTGTTGCCTCAAGACTCATCTATCTCTACAGGGCAGTGGTGGCGCATGCTTTTAATCCCAGCGCTTGGGAGGCAGACGCAGGCAGATCTCTGAGTTGGAGGCCAGCCTGGTCTACAGAGTGAGCTCCAGGACAACCAGGGCTACAAAGAGAAACTGTCTTAAAAAAGCAAAAACAAACAAACAAACAAAAACTCCAAAAGAACAGCAAACAAGCAAAACCCTCAGCTATCTCACGCTAAGCCTGATGACTGTAATTTTCCCAGGCTGTGTTATACTGGGAGAAAAACGCTAGAGGCAAACTCACTATTTGTTGAGAGCAAAGGAGGAAGCAGGGTAACTTGAGAAAGCAGGTGTTTAGTGCTATGGAAAAACCCAAACACACCCCTGAGTATCACAGCTCAAATGGTGGTGGCATGAAAATGAACTGACAAAACTGAGGTCCTTTGTCCCTCATATAAAAAGATAAGGGTCCCATTATCCAATGTGAACAGATTTACTCAGATTGTTTCTGTCCTGCCTCTTGAAAGGGTTTGCTTAACTTATTAAATCCCTCAACTATGGGAGTCAAAGACCTTTCTGCATTGGCATATAAAAAAATCAGGGATGAGGGAGAGGTACTCCATGGGGAAAGCTTGGCCCTCTCTTGGGATCCTTGGCCTGTGTCTCTCCCCTGTGCCAGCCATTCCTGGCTTGGGGCTCTGCGGAGTTCAGCCCAGCCCCCCCCTTCCAGTGACCTGGTCTCCTCTCTCCCTCGCCTGCCCGCCTCGCCCAGCCTGGGCTCTTGGTGGGGGTCCCCGGAATGGTGAAAGGGCTACATGAAGCTCATCAGCTCTATGGCAGGTAAAGACTCTCCCCTGGGGACCAGGGGCCTCTGCCTATATCCCTCTTTGGGTGGCCTTCTCCTGTCCTCCTGGATTCTTCCCTTCCCAACTCCCCTTCCTAATATCCCCTTCCCTTGCCAGGATTCTCCTTCCCAGGAATCCCCCTTCCCCCAGGACCCCTCCTCCTCCCCCCAGGACCTCCTCCACCCCCTGCTCTCCGGCCCCCTCAGGCTGCCCTGGTCCCAAGTCCTGGCCTTCGCAGCAGCTGTGGCCCAAGATGGCTTCAACGTGACCCATGATCTAGGTCAGTGGGGCCTGGAGGTCGAGGGGGGGGAGGTACAAGGTTAATGGGGGAGGCCTTTGAGATTTGGGCCCCAAGCAAAGGGGTTCTTTTTCCAGTTTGCTCCTCAGACTTCTTCCCATCCCAGCCGCAGGCAGCCTCCAGTGAGAGGGTCTGGGAAGAGCCTATGTGTATCCCTACCCTCCTATGACAGGCCTCTCAGGGCCAGTCACTTAGCCCTCATCCACCCCACCCATACACACCTCAGCCATCAAGTCCAGTCTTGGCCTCTCAACTTCCCCCCAGCCCATGCCTTGGCCCAGCAGCTGCCTCCCAACGCATCCGAACGTTTCCTGGAGATTTTCCTGCCATCGGGCCACCCACCTTTGCCTGGCTCCCTGCTGCGACGGCCTGATCTAGCCGAAGTACTGGATATACTTGGCATCTCTGGCCCTGCTGCCTTCTACAATGGCGGCAACCTCACGTTAGAGATGGTGGTCGAGGTGAGTGTTAACAGTGGAAGGTGGGGTGTGCCCAGTGACCCTGCGGCAGGAATGCCATCCTCCCCTTTTCTCCTCTATATGGTTTCTGGCTGTGTGCTTCATAAACACAGTTAGCCACTGGTGATAGAAACGAGACCAGGGGTTATTAAGGGCAAGAAGCATTGCCTACTACTGACAGGATAGACAAGGGATAGAGATGCTCAGTCTTGAGAGGAAAGCTGGGCTTCTCCGGGCTGGCGCCAGCTGTATAGGAGGCTGATCTGTTTCCTTCCAGGCCTGGTGGAAACTCAGCATTAGTCTCAGTTCCCCTGGGCCCAGAATCTTCCCTGGTAACCATCAGAACCGAGGAGATTGACATAGGAGGATACCCCCAACTCCAAAGAGGCTTAGTCTAGGGTAATCATCAACTCTGAGAATGTTGTCAAGGAAAAGTTCAAGAACAGTGTGCACAGGGCAGTTGAGTGGTACTATGCCTTGGGGACATTTATCTAAACCTCTGTTGTCTCTGTGGGGATTACATAGGTGTGTCATTCAGGCTTGAAGGACATTCTCTGTACCGGGTACTGTGTTTTAGTAATCTGCCAGACACGTGGCTATATACTACCCTAGAAATCCAGTGAGCAGTTCACTAAGGGCAGATAAGTCAAAAGTTTTACAAACTAGAAAGTATAACGGTTGATAATGGTAATACTAATTTAAAATTGGCATGGGGCTGGAGAAATGGCTCAGTGGTTAAGAACACTGGCTGCTCTTCTAGAGGACCAGGTTTGCTTCTCAGCATCTCACAACCATCTGTAACTCTAATTCCAAGGGGGGATCTGACGCCCTCTTCTGGCCTCCATAGGCACTACATGCATGTGGTGCACAGACAACCATGCTGACAAAACACCTTTATACATGAAATAATTTTAAATTATTTTTAAAAGATTAACAATGAATTGCTTTGAGAATGGAATGAGCACATTGATTTGTACAAGACTGGTGATTGGTCAGGAAAGCGTGCTCAGTTATGTTCTATAGGGTCAGTCCCACCAGGATTATTCAAAGCTCAGAGTTTTGTAGTAGCCTTACCATTTGGTGGAGGACTGTATTGAGTTTCAAATCTAGGGCCTTGAGTGTACTAGACAAGCACTCTACCACGGGGCTATACCCTATCCCTAGAATATCCTCAACTGGTTATAGTGAAATGTCAACTTCAGTTTTGATAATTCTTGCGCATGTGTTATTTCCTCTGCCTCCTTTGTCCTTGGGCTGATGGGATCCCTAAAGGACATGCTGATGACTGTGGAAGGAACTAAAGCTATAAACAGCTTATCTGTCTGTGATTGAGACATGTATCACGGGCATGCATCATGGTCATGTATGAGACATGTATCGTGCTCACGGTGACAGATGGACATTTTCTCCCCTCCAGGCTCAGCATGCAGGGGGTGTCATAACTGAAGAGGACTTTAGCAACTATAGCGCCCTCACGGAGAAGCCTGTGTGTGGAGTGTACCGAGGTGACCTCTCCCCCAGCTCCTAAGGGTCCCCACTCAGGAGAAGCTTTCCAGTCCTTGGCCACATCTTTTTGGCCTGGAAACGCCTCTCCATGGCACAGGAGATACGGAGGCAATGAACTCCCTAGGCAGCCAGAGCCAGCCACCTTCTAAAATAACCATGGGGTCAGTTACCCTAAGTGACAAGGATGTGGTGTGGGGGCATATAGCCAATGGCTAAGACCTGGAAGTTTGGGGTTCTAAACACGACCTTTTCTTTTGTTTTGTGGGGATTTGTGATTTATTTGCTTTTTTTTTTTTTTATAGTGCTGGGAATTGGGGCTCTAATAGAGGACAAATTCCCCATTACTGAGTTTCATTCCCAGATGCTGAGGTTTTCTTGATTTGGGTTCTGTATCGCCTCAACCCTGTCTGCTAGCTCCCTTCTCATTGACCTGTGCTTGCTAAGAAGAATTTGTCAGACCCAAGTTCATGGAAGGGCAGAATCAACCTGTCAAGACAATCACAGACTTGCCCCTCACTGACAGTAAAAGACAACTGAGGCCTAGGGAGGGAAGGGAACAACCTGCCTGACTCAAGAAACCAATCCTAAGTTTAGAAAGCCAAGCTTGTGGCGTGAATGCAGTTTATATGTGCTGACCCCAGTGCTGGGTTCTGGGTCCTCTCCACTCTAGGAAGGACAGGTTACCCGCAAGCCCTGGGTGAGGCTTCCTCTGAGTTCATATTTCCAGGTGCCTGTCTTCCTGATTCCTCAACCAGAGGTAGTAGTAAATGACGTTGAGGAAAGAATATAGCCTTGGAGTCAGGAGGGCCTCAGCTGTACCTCTCCTCGGACTTCCCACTCTGAGCCTTGGTTCCCTCCTTCAAATGGAGACAGTAATGGCGTCCACATCTCAGGGTGCCCATGAGGATCTGATGAGATAGTATGGGAAGCGGCCTTGGGCACAGTGGGCACTGAATACTACCAGGTCTTCTGTTCTCCCTCTCTGCACTGGGTTATCTCAGTGGTCCGGGGCCTTGGGTACTATAGGTTCACTTGATCTCCTCTAGCCCTGGCCCGGTTGCTTCTCATGCCTCAGTTTCTGCCCCCTTAGAATAAGGTTGAATGTCAGTGTTCTATGCCGCCAGTGTTGTGATTATTCTTTTACTGTCCAGCCACTAAATTACAGAGTAGGAAGGGAACGCTGCCACTCCCAAGAAGTTTCAGGTTGAGAAGCGCCATCAGGGCCCTTGAACAGGTCCTTGCCTGTGGGAGGGATTGAAGGATTCATGGCAAACAAGGATTCTGTGGACATTCGCTCACCCATCCCTGCTTTGCCAGTGACCTGTAATGTGACTCTTAGCACAGATTTAATATGTTTGCTGCCAACACGAGTACAGCACAGCTCTTAAGCCTTAATTTCCTCCTGTGGCCGAGGGAGCGGAAGGTTGGGCCTGATTTCGAGCTCGGCCCCACCTCTGACCAGCATGTGAGCGTTGCCTCTTAGTGGTTTCCTCGTCTGATAAGGGTTATTGCTGTGTGTGTAACGGTGGGGTGTGCGTTTAAGATGTGCTAGATCAAGATGACTTGACTCCTCTCCTGCCATCTGGTCGTTTCCTATCCTTTCAGGCCACCTGGTTCTCAGTCCCCCACCCCCACACACAGGCCCTGCCCTCATCAGTGCTCTCAACATCCTAGAGGGTTTCAACCTTACCAGCCTGGTGTCCCGTGAGCAGGCGCTTCACTGGGTAGCGGAGGTAAGGCCTACTCTCCACCTTACCTGGATCTGGGACCACGAGAAGTGGGGAAATGGAGGATCTCCTTGGAGCAGGATTGAAACACCTTTAAGTTTTCTTAAACATGAGGATCCCCTGAGTTTGGGTGCTGGGAGGGGCCTGGCAGCCTTTCCCACATCCTTGCTGTGTTTTCAGACCCTGAAGATTGCATTGGCCCTGGCTAGCAGACTGGGAGACCCTGTCTACGATTCTACCATCACCGAGAGCATGGATGACATGCTCAGGTTTGTCCCGGGACATGACCCTGGGGGCTGCAGAAATCGGGGTAGATATGGGAGAAGGGATCAGGTAAGCAGCTAGTGAAGTCTCGAGTCCCTTTCAGCTGAACCCTAACTCGGTGTGACACCAGGTGCCTCTGGCTGCATTGTCTTCCCTGTCTGCACAGTGAGTTGGTCACAACTGCTTATGAGCCCTTTTTGTCCCCTGCATGGATCTCACCCATACGGACACAGCTGCTCTCCACTTTGGGTAGAAAAGGAAAGTCTGAGAGCAACAAAATAGTCTCTGTGCAGATGCTGGAGTGGGTGGGGCTTCTGAGTGGTTCTGTCCTTGCCAGAAACGCCATGGTGAGACTGGGCTCTGGTCAGACTGCCTCCCTTAGACCTACACTTTACCATTGGCTGACTCTCACTTGGGAGAGTAACTTAAACCCACTAAGTCTGTTTTCACAGGGACCCTGGCAAATCTGTATCCACTCTGTGAGGTTTTGATGATAATCACCTGTAAATAAGTAAAAGAAAAACATGTAAAGCATTTAGCACATTAACTGGCAACATAGCAAATGTGCAGTAAATGCAATTTATTTATGTTAATTGGCCATAGAGGTAAGAATGGATTAATTGTTTGACTGCTATGGTACCTGACTTACAGTCTAGCTCCAGGAAAACCAGAAGCCAAAAATATGGTTTATGTAAATTTGTACTGTTACTCAAGCATCACTCTAAGGATTCAGTTGTGAGCAACTTATAATTTAAAAGCAAAAAGATTGGGGATTCAGAGGTTTCAGAGAAAGGGATAGATGCCCAGTTGCAAGTAGCAGGAACAAATTCAAGAGAAGCTCTTGCATAGCTTGGTGACTGGAGTTAGTGACAAGCTACTGCAGTTTGAATAATACAAAGAGTTCTGTATTTTCACTACAAAAATGATAACTATGGACTATCACAGTTGTTAATTAGTGAAATCTGACCATTCTTCCATGTGTAAGTACCTCCTCCTCAAAATATGCTGGTGTTTTGTGTCTATAATTCCAGCATTCAAGAGGATGAGGCAGGAGGACTGCCCTAACTTCAAGGTCAGCTGGGGCTTTACAGTAAGTTACTGAGCTAGGTCGTAGGTCAACCTGAGCTACAATGGGAGCTGCGTTGTATGAAATACATCTAATTGTATCTGTCAATTTAAAGCCATGGAGACTAGGAAATAGCTCAGTGGGTAAAATCACTTTCAGCACAAGTGTGGAGACCTAACCCCCAGAACCCATATAAAAACCCAGCATGGGTGTCTGTAATTCTAGTAACCTCTTGAGGTGGGGCTAGAATTCCCAGAAGCCACCCTGGCATAGACAGTGGGGAAAAACAAACAAACAAACAAACAAACAAACAGCAGCAAGCCTGCCTCAAAGTGAACAGTGAGGACAGACGCCCGTGATTGTTTTCTGACCTCCACATGTGCATCACGTCATGTGTTCACCACAGCAGACTCGTGCCCTCACACAACACAAATGCACACACACTATAACAAAGATTAATATCGTGCTGGATATAGTGGGGGCAGGCATTTTTAACCCCAGCACTCTGGGGCAGGCGCAGACGGATCTCTGAATGTAAGGCTAACCTAGTCTACCTAGTGAGTACCAGGTCAGCCAGGGCTAAAAAGAGAGATCCTGTATCAAAAAACAAAAGTTAATATCATTGATCAAAACAAGGCAAAAATGCGAACAATGCAAACTAAAGAGCATCAAAGCAGCAAGGATGAAGGGTGAAAATCGAGCTCCTGCCTGCCCAAAGCACTGTAGCTCACTGTGTGTGGTCATCAGCCTCGTAGATCAGGCTGACCTAGAACCCACAGAGATCCACCTTGTCTCTGCCTCCCGAGTACTGGGATTAAAGGGCTTGTGCCACCACCGCCCGGCTCACTTCTGGCTTCTAACTAAACAGTTTGTTTTGCTTTATTAGATTTATTTTAATTTTATGTGCATTAGTGTTTGGCCTACATGTATGTCTGTGTGAGGATGTCAGATTCCCTGGAACTGGAGTTACAAATAATTGTGAACTGCCATGTGGATGCTGGGAATTGAACCTGGGTCCTCTAGAAGAGCAACCAGCACTCTTAACCACTAAGCCATCCCTCTAACCTCCTAACTAAACAGGTTTTTTTTTTTGTTTTGTTTTGTTTTTGTTTTTTTTTGATTTTCGAGACAGGGTTTCTCCATAGCTTTTGGTTCCTATCCTGGAACTAGCTCTTGTAGTCCAAGCTGGCCTCGAACTCCCAGAGATCCGCCTGCCTCTGCCTCCCGAGTGCTGGGATTAAAGGCGTGCGCCACCACCGCCCGGCTTACTAAATAGTTTTTAAATATTTATTTTATTTATTTAATGGGGATGATGTGTGATTTGGGAATGCCTGCAGAGCCGTATACTTGCCGTTGTGTGTGTAGAGGTCAGAGGACAACTCAAGTCGTCAGGCTTGCACGGAAAGCAGCTAGCCTTGAAGGAAGCAAACTGCATGCCCTGTTGACTTAAGATTGATGAGGGAGATTACTGCATTGTCCTTTCTATTTTGCAACATTTGTTTACCCACCGAGCCATCTCATGGGCCCCATCTAACTAAATTCTAAATGAACTTTAGCTCCAAACTACAAACATTAGGCCAAATCAGGCAAGCTTGTTTATCCAAACAAGTATCTCAGAGTATCCACGGGGCCCCAGGCATTTTCACAGAAAGGAGAGGAGCCAAATAACTGTGACACTTGATTGGAACATTAAGTAAAATAAAAAGCTGACTGTAGCTTGCTGAATAACACCTAAATAAGTTGCTTCAATTCGGTAGTTCTCTCCTGGGAGTTTTCTTTGTGTGAGCAGTGCATTGTAGGCTTATTATTCCAGCAAAGCAGGCAGATTTAACCAAGGGAGTTTCCTACGTGTGAGCAGTGTGATCTACCATTATAGGCTTATTATTATTCCAGCAAAGCAGGCAGATTTAACCAAGGGAGTTTCCTACGTATGAGCAGGGCCATCTTCCATTGTAGGCTTGTTATTCCAGCAAAGCAGGCAGACCTAACCCAGGAACCATGTGAACGTCACAGACAGGTGGGATGTGATCAAAGCTGCTGTGTTCTCATTCCTCTACCACCCCCTTTGCAGCAAGGTGGAGGCTGCCAACTTCCGGGGCCACATCAGTGACTCTCAGGCAGCCCCTGCCCCACTCCTGCCTGTCTATGAGCTGGACGGGGCGCCCACAGCTGCCCAGGTGCTGATCATGGGCCCTGATGACTTCATTGTGGCTATGGTCAGGTATGTCAGCTCAGGGTTAACACCAGTGACAAGAAATCATTCCAAGCAGGATGGGAGGTGGGGGCTGGGTAAAGGTGAAGGCGCCACAGAGCTCACTCAACCTCACTTCTACCTGCCCAGCTCCCTGAACCGGCCTTTTGGTAGTGGCCTCATCACTCCCTCTGGGATCCTACTCAACAGCCAGATGCTGGACTTCTCCTGGCCCAACAGGACTGCTAACCACTCTGCACCCAGCCTGGTAGGCTCTTGCTTCTCTGCTCTCCCAGGGACCTTGAGGCTAGGTAGGACACACAGCACCATGGGGCTTTCTTCCCCCCTATTTCCTATAAGAACATCTATTAAACCCTGCTAAATCTGGAACATGAAGGCTGGTGGGTCTAAGGAGTTCTTGAGCCATTCTGTCATGATCTTAGTAAGACTAGGGAAAAAGCCCTGCGTCCTCTCTGGGCAATGAGACAACGGACCCCAGTTAGGGCTTGAGCTCTTTCTAGCACTAGAGAGCTAAGATTATATAATGCTGGGCTAATGGCATTCAGATCTGTGGCTGGATACTAAAAAGGGGCCAGGAGGAGGAATTTAGATATTACTGTCCACTTGGAGACCAGCGTTTCTACTCCGGCAAGCTTGCTATAGGGCAAAAACACAGAGATGGTCCAATGGGAAGTCTACTGTCCCCATTACTATTTTTCTTGACTGTCTTTTCCCCTTCCATCCATACCAACCCCATAACTCAACGATTCCACATCTCACTCGCTCTTACCATGCTAGTCTTACAGTACACTGTGGCCAGGAGGGGACCCATCTTTCAGGAGCTGAATCTGTGGACCGTGTAGAAGAGAAGTGGGATGGTGCTAACCTGGTCCCTTCCCCGTGTCGCTCCACTCTCCATCTCCCTTTTCATCTCTGCCTCTGGCCACAGGAGAACTCGGTACAGCCAGGGAAGCGGCCCCTCTCTTTCCTGCTGCCCACTGTAGTCCGACCAGCAGAGGGCCTCTGCGGGACCTACCTCGCTCTGGGGGCCAACGGAGCCGCCCGAGGCCTCAGTGGCCTGACCCAGGTGAGATTTACTCCGTGAGGAGTCTTGTAGTCAGGAGCCATGCTGTGACGTGGTCTGCAGGTACCCCACACGTCTCTGGGTTGTCTTCTAGCACTTTCCCAGCAATCACGAGCCGTACCACATTGAACGGATCCTGTGCCGGGCACAGGTATGCTGGGCTGGCCTTCATAGTGAAAATCGGATCCTGACGATCTCTGTCTCCACAAGTTCCCGGGAAATCGCGGGGCCGTAGAATTCAGAAGTAGTATAACATCTGGGCTGCCCGAGTTCTGTAAACCTCAAGTCCCATCATCCCCTGCTCTGTATCTGAATAGACCACCAGCACTCAGTGGACTCTTATTTTGAAAGGAAGGTCGCACTACTCTTCAGAATACCTGAAGACAGTTCCATGAGTGCCTTGAGCACCTGGCACACACAATACTCATATTTTTGATAGGTGATGAGCTAAATCTGTGGGATTCCCCTCTGTAAGCTATAAATATGTTTTATTCCCATTGGTTAATAAAGAAGCTGCTTTGGCCTGTGGCAGGGCAGAATATAGGTAGGTGAGAAAACTAAGATGAATGCAGGGAAAAAGAAGGCGGAGTCAGGCAGATGCTTTGTAGCCGCCCAAGAAGCAAGATGTAACAAACCGCAAGCCTCATGGTAAAATATAAAATAATAGAACTGGGTTAACAGCTCCGGAACTAGTCTTCCCTGAGTTCCAGCCCAAGTGCTGCTAATGATCTCCAGCTGTGTGATAACGGGGAAATCACTTGATCCTTATCCTCCTGATCCTTAGTGTCCTCACCTGTGAAGTGGAGAAAACAATATCTAACATCACAGCGTCCTTGCTAGACGCTGGGCACTATGTGTGTTGACCCCTTTAACTCCTCCAACTCTGGGCAGAAATGACTGTTCTGGTTTTACAGAGGAGGAAACTGAAGCTCAGGCAGTTAAGAAATTGACTCACGTTGATTTGGTTAGTAGCATTGGGTAGGAAGTTCAGGTCTGGAGTGTACCCAACTCCTGACCATTAAGCTAAGCTACCCATGTTGATCCCTAAATCATCCTATCTGTTAACCCTGCCTTCTCAGAGAGGAAAAAGGAAGCCCCTGGCTAGACTATAAAAGAATGATGCTAGACACGCCCCTTCCTTCAACTCTCCTCTGCCTACAGGTTCTCCTGAATGTCCTGACATTGAATCGGAACCTGAGTGACAGCCTGGCCCGAGGACGCCTCCATCCAGACCTGCAGTCCAACCTCCTGCAGGTGGACAGTGAGTGCAGAGCAAATTCCTATGGGATGGGTACAGGGGTTGGTGGAGAAGGGCTCTCCCAAAGCTTTGCCTGCCTTGACCAGCACTAACTTCCTTTTTGCGAAAGTTTTGGGGAGTTCCCCCTGACAAATTCCTGTAGGGCTACTGTAAGATCTGGAGATTGGAAACATCTTGGCCTTTCCTGTGACATTAGGAAATCCATGTCTCAACTCTTGAGACTTCATTTTCTCCTTTATAAAATAACAGCTGTTGCTTCCATTCCATGGGGTATGACGAACACCTACTATGTGTCGAGTAGCACCCCAGCTTCAGGGATACTGCGTTTACAGGCAGAAGGAAAAATAATCAGAGAAATGTGAGCTAGCAAAAGGAAAGCTCAGGCACTGCATCAGAGCAGCATGATGTAACTGGACCTTCAGGGATCAGGGGAGGCTTCTCTTAGGTGACATCTAAGCCGAGATCTGAAGAATGAGAAAGCCCCTACCATGCCAGAAACTGGGGCAGAGCTTTGTAGACGAAGAACAAGTGCAGAGAACTCGGAGCAGAATTGAGCTTCGTGCTTTTTAAGAGATAAAAAGAGATCAAGGTGAATGAGGATATGCTAGGATCAGAGAGGAGAGCAGGGACAAGATCACGACCTCAGCAGTTTATGGTGAAGAGACAGAGTTGTCCCAACAACAAAAGCTTCATTTTGAACATGGTTTAGTTTTATAAATAGGAAAACACCGCACTTTTGGGTAGTTTTTATTATAATCTACTCGGCTAAGTTCAAAGAGGATCCAGGATTGATGGAGACAGTCTTTGCTCGGTCAGTATCATCATTATTTTGCAGATAAAGAAGCTCATGGTGGCTATAAACTAGTTAAAAATTTACCAGCAAGTGACTTCGGAAGGTTTCACGGAGGAGGTGGTGACTGACTGGATTAGGGGTGGGGAATTCAGCATGTAGTGATAAATGACTTTCTGGACAGGAGGAGCAATCTATGAAGAACCCAGAAAGAATGGCGTGGGAAAGCATCAGTAGGGCCAGCTGCTTCCAAACTTCTGAATTTGCCTAGCCCCTTTGTGACTTTACACAAACTCCATGCCACACTGTGCATAATCTCTACAGATGAACTTCCTTTTTCTAATGACCTATTTTGTTTATGCATTTGTATTTTGTCTGCATGTATGTCTGTATGAGAGTATCGAATCCCCTGGAGTTGGAATTACAGACCGTTGTGAGCTGTCATGTGGGTACTGGGATTGAACCTGAGTCCTTTGAAAAAGCAGCCAATGCTCTTAACCACTGAGCTCTCGCTCCAGCCATCTTCCCCGCCCCCCCTTTTTAAAACTAAGTGTAGTTTGAATTTAAACCCAAATCACAAATAGGAAAATGATATCAATTGCAAAAAATAGATCCTGAATAGTTATTTAGAAGTCAAATATGTTTAGGTGTTATCTACAGAAGGTCTGGAGGATCATTCTCACTGTGAAAGAGTTCAGGAAATATTAGAGACCAGCCTAAAGCTTGCTCCTTGCCATAATCAAAAGGATGAAAAGTGAACCACAAAGGAAATAGATTTCTGATGTGATTTAATACTATTCAGTAATATGGAGTTTTAGCGGCCAAGCTAGAGGGTGCATATCTTTAATCCTAGCACTTAGGAAGCAGAGGTTGGTAGATCTCTGAATTTGAGGTCAACCTGGTCTACAGAGTGAGTTCCAGGACAGCCAGAGCTACATAACAGACTCTGTTGAAAAAAAATTAATAAGTAAATAAATAATAATGCTTTTTCTTAAGAACCACTTAAAATCATCCTGTCTGGGGACATAAGGAGACCAAATCTTTATAAAGGAACAAGGGAAGTGACATAAACTAGACTGTTTGTTGAGGTCTAAGTTAAGAAGCACTCAACTGGGGAGAGACTTATGGCCTGATTTGCTTTGGGAAGGGAAGGTGGATTAAAGAGAGAACATAAGTCTAGCGAAGCACGTGGGATATGGCCCAAGGCGGGAGATGATGAAAACCTGAACTCAAACCAGAGGTGAAGCAACTATAATCTTGCAAACATAGACTTAAGTTTTACAGTGTGCTGACCTTCTGTAAGCACTAGGAAGCAATCACTAACAAGACAACCTGCTTTTAAAAAACCTTAAATTAAGGAGAGGGTTGCAGCCAATCAGTGGGAATAATAGTGAATACTTTGTGGGAAAAGCAGGGGGTACCAGGTGCAGTGGCACATGCCTTTAATCCCAGCACTTGAGTGGTAGAAGCAGGCAAAGCTCTGTGAGTTCAAGGCTAGCCTGGTCTACATGGCAACTTCCAGACCAGCAAAAGATACACAGTGAGACTCTGTCTCAAACAAAACCAAAGAAAATGGCCGGATATGACTATAGATGTAGCACCGTTGGTAGAGTGCTTGCCCAGAGTACATGAGGCCCTAGGCTCTATTCCGGTACCATATAAACTGAAGCTTGTGCTGCCCTGAATTCCAGAACTCTGGTAATAGAGGCAGGAGGATCAGAAGAAGTTCAGGGGCATCTCCACTAGTAGGGACATAGGGAGTCTGAGGTCAGCCAGGGCTACATGAGACCCCTATTTCAAAGGGGGAAAAAAAGGAAGGAAGGGAGGGAGGAAGGAAAGGAGGGAGAAAGGAAGGAAAATAGTCCAAACTGAGTCAGATCTAATCATAAGGTTCCTGAGTCAGTGCTCTAAATGCATGTTTACCGGGGGGGATGGTTTCCAGGTGAGTTCACCGAGGAAGAGATTGAGTTCCTGGAAGCCAGGGGTCACCATGTGGAGAAGGTAGATGTCTTATCCTGGGTCCACGGCAGTCGGAGAACCAACAACTTCATCATCGGTGTAAAGGACCCTCGGAGCCCAGATGCAGCCGGAGCCACCATCCTGTAGAGCATTGGGGTGGGCGGGATCTCTGCTCCCCGCCTTTGCATGTTCCTAGAGTCCCTCTTTCTCCCAGGGTTGGTCTCAGGGGGACCCCACGGATGCCTCAGATCAGGGGCCAGAGGGGATGCTTAGCAAACCCTATCCCAGAGTAACTGGAAAATTCTCTAACTGGAGGCTTTTGGTGGTAATGGTGACGTCAGTGTTCATGACCAGGCAGGCAGGACCTTGAGGAGTCAGACTGTCTGTCTGTCTCTTCTCCTCTCACAGCCATGCTGCCCTTGAGCTTAGGGATGTGCTTGCAAACCCTTCTCAAGGGTCTCACAACCCCAACACCTTCAGACTGGTCTGACCTAGGCCTTGTCTTCCAGCTCCTGTACCTGGACCCATTTCTTAAGTGACTAGGATTTTTTAAAATAGGCCATCATAGGGAGAGGTAATCGTCCCCTTCCACCAGGTTGAGGCAGGGGCCTTGCATTTGAAGGTTCCCAGGCAGTCGGGTAGGGGTGGGGGTGGGTATCAGCTCAGGGGCTTCCATTTGCAAAAGGGAATTAAAGAAAGAATATTGCTTAACCATGACTCTGGCTTGATCTCTGTCTAACTGATGTGGTGATTGCTTTCTCAATGCTTTGATAGAACACCTGACAAGATGCAACTTAAGGCAGAAAGGATTTCATTTGGCTCGCAGTTCGAGGGAATCTCGTCCCTCAGGCAGGGGCAGCATGACAACAGGACAGCTCTGAGCTATGGCAGGGAAGCTTGCTTACACCTGGGCAGATCAGAAAGTAGAGACAACACTGGAATGACAGGGTCAGTAATTAAACCTCAAGCCTTATTCTCCAGAGATCCTTTTCCTCCAGCTAGATCCTACCCCGCCTCCCCAAGGGTTCTATAACCTCCAAAAATGTCAAGGCATGCCCAGCTAGGGACCAAGTGCTCAAACATGTGGGGTTGGAAGTGGAAGTGAGAGAGGAAACCTTGGCTCACCCTGTCTCAGAGGCCTGTGACACCAGGACAACCTGGAATCAACTTTGTAGGGGTTATGTTTCCAAAATTTGTACTGGTAATAAAAAAATAATAACAACTATTGTTGTAGATATCTATCAAGCATTTAATGCCAAGCCCTTTATGGAGGTGATCTTGCCTAATCTTTGCCACAAACCTCATAAATTAGGTACGGATACTATTATCCTTATTGGTGGGATGTGGGCAAAAAGTCATTTAAAGGACTTGTCCAAAGTTTCTTATCTATTAAACAGAAGAACATAGGTTCAGTCTCAGGATGTCTGATTCTACAACTTGTGTTCTTAACCAATTTCACAACTACTGGGTGAGCTATTCGTTATGAATGGTAATATTTCACACAACAGGCAAGTATCTTTCATAGATAATGTCACTTGTACGAGCTGCACCAGTTACTTTTATTGCTGTGATGAAACACCATGGTCAAGACAACTTAAAAGGAAAGCGTTTAACTGAGCTTATGGTTCCAGAGGGTTAGCGTCTATGATGTCAGAGTGATGGAATGCCCACAGGTGGCACATCTTGATTTGCAGGTAGAAGACAGAACACCAGGAATTGCTGAGAGATTTTTTTGAAATCTCAAAGCCCATTTCCAGTAACACAACTCCTCTAATCACACCTGATGCTCCCAAACAGTTCTACCAGCTGGAGACTAAGTATTCAAGCATATGAACCTGTGGAGGCCATTCGCATTCAAACCACCACACGTGTGTCTTATTAGTCACTATATTTCAGGCACTAGACTTCAGCCCTTATGTTTTTGGTTGTGAGCCTAGCCTTTAACAGCCGAGATTTGGTTCTCAGCACCCACACATAGGCTCATAACTATCTGTAATTGCAGTTCCAAGGAATTTGCTGCCCTCTTCTGGCCTCCACGAACACTGAATGAATGAGATCCAAATACATACATGCAGGGAAAACACACACCTAAAATATTTTTTTATTTTGTTTTATTTTTAGTTTTAAATTTCAGGATATTTAAAAACTGATCTTTAAATTCTAAGATCACCTACCTTCAGGGAGGTCACCTCTTGATACCATTCAGGTTTTTGAGTCATGTAGTGACCACTCTAATTCTTTCATTTTTAATTCTTTCTTCCACTGTTTGCCCACGTTAAGCATTTATATATAAATTTTATACAAAGTAATCCTTCCCTTCAGGAGGCACGCCTCCATTTGTCTGTGTATCAAGGCCCTTTACTGCCACCTATTGGTCAATGAGTTGCTTATCAATGAATTAACAGTGCAATGTTTGCCCAGTGAATGGTGCCCACTTAGGTGGCAACTAAACATATCGGCCTTATCATTTGGCCTTTTTATGGCGATCCCTGAAAACAGTGAGATGTTGCTGCTTGAACCCCATTTGTTTTTTTTGTTGTTGTTGTTTTATTTTGTTTTGTTTTGTTTTTTTCCCTCATACAAGATGCAGATTTATTGCTGGCCGTCATTTCCTGATTTCAGTTAAATCCCAAATTCATTTTTTTTGCATGCACCCGCACTCTCATGTAACACACAGGTAAGACAGCACTTGAGGAGACACCCTTCCTCAACCTCTAGCCTCCACTTACATGCATACATGTACACACACATACATCATTCACAAACAAGAGAAAAGAGAAAATACCCTGGGCCGTGTAGGACACGTGATTTGTCTCCTTTTGGCTCTCGTTTCCTCACCTGTACAGGAGGGTGGATCTTCCTAATGCCACGTAGCTAAAAGGTAGAAGAGGTAGAATCCGCCTTGAGTGCTTTGGCTTCAGTCCTGACCCTGTGACAGTCCTCCTGAATAATCACCAATAAACTCATGGCCTGCTTTGTTCCTCTGCTGCCTTCCCCTGGACAAGAAGTATTTATAATCCTGCTACCTACACAGATGCTGAAGTGGTGATATGGGATTCCCCTCTGCATATTGTGAATATGTTTTATTACTATTGGTTAATAAAAAAATCTGTTTCAGCCAATGGCTTAGCATAGTAAAGCCAAGTGGGAAATCTGAACAGAGATATATAAACATAGTAGGAGGAGTCAAGGAGAAGTCGCGTAGCTGCAGAAGGAGACAGACACCAGGAAGCCACAGCCTCGGGCTAATACATAGATTAATGGAACTGGGTTAATTCAAGATGTAAGAGATAACTGGAAACACACCTAAATCATTGGACAAACAGTGTTGTAATTAAAGTGGTTTCTGTGTGATTTTATGGATCTGAGCAGTCAGGAAACGAACAAACAGTCTCTGTCTACAGAGTGGCTCCCTATCTCCTCCACTCCCTGCACCCTTGGACATCCTGAAAACCCATCAACTTTAGTTTAAAGAGATGGACAACAAAATATAAATAGGATGATCAAAACCAGGCATGGTAGTTCATGCCTGTAATCCCAGTACTTACGAGATAGATGCAGTAGGTTCAGAAGTTCAAAGTCATCCTTACCTACATAGCAAGTTTGAGGCTAGCCTGAGCTACATGAGACTTTCAAAACAGAAACAAAAACAAAACTAGGGGCTGGTGAGATGACTCAGCAGGTAAGGCGCCTGCCCCTGAACCTGATAACCTGAGTTTGTTCTCTGGACCCACATGGTGGAAGGAGAGAACCAGCTCCACAAAGTCGTCCTCTGATCTCCACACACACACTTTCGCACAAGCATGACCCCACACATACAGACATACATACATGCAAAATAATTTTTAAATGTTATTTTTATGTGCATTGGTGTTTTTCCTTTGTAAGGGTGTCATGTCCCCTGGAACTATAGTCAAAGACAGTTGTGAGCTACCATGTGGGTGCTGGGAATTGAACCTGGGTCCTCTGGAAGATCAGTGAGTGTTTAACTGCTGGGCCATGTCTCCAGCCCTGCAAAATAAATTTCTAAAGTGCAGTTTTAAAGTGTAATTAAGAGAAAAAAATGAAATTAAGAGGCTTTGTTGTTTGCTTGTTTGTTTTTATGGGAGGCTGGAAAGAGGACTCAGCAGTTAGAAATGTTCATTGTTCTTCAGAGGACCAGAATTTGTTTCCCAGCACCCATATCCTGTGGCCTGTAACTACTTGTAACAGCAACTCCATGCCCTCTCTCTTTTGGCCTCTGTGGGCACTGTACCCCCCCCCCCACAATATACATATACTTGAAATAATAGCAATGCAATAATAAAGAGTGAGTTGGTGCCAGGTATGGTGGCGAGCACTTGTTATCCCAGCACTTGGGAGGTAGAGACAGGCAGAGAGTTCTGCAGGTTCCAGGCCAGCCAGG
>NW_026067952.1:11668389-11685633 GCF_014885135.2 Alexandromys fortis
CTCTCCAGCCCTGTGGCATGTATCAAGCTTTATTTTTTCTTTTCTTTTTGGTGCTGGGAATTGAATTTAAGGCTTTGTTTATGTCAAGCACACATTATCTTCGCACCCTCTTCATTTTCAAGGCTGAGTAATGTTTCACAATATAAGCCACACTCTGCTCATCCTTCATCTGTGGAAGGACACGTGAAGTGCTTCCATTTTTGGTTGTCATAACAACCGTGAGCATGAGTGTACAGAGATCTTTTCAAGCCCACTTTTTTCCTTCTGGATAAATATCTTAAATTGGATGGAAGTGCTAATAATCATGTAATAATCCCATATTTAACTTTTTGAGGAATTGTCAGGCTGTTTTCCACAGTTACAGTCCCACTCATAATACATAAGGATTCCTATTCCTCCACGTCCTTGCTGACAGTTGTTATTTTCTGCCCCCTCCTTGCCCCTTTTGATACAGTATCTCACGTAGTCTAGGCTGACTTCAAACTTCTGATTCTTCTGCCTCCACCTCCTGGGTACTGGGATTGATTACAGGTGTTTGCTGTGCTGGGGATCAGTCTCAGAGATTCCTTCATGAATACAAGTCAAGCACACTAGCAAGTGAGCTATATTTCAGCCAGTTTCTCATTATGAATGTGGCTGTGCACATGAGCACTAATTTGTGCATTGCGTGTGTGTGGTGTGTGTAGCATGGAAGCTGAGTTTCTTCCTTTATCACTCTCTGTCTTTTTTTTTTTTTTTTAAATAGTTTCCCACTGAACCTGGAACCCACTCTACAAAACTATCTAGACATGAAGCCCGAGGGAATTGCCTTTTTGCCTCCGCAGCACCAGGATTACAGGTGCAAACAATTTCTCCGGGCCTTTTCCATGGGTGCTGGAAAGTAAAACTTAAGTCCTATGCTTGCATTTTCCACGAGCTGCTTGCCCAGATTCTTCACTGTGATTTTGATTTATACTTCACCAGTCCCCCCTGAAGTTAAACATTTTCATTTGCTTATTTGTTGTTTGTCTATTTTCTTTGGAGGCTTGTCTATAGTCAAATTTTATCTATTTTTAAAACTGAAAAATGGGATTCTTGTTGTTACCGAGTTTCTGGAACCTTTCAGAGTTTTCACAACTCTGAAGGTTTTTGTGGAGCTGCTGGATGAATGAATGACGTCATTTCTAACTGGCGGTGGCTGCTGGTCGTCAGAACCCCATCTCTGCAGGATGAAGTTATAACCAAGCAGTTCGTTCATTGTATCATAACCAAGAGCGGTTCGTTTGCTGCGTCACATTTTTAGGGCAACACAAAAGAGTGCATGTTACATATTCTGTTTATAAGAAGTTCAAAAATTGACAAAAATAAGCTTATGATACCAGAAATTAGTTTAAAAATTCTTACCTCTAATGGGACAGAGATTTACTGGAAGGGGACAAAAGGGAACTTTGTAGGTTGATTGATCTGCAACTTGATCTGAGTGGTGGTACCACAGGAACATAAATAAAAGACTGACTAGATGAACCAGGGATATAGGTTAGTGGGAGAGCATTGTCTAGCATGGCCATGGCCTTGAGTTCAAGTTCCTGCCACCACAAAATAATTAGGTACATGTGTCAATTTTTTCATTGTATTGCATATATGTGGTAATATTTTCTTTGTGATCTAACAAATAAACCTTGCCTGAAGACCAGAGTGTGAAGTTAGCTATTAGCTATCATAGAGGACAGACAGTGGTGGTACAAACCTTTAATCCCAGCACTAGGGAGGTGGAGACAGGAAGGAATATGGCTGGGTGGTGAGAGGTATACAAGGTGGGAGGAGACAGGAGCTCAGCACATTCAGTCTGAGACTTGGTTTGAGGATTTCTGGCTGATTTGCTTCTCAGATCTTTCAGCTTTCACCCCCTAATATCTGACTCTGGGTTTTTATTATTAAGACTGATTAGAACTCATGATGCATCTGGCTCCCGACTTTAGGGCACGAATTCATAAAAAAGCTGCTTGCCCGTGGCTTTGCAGCCAATGGCACAGACCAGAGCTACACACGGCCATAGTCAGCAGCCTGTCAGCTAGGGTTTTCTTTTCTTTTCTCCTGGTGGATTGTGGGCTTTCCCTGAACCCCACTTCTCCGGCTACTGCCAAACTAGAGATCTGCCTTGAAACCCACTCAGATATCTACTATTCTACTCAGCAGAAGTCAGCCTCACATCTTCATCATCACTGACAGCAAATTTGGTGAGAAAATTGGAATTTCTTAAAGGGAGGAATTAGTTAAAAGAGAAAGTTTTTCCCATGTTAAAAAAGGGGGGGGAAACACTATTACAATGGAGAGAGTTAGGTCTCTGTATGATTATGCAATGCATGATTTAAAATGGAAAGAAATCAATGAAATGAAGGGATAATCAACCTAACTGGTATTGTCATAATATTAATTATTTTGATAAGAGATATTCAGATCTAGAAAGAAGAATTTAAAGGAGAATCAATTCTCAGGCAGTGGGATCAGCATGTCCAGGGAACCAGAGGGCAGGAAAGAGGACCCAATATAGGCCTGGTGACGCAATAACCGCACCAGGGAGGAGACACATTTGCCCTTCAGCTTAAGAACAGTAATGGGACACTGAATGGGTTTCAATTTTTTTTATTACATTAAAAAAATGGTTGCATGGCATTAGAGAGACAATTCGATGGTTTAGTTCCCAGCACCCACATGGGAGCTTTTACAAACATCTCTAACTGCAGTTCAAGGGATGTAATGCCCTCTTCTGGAATCCACTGGCAGACTCCAGGTATGCACATGGTACATACACATACATGCAGGCAAAACACTCACATATGTAGATAAAAATATTATTAAAAATCTAACGTGTGTCTGCATGCACACGTGTCTAGGTATGTACATGCTCAGAGGCCAGAAGACAACTCGTGGGAGTCATTTCTCTCCTTCCATCATGTTGGTTTTTGAGGGAACTCAGTTTTCAGGCCTGGTAAGCAAGTGCATTTCCCCATTAATCTATCTTGCCTGCCTGGGTTTCTTAATAAAAAATTATTTTAGGGACTACAGAGGTGAGTTACAAACACTTACTACTCTCCCAGAGGACCCGGGAATTCCCAGAACCCACACAGCACTCACAACTGCCTGGAACTCCAGTTCCAGGAGATCTGACACCTGTTCTGACCACCACAGGCACCAGGCACATGTGTGTGGTACACACACATACATATGTGATGAACATACATATGTGCTAGGTACACATAGGCAAACCATTCACACACAAAAAAATAAAAATATCTTTAATTATTAATAGGTTTCATTATGAGATTTCCATACATTCATATCACATTTTTGGAGTTTTTTTTTTTCGAGACAGGGTTTCTCTGTGTAACAGTCTTAGCTGTCCTGGAACTCACTTTGTAGACCATACTAGCCTCGAACTCAGAGATTCGTCTGCCTCTGCCTCCCGAGTGCTTGGCGCGCCACCGCCACCTGGCCGCATATCACGTTTATATTCATCCCACATGACTCTTATTCCCCTATCCCTTTTCTCCCTTCAAATAGTTCTCACCCTGTTGCTTCTCTCTCTCTCTGTTTCTCTCTCTGTTTCTCTCTCTCTCTGTTTCTCTCTCTCTGTTTCTCTCTCTCTCTCTCTCTCTCTCTCTGTCACACACACACATCTACATTCTGTCGAATCATTTTTAGTAAGAATGGCACACTCAGATTTCTGACTGAGAAATATTACTAGCAATAAAAATAATCGGGGGGCACGCTGGCGGTGGCTCCCGGACACAGTGTGTACTCAATAAAATATCTGCGGAAAGAAAGGGTTCCAGACTCCCTCTCTTAGATGAGACAATACAACTGAGTTGTGAAGAATCCACCTGCCCCAACCGTCCCTTACAGGGGAAGAAGCTAAGATACAGAGAGGTAAAGAAAAGCATGAAGCTAAGGGGTGAAAGCTGATTTAAGTGTCTGAAGGCTCAGCCCCGCGCTAAGACAGCTTCCCTTCTTTGGGAAGCGAGGGAGCCAGAGGCCCGCCTACACTTGTTCACTCAACAATTCTATTTTGTGAGCACCTACTGAGTTTGCTAGGGCCACGGGACGAACTAGAGAAATACTGATAGGCTGATAAAGGTTATCTTTATCGCCACTGTTATTAGACACCACGCTAATAATGGCATTATTAGATGGCTGTGTCAAGCGCTTTCCAAGCCTTTCACTCATTTCCTCTGCGCAAGAAAATGCTGTTATCCCCATAGTTGGGATGAGCAAACTGAGGCGTGGAGCCATCCGCTGGGACAGCGCTGGACAGCTAACCAGACCGAGGTCGGACACAGCACGCTCGCTAGCACTCCAGCTCGCGCGCTCCACCTTGCGCGCCAGGGGACGCCTGGTCACGTGGACGGAGCCCCGCCCCTCGGGCCCGCCCCGCCCCCGCCGCGCTCCCTCCCTCTCTCCTTCCCTCCCCCTCCCTCCCCGGCCCGGTCCGGCCCATCCCCCCCCCTCCCCACCGGCTCCCTGAGGCCCTGCCGGGTCGGGCTGCGGGCGGCCGGGCGCCGACGGCCGGACGGACGGGCGCACGCGAGGACGGGCGGACGGACGCGCCGAGGGCGCCGGGCACGCACGGCCCGGGCCGGCGCTGCGAGGCCCGCCCGGGAGGGCCGGGGCCGCGCTCAGGTGAGGCGACGGCGACGCTGGCCCCGTAAGGGGTGGGCCTGCTGAGCGTCCCGGGCCCGGCCCGGCTGGCTCCGCGGGGAGGAGGCGCCGCCCGGGCCTGGCGCGCGAAGATGGCGCCGGGCGGTCGTGCAGCTCGGCCCGAGTACGGCCCGGGCCCGCAGCCGCCCCACCCGCCGCCGCGCTCGTGTCCCCGTCGCCATGTTGGGGAGCGGGCCCGGGGCCTGCGGGCGGGGCGCGGGCGGGAGCGGCGGGGCAGCGGTGGGGAAGGTGCGGGGTCCGGGCTCTGCGGGAGTGCAGGGCGGCCGGGGGTTGCGCGGGGTGGCGCTGCGGCCGGGGAGCCGGCTACCGCGGGGCGTGAGGTCGGGGCTGGGGGCGCGGAGAAAAGACCCCAGGAACGAACGGGACGGGCGCTGGGGTTGGTGGGTTGAGGGGGTGGTGGGCCGTGGAGTTGGGTTAGGCCGTGCGCAGTGTTCGGAACCCCAGAGTAGCACCCAGGGGTAGGGGAGGCGGCTTGGGGACCAAGTCCTGGCTGTCAGGGCTGGAGTAGTTTTTTTTGCGTGCATGCACAAGAGGTGGTTGCTTAGAAATGGGGGCTGCGAACGCGAGTATCAGAGTGGGGAACTGACACGAGAATCAATCTGGAAAGGTCCTGGCGCTGAATGGCCAGTCTTTATGACTCCCGAGGGTCTCAAAACCTATGAGCCCCGAGGAGCCTCTTAGCCCCGTTGGAGGCAGCAACAGGAAAAGGGAAGAGCTTGACGAGGAAAGAAAAGGTGGCCGGGGTTGGATGTAGGAGCTGGACGGCAAAAGGTACAGAGAGTGGAACTGGTTAGGAACGGAGAGCACCTCCATCAACTCAAGGAGTTGTCTTTAAAAGGAGGGACCCGGCTGTTTGGGGGCGGTGACCCAAAGTGCGTTTCCTGGAAGGGGACAGCCGCTACTTAAAGAGCAGGGTCACCTGGGGAGGTCATCCGAAAGGTCTTGTTGGAGCTAGTTAAATAGTGAAGAACGAATATGTATTGACTGGTGGCTTTAGAGATGTCATGGTTTCATTTCAAGTAGTGATTTTACCCTGAGACCTAGAAAGCCAGTTGATTTCTCAAGATAGAACGTTGATGAAAGGGGCTCCTGAATATGGCCTACTGCTTCCTCATTCGACACTTTGCCTTACAGGCGCTTGCTAAGTCAAATAGCTCCATATATTAGGGAGTCATTAATTTTTGTTTGAACGAGTTGGTCAGTACAAAGGCTGCGTGGGATACAAAGAAGTACAGATAATCAGTTATTGGATATTTCCTAGCTTGCCATTCGTACAAAAAAAAACATCAAGAAAGAACCTTTTTCTAGAGTTTAAAAAGATGATCCCTTTCTTCTAGATGTTTAGTGCACAGCGAAAGTACACAAAAAGCCTAAAGGGAAAAAAAGAACGATGAATAGAGACCTAGGGTCCCTATCCTTTTCACTTTAATTGAAGTTTTGTTATAATAGGGGATTCAGAGTTTAAATGGATACGAGATAAATCAGCCAGTGATATATAGTTGATTTATGTCCCGCAGTTTTGCATCTACAATTTCAACCAATCTCTGATTGGAAACATTCATTTAAAAACATTGGATCTGTGCTAAACATACAGGTTTTTCTTGTTGCTATTATTTTTTCTTGTTATTCCAAAACTAATCAGCTTAAAAACTGTTTACACGACATTTACATTTTATTGGGTATTACAGGTATAGGGGATATGCAAATACCATATCATTTTATATAATGACTTTAATATCCTAGGAGGTCCTAGAATCCATTGACAATATAAGACCCCACATAATTAAAAACAAAACAAACCTTAGAAGCCAAGCCTGGTGATTCACATCTATAATCTCCTTGCATAGGAGGCTGAGGCAGGAGAGCTTTAAGTTTGAAGCTGGACTGGGCTATAGAGTATAGGCCCAGTCTCAGGAGAAGAAAAAAAGACTTTCAGGGGTTGACATTGTACTTAATGGTAGAGTGTCTGTCTAGCATACAACATAAGGTCCTTAGCTTTATCCCCACCTCAAAAGGGGTAGGGAGGGACTTTTAATCAAAAGAATTTCTAAGGATTTTCAACACCATGTGTATATTCAGTAAGAATTCTTCTGAGTCTAATGCAGAGAGGTAGGATCTTATGTGTGTCATGGTCTTTGTAGCATAGATCTCTCAAAGTAATATTTTTAATTGTATAAAATAAACTACATTGATTACAAATAAAAACAGTTACATTAAAATGGTATAAAATTATTTATGCTGTTGTATCTTGTGCACATACCCTTTTGGGAATGTGGTAGGGATCAAACTCAGGGCCTTCTCAATCTAGGTAAGCACTGTAATACTGAACTGTCTCCCTTGCACCCTGTGTGTGTGTGGTATGTTAGTGGTATGTGTGTATGTAGTGTGTGGTGTGTGTGTGGAGTATGTGTATATGCATGTGGAGACCAGAGGCTGACTTTGGGTGTCTTCCTTGATTGCTTTTCTATCTTATGATTTTTTTACTTTGACATTTTATTCTCTGTTCTTTAGTTATTTGTATATGTGTGTAGAAATCTGAGGACAGCTTGGGATCACTTCTCTTTTTCCACTTATGTGGGTCTGCCAGATTGAACTCAGGTCATCAGGCTTGACAGCTAGTACCTTTACCTGCTGAGCCATTTTACAGTCCCAGCCATTTTATTTTTTGAGACAGGGCCTCTTGCTAAACCTGGAACTTAGTGATTCAGCTAGGCTGACTAGCCAAGGGGCTTCAGAGATCTGCTATTCTTTACCCTCCAGCGGTGGAGTTACAGATGTGCACTATAGGACTAGGGTTGCAGACTTCGGTCCTTATGCCCTTGTGGGATAAGCACTTTACCAACTGAGCTATCTTCCAAGCCCTATATATACTCTGATACCAGCACGTTAAAAAATAGGATCTAGTTGTGGGTCTGATAACTTTAATGTCAAAGACATGTAACTTGAATAAGGTGGTGCATGGTATTTGCAAGTATGGTCAGAGACAAGATGAGAAAGGGTGTTAAAGACTTAACTGAGGAGTTTAGCCTGAATCCTCCTCAGGTGAGGAGGAGACAAGACTTTCGAGAGGAGTAGTATATGATAAGATTTAATTTTTAAAAGATGAATGGATGTTCTTTGTGTGTATGGGTGTGCGCATGTGTGCTCATACACGTAGAACCCAGAGTTCAATCTCCATTGTCATTTTCTAGGCACTGTTTAACTTGGCATTACATTCATGTCTGTCTGTCTATTAGTCAGTCTATCATCCATCCGTCTATCCATCTATCCGTCTATTCCTCTATCAGCTGGGCCTTTTGATGGCCTGGAATTTGCCAAGTAGGGTTGGCTAGTTGCCTAGCAAAACCCAGGATTCTGCCTGGCTGCTTTTTCTGCACTGGGATTTTAAGCATGTGCCACTGTACCTGTTGTGTTGTTGTTATTGTTTGTTTGTTTGTTTGTTTTAATTGGTTCCTGGGGTATAACTTAGGTCCTCATGCGTGGAAGACAAGAACTTTAAAAACTGAGCTAGCTTCCCAGCACAATGGGGATGTTCTTTTGAGATATGGGTGATAGACTGAAGAGAAAGGGAAGAAATAATAAGGTCTTAAATTGAGGTCTGGAGAGTGGACATTGATCAGAGTTAGACATTCCAGGTGTTGATAACTGATACTGTGAATGATAAGGGAGCATTTTAAAACTCTGGCTTAGATGATGATTATCAAAAACATTTTTTTCAGTGAAATAAAGATAAATGGGAAATTGTCATAGATAATAAGTTAGAGGGTGTTGTTGTTTTTACCATTCCAAAACTGTTAAGTGTAGTATGTTATGTACTATATACTATATACTCTGTGTGTGTGTGTGTAAGTTATATGTGTGTGTGTAGTATAGCTTAGAAAAATTAGAGGTGTCAGTTGACATAAAAAGTAGAATAAGATGCAAAAAGTATTCCTAGAGTATAAGAATTATAGCTTCCTACATTAAGATTCACCCTGTCTCGAAAAACCAAAAAAAAAAAAAAAAAAAAAAAAAAAAAAAAAAAAAAAAAAAAAAAAAAAAAAAAAAAAAAGATTCACCAAACTAGCTCATAGGTCAACCACTTGTTTTTGTAAAGGATGTTTCATTGGAGTACAACCATACTTGTTTACATAACATCTATGGCTGTAGTGCTTCCAGTGACAGAATTGAGCCGTGGTGACAGAGACTATATATATACTTGTTGAATATACTTATTGTTCAATGGCAGCAAATTGGCTGTTCTGGGGTTTGCTGAGTGGGTTAACTGTGGTAGAGTTAGGTTTACGCCCAGCTGAGGCTTGTTCTGTTAGATTATATATTGTCATATTGTATTTTTTTTAAGTGTTCCTTTACATATTCTAATTATTAACCCTTGTATATAGGTACTACAGATGTCATTTCCAAAAGTGGGAGGGTGCTGGACAGGTTGCTCAATGGTCTAGAGCATGCATCCATTGCCCTCTTATGGTCTCCATGGGCACTGGATACATGTGGTACATATACATTTATTTATTTACACATAAAATAAAAGTATTTAAATAAATAAAATGAATCCGTTTAAGGTTGCTGAAAGCTTGGAATATTACTATCAACATTATCAATCTTTTCTTCCCCCAAGATTTTTTAAGTTACTGTGTATATTATCTTCTGGAATCTCAACTGTTTTGACCTTAATGTTTACATCTCTGGTCCACTTTTTGTGTGGGATGAGGTGAGGTGCAGTTTCATTATTTTATCTGTATAATCGGTGATCTCAATAGCAAATATTGAATAGCACTTGCTTTCAAATTGTAAACTTTTCAGTGGAATCTGAGGTCTCAATTTCAGCTTTTCTGTTTACTAATTGTATGACCTGGAACAGATTTATGAGCTTTGTGCCTTAGCTTCCTCCTCTTTAAAACAGAGATAATAGTACTTTATTAGTAGAGTTGTTTAAAGGATAAAATAATTCCTGTAACACATATAACAGTGCCTGGCATCTACAAAATGTTCAATAAATGTTAGCTGCTATTTATTTTTACTGTTCATTCTATTTATTTTACTTGACACAGAGTAGGGACTCACCATAGTTAAGCAAATTGTCACATATATTTGTCTCTCAGGTTAATTCAATATAATTGAGAGCTAGGCAGAAATGATCGAAAGGAATTTCTTGGTAAAGTCTTTAAAATTTTACACAAACTTCTGAATTTCTGACTTGTCTTAAAAACTTGGAAGAGCTCCAAGCTCATATTCTTTCATAGAAAAGCTCAGTAAAACTTGTAGGCAGATGTATTTTCCAGTTCTTCATGCTCTGCAGAACTTTCGCTTCATTTTATGTTCTATAAACATTTGATTTTCTGATTATTTTTGGAATTTTGGATATTGTCTCTCTTAACCAAGAAAAAGCAAATGGGATGTGGTCGGAATGACTGAAGATAAGCGTGTGTTTATGGGCAGGTTAAATATTAAAATATATTTAAAAGGCTGAGCTATACTTGAACACAGTGAATAAAATGAGATTTTAATTTATAAGATGAGGTGACTGACTTTCATTCAGTTCAGCTCCCTGGATTTTTAGGCATCTACTGTGCTTTGGGTACCGTGCTCTTAGGGGTTACCACATTGGTGCTAGCCAGCTTTACGAAATATCAAGAGGTCTTTATACTTGTGATATGGAGCTGCTATCTTAACAGTTCCACAAGAGAGAGGAAGCAGGAATTCATTTTTCAAACATTTTATTAAGAACTACCATGTATGCTGCAAACTACACTGCAGAGTCTATGGGATACCAAGATGAATATAGCAGAATTTGTGTGATGAATATCTGTAATATATTGTGGAACTGAGCCTCAAGAATTGTGAGAATCTTAATATGTGGAGATAATACACTGTTGTACAGACTGATGAATCATGAGTATAGTGGTGTATGCTTAAGGGATGGCAAGAGTCTAGTTTGGGGCTTGTGAGACAACTCAGCAGATAAAGACACTTACCCAAGTTTGATTGCCAGAACCCACCTTAAAGTAGGAGAGAACTGACTTAACAAAGTTGTCCTCTAACTTACACACAGACCAAATAAAAATAAAGAGTTCAATTTATCTGAAAAACAGGGTGTTACACTGAGTTTTTGGAGATAAGACCCAAATTGAAGATTGAATGGCAGCAACAGTGATAGGTAAAACTTAGGTAGGGCTCATATTTTGCATGCTTACTATTCGCTAAATAGGTGATGAGCATTTTTCAAGTTATATTTTATTTATTCTCATAATAACTTAGTGAAGAAGCCTCCGGTTTTTAAAATTCCTTTTTGTAGACTAAGCAAGAAATATGGGTAACGATTGATAATAAATTTGCATTTGGGCAGTCTAGTTGCAAAGTCTGTGTTCCTAGTTTGTGCATTTTCTTACAGACCATGGAAGGCTTTTTTGGTTGTGTTTGTTGTTGTTTTGTTCTGTTTTAAGACAGCTTCTCTCTACGGAGCCCAGGTTAGTGTTGAATTTGAGATACTCCCTTCTCTCCAGAGTGCTGGGATTACAGGTTTATGCCACACACCTGGTTTGTGGTAGACTTTGAATGTTCTATTTTTTCTTGTTCCAGGCAGGAGAGTTTGGCTTCATTGACTAAACAGTAGGACTCCATCAAAAATTTTAGTGTTGTAATGAAAGCTGTCAGGAAAAAGAAGCCCTGTTGTGAAGTCCTGGATCAATATGGGAAGAAAGGGAAGTGATGGAGCTGGTTTATGCCTTCTCTGCTCATTAGATTGGTTGCTTCTTGAGGGCTGGGCTGGGGGTTGCTCCTACATTATTCCCTTCCTTGCCATTGGCTCCAATGTCTACCTACTGTATAATCTAGCATATTTTATCTACTTTTAAATAGTTGATCTTTTCTACTTTAGTTTATTCTAAAAAATACATATGGTGGTGCCTAGGAGTTCAACAAATATTTGCTGAGTTAATTAATACACTTCTAGGCCCAGAGCAATGGCTCAGCAAGGAAGAGTGTATATTGTTCTAAGTTTGATTTCCAGCACCCACATCAGGCAGCTCATAACTACTTGCAACTCCATTTCCAGGAGATCTGAACAGCCCTTTGAGCTACACACACACACACACACACACACACACACACACACACACACACAGAGAGAGAGAGAGAGAGAGAGAGAGAGAGAGAGAAAATAGCTAGTAAAATATTTAATAAATGTCTACAGCCATAAATGGATAAGTACATAAAGGGAATAAACTCTATTGGTAGAAGGAGTAATGGCAGCCATATAGTTTGATATGCTATATTTATATATAAACCAGAACATGTAATTGTGAGGGATTTTCTGTTCTATATCATTAAGAATAATAGTGAACAGCTAATAATATTAACTTGTGTCCGTTAATAATACTAATGATCACCAACTTTGAAGGGCACTTATACTATAAATAGGTATTTATGTTCAGTGTACAACTTTGGCATTCCCAGTATGCACGCAAAGAGGCAACAAAGTTCTCATTAGCCATCTCTTTTACTAATACTAAACCTGTTGAATATTTATTTCACACTGCCCATTTATTTACATTTTTTAAAGATCAAACAAAGGGGGCTGGAGAGATGGCTCAGAGGTTAAGAGCATTGCCTGCTCTTCCAAAGGTCCTGAGTTCAATTCCCAGCAACCACATGGTGGCTCACAACCATCTGTAATGGGGTCTGGTGTCCTCTTCTGGCCTGCAGGCATACACACAGACAGAATATTGTATACTAAATAAATAAATAAATATTGAAAAAAGGAAACATTTAAAAAAGTTCAGACAAAGGTCTCACAGGAGGACATGGTGAATTTGTGAATCAGATTACTATTTGGGAAATTGTTCATTAGGTTAAGTCCCTACCTATATTATTAATTTTTAAATTACATTTATTCATTAATTTTGTTGTGTGTGTGTTTGTGCACATGTGATCATGTTTTCTTGTACCACATGGGTCTCAGGGATTGGACTTAAGTTGTTGGGCTTGGCAACAGTTGCCCTTGCCTGCTGAGCATCTCACCATCTCCTTTTCCATATTTATTTAATGTTATATGAAAGTAACTCTGGTTTTTCTATAAAATATAGACTTAAAGTATTTAAACAGTTGAAGAAATTTAAAAGTATCATTGTTACCCACCAAATGTCAGCAAAGCTGAGAAGAATTCTTAGGTAGACTGCATTTTATTAAACTAAGAAAAAAATCAAACCTAGGTGCCATGGCTCATGCCTGTAACCCTAATACTCAGGAGCCTGAGGCAGGAGGATTTCTGGTTCCTACCAAACGTAACCTAGATTGTGAGAAGAGAGTAAGGAAAATCAAGTAGTTTCCAAATAATTTATTTTTAAACATCTTTTTCCATTGTGTACATTATCTAAGAGCAATATGTGTACATATCAATATTCTATGTATTGACATGGTAAGCAGCTCTAAATCTAGAAATGTCCCTAAGAAATAGTGTCTTTGCTTGGAATGTAGCTCAATGGAGAGTGACTGTTGTGAGTGTTCCGGGGTCTGGTTTGGGTACCCAGCACCAAGTAAACAAAAAATAAGAATTTCAGTAGAAAAATTTTGTGTTATGTGTAAGTTGTCAGCATGTGTGGAGATGATGCATTCAGAACCATTCAGATGAAAATAACTGTGTTGGGGGTTGGGAATGTGACTTCTAGTTGATATTTATTAAATGCATGCCAGGTATTGAGAACTGTCCACAGGTATATTTGGGCTTCAGTATCTGTGGAGGATTTATTTCAGACTCTCTTGGATACCAAAACTCATAGATTCTCAAATTCCCTATAGAAATGCTGTCCAGACAAATGATGGTGGCTCATGCATTAATCCCAGCACTCGGGAGGCAGAGGCAGGCGGATTTTTGTGAGTCTGAGGCCAGTCTGGTCTACAGAACGAGTTCCAGGACAGGCTCCAAGACTACAGAGAAACCTTGTCTCGAAACAAAACAAAACAAAACAAAACACATTAAAAAAAATGAAGAAAGAAAAAAAAAAAGAAAATGCTATCCTATTTGCATTTAACCTCTGTATCCTGTATTTTTGGAATTACCTTATCTCTAAATTATTTATACTACCTAATACAGTATGAAATTGAAAAAAATGAAATTTATGCTCTGGCAATGCTGAAGCTTACATGGGAAGCCCATATATGGCGGTTCTGTTGAACTTGTTCATATTGGGTTTCATGGTCTAAGTTGATGAGGATGACTGACCAAGTTTCTTCCTCTCATACAGTATAAATACTATATAATTAGTTATATTGTATCGTTTAGAGAGTTAGAAAAATCATTACAAATGTAATTTTCTATTTTTTAATGCAGTATCTTTAGGTACAGAGGGCCATCAATAGTTTCTGCTTTCCAGGAAAAGTTCTCTAGAAAGGTCCTGTGAACATAAAAGGAGAGAAAGAGAGTCACAGCATTTGGTAGACTAAGGCAGGAGAAGGAAGGTACTACAAGCTTGGAGCTATTCTAGGCCATATAGTGAGTTCCAGTTCAGCTGTACTACATCATAAGACCGTCTCTGGATACAAAGCAACACAGTGCTGTGGGAATTTGGAAAATAGATCACTTCTTGGAAAGTGAAGGGAAGGCGCTATGAAAAAGGTGGCATATTGGTTTTCCTGGGCTTCAGTTACAGAGATGCTAACTCAGTGACTTAAAACAGCTAAAGTTAATTTCTTATAGTTTTGGAGGTCAAAACTTAGGCTAGACTCTGAACTTAGGGTGCCAACAAAGTCGTGATTCCTCAGACTCTGGTAAACTTCTACCTTTCTGCTTTAGCCTCAGAATGCCAGGATTAGAGACTTGTGCTATCCTGCACAGCTAACGTCAGTTTTTGGTGCTTCTTGTTTGCCACCACATCACGCTAGTCTCTTCCTTTGTAGTCACGTGGAGCTATCCCAGTGTCTCTGTATTCAGATGTCCTTCTTAGAAAGACAAGAATCATTGGATTAAGAGCCTCCTCTGATACCACCACATCTTAACAAGTTTCCTATTTCAGATTAAGTCCCTTTCAGAAAATAAAGACTTAAACAGATTGGAGGACACAATTCATCTCTTAATACGTAGCACTTGAGATAACACAGAGCTAGTAAATTAAATTTTACTAAATAGACCAGCAGTACAGTTCAGTAGATAAAGGTACTTTCTGCTTTCCGCAGAGTTGTCCTCTGACCTCCACGTTTACACCATGGTACGTATGTCTCACACACATCATGAACACATATACACAATCAAAACCTTTACAAAACAAATAGATACAGATAAGATTGTAACAAGAGGGGAGATGAGTCAAGGGATGCCAGGTATAAAAAGGATAAAGTGTGGGTAATTAAATGATGAGTTGTCTGCTTGCTGGTGTGTGGAGTTGTGGAGAAAGGAAGCCAGAGCAGCTTGTTGGTGGCATGGGTACCATGTCTAGGACATTTCCATGTTGGTGACTTTGGTGGCTGGACAGTATTTGGGAGCAGGGTATTGCTGCAGAATTTTTTAAATAGTGGGTGATGATTCAAAATTTGGGTAACTGATTCAAATTTTAGGGACAGTTATCAGGAAACACCCAGAATTAAAACAGAGGATCAGTGATTTAACACATCCATCATTTGTTCTTGCCATTAATTCTTTATTAGGACAGTCCAGAAGTAGCCCTTCTTGTAAAGAATAATAGCCCAGAAAACCTTGAGGATTTTATGAAGCCTCTTCTCTTGGTCAGTCATCTGTGGGCACTAGGAAGTAGCTTTTCAGGGTATCTAAATCAAAAGCTTGTCTGTGAGTTTAGGCATTGATAACCATATTGGTTTCATTTTCTTTTTTCTTTTTTTAAAAATTTATTTATTATGTATACAATATCCTGTCAGTGTGTATGCCTGCAGGCCAGAAGAGGGCACCAGACCCCATTACAGATGGTTGTGAGCCACCATGTGGTTGCTGGGAATTGAACTCAGGACCTTTGGAAGAGCAGGCAATGCTCTTAACCTCTGAGCCATCTCTCCAGCCCCTGGTTTCATTTTCTTGCAGATTTTTCTTCAGACTTCTCTTTGCTCTCCTTTACTTCTTGTTTTTTCTCTAAACCTGTTCGGCCTTTCCATATTCTTTAAAAGCTCTGACTGATGTGGGTTAGAGTGACAGCTTGGCGATTTAAGAGTTCTCTTGCTGCTCTTCCAGAGGACATAGATTCAGTTCCCAGCACCCATATAGCAGCTCACAACTGTTCATAACCTAGTTTCAGTTCCTCTTTTGCTTCCGTGGGCATCAGGCACACATGTTCTGCACATAAATAACATTTAGGCAAAATACTCAAACACAAAAATTTAAAAAATATATCTGTCTAATGGAAACATGTAAAAAAAAAACCACTGTACTATTCGAGGTAATGATAAAATCCCCCTGTGTGTGTGTGTTGTGCACACACATGTAAGCATACTTGTGTGTATTATGTGTGTGCTCATGGGTGTGAGTGTACATATAATACATTCAGGTGTATGTGCCCATGTGAAAGCCAGAGGTCAAATTGGGTATCTTCTTTGATTGCTCTCCACTTTACAACCACTACTACTATTTTAAGACGGGGTCTCTAACCTAATGTGAAACTCAAAGATTGGCCAGTGAACCCCAGGGAATCCTCTTCTTTCTGCCTCCTAGCACTGGGATTATAGGTGTATTACTTTTCTGTTGTTTTCTGTTGTCATAATTTCACCATGACCAAGGCAGTTTATAAAAGGAAGCATTTAATTGAGCTTAGGTTTCAGTGGGTTAGAGTCCATGTTATCAGAGCAAAGGCATCACAGCAGGAAGAGCTGAGAGCTCACATCTTGAACCTGAAATAGGAGGCAAATAAACAAGCTCTAGATGATGTCTTTTGAAACCTCAAAGCCTGCCCCCAGTGGCATACTTCTTCATCAAAGCCCTACCTCCTAATCCTAAAACAGCTCCCAGCTAAGACTTACAAGAGACGGTATTGTTCAAACCACAATAGGTGTGTACTCATTTTTTCTTTTTCTTTTTTCTTTTTTTATTTATTGAGCTCTACATTTTTCTCTGCTCCCCTCCCTGCCTCTCCCCTTCTCCCTTCAACCCTCCCCAAGGTCTCCATGCTCCCAGTTTACTCAGGAGATCTTGTCTTTTTCTATTTTCTACTTCCCATGTGGATGAGATCTATGTAAGTCTCTCTTAGTGTCCACATTGTTGTCTAAGTTCTCTGGGATTGTGGTTTGTAGGCTGGCTTTCTTTGTTTTATGTTTAAAAACCACCTATGAGTGAGTACATGTGATAATTGTCTTTCTGTATCTGGGTTACCTCGCTCAAAATAATGTTTTCTAGCTCCATCCATTTTCCTGCAAAATTCAAGCTGTCGTTATTTTTTTCTGCTGTGTAGTACTCCATTGTGTAAATGTACCACATTTTTTCTTATTCATTCTTTGATTGAGGGGCATTTATGTTGTTTCCAGTTCTGGCTATGACAAACAAAGCTGCTATGAACATAGTTGAGCACATGTCCTTGTGGCACGATTGAGCATCCTTTGGATATATACCCCAAAGTG
>NW_026067952.1:11694623-11786704 GCF_014885135.2 Alexandromys fortis
AGATTGGCCAGTGAACCCCAGGGAATCCTCTTCTTTCTGCCTCCTAGCACTGGGATTATAGGTGTATTACTTTTCTGTTGTTTTCTGTTGTCATAATTTCACCATGACCAAGGCAGTTTATAAAAGGAAGCATTTAATTGAGCTTAGGTTTCAGTGGGTTAGAGTCCATGTTATCAGAGCAAAGGCATCACAGCAGGAAGAGCTGAGAGCTCGCATCTTGAACCTGAAATAGGAGGCAAATAAACAAGCTCTAGATGATGTCTTTTGAAACCTCAAAGCCTGCCCCCAGTGGCATACTTCTTCATCAAAGCCCTACCTCCTAATCCTAAAACAGCTCCCAGCTAAGACTTACAAGAGACGGTATTGTTCAAACCACAATAGGTGTGTACTCATTTTTTCTTTTTCTTTTTTCTTTTTTTATTTATTGAGCTCTACATTTTTCTCTGCTCCCCTCCCTGCCTCTCCCCTTCTCCCTTCAACCCTCCCCAAGGTCTCCATGCTCCCAGTTTACTCAGGAGATCTTGTCTTTTTCTATTTTCTACTTCCCATGTGGATGAGATCTATGTAAGTCTCTCTTAGTGTCCGCATTGTTGTCTAAGTTCTCTGGGATTGTGGTTTGTAGGCTGGCTTTCTTTGTTTTATGTTTAAAAACCACCTATGAGTGAGTACATGTGATAATTGTCTTTCTGTATCTGGGTTACCTCGCTCAAAATAATGTTTTCTAGCTCCATCCATTTTCCTGCAAAATTCAAGCTGTCGTTATTTTTTTCTGCTGTGTAGTACTCCATTGTGTAAATGTACCACATTTTTTCTTATTCATTCTTTGATTGAGGGGCATTTATGTTGTTTCCAGTTCTGGCTATGACAAACAAAGCTGCTATGAACATAGTTGAGCACATGTCCTTGTGGCACGATTGAGCATCCTTTGGATATATACCCCAAAGTGGTATTATTGGGTCTTGAGGAAGATTGTTTCCTAATTTTTTGAGGAGTCGCCGTACTGACATCCAAAGGGGTTGTACCAGCTTGAATTCCCACCAGTAATTCAGAAGTGTTCCCTTTTCCCTACAACCTCTCCAGCATAAGTTGTCGTCAGTGTTTTTGATCTTGGCCATTCTTACCAATGTAAGATGGAATCTCAGAGTTGTTTTGATTTGCAAGTGTCTTTGAGCCATTTAAGATTCCTCTGTTGAGAGTTCTCTGTTTAGGTCTGTACTCCATTTTTTAGTGTGGATTATGTTATCTTTTGTTGTCCAGTTTCTTGAGTTCTTTATATATATTTTGAAGATCAGACCTCTGTCTGATGTGGGGTTAGTGAAGATCTTTTCCCATTCTTTAGGCTGTCGTTTTGTCTTGTTGACCGTGTCCTTTGCTTTACAGAAGCTTCTCCGTTTCAGGAGGTCCCATTTATTAATTGTTTCTCTTAGTGTCTGTGCTGCTGGGGTTATATTAGGAAGTGGTTCCCTGTGTCAATGTGTTCAAGTGTACTTCCCACTTTCTCGTCTATAAGGTTCAGTGTGGCTGGCTTTATTTTGAGGTGTTTGATCCATTTGGACTTGAGTTTTGTGCATGGTGATAGATATGAGTCTATTTCATTCTTCTACATGTTGATATCCAATTATGCCAGCACGACTTGTTAAATATGTTTTCTTTTTTCCATTTCATATTTTTTGCTTCTTTATCAAATATCAGGTGTTCGAAGATGTGTGGATTGATATCCGGGTCTTCTATTCGGTTCCATTGGTCCTCCTGTCTGTTCTTATGCTAATACCAGGCTGTTTTCAGTACTGTAGCTTGAAGTCAGGGATTTTGATGCCTCCAGATCTTTTTTTTTTTTTCTTTTAAGTTCATGATTATTTTGTCTGCCTGGTGCCAGTGCAGGTGGGAAGAAGGCTTTAATTAGATCACCTGGAACTGGAGTTACAGATGGTTGTGAGCCACCATGTGGGTGTTGGAAACTTAATCTAGATCCTCTGCAAGAGCAATAAGTTTAACCAATAAGCTATCTCTCCATCCCTCTTGCCTAACTTTTTACAAGGGTCCTAGAGATCCAAATTCAGTCCTTACACTGGAGCAGAAAGCAGAAAGATGACTGAGTCATGTACCAGCTTTTTTCTCTTTTATGAAAGCTTGTTGTAATTGTCCACGATAGGATTGTATTCAAATTGTGACCAATAATGGTTCTCAAGTGCTTTTCCTTTGTTGTGTCAAAGCAATTCTTGATTTTGTGTTTAAGAACAATTATCCCCATGAAATTTTAAAAATTGTGTTTATTGTAAACACAGACTTGTTATCTTATTTGTACAGGCTTTATAAGCTTAATTCATACAGTTTCTTATAGTCTTTACATTTTGGGGATCTAACACAGAGCTTTCTGTATCATATATTTTTATTATTTGGTAACAGTGTTGATGCACTTTCAGTCATGTCTATGCATCTGCCATTTTTAGTGAATAAAAAATAGTAAAACTTGATTATTTGGTGTTTAAATGTTTTTCAGGTTTTTTTTTAATTTCTGTTTTTGCAATTCTCAATTGTACCTTTGTAACTGTTTTTAAGCCTTTTCCTATTTTTCTGCTAGACTATATTTCCTAAAGTGATGTAAAATTAGAACAAAAGATTATTTTTGGCTATATTGTCATATTATTTTTTTTACAATGACTACAATTCTGTTGCCACTATCTACCAGTTAATACTGGATTTTAATATTATTTTGTTTGTTTGTTTGTTGAGACAGGGTTTGTCTGTGTAGCTTTGGTGCCTGTTCTGGAGCTAGCTCATCTAGACCAGGCTGGACTTAAACTCACAGAGATCTGCTGCCTCTGCCTCCCAAGTGCTGGGATTAAAGATGTGTGCCAGCACCACTCAGCTATATATTATTTTCTTGTAGCATTGTTGCAGTGTATCACAGTTTAGTTGGGAGCTGGGTGATACTTTAAATACCTTATCATACAAATTTTCATACACATAATCCTCCTTCTGTCATAGTGCCTGTCATCTCTGTTTAACATGTTGCTATATTCTTAATGGGTTAAACTATCTAAAAATAGAAACATCTTTCTGAACAGTGGTGGTGTACACCTTTAATCCAGCAGAGGCAAGCAGATCTGTGAGTTTGAGGCCAGCCTCATCTACAGAATGAGCACCAGAACAGCCAAGGCTACACAGAGAAAACAATATCTTAACAAACCAAAAATATAAGACATCTTGATACCATAAGGCAGCATGCATCTCTTACAAATATAGCATAATCAGCGTAGGTGGACTTTTCTGTCTCATCAGCCAGTTCCCAAATAACCACATGGAGACTTAATTATAAATGCTTGACTGTTAGCTCAGGCTTGTTAGTAACTAACTCTTACATTTTAAATTAAGAGTAGACTCAATAATCTACTCTTTTATCCTATTATATCTATAATACCCACAATCCATTGAATGGTTAAAAACCACCCACCCACCTCTTGGGAATGTGGGCATTGTGTTTTTAAATTTACTTCCTGCTGTCTGGGGGTGATGGTATCTTTAGAGGATCCTGAAAGAAAAATTTAAGTTAATTGTCAAGTCCTGGTAGAGGTAGCTGTACCATTTTTTTTTAAATTTTGTCCAGTCTATGTATAGTGGGAAAGTGCCGGGCTTGTCTCAAGTACTGGCTAGGATAGTCTGTGAGGCTGGATCATCTCACCTAGCTACCTTGAAATTGTTCTGAGCAGTTTGTAAACCAATGCTGATCTTTAAGTAGTGCTATCAGCTGAATGGCATCATATGAATCAGGTGGAATTGTTGTGGGGCCCCATCTTCTTCCTGGAGACGTCAGAGGTTACTGTAGGAAAATTTATTGTTCATTGTGGAAAACTTAAACATTATTCATATCAAAACAAAAAGTTTGAATTTCAATAGCATATATTCAAAGAAAGGTACCATAGAGATGTAAATAGGTATGGGGAGAAGTAGAATTTTTGATAACCTTAGTCCCTAGATTTTATTTTCCTCTGTCCCACACCTGGTGGCTCCTAATATGAGACAGAAACTCTGAATTTTTCTTTGAACACATGCTGGATTTAGGGAAGTATAGCCACCATCCAACTCCAAAGCCAGCTTTGATTTTTAAGTGAGTCGTGACTTTATGCTGAGAAGTATTGAAATATATATGTTTAGGTAGTGAGATTTTACCCTGCAGAGGATATTGGTACCATAAGTCAGATTTCTCTACCCAAGCCTCAGTGTTATAAAAGATTCAATATTGGCTGTGTATAGGACCCATTCGTCATTGGTGCTGACCTGACTTTTTTTTTTTCTTATTAATACAGTATTTATTTGTCTTCTCTCTGTCAAACCCTGAGCCACTCACTTTCCCCAGACTTCCTGGGGAGGTAGAGGAAAAGGAACTTACAGGGCAGACGGGACACAAAAGAACTATGGGAGGTGAAGTGGAGACAGCTGTGTCACATGGCGAAGAGGATGAGAAAGGCCACCATTAGGCAAAAGAGCCCCATGGCCTCTGAGAGGGCAAAGCCCAGAATGGCGTAGGAGAAGAGCTGTTGCTTCAGAGAAGGGTTCCTGGCATAACCAATGATGAGGCTCCCAAAAACAGTTCCAATCCCAGCCCCAGAGCCAGCCACCCCAACAGTAGCAGCCCCAGCCCCAATGAACTTGGCGGCTGTGTGGATGTTCCTGGAAATGACACTGGTTTGGAAGCTGCGGCTAGGGACGAGTGAGGTCAAAGGACAAGGGACTGCCAAGCTGCTGAGGGCCTCATCTCTCCGTGTCTGTGGGTTCAGCTCCACTGCAGACAGAGGACGGCTCAGCAGCTGAGAGGTGCTCCTGACCAAGGAGCGGGTGGAGATGAACCTGGAACAGGCATACATTTTCAGGGGTGAGGGGCCAAGGCAAGAGAGCTGCTCCCAGGGTAGAGAAGACCTGATCTGAAGAGATCAGGTATCTTTAAGAGCCCAAGTATCTTTTACATTCTAAGTTAGCATTTTAAAAGCAAGAGACTCAATGCGTACTTACTTGTCTAGCTTCTGGATCTGCTACTCCTATTTAAATTAATCTTTGCAAAAGGTCACTAAAGGGTTCTCTTGGGTCTTATATAACCTTAGTATATGATTCAATTCTTTTTTCTGATTCTTGTCCCAAGCATTCAAGGCTGCTGTATGACATAGGGACAATATGTATTCATTGTACGTAGCTTGACTATCTGAATCAGCATAAGGGCCCTCACCAAGAATTTGATCTTGGGAGGCCTCAAAACCTCTGACTCTACCTTGATGTTCAAGGGTCTTAGCCTCTTCTCTAAAACTTCTTCCACTGTAACTGTGGACCATGGTCTAGTACAGCTGAGACTAATTGAAGCCAATCATGTGGAGTAACTATTTCTTGAAGCCCTTGTCTTTACCAACTCCCTCACATACGGTGAATGCATGCCATAAGATACAACTGCTTGTTAATATCTTTTAGATCTCTCATATGTATAGGTTTGCATTTACATTCTGTATATCCTTTTGGGTATTGAGTATTTGCTGGCTTTCCAGCCATACTAACAGGATAAGTAAGCTAAGACTCTTGGTAAGTCATCTCTGACTCTGAAATCTTTACTGTTGTCTTTTACCTGTACCTCTTTGCTTATCAGTTCTGACAAGTTCCTTGAATGATTCAAATCTTTTTATCACTGTCATTTATAAAGTCTGAATCTCTTGATCTGTGAATATTTCTAATGATTTCATCAAATAATTTCTGGTTCTCATTCTGCACAAGTTTTTATATTTTTCCATTAATGATATCTTCTCACCCTTAGAGATTATTTGGATGGAATGTAGATTGCATTCCAGGAAGGATGTTCTATCTGCTAGCTTGTCAAAACTTTATAACAGATTTGTATTGTCAATTTCAACAGTATGAATCCTTTCAGATAATCTCTCAGTGCCATTTTGTAAGGTTTCATAATCCATTGACATGGTTTGAATTTTATCTGGGATATGAAGGTCATCATTTTCAATGGTATGAGTCCTTTCGGCCAACTTCTCATTACTAGTCAGTAAAGTTGGTATCATCTCTAAAAGTTTCTCATTCTTGACTTATCAAACCATTTCTTTAAAGATAATAATATGAATTATCAAACTGATATCAGCTATGGCTAAGGGTGTACAAGTCACAGGTAAGACATATACCTCTCCTAGAATTCCATCCATAATAGAAACAGAAAGATTATTAAATTCTTGGATGGGGATATTACCTGCAATTATCTTAGGAATGGTTTACAAATTGCTTAAAAAAAAAAAACATAGTTAGCAGATGACCTACCTCTTTTAAAACCCTGGGTTAGTTGAGACTTTTTAAAGTATAATAACAATGTGGGCCAGAAAAGCCTGTGGATTTTCTAAGCAGAACTCAAAACCAAACTGAATGGAATTTTATTTAAGAGATGCAGGTCAGGGCAGCTGTACAGCAATTGCACACAGGTTGCAGGAGTCAGGGGAAATTGTGGTAGCCATGTAGGAGCCACACACACACAGGGCTGGAGACAAGTAGCTGGACTGCTGGAGCCACAGGAAACTGCAGGGAGCTGCAAAAAGCTGTATGTGTGCCCCATGGGGTGGGAGCAAGGATGGGCAAGGCAGGAGAGGAAGCTAAGTCGGGGCAGATAGGAGCTAGGAGCACTACTGTTTTTCCTTAACCTAGGTGGCTAGGTTTGGGTTTCAGTTCCTAGAAGTGGAATTCCAATCCCAGCTCTGGCCTGGGCTGGTGACTTTAAAAGGCCTCAGGCATACTGCTTTTTCATAAATTCATGCCACAAAAGTTGGGCACCAAAATGAAGCCCGATTAATAAAAACTTAGAGGGAGAAATTGGGGTTCAACCTGAAGGTCAGAAAAGTAAAACAGCCATCCACTGACTCTTACCTCTACCTCAGTCCAAAATGGTACTTTTGCCTCCAGGAATCTCAGAATGAGACTGAGACTGAGAGCTGTCTCCTCCTGTTTTATAATTCTCTCTAGGGCTGGGATCAAAGGCATGAACTTCTTGGTTTCTATGGCAACTAGTGTGGTTACTGGGATTAAAGGTGTGTGTTAGCACTACCTGGTCTGTAAAGCTGACCATTAGGGCTATTTTAACTCTGATCTTCAGGCAAGCTTTACTTATTAGAAAAATGAAATGTCACTACAAGCTCATAGAAATTGTGTCTTACCTCAGCTCATACAACTTTATGGGAAGACCACAAGGAGAACTCAAGGCAAAGCCACCCAGGCATGATCAGCCTTTCTCTTTCTATATCACATTGTGTGTTAGTGTAGCTGGTGCTAGTCAAAGTCAGATGTGGTGGCACACACCTGTAACCCTATTACTTGGAAGGCTGAAGTGGGAAGAGTAAGAGCTTTAAGCTAGCCTGGGCTACACAACTAGGTTCTGTCTAAATAAACAAAGCTATGTTATTCTGAATATGGACACCAGCTGATCTTAGTATTTGAAAAATGCATACTAAGGTTAGGAAATGTTTGCATGGAGTCTAGGCTTTATTTCATTTCCATGTATGGGTGGCAAAGTAGCTGTACTAGGGCACAGTTGTGAGCTTGGAACATCTGTATTTCTATTTATTTGTTTCTTTGTTAGTTTTTGCAGTTGTCATAAAATAATTATTTCAGAATATAAAGTAAAGCCGGGCGGTGGTGGTACATGCCTTTAATCCCAGCACTCAGGAGGCAGAGGCAGGCAGATCTCTGTGAGTTTGAGGCCAGCCTGCTAGTTCCAGGACAGGCTCAAAGAAACCCTGTCTCGAAAAACAAAAAACAAACAAAAAAAAGAATATAAAGTTAATGCTAAATTAAGATGTATGATGTTATCAACGTATTTATAATTTTAAACAGAAGAGCACTGATGTGGACTATATGGGCAAGCTGGGACAAAGCAGCTAACTAGTGAGACTCCAATGCATGATAGAAATCTTTTAGGATTACTACATTTTACAAATACATACAGCCCTTTGTCTCTCTCCCTCTTCTTTCCTTTCCCCTTCTCTCCCTTTACCTTCTCCTGTACCCTTTCTCCTTTTCTCTCTTTTGAGATAGTCTCAAAGCAGTTCTCAGGCTAGCCTAAAATACATTGTATAACCCAGGCTGTCCTCAGTGTGTCTGTATTTTAAGGATGTTGATTGAAATATAATATTCATTAGGAAAAATGCACAAACCATAAAGAGCATGACTTATAAAATGAACTTACCTCTATAAGTAACTATTATACAGCTGTTTTGAAAATACCTTGAACATTCTTTCTGATAATAAAGTTTATTTGCTAAAAAGACCACTGTACTAAGGGACTATTCACCATTTCTTTTACACCTCTTTCTAGAATAAATTAACAAAAATAGTAATATATGGAATTAGGCTGGTCATCAACATTTACTTAAGATCTGTTTACTGGGTTTATTTAGTCTTTTCTGATGTTTCTCTTCTTCTTCTTTGTTCTTTCCCCCTTTTGTCTAGGTCCTGGGAGGAATGGAGAGGGGTCCTAGTGACTACCTTCTCTGAAAGTGGTCAGAGAGTTCTTAAACAGGTCTGTCAAATCTGGAATACAAATAAAAGTTGGATTTTTTTTTGAAAGACTTAGTTTCAACTAAAAGGATTGAATTAAGAATAAACTTTTAGGTTTTTTTTTTTTTTTGTCACTACAGTTAGGCAAGCATTAAACCACTGACCTATCTCTGGGTCCATATACTTTACTCAAAATTTTTAATTTATGATACGTGTATGTATGTGGTAGTATGTGAATGCCATGGTGTATGCATGGAGGCTGGAGGTAGGAGTTATTGCTCTCCTCCTACCATCTGAGTTTCGGGGAGATTGAACTCAGATCATCAGGGTTGGCAGCAAGTGCAGCTGTTTTCTTTACCTGCTATGCCATCTCACTGGCTAAACTTTACCGTTTTAAACCAAGTTATTTGACCTCAGTTTACAACAAAATATTTTACTTCGGTAAGCTGCATTTGGCATGTAGGTTTAATAGTTATCTGTTTGATAAAAAAACATTTGGCCATGTGGGGGTCAGCCTATAATCCCAGCACTTGGCTGAGGCAGGAGGATCATGAGCCTGGGTACATACTGAGTTCCAGGCCAGTCTGTACTACATAGGAAGACCATGTCTCAAAAAAAGTCACCACCAACAGAGCATGTTGAGTCATGTCTTTATTGTGTCAAATATATGAAATACAGATGAATTTTTTATTGGTTTTATAGGAGGAATCAATAATAGATAAAGAGGTGAACTTACCAACTGTGTATGATTTTGGAAGAGAATACAAGCATAGATAAAATCTCCAAAGTCAATTATTTATTTGCCCCTTTCTGATGTTCTTAGAATTCCCAACAAGCTCCCTTACAGGTCTCAGAAGGTCTAGTGTCTTTGTCATCACCAATCAGCATTATCATTATGCAGATACAAACTTGCCTTTACATTGGAATCCCCTGGTATTCTTGAATTTTTGATCATCGCCTGTGCCCATTTTTAGACAGTAATCGGTTCAAATTGTTGATCTTTTTATTTTATTTATAAACACATGCACATATAACTTACATGCCTACACATACCTCCCACCCCCATCATTTGCCTTTTCTTTCATTGTGGTGCTGGGATTTGAAGGCAAGGCCTTGCTTGTGCTAGGTGAGAGAACTCCCTCAGCCCTGAGATTTGCTTTTCTGTTGGTGATAATGATAGCAGGTGGGTTTTCCCCCCTTATATTGTCATTTGTTTTAATTTCCTGCCTTTTTTCTTGAAGAGTTTTGTTTTGAGACAAGATCTTACTGTGTAGCCTTATCTGGCCTGGAACTTGTTTTGTAGACCAGGCTGGCCTTGTACTCCAGCCTCCTGAGTGCTAGAATTAAAGGTGTCTGCCACCATGACCAGCCATTCGTTTGTATTTGTCAGTCTTAGGGGGTTTTAGATTTTGAGTCATTAAATAAACCTTTCCCACTTGAAGTTACAAATATTTGTTCTGTGTTTTTGTAATATTAAAATGTAGAGTTTCACCTATTATATTTGAAGTTTTTGGTCTGTTTGGGGTTATCTTATTGTGTAGCAGGAGAAATTCAATTAGTCTCCCATCCACCTACATAAGTTTTCATAGTAATATAACTATTGAGAATATGACATGTGTCAATGTTCATTAATGCACATATATTGCATGTATGTTGTCTATGCATGTGGAAGATAGAGCATAGCAATCTTCTCTCCTAGAAGCCAGAGAGGACTTTGGATGACACTCTCCACCTTATTCCTTTGAAAAAAAGCCTCTCAGAACCTGGAGCTAGACTGGTAGCCAGCAAACCACAGTGATCCCCATGTCCACCCCACCGTGCTGTTAGAGTGCCTGTGCACACATGGCCGTGCATTTTTTTCATATTGTGCAAAGGATTTGGATTCCAATTCTTAGCCTACATAGCAATGACTCTCTGTGTGTGGAGGCTGCTTGTTCATTTCCCGGCCACCCAGACCCAAAATAATCAAACAGAAGCTATATTAATTACAACACTGCTTGACCAATAGCTTACTCTTCTTTTGAACTAACCCTTACTTCTTAATTCAACCCATTTCTATTATTCTGTGTATCTCCACTAGGCTGTGGCTTACCAGTGCCAGCATGTTACTCCTTCAACAGCTACATGGCGTCTCCCATCTCCCTGATTCCACCTTCTTTTCTCCTCTATCTCTGCTTGGAATTCCTGCCTTGCTCTATTCTGTGCTGCCATAGGCCCAAAGCAGCTTCTTTATTAACCAATGGTAATAAAACATATTCACAGCATACAGAGGGGAATCCCATATCACCTCTCACTCACTGAGCCTTTCCCCAGCCCTTATTAATGTGTTTTAATCTGATAGGACTTAATTGCTTTCTCTATTCTCATTTTTCAGTTTTCCTACAAACCTTAGAATCAGGTTGTTTTATATTATAAATTATTAAATTATAAATTAAATTATAAATTCACACATGTGAATCCTCACCTATGAGGGTACTATTTTATCCATGTCTTAAAAAATTTTGTTTAAAAATGAGTATTTTTAAAAATTTTTTATGTATACAAATATTTTACCTTCCTGCTTGTGTGTATTTATGTGCACCATGTATGTGCCAGGTGCCCAAAGAAGTCAGAAGAGGGCTTCAGATCCCCTGGAACTACAGTTGTGGATGACTGCAAGCCACCATGTGAGTGCTTGGAATCAAACCCGATTCCCCTGCAAGAGCAACAATGAGCTATCTCTTCAACCTCCTTCATAAATATTTTTAGGTTTTCTTTTTATATCTTGACCTTTCTTTTTAGTTATCTTAAAAATTTTAACTTTCTTGTCACTACTAAAAATGAGATCTTACCCCACATGTTGATAATTACATAGGTAATAAATGCTGTTTTTTCTATATATTAATTTTGCACAATGCTGCTTTGCTAAATTTTATTATCTGTCCTTTGCTTAACTTTCAAATATACAAATCTGTCATTTTCATTAGTTTTATATTCTTTCCAATTTTTTAACCTTTATTTCTCATTTCATTTACTGATTTTATACATCTGTGCTCCTGACTTCACTGATATACTCCTCTCCTCCTCCATAAAGCTGCTGCTGACTCATGCTTGTTTTCTGTGTGTGGTGCTTCTTCCTTGAATTACACACTAGCCCTCACTTTTGTGTTGAGAAAATAAATTTTTATCATGTTAAGAAGACTTTTGTTTTTGAGACAGGGTTTCTCTGTGTAGCCCTGACTGTCCTGGAACTAGCTCTTGTAAACCAGGCTGGCCTTGAACTCACAGAGAAAAAAGCAGGGGTGGGCACTAGGGAAATTAAGTTTAGTGGCAAAATAAAATGTGTGTATAAAATCCTAGATTTAGAACCCAGTACTGGGGACATGGGTAAGTTACATCAGTGGAGATGACCACATAACATCTTCCCTCAGTTTCCTGATACCAAGTTTGCTTTGAGTTCTAATAACAGACTTCACTTGGCCATGGTGCATTATTATTCTTTTAAAGAACTACCAGATTCTGTTTGGAATTTGACTGAAAGTCTTACACACCAAACAGTGTAATTAAGGTTGATGTGTAGCTTTCTGCCTCCGAATCGTGTTGACTTTGAGTGTTTATATTTACTTCATAAAGTGAATTGAGGGGCTGGGAAGATTGATTATTCAGTAAAGGTGCTTGCTACCAAGCCTGATTAACTGCATTCAGTCACTGGGACCCACAGAGAAGTGGAAGGAGAGAACCCACTCTGAAGTCGTCCTCTGATCTCCATGTGAGCACAGTGACATGAGTATGCCCACATACATGTAAAATAAAATAAATGTAATTTTACAAAGAATTGAAAGTTTTCCTGTATACTGTGTGCTCTGGAACAACTTCAGGTCATTAGATTTCTGTGTTTGTAAAGTATTGTTTTTCATTCCACTTGTGTATGGTGCTTAGGGGTGACTGGGATCCTGTAGGTGGTCATGGTGGAAGCTTGAACTATGAAGAGGTGAGAATGAAAAATCTGGTTCATATTGACTTGGTTCATCTGGATCAAGACTTAAGGGAGTCTGATACCAGGTGGTTTATTCCCAACAAATTGAAACACATTATAATTTGGGGGAAAGTTTCCTGGTGTGATACAATCCCTGGAAGGAAAATAATTACATTGAAACTTAACTCAGCTTAAAGGCCTAAGGGTCTGGCCTGGTTTTAGTCATACAAATAGCATAGAGATCATTTAGGCAGCTCTGGTCCTGGTTGTGGGAACCTGGGGGGAGTCCCTGGCTGTACAGAAAATATAAGGGCCATTTAGACTACTGGGTATCTCTGGTCCTGGTCGTAGGATTTGGGGGAGCCCTTGGCTGTGAAAGTCATTTAGATTACTAGCCAACTCCAACCCTAGTTGTAGGAGCTTGTTATGACCTGGCCCAACAGATAATGCAGATTACCAGGTTATTAAGCACTTCCAATTCCCAGCTTTCTGGATGGAAAAAATAAGTTTTTCTTCTTTACCATTGGGAAGATAATCCTGTGTACTTAACATTCCTGGTTTCCCTGGAGATCTGTGGGCTCAAGGACCTTTGTGCTGAGCTCTCAGCAAAGGAAGTATTAAAATATTTACCTTATAGCTGGGCATGTTGGTGAATACCTTTACAGGTGTATCTCTGAGTTCAAGACCAGTCTGGTCCACATAGTATGTTCCAGGATAACCAGAGCTATACAGAGAAACCCTGTCTCAAATATATATATATTATGATGAACAAAACCTTGACCAAAGTAGTCATCAATTCTTTTCAATCTCTTTGTCTTTTTTGTTTCTTTCCTTTTTCAGTTTTTCAGGACAGGGTTTCTCTTTGTAGCTCTAGTTGTTTTGGAGCTCACTCTCTAGACCATGCTGGGCTCAAACTCACAGAGATCCTCCTGCCTCAGCCTCCCAAGTACACCACCACCAACAGTTTGTTTTCTTTCTTTTCTTTCTTAAATCAACTAGTTATATAACTATTTTAAAAAACATTCTTCCGATATGAAAATATTTGAGCTGAGCATGATAGCCCCTACTTGTAATCACAGCACATGAGGAGGTGAGACCGGAGGATTGCCAGGAATTCAGAGTCAGACTTGGCTGTAGAGTACTACCTGACTTACATTTTTAAAAACATTATCAATTTTCCTATTTATTTTTATTTATTTGAGATAGAGTCTTGTGCAGTGCAAGCCTCAGACTCTTCCTTGTAAGACTGGCCTTGAACTCTTGATACTCCTGCCCTACTATCCCTCTCCTCCCTAGTGCTGAGATCACTAGCTTGAACAGCTAGGCCTGTCCATTTCTGAGGCTGGTTAGCTTGTTTGGTTTTGTTTTTCAAGACAGGGTTTCTTTTGTAGCCTTGGCTGTCCTAGAGCTTGCTTTGTAGACCAGGCTGGCCTAGAACTCATAGAGATCTGCCTGCCTCTGCCTCACAAGCACTGGGATTAAAGGCATACGCCACCACCTCTGCTTGGCTTCCCTTTAGAGTTTAGTGAAGAAAGGGTCTTGATGTGTAGTTCAGAACGGCCTTTAATTTGTGCAACTCTTGCCTCGGCCTCCTTCAGGCTGATTGCAGGTATGTCCTATCAATGTATTTTTTTTCTATTTTCTAATTGAATTCTGTTTTATTGATGTCTCGTTTTGTTCCTTATTAGCTCATTTTAATGTTTTTTTCTAACTTTGAGTCAGCTATTTAAGTCATTTATTTACTTCCCCTTACCCCTCTTGTAGATATTTTATGACTATGAATTTCTTTTTTTTCAAGTTTAACTTTCTATTTTTATTAGCAATCAAAGGAAAAAATACATCAAAGTGTCTCTTTTTCAGCCATTTACTCAAACAAAACAAACAGGAAATCTTTTCAGCTTTGTGATACTCTAATTTTCCAATTCAAGCAATTATTAACAGTAGCTAGACAGATGATTCAGCAGTTAAGGAGTAGGTACTGCTTCTGCAGTAGACAGATAGTCTTAGCATTCATGTCAGGAATCACAATGCCTGTTTCTAGGGTATATGATGCCTCTTCTGGCCTCCAGAGGTACCGCACTCACGTACATTAAAGATAAATACATAAAGTAAGAAATTAGAGGCAGCAGTATCTCAAAATTGCTAGACAGCAAGACTCTGCTCACTCATAAGTATACATAATTTAATGCAAAATGCCTAAAAGATCATAGTTGATATGAGTAAGTCTAGTTCTTATCTTTCAGTCATGGAAAGCATAAGGCACACTGATCAGTTAAGAAAGTAATCAGTTTGGGGATGAGAGATGGCTCAGCAGTTAAGAGCTCTTGATTTAACCGCTTTTAGCCACAGTCCAGTTCCTAGCATCCATGTCAGTTTTAGGGACTGGATACCCTTCTTTGACTTTATGACCACTGGAACACACATGTGCATACAAACAGAAACATAAGAACATAAAGAATAAAATACATCTTTCAAAATTAATCAGATTGGTCAAAGAGGGTATGAGAGATGATTCTAGCAGAAATGTTTGAAAAGCAATATGGGGTATTGCTCAGTTGCTTAGCATACATGAAATCCTAGATTTCATCTCCAGCACTACATAAATCAGACATTGTGGTTCATCCTATAATCCCATTAGGGAAGACCAAAAGTTCAGGATCAGCCATTTGTGGTGGTAGCACATGTCTTTAATCCCAGCACTCAACAGGAAGGTGGACCTCTGTCAGTTCAAGACCAACCTGGTCTTCATAATGAATTCCAGACAAGCCAAGGCCACAAAGTGAAACCATGTGACAAAAGAAAGAAAGAAAGAAGGGAGGGAGGGAGGGAGGGAGGGAGGGAGGGAGGGAGGGAGGGAGAGAGGAAAAGAAAAGTTCAAGACCACCTTGGGCAATATACCTTATATCTCAGAGACAGAAATATGTTTAAAAAAACAACAAGAAAAATCTTTGGTTTGGGTCAATAATGGGAATCTGTAGCCTGAAAACAGAACCATGCAAGTGAGGCATGATGGTATGAATCTGAAATGGTAGCGTTTCTGAGGTAGACTCAGGAGGGTCAGAAATCCAAGAACAAACTCAGCTACATAGGTTTGATTGAAGTCAACCTTCCAGATTCAAGTGGGGGCCATTACTTTAAAAATAAACAAGGCAAGCTGGTGGTGGTGGCATGTGCATTTAATCCCAGTACTTGGGAAGCAGAGGCTGGGGAATCTCAGGGAATTCAAGGCCAGCTTGGTCTACAAAGCAAGTTCCAGGATAGCCATGACTACACAGAGAAACCCTTCGTGAGTCTTGACAATCTTTGCCATTTTGTCCACTCGAATACAGAGATGAAACTTGCATACCCAAGGACTTCTGCTCACTGCCACCACCCACAGAGGCACGACTGAATTTCTTCCTCTCAAATTGCCTGTATTCTTTGGTTCCTTTATGTAGTATTGATTTACAGTTTTCTAGAAATTTTGAATTTTTGCTTGACATTTTTTTCTTAACTTGAATCCATAGGTTTTGCTGTTCCTTTAAGATGGAAGACTTGTTTGTTGGTTCTATCTTGAGTCAATCATTTTAGTGCACTGTTTATTAGAGTATTTGAGCACTCTGTTATTTCTTTGGATGTATTGAGATTTTTCCTTATGGTCTAACTTTAAAAGTACTTTTTTCTTGAGTTAAAAAAGCAATTAAAAATAGTTTTTTCTTACTAACTACTACCAGTGCATATCCATATAAAATGTCAAGATTATAAAATAAATATTGAGCTGGCAGGATAGTTTCTGAGGGTAGGGACACTTGGCCAACAAGCCTGATGACCTAAGTTCAGTCCCTAGGATGGTAGAAGAGAAGAACTGATTCTCACAGGTTGTCCTCTGACCTCTGCACACTGTGACACATGTGTACATATGTATACACACACTACATAGATATTTTAAAGATTTTAATCAGTATGTGGCAATAACAAAGTTATAGCACCCCAGTTAAATATGTTAAAGTCTAATACTATCTTGTTAAGATAGGTAATTTTTTTCTGAAGCATGCCAAAATAATAAAATTTCCATGTTTAATTTATGTTTGCCATAAAGAATGCTTTACAATTTAAATTAAAATTTTAATTAAAACTATGATATTGTGAATAAAATAGGAAAAGGCAACTATACTTTATGAAGTTTAAAAATCAATATTCTGTTAGATGATGTGAGTCTAATATTCAGTGTGAATAGAAAATAATTCTGTGGGGCTGGGCAGATGCTCAGCAGTTAAGAACTCTACTGCTCTTCTAGGGCACCTGGGTTGGGTCCAGCACCCATGTGGTGGCTCACAACCATCTGTAACTCTTCTGGCCTCCAGAGGCACTAGACACACATATGTTGTACATATATAAATGCACACAAAACATCCATACACACAAAATAAAGAAATCTTTAAAAATTTATACAGAGGACAATATTTGGCTCCAAATATCTATAGGCAGTTTCCCTGTTTAATTAGGCAGGTTTAGGAATGAAAGTCTGGAGAGTGATGGAAGCCAGAGTTCCCAGTTCTGTGATTCTTATATGAAGCTGGTTTGGGTTCCTGAGTTTTGCTTCTACATTCTGTATGAGTGGTAGGGCATGTTTTAAGATTTCCAATGAGAATTCTGATTTAACAATTTCTAGAATTCCCATATTGACTTTATAACTTACAGTGTTTGTATTTTTTACCCTGATATCTTTATAATACTGTGGTTTTTCTTTCCTCTCTTTTTTATTTCTCTCTCTTTTTTTCTCCTTTTTATTTCCTTTCCTAAAGAATTCTGATTTGGCTGCTACTTTGAAATACAAGCCCAAAAGATGCCACCTTGTTTGGACTTAGAGGATGACATGGATAAGTGATAAAAACTAAGACATTTTGGTAAGTGAAACTTTATGTAAGACAATTTGTTAAAAAGTCTATTTTATATGTATTGTGTGTGTTTTCCCTCATGTATGTACACTACATTCATGCAGTTCCCATGGAGGTAAGAAGAGGTTGACAGATGCCCTGGAACTGAAGTTACAGACAGTTGAGGTTCTCCATGAGATTCTAGGAATTGAACCTGGATTCGAGCCAGTGCTCTTAACTGCTGAGCCATCTCTCTGATTTCTTTCACAACATGTTATCAGTATATAGAGAATCTGCTGATTTTTATTTGCATGTGTGTTTATGAGTAGCCATGGAATCCAGAAGAGGATGTTAGGTTCCACTAGAACTGGACTTATAGGCAAGGTTGTGAGACACCTGACATGGGAAGCAAGCTCTAGTCTTTACAAGAACACTAAGCTGCTGAGCCATCTCACTAGTCCTGCTACTGGTTTTTTCTGTAAAATTTGTATATCTAATTTCTTATGAAAAGTATTTTCTAGCCCTACAAACTTTCTGGTGAGGTCCTTAGGGTCTTTTAAGTATATAATCATATCTGTATACAGAAGTGATTTGATCTCTTCTTCCTTATTTCTATGCTTTTTATTCACCTGTTAAAGAATTCAAGTACTCAAAGAAAAAGAATTCAAGTACTATCTAGGAGTGATACCATACACTTTTATTTTATATTTTGCATAAACCTTTAATTTCAGCACTCTAGAGGCAGAGGCAGATGGATCTCTTTGAGTTCCGGTACAGCCAGAGCTACATAGAGAGACCCTGCCACCCCCCCCAAAAATGCAAACATACAACAGAGAATTCAAGCACTATATTTAGTAAGAGTATTGGGAGGTAGAGTAGGGCTGAAGAGTTAGCCTAGGGCTAAAGAATACTTGCTATCCTTGCAGAGAAGCCAGGTTCAGGTCCCAATACCCACATGGCAGCTCAAAATCTTCGGGTCCTCTATAAGAGCAGTATGCCCTCTTTAACTGCTGAGTTATTTCTCCAGCCTCTGTGTCTTATTTCTATTTGTATATGTTTGTGCCACCAAGAGACATAGAAGTCAGCAAACATGCAAGAGGCAATTCTCTCCTTCCTCCATATAGTTTCTGGACATTAAACTTAAGTTTGGCTGCAAGCGCTTTTACACCCCAAGCCATCACACTAGCTAGCCCTCAGTGTGTGTTAACCATTTTTTTGATTAGATCTTCTTGGTTCAATTTGGGTAGTTCATATATTGAGCAAAGTACCCATTCCTTCAAGATTTTACAACTTACTGTAAGTTTTCAAAATATTCCTAAATGATCTTCTGAATTTCACTGCTTTCATAACTCCTTTTTAGTCTAAGTATGTACATATGTATGTATGTATACTTACTTTTTTTTTTTTTTTTTTTTGAGAAGAAGCCTTTTGTATCCCAAGCTGGCCTTGAACTCTTTTCATGGCCGGATCCTCCTGCTTCCACCTTCCATGTGCTGGAATCATAGGTGTGTATCACTGTGCCTGGTTTATGTGATGCTGGGGACAAAAATCCAAGGCTTTGTGCAAGTTAAGCAAGCACTCCTCAATTGATCAACTGATCTACATCTCCAGCCCCTTAATTTTCTTCATTAATCTCTATTTTGGTTAGTTTGGTTATATTATAAAAGAACTAACTCTTTGTTTCATTAATGTCATATTTTTGTTTTATTCATTTCATTAACACCTGTCCTAGCATTTTTTTTCTTTCTTTTTATGAAAAAAAGTTGAAACATTTTTTATTTACTACTTGTTTCTGTAGATGGCTTTGGTGTGTGTGTGTGTGTGTGTGTGTGTGTGTGTGTGTGTGTGTGTGTGTGTGTATGTGTGTGTGTGTATAGGTTAGAGGACATTTGTAGTTTGATTCCCTCTATGTGGCTTCTAGAGATCAAACTCATCATCAGGCTTGGCAGCAGTCACAGTTAACCTGCTAATTCATCTCACCAGCCCACTGATTTTTTGAGACAGTCTCAGATTTGCAGGCTAGAAGCAATGTGTTTGCTTGTTTAGCTGTCTCACCAGCCTGTGTTACGGCTTTCCATCTACTAATTTTGGTTTGACTTGTTCTTGTTTTACTAAGACCTTGACATACATCGTTAGGTTATTTTTCTTGCAATTCTTCCTTTTGAAATGCCTGCTAAATTAAATAGTTACAGGTTTTAGGCAGTTTCAAGACTCAGTCTTTTCTCTGGCTAAGCAGCAGCTTTTAAGCCTTAGAAACCGTTATTGGTTTTATTTATTTACTTCTAATATTTATTAGAATTTTTGGTTTTTGTTTGTTTGTTTTGAGACAGGGTTTCTCTGTGTAGCCCTGACTGTTCTGGAATTCGCTTTGTAGACCTGGCTGGTATCCAACTCAGAAATCTGCCTGCCTCTGTCTCCTGAGTGCTGGGATTAAAGGGATGCACCTCCGCTGACCAGTTGTTTATTAGAATTTTAAAAATGTAGCTGGAAAGTAAATAAAGTTGTTTTACAAAGGATTGTAATGCTGTTGTTTTGTTTGTTTGAGACAAGACTCTGCAGCCTAGGGTGGGCTCAGACTCGCGTTTTCCCTGCTGAGATTACAGGTGTGCACTGTCACACTCCCCTTCTTTATTTCCCTGTGTCCCTCTGTATGTTTCTCCCAATATCCTAGTCCTACCAAACAGTAGCATATAGTATTATGAAAGGAAATTTTACTTAGTGAATAAATGACATCTTTTAGAGAAGTCTGGATGATATGTTAAATAATAACGATATGTTGAGTATATGATGATATGTTATAATACTCTGCATTCCCCCCTTGTTTTTGAAGGTTTTCTTATTGTTCACTTTGCATATACTTCTGGAATAATACACCATGGTTTTGGATGACCTTCCAAACTTCGAAGACATCTATACTTCCCTGTGTTCATCAACAATGGAAGATTCAGAGGTGGATTTTGACTCTGGACTAGAAGATGATGACACAAAAAGTGATAACATTTTGGAGAATTCCACAATTTTTGTAGCCTTCAAAGGAAATATAGATGATAAAGACTTCAAATGGAAACTGGATGCAATATTAAAGAATGTGCCCAACTTGTTACACATGGGTAATTGCTTTAATTTTTCTTCCTTCTGATTACTCTTTTGAATGTTTGCCCTTTCATGGTTACTGTTAGTTCTATAGAGTAAATTGGAAGGCTGGTTTTAGGTGCAAAGGTGGAACCTTCCCCTGCTGTTAGCATGTCTTGTTACTATCATTTTTTATTTATTTTTTAGTTTGTGTTTTAGAAAGAAGTCAGGTTTTATTACTGAAGACTGAGGTTATAGTCTTTATTACAATATACCTATTTATTTTGTATATGTAAGGTGGATATGTGCCATAGTACATGTGTCCTTTCTCCATGCAGGAAGCCAGGATCAGATTCAGGTCATCAGCTTTACTGGTGGGTAGCTACCCACTGAGCCACCTCACTGGCCCAGATTGTATTTTTGACTCAAAAACATTTTGTCAGATAGTCTCTGATATGATGGAAATTTTAAAGGCTTTTATTTTCTCCCTAAAACAGGAATGTAGCCTAGGCTACCTTTGGTATAGTGATCTTCCTGAAACTTTGATTCTAGGATTACACATGTAGGCTATCTTGCCTAGTTTTAAAAGTTGCTAGTACAGTTTAACTGATTGTAATTAAACATTTTCAACTATATTAACATTAAGACTAGTATAAAGAACATGGATAAGTTTCCAGTAATTATCAGATTGGAAAGAAACTCTGTCTCTGGGATCCACAGTTTTTCGGTGTTTGGAGACATGTCTCCAGATGTCATGGGAAGACAATAGTCAAACCTCAGGGCTGGATTTTAATGCCATGTCTGATTTCATTAGGTAACTACAGCTTTCTGAATCACTTAGCCTTTCTCTGGGCTCCAATTTCCTTACCTGCAAGAGAACTTTGACTAAACATTGCTAACCATTTTCAAATTTTGTGAGTATATTAATCCCATTGCCCTTAGCAAATGATCTGTTTTATTGTTGTTTTACATTAGAGCAAGTGGATTCTGTATTAGTATTTAGTATCTAATGGTTTAAGAGCTGGAAGAGGGGTAAGTGACATGTAGGAACTCTCACAGGTATCTGGATTTTGAGAAAGCATATTCCTGTATGGCTATTTTATTAATATTAAAAGATATACTTGAATAAAGCATATAAACCATTTAGTTGACCTGAGTTAATAACAAAAGGGAAATTATTTAGTCTGAAGCTACCAGATAGCTTTTATTTGCTGCCTTGTCTAAAATGTAATTGTAAACAATATTACTCAGTTAATCTCTCAAACTTTGATTGTAAATTACATGTAACCATTTTTATATGTGGTTTAATGGTACTTAAATACAGTTATATTTTATAACAATCACTAGCAGCCATTTTTATAACTCCTGTCTTATAAAATTAAAATCTATACCTATCATTTAATAACTTCCCCATTCCTTCCCTATTTTAGCTCTTAATAAGCACCATTGTACTTTCTATGATTTTTTTTTATTAAAAAATTAGATTTTTTTTATGTGTATGGGTATTTTGCCTACATGTCTGTAAATACCCCACATCCATGCATCGTCCATGGAAGACAGACGAGGGTATCAGATCTGCTGGAACTAGAGATATAGCTAGTTGTGAGTTGTTATGTGTGCTGGGGATTGAACCTCTATTCTCTGGAAGAGCACTCAGTTCTCTAAACCACTGAGCCATTTCTCCCCGCACCATGATTTTGACTATTATACAAGCAGAATTGTGTAGTACTTGGCTCTTTATGACTGCTTTATTTCATTTAGCATAGTATTCTCATTGTTTGTCCACGCTGTAGCTTGTAATGGGCTTTTCTTACCATTTCAGGCTGAATATTCCACAGAATGTATGTCTATACCACATTTTACTTACCAATATTTATCATGTTACTTCCATGATTTAGCTGTTGTAAATAATCCTGCCATAAACATGGATATAATTTTCCATATCCTGCTGTCAGTTCTTTGGCTGGATACTTAGAATTTAAAATGCTATATTGTATAGGTTTTTTTAAAAAAATATGTACCATATAATTCTCTTAGCAGATTGTACGATTTATATATTCCCATCATTAGTACACAGGAGTCCCCAGTTTTTCCATATTATTGCCAATATTTTCTATAGTCTATTTTTATAATAGCCATCCTTATGTGATATGGTATCTAGCTACTTGATAGTGGTTTTTAATACACAAAATCCTTAAGAAGTCTAGTGTTTCTATTGTTTTCTTTTGTTGCTTGCCCCTTTACTGTTGTATCCAAAAAATCACTGCCAGATCCAAGGTGGTGAAGGTTTGTTACTAAATATTTTCTTCTTAGACTTTTAGGTCTATAAAAATGTTCCATTTTCAGTTAAATTTTGTATATATTAGGTTAACTTCACTCCTTATCATGTGTACACATACTTCCCTCAGAAACTAGTTAGGTTTTTTTGTATTCTTAAAAATCTGTCCAGAAGTATGTGTCAGTTTCAGAATTGTAGAATGTTAGATGTTTTTCTGTCCTAAAGGAAGCTTACCTGTTGTAGTGCGAGCTTTTACTGTTTTGGCTTTTTGGGGAGCCTGACACCCAGCTCCCAAATCACACGCGGAGGCTTCTTATTTATGAATGACCAGCCTTAGCTTGCCTTGTTTCCCACTGGTTTTTCGTAACTTAAATTATCCTGACTACCTTTTGCCTCTGGACTTTTTTCTTTTCTTACTTCTGTATATCTTTCTTTCACTCCTACACTGTGGCTGGCTGGCCCCTGACATCATTTCTTCTTGTTCTCTTGCTACTCCTCCTTTCTCATTTCTCCTTCTGGCTCATCCCTACCACTTCCTGTCAGCTAGTTGCTGTCGCAAACTCCTGACTGCAGATGAATTTTACTTAATCAGACACATCTTTGCATCATTAAACAAATACTCCAGAGCATAAACAAAAGTAACACACCTTGAAATAGTATTCTCCAACAACTTGTTGAATGTATGTTTTCCTTCCTCAGTTTGTTGTGCTTCAGTGGGATCTGTACTCTTACCTAAAGTAGGAATTTTTGTTTTGTTTTTTAGTTGCACATTCTCTGGTGTCTACAAAATTGATAATTTTATTCTCTTTTCTTTATGACCAAGAATCCAGCAAGCTAAAGGTACAGAAAGTGGAGCCTTGGAACAGCGTACGTGTCACATTCAACATCCCCCGGGAAGCAGCGGAGCGGTTACGGATCCTGGCTCAGAGCAACAACCAGCAGCTTCGGGATCTGGGGATTCTCTCCGTTCAGATTGAAGGTCCTTTACTTTGCCATGTCCCCATCTGAATCAAAATACAGTAACAGTGGTATTCAGCATAGTTTCTGATGCTGCTTTGTCTGTTCTTCTGCTCTTTATTTTTGAGACTCTCAAGCAACTGTGTATCCTGTGCTTCATGTTGCAGTACCTTAGAATAAAGAAACATTAAAGTATTACTGCAGCCTGGAGCATCATTCCTTTGGCTCTTTGGCGTTCAGTCTCAGACTTTAGTTTTACTTGTATCCTGCAAGGAACTGACTTGTCTATTTGAAGAATATCTAATTTTAATTGCTTTCTTTTACTGAATAACTTTATTATTTCCTTTGTTTATCTAGCAGATTAGGGAGTCCTGAACAATTTTTTGTGTTTATCACTAGAGTGACCCTCTTGAATATAAAAACATGCTCAGCCTAATACATAATATCCAGCTTAAAGTTCTTTTGTTGCTTGCTACTTTTCACAGAAATTCAGGCCAGTTCTTTACCACGACCTCAGGGCCTACACAGTCTCACATCAACCTTCCTCATATAGACTTATGCTAGTTAAATTCCACCCCCACCCCCATCAGCTCTGTTTTCCAGTCTCTTCCAGTTTTCATTTGGTTCTTTGAACACACAGTTCTCCCTTCTGCCACAGATCTTTTGCACTGTTGTCTTCTATAAATGGAGTACTCTCTCATACAATTCCTGTTCATCAAGTGAATATTTGATGTTTAGTTTCTTTAGTTTTTGTAATATTTTGGAGATCTCTTGTCTGATGTGGGGTTGGTAAAGATCTTTTCACATTCTGTAGGCTGCCATTTTGTCTTAGTGACTGTGTTCTTTGCCTTACAGAAGATTCTCAGTTTTAGAAGGTCCCATTTATTAATTGTTGTTCTCAGTATCTGTGCTACTGATATTATATTTAGGAAGCAGTCTCCTGTGGCCATGCGTTCAAGGCTATTTCCCACTTTCTTTTCAATGAGGTTTAATGTGACTGGATTTATGTTGAGGTCTTTAATCCATTTGGACTTAAATTTTGTGCATGGAGATAGATTTGGACCTATTTGCATTCTTTTACATGTTGACATCCAGTTATGCCAGTACCATTTGTTGAAGATGCTTTCTTTATTCCATTGTATAATTTTAGCTTCTTTGTCAAAAATCAGGTGTCCATAGGTGTATGGATAAATATCAGGGTCCTTAATTCAATTCCACTGGTCAGCCTGTTTGTTTTTATACCAATAGCAAGCTGTTTTCCTTACTGTAGCTCTATATTAGAGCTTGATATCAGGGATGGTGATGCTTCTGAAAGTTCCTTTATTGTACAGGATTATTTTGGCTATTTTGGTTTTTGTTTTTCCATATGAAGTTGAGTGTTGTTCTTTCAGAGTCTGTGAAGATTTCAAGGTCTGGGATTTTGATGGGGATTGCATTGAATCTATAGCTTGTTTTTGGTAGGATTGCCATTTTTACTATGTTGATCATACCTATCTAAGAGCATGAGAGATCTTTTCATTTTCTTATATCTTCCATAATTTCTTTCTTCAAAGACTTAAAGTTCTTGTCATAAGTCTTTCATTTCTTTGGTTAGTGTTACCCCCAAGATATTTTGTGTTATTTGTGACAATTGTAAATGGTAATGTTTCTCTGATTTCTTTCTCAGCACCTTTAGCATTTGTATATAGGAAGGATACTGATTTTTTTAAAATATTTATTTATTTATTATGTATACAATATTCTGTCTGTGTGTGTGCCTGCAGGCCAGAAGAGGGCACCAGACCCTGTTACAGATGGTTGTGAGCCACCATGTGGTTGCTGGGGATTGAACTCAGGACCTTTGGAAGAGTAGGCAATGCTCTTAACCTCTGAGCCATCTCTTCAGCCCAGATACTGATTTTTTTGAGTTGATCTTGTATCCTGCCACATTTTATTAGCTATAGGAGTTCCCTCATCTAATTTTTTGGGGTCACTTATGTAAACTATCATATCATTAGCAAATAGTGAGAGTTTGACTTCTTTTCTGATTTGTATGCCCTTGCTCTCCTTTTGTTGTCTTATTGTTCTAGCTAGGACCTCAAGAACTATATGAATAGATATGGAGAGGGTGGACAACCTTGTCTTGTTCCTGATTTCAGTGGGATCACTGTGAGTTTTTCTCCATCTAGTTTGATGTTGGCTGTTGGCTTGCTGTGTATTGCCTTTACTATGTTTAGATATGTTCCTTTTATCCCTGCTCTCTCCAAAACCTTTATCATGAAGGGATGTTGTATTTTGTCGAAAGCTTTTTCAGCATCTAATAAGGTGATCATGTGGTTTTTATTTTTCAATTTGTTTATATGGTGGATTACGTTGTATGTTGAACCATCCCTGCATCTGTGGGATGAAGCCGACTTGATCATGGTGGATGATGGGTCTGATGTGTTCTTGGATTTGATTTGCCAGTATTTTATTGAGTATTTTTGCAACTTTGTTCATGAGTGAGATTGGTCTGTAATTCTCTTTTTTATATGGTGGTATCAGGATAATTGTAGCCTTATAAAGAGTTTGGTAATGTTCCTACTATTTCTATTGTGTGAAACATTTTGAAATTCTTGTAGAATTCTGAGCTGAAACCATCTGATCCTGTACTTTTTTTTGATTTGGAGACTTTTGATGACTGTTTTTATTTCTTTAGCAGTTATAGGTCTATTTAGTGTGCTCATCTAGTCTTGATTTAATTTTGGTAAGTGATACTTATCCAGAAAGTTGTCAGTTTCCTTTAAGTTTTCCAATTTTGTGGAGTACAGGTTTTCTAAATATGACCTGATGATTCTCTATTTCTTCCGTGTCTGTTATGTCCCCCTTTTCATTTTTGATTTTGTTAATTTAAAATTCTCTCTCTCTTTCTTTTTTTTTTTTTTTTTGTTTTTCGAGACAGGGTTTCTCTGTAGCTTTGGTGCCTGTCCTGGAACTAGCTCTTGTAAACCAGGCTGGCCTCGAACTCCCAGAGATCCCCCTGCCTCTGCCTCCTGAGTACTGGGATTAAAGGCGGGTGCCTAGAATTCTCTCTCTGCCTTTTGGTTAGTTTGAATAAAGGTTTGTCTATTTTGTTGATTTCCTAGACGAACCAACTCTTTGTCTCATTGATTCTTTGCATTGTTTTCTTTGTTTCTATTTTGTTGATTTCAGCTCTCAAATAGATATTTGATTATTTCCTGCCATCTAGTTCTCTTGGGTGAGTTTGCTTCTTTTTCTTCTCAAGTTTTCAAATGTTCTGTTAATTCACTAGTGTGGAATTTTTCCAGCTTCTTTATGTAGGCATTTAGTGCTCTGAACTTTTCCTCTTAATACTGCTTTCATTATTGAATCCCATAAATATGAGTATGTTGTGTGGTCATTTTCATTGAATTTTAAGAAGTCTTTAATTTTTCCCTATATTTCTTCCTTGACCCATTGATGATTCAGGTGAGCATTGTTTAATTTCCATGTATTTGTGGGCTTTCTGGAATTAGTGTTGCTGTTGAATTTTACTTTTAAGCCATGGTGATCTGATAAGATACATGGGGTTATTCCAATTTTTTTGTATTTGTTGAGGTTTGTTTCATTACCGAGTATGTGGTCAATTTTTGAGAAGGTTCCATGAGGTACTGAAAAGACGGTATATTCTTTTATGCTTGGATGGAATGTTCTATAGATGTCTGTTAAGTCCATTTGAGTCATAACATCAGTTAGTTCCCTTATTTCTCTGTTAATTTTTTGTCTGACAGACCTGTCCAATGGTGAGAGTGGAGGGTTGAAGTCTCCCAATTAGTGTGTGGGGTTTAAGGTATGATTTAAGCTTTAGAAGTGTTTCTTTTACATATGAGGGTGCCCTTGTATTCAGGGCATAGATGTTCAGAATTGAGATTTCCTCTTGATGGATTTTTCCTGTGACTAATATGAAGTGTCCTTCTTTGTCTCTTTTGATTGATTTTGGTTTGAAGTCTATTTTGTTAGGTATTAGGATAGCTACACCAGCTTCTTTCTTAGGTATGCCTGTGTCTTTTTATAGGTGAGTTGAGTCAATTTATATTAAGGGATATTAATGACCAGTGATTGCTATCTCCTGTTAATTTAGTTTTTATTGTTGGTGATGTTATTCCCTTCTTTGGAATTTGTTGCTGTGAAATTAATTGTCTGTGTTTTTATTGATGTAGCCAACTTCCTTGGGTTGGAGTTTTCCTTGTAGTACTTTGTGTAGGGCTGGGTTTGTGCCTAGGTATTGGTTAAATCTGGTTTTTGTTTTGTCCAACTATGGTGATTGAAAGTTTTGCTGGGTATAGTAGCCTGGGCTGGCATCAGTGGTCTCTTAGTGTCTGCATAATGTTTGACCAGGACCTTCTGGCTTTCATTGTCTCCAATGAGAAATCAGGTGTAATTCTGATAGGTCTGCCTTTATATGTTACATTGCCTTTTTCCTTTGCAGCTCTTAATATTCTTTCTCTATTCTGTATGTTTAGTGTTTTGATTATTACCTTGTGCCAGACTTTTTAAAATGGATGCTGGAAACTAAATTCGGGTCCTGAGCAATCACTTTACCATCTGAGCTATTTCCCTGACCTCTTTGCTTTTTGAGACAAGGTTTCTCTGTAACTTTGGAGCCTATCCTGGAACTGGCTTTTGTAGACCAGGCTGGCGTCGAACTCAGAGATCTGCCTGCCTCTTTCTCATGAGTGCTGGGATTAAAGATGTGCACCACCATTGCCATGCTGAGAATGTTTAAACGAGAAATGCTATTACTTGATGTTACTTCAAAACTCTTCTGCTGAGTGAAGTAACTCACATCTGTAATTCCAGCACTTAGGCTGAGGCAGTAGGATTGCTACAAATATTAAGGCTACAGAGTAAGATCCTGTCTTTTTTTTTAAAGATTTGTTTATTTATTATGTATTACAGTGTTCTGTCTGCATGTATGCCTGCAGGCCAGAAGAGGGCACCAGATCTCATAAATGGTTGTGACTCACAATGTGGGTGCTGGGAATTGAACTCAGGACCTCTGGAAAAGCAGCCAGTGCTCTTAACCTCTGAGCCATCTCTCCAGCCCCAAGGTCTTGTTTTTAAATAAAGAAATAAAGACACCTCCCACCCCCCCAAAAAAAGGAAAAAAAATGCTTCTACTTAAAGTATCTTAACAAATTTAGTATATTAATAGTTCCTTTCCAGTGGTGAGACCTCCAAATCCCATGTTTTCTTTGATTTTCACTCCTGATTCCTATAAATAAGTCTGAGTATTTTACAGCCTCTAATGATTGTTCCTTTATTGGTAGGATGTTGTTAGTCCCCTAGTTAAACTTTACACAGAAAGCTCAGTGACAGGACAGAGGAAAGTATCTTCCTATTAGCTTCTTGCTTTATCTTCAGACTGGTACCAAGATCCTAAGCTATGAAAGGAGTTGGGGAATACAGTCGTTCAAATCCCCAGTGATAGGCGAGCTTATTTTAACTGTCCACAAGGTGAAAATATCTTCTATGGAATATCCTATATTAGTCAAAATTGTGGATTAAGTGCAAGAAGCTCTTGGAAACTTGTTTCAGCAGCTGTTTCCCATTAGGCCTAGGAAGATTTTGGTTTCCTTAGAATCTGTTTAATTGAAACAATCCTATTGATATTATTGCCTACTAGGTGAAACTCAAAGAGAGAAAATATTGAGCTGATTTAGCAGATAAGAACACTTGCTGCTCTTGCAGAAGCCCTGGCTTCGGTTCCCAGCACCCACATAGTGGCTCACAACCATCTATAACTTCAGTTCTGGGGATCCAGTACTCTCTTTTGACTTCTTTTGGTACTGTATAAATATGGTACACATACATGCATGTAGGCAAAAGACTCACAAACTTTTATTTATTTATTTATGTATTTATTTTGCTTTTGTTTTTTTTGAAACAGGATTTCTCAGTGTAGCCCTAGCTTTCCTGGAAATCACTCAGTAGACCAGGCTGGCCTTGAACTCACAGAGATCTGCCCCCCCCCCTCTCTCTCTCTCTCTCACACACACACACACACACACACACACACACACACACACACGCACACACACTGACATACGCATGCGTGCACACCAGTACAAAAGATGTAATGCATAGGTACAACACATGCTTACCATGCAGAAGACCCTGGATTCAATACCCAGCATTGCCCATTGAAAACCTATTCACATGCTGGTCTTACTTTGTGTCACGGAGGTAGAAGAAACTTCTGTCCTTGTCATTAGATGACATCTCTACCACAAACCTGTAGGGATCATTTTGTTGTTCGATGTTTTGTTTTTGAAATAGGATCTTGTATTACCATAGGCTCCAACAGTCTTCCTCCCTCCACCTCTGGGGGGCTGGAATAAGAGGCATGTTCTACCACTCTAGGTTTGTGCAGTGCTGGGAACAGAACCCAGGACTTTGTACATGCTAGGCAAGGACTCTGCCAACTGAGTTACAGTCTCAATACCTGGAAACCTTTTTACATTGTGGTTATTGAAAGAAAATCTGTGCTGTTTATCACAAGTTCTGCTGTCTCTACACCCAATGTAACAGTGATCCCATACTACCCTGCCGTCTCTCCCCATTGAACTTCCTATCTTCATTGAACTTCTTATCTTCTGATTATAAACTCCCAGAAGGAAATGAAGAATTTTGAGTTTCTGACAGTTTCTTCCACTCCCTTTCCTTCCTGTCATCCTTCCCCTGCCCACACACAATTTGTGGTCCAGTTGAAAAATCAATATCCAGTCTTTGAAGCCCTCTGACACTGAGCAACTTCATTAATAATGTAAGAACTGATTATGCTCTCCTTGGGCTTGCTCAGATGGAACGATCTGCATAGGCTAGGATTTTAGTTTCCTGTAATTCCAACATTCTGGAGATAGAGGTTGGGAAGTCTTGAATTTAGAGCCAGTATATAATGAGCTATATAATGGGCTATAATGAACAGTTAGGGTCAGGGTTCTAATACTGAGCTATCCCTTTTTTATAGTGGTAAACTTAATATTAATTCTTCACAAACAGAAAAAAAAATAGTTCTTCTGTAACTGTCTTTAAGCAAGATATGTATTTTACTATGACTACTTACATTTCATAACTTTACTGTCATTTTCAGGGGAAGGTGCTATCAACCTGGCTTTGGGTCAGAACCGAAGCCAGGATGTGAGAATGAATGGACCCATGGCGTCTGGAAACTCGGTTAGGATGGAGGCAGGATTTCCCATGGCAAGTGGTCCAGGTGAGGCCTCCTACTCACTTGTGGGACACTTTACCAGTTTCCTTCTTTAGACTTTGAATTCACAGAGATCCTCCTCATTCTGCCTCCCAAGTACAGGGATTACAGGTATGTACCTCCACCACCAGGCATCGACTTGATTTCTTAAGGTGTAAGTCTTGCCATCTAAATGGGGTGTATAGCATACCTACTTTTATTTACTCAGTCAGAAAATTAAGGCAGGAACTACTCTCAGGAAGGTTACAATAACAAAGCAAGGCTAAGGTCTTTACAGTATTTGGCTTAAAATCTGATGAACACTGAGTCATGGAGTAAACATTTATTAAGTACTAATGTATGACAGGATCTATGCTAAATATTCGAAATGGAAACAAGTAAGACATATTCTACCCTCAAAATGTTTATAGTATAGTAGAGGATGTGACTTTCCACCTTGTACTTTCTCTGAGTCTGAGAATATGTAAGCAGAGTTCCTTTGTCTCATGTGAAATCTTCATGTCTGTGGGATAATGTATTTTTATGTATTTAGAATTTGAGAAAGTTGGCTGGAAGTGGTGGACATGCCTGTGCAAGAGGCTAAGGTAGAATGATCACAAAGGGGGAGGGAAGAATTTAAAAAGAGATACAAATGGTTTCTTTCCTTTTCTAGTAATCCTGAAATTTCTCCTTCAGAGATGAAAGTCAACATTCCATGATTCACAAGACATTAGAATTGAGTTGGCTCTTACTTTTAAAAGCTGGGAAATTGTGGGATTTGTGGAAAGGAAGCGATTTGTCCCAGGTCAAGTAGCAGTGGGCTAATATTCCAGATATTCTCGCTCTCAGGTCAGTGGTCTTTTTAATGCACTGTTGGCTTTGAAACCTTTGAAGCTTCAGGAGTCTATTCAGATAAAGAAAGTCACAGCTGCGTGGTTGAAGAAACTATATGCAGTCAGTTGCTCCATCCCTGACGACCATAGTATTGTTTGAAAGAGATGCAGCAGGAGGAGCTGAGGGATGGCTCAGTGGTTAAGAGCACTTGTTCTTGCAGAGGTACTGGGTTTGTTTCTCAGTAACCACACACAGTGCTCACAGTTGTCTGTAACCCCAGTTTCAGGGAATCTGATATCTTCTTCTGACCTCCATAGGCACTGGACACACACTTGGTGTACAGACATATACACAGACAAAACATTCATACACATAAAATACATCTTTTTTTAATGCAGAAAGGTAGAGGAACTCCCACTTATATACTGCTGTTCTGAACTATAAGCAAAAATTTGGCATAACCAGGCAAAGTGGTGCCTGCCTTTAATTCTAGCACTTGAGAAGCAAAGATAGGCAGATTTCTGTGAGTTTGAGGCCAGCCTGGTCTACATAGTGGATTTTAGGACAGCCAGGGCTATCTAGAGAGACTCCACCAAAACTAAAAAACAAAGAACTTGCATAGAATTAGAATTGGGTTTTTATACTGCCTGTACATTTTATGTTTACCTCAAACTATTTACTGTATTTCACTGAACTATAGTATATGTTTTATTTCCCTGAAATATAGTATGTATATTTCATCTTTATTTTTAAAATAAAATAAGACCTGTAATCATTGGAGCTTATGCTTGATGGTGAGCACTCTCATAAAGCAGGTACCTGTTCCTTAACTTCCTCACACATGCATAGACAAGTTCTCTGTTGTTGAACTCCATCACTGTTGTTGAACAGCCCTCACTGTTTTATACATATGTCAAAGTCTACTGTTGGACTGATGTGAAGTATCATATCATTCATGTGCATGTCTAACCTGGTGACTTATGTAGACCTGGTCCCCCATACAGCTCTGAGCAACTATTAAGGCAGCTTGGTAATAGGTGACTGGGTGGTGGTGGCGCATGCCTTTAATCCCAGCACTCAGGGAGGCAAAGGCAGGCAGACCTCTGTGAGTTTGAGGCCAGCCTGGTCTACAGAGTGAGTTCCAGGACAGCTAAGACTACATAGAGAAACCCTATCTCAAAAGACAAAAATTAAAAAAAAATAGTCATAAGTGGTACCATTACCAATTCTAAAAGAATGAAGGTCAGAAGTACAGTAGGAAAAACCTAGCCACTGTACATGTCCTTAGAGTGAAGAAATAAGTAAACTTGACACGAACGCCAGGGAATCTGGGTTCTGATCTCAACTTCTGCCTATGGGCACTAATACTTTCTGGTCTTAGGTGACCGTGATCTCAACTTCTGCCTATGGGCACTAATACTTTCTGGTCTTAGGTGACCGTACACATCTTCAGTTATATCCTGGACACAGTGTTAGAGATCCCATCAAGTCTTGAATTGTTGAGACACTTGTTAAACTTAGGCCAGCATGATGATTCCAACATCTAGTATCTGGCTAGTGTTCCAGTGCTGTGAGTTCATTACCACATAGAAAACCTTGAAGCAAATGGATTTAGGTTAAATTGGTATTTAATGGAAGATACTGGTTGTGATCATTTACAACACAAAGTATCAGGCTAATTAGTTAGTGATGACCTATAGTTACCATGGTATTTTAACCTCCACTTATTTCTTTATACCAGCTATATTTTAAAATTTCTTTTCTCACCTGTCTATTGGACCTTAATGTATGCAAATGAAGTTTTGTAGTAAGTTAAATTGAGTTGAGAAAATCTGGGCAGTGGTGGCACACACCTTTAATCCCAACACTTAGAAGGCAAAGGCAGAAGGATCTCTGTGAGTTCAAGGCCAGCCTGGTCTACAAGAGCTAGTTCCTGGACAGGCCCCAAAGCTACAGAGAAACCCTACTACACAGCTACTCACAGAAAACAATCATTGGCCCCAAATACCTACCAGCCAAGAATGAAACCTTTAATTAAATGATTATTATGGTATACCCCCAAATTTTGATATTTGCTAAGAGCAAAAAAGAAAAAAGGGCTTTAATTTAGGTTTAGTTGCTAAGAGAAGTAGTGCCAAGATTTATTGATAAGACATTCTAGATACATAATTCTAAAGTTACTTAATATTGTTTCAGAGGAAATGTAAGGTTTCTTTCTCTAGCATGATTTCTCTACCCTATATTCTAAATGCCTTATGTTTTGAAAGGGTAATCAGATGGAAATTGAAAAGTGTTTAGATTTTAGAATGGGGATATTATATATCTATCAAATTTTGTGAAATATGTCCATTATAAATGTTGGAAGGAAAGCTCTCAGGTATTAGTGGTAAACATCAGTGAAAACTAATGAGCTAATAGTTTGACTTAAGAATTGAGAAAAAGGACTAGGTGTGGTGCATGCCTTTAATCCTAGTCCTCAGAAGGCAAGCAGGTGGATCTTTATGAATTTGAGGCCAACCTGATCTATATAGCAAGTTCTAGGCTAGCCAAGGCTATATAAGAGACCCTGTCTCACAAACATCTGTAACCCTACTTCCAGGAGATTCAGCAGGTCTTCTGGCTTCCACAAACACCAGGCATGTGTGTGATGCACGTACATGTACATGCAGGCCAAACATTCATAGACAAAATTTTTCTATCTAAAAAGTTATTAAAAGAAAGTTTTTGTATCTTTTAGAATTTCTAAACTATGTCATTAAAAATTATAAGATGAGTGTGGTGTCTCACCTGTAATCTCAGCCCTTACAGAAACAATTACCATGAGTTGCAGACCATTCTGGTCATTAAAGTAAGATCTCATCTCAAAAAACAAACACCACACGCACACAAATTTGCCAGCTTCAGTATGTTATTCTAGGTACTTTTTTTTCTTCTAGGATTAATAAGGATGACGAGCCCTGCCACTGTTATGATGCCCCAGGGTGGGAACATGTCATCTTCCATGATGGCCCCAGGCCCCAGTCCAGAACTGCAGCCCAGGACTCCTCGCCCTGCTTCTCATTCAGGTAGTGTGACTTCCACTCATTGAGAGTTAAAGAGAGGGGGCTACTTACAGATACAATTGAGATTTAGTCATTGATGTTTAACTTCCAACTACTTAGTTCCAGTGTTTACCTTCCTTACAAAATCTACTATGAATTTCACAGCTAAACATTTCTTCTCCAATTTTCTTCTTATTTTCTTACCAGCTATGTCCTAATATTCTCAAGAAGTATGCTGTCTTAGTTGGGGTTTCTATTACTCTGAAGAGACACCATGACCACAGCAACTCATATAAAGGAAAACATTTAGTTGGGGCTTGCTTACAGGTTCAAAGGTTTAGTCCTTTGTCATCATAAGAAGTAGACTTGGTGCTAGAGAAGTAGCTGAGAGTTTTACATCTGAATCAGCAGGCAGCAGGAAGAAAGAGTAACACTGGGCCTGTCTTGAACACTTGAAACCTCAAAATCCACCCCCAGTGACACCTTTCCTAACAAGGCCATGCCTCCTAATTGTGCCACTCCCTTTGAGAGCCTTGGGGGCCATTTTCATTCAAACCACCACAAATACTTTGACATGCTTAATTCTATAAGAAATATCATGACAAAAAAAATATGACAGAATTTTGAAGGCATATGAATTTGGTAAATGTTTCATAAGTTAGCATGTTGGCAGCACTAAGCTTCCTCCAGTAAAGAAGAAACTTGTTTGAAATCATTAGGTCTAGCATTTCCCAAACCTAGTTAACTATTTTATTTTGTTTTCCTTTAACAGTATTTGGCCAGAAATACAATTTTGAAAATCTTGTTGTCTATATTTTATGTTTAGGGTGCCTTACCACCAATGAGCCATCAGCTGTCTTTAAGACAGGATTCATCTTTATATCTGTTGGTATGCTGTTCTTAGAAGATACTCAAGAGCATGGTGATATCAATGGTACCAGCAGATCTAACCCAGTGTGTTTTGATGAATTGCAGTAGATTAATTATTATTCACTATCTTTAAACAGATGCAATGGATCCACTTCTCTCTGGACTCCATATACAGCAGCAGAGTCATCCCTCAGGATCTTTACCTCCAGCACATCACCCAATGCAGCCTGTTCCTGTGAACAGACAAATGAACCCAGCTAATTTTCCCCAGCTGCAGCAACAGCAGCAGCAGCAACAACAACAGCAACAGCAGCAACAGCAGCAGCAACAGTTGCAGACAAGACCTCCACAGCAACATCAGCAGCAACAGCCACAGGGGATTCGTCCACAGTTTACTGCTCCAACTCAGGTGCCTGTTCCTCCAGGCTGGAACCAGCTGCCTTCAGGAGCCCTACAGCCTCCGCCAGCCCAGGGCTCTCTGGGCACAATGACTGCAAACCAAGGGTGGAAGAAGGCTCCCTTGCCTAGCCCAATGCAACAACAGCTTCAGGCAAGACCTTCCTTAGCCACGGTACAGACACCTTCTCACCCTCCCCCTCCTTATCCCTTTGGCAGCCAGCAAGCCTCACAAGCCCATACAAACTTTCCTCAAATGAGCAACCCAGGCCAGTTCACAGCTCCTCAGATGAAGAGCTTGCAGGGAGGGCCCTCCAGGGTCCCAACCCCCCTGCAACAACCCCACCTCACCAACAAGTCTCCTGCCTCCTCACCCTCCTCCTTCCAGCAGGGATCCCCTGCATCCTCCCCAACGGTTAACCAAACTCAGCAGCAGATGGGACCAAGGCCACCTCAAAATAACCCACTTCCCCAGGGATTTCAGCAGCCTGTCAGCTCTCCAGGTCGGAATCCTATGGTTCAACAGGGAAATGTGCCACCTAACTTCATGGTGATGCAGCAGCAGCCACCAAACCAGGGGCCACAGAGTTTACACCCAGGCCTAGGAGGTGAGGAACACTAACAACCTTGTGTTGGTAAATTTACTGGAAATTTGAGTAGAATGTCAGGTTTTAGTGTTAATGGTGGGAGTAAAATGAGGATATAATCATTTGGTTTTGTGATATGGTGATGACACTTGATATATAATTTAGTTAACTTAATGTATTTTTCTTGATTACTGTGTAACATCTTATTGGTTAAATATAAGCTAGCTCTCTGGATAAAAATGAAGGTAAAAGTCAAAATAGAGATGTTTGTTTTGTTTCAAATTACTTTTGATTAATCTTGTACTTGTAAATTAAAATGTCCAGACCAAACATGTATTTTATTAATAATTTAAACTTCTCATTTGTTGAAGGATTAAGATTATACAGTTGAACAAAGATGAAAAGTACAGGGTTTTATTGGGGAAAATGCCCTTCTACTTATCAATTTTGATAATCCTAGTTAGTAAAATAGTAAGCATGGTATTTGTTAAGCTTGATTAAAGTATTAAAGAGGACTAAGTTCAAAAATCTTTACTTTTATAGTTTTATAATGCCAATGCCTACTCCTTAGAGAGGGAATTCCACTAGTTATACCTAAAGGAGATTTATTTATTTATTTTGTAAGGTGCCTCTTGTATGAAGAAAAAGCAATGGAACTTAATGTGTGAGAGGTAAAACGATTACAGTAAAACTTATCCATCTCCATGTTTATTATTTATTCTTATTAATCATTGATCTAGTGCACATGACTGTGCTTGGAGCTTTTCAGTAAGGCATAGAGAGTGTCAGTAAAACTCATTTAATTTAAGAATATCCCCCACCAAAAGACACCCATTGCCTACCCAGAAAAAAACCCTTGCATCTTCAATGCAACATAGCAAAGGCATGCTCCCATGATTTCTGGTGAAATTAAGTTGCTCATCAGTCCTTTCACTCTCTTTTAATTGATTTTGATGAAATACAGGCTCTAATATTTTAATTCTAAGACATTTTTAGAAAATGTAAGAATGTTTCTCCTTCAAACTTCACTATTCTGGGCATCTAGCCCTAGACCAGTGGAATCTGGGTAGTCCCTTCTACAGATATGATTACTGACTTAATTACAATGAAAGCATGTAAATGGGGGCTTGTTGCTGCTAATGGAAGGACAAATGCATATTTGTCTACAAAGAGTTTTTCAGGGCATTGAAAATTTGGCCCTAATAAACAAATTTTAAGAGAACTTTAGGTATTGTTGCTTTCTTAGAGCAGTTGCTATGCTCGCCTAGGTGGTCTGACCACATCAAGACCTGCGGTATGCACACGAGTGTATCTGAGATTCTCTTTATTGCAAACTTGTTTTCTGAAACTAGGCCTTCCAAAAGGATGTAAACTTGAGTAAGATTACATTAGAGCATAATTTTTGGTACCATAGCTATCAGAATCACAGCAGATCTTACAAGAGAAAGGCATAAGTTTAATACAGCCTCACTTTGAAGCTCCTGTGAACTCGTCTCTTCCAAAGAGATAAGCACAACACTGGTGGGGGAGGGAGATTTTTCTGCAAAGATTATCATCCATTTTCCTCAAAGAGGGGGAAAAAATCACCCATCTATCCTTAATCGGGACACAACTCTTTCTTTTATAGTATTTCATATCAGTTTGTTTGAACATGAGAGAATTTAGCATATTCCTTTGGTGCCTGTGTTATATAAATGTTGGGAGTCCATAGTATTACAGAGAAGTGAGCCCTCAAACCTTGCTATGGTATGGCCTTAGATCACATGTAGAGAGCAGATTGCCATCTTTTCCTTGGCATGTTCTAAGTGTAAATTTTTTAGTATTTCTTTTTAATTTTGACAGTGCTCATGTAAGGGATTGTATTGATTTTTTTAACCATCTTTCCCAACCTTATTATTAAAGATCCTACCAGTGTGACAGAAAGAGCTAAGCCAGTGGAAACTTCATGCAGCTCATCCTTCCTTATTCATTCCATATCTCAACAAGAGTATAAATTTGCTAGGTAACTTGCCTTACTCATTGTTTTCTATTAAGGAATGCCTAAACGCCTCCCACCTGGCTTCTCAGCAGGACAGGCCAATCCGAACTTTATGCAAGGTCAGGTGCCTTCCACCACAGCAACCACCCCTGGGAATTCAGGAGCCCTTCAACTGCAAGCAAATCAAAATGTCCAGCATGCAGGTGTGTGTACTTTGATTTAATTAGTTATGTTTATTGTGCATTGATGATGTGCTAAATACCTTGATACATAGAGATATATAAATGAACAAGTTCTTTAATTTCTCACATATAGATAATCTTTAGGAAATATGGAAAATAAGTTATTTTTTTCAAGAACCAGGAAACACCTTAGGAAAGAAAGTAAAACTTCAGTTAGAGAAGGAGTCATACACATGCATGAACACATATACACACACGCACACTTTTCTGTAGCACGAGTAATAAAAACCCAGAGACAGATATTGGGGTTCAAGCTAAAGATCAGAAAAGCAAAGCAGCCAGCCTCTAGAAAAGTCTTACCTCTACCAAGGCTGGACAACTGTAGATTGAGCCCAGAGCCTTGGTTTTTATTATTCGTGCTTCACTTTTCTTTCTGTAAAGGGCTAAATAGTAAATAGCTTAGGTCATTCAGCCTGTATTGCAGTTATTCAACTCTACTTAGTGAGGACAACAGTATTCCAAATCCTTGCCTGTTTTCAAAACAACCATAGGCCTGATTTGCTGAACCCTGAATTAGAACTTGCTCAGGTAAAAGGTATTTCTGGGAAAGGAAACCATAAATTCATAGTTATATGGGTATTTGGCATGTTTGAATATCTACAACTTTTTGGGGTTTTTTGTTGTTGTTGTTGATGGTGGTGGTGGTGGTGGTTTTGTTTTGAGACAGGATTTCTCTGTAGCTTTGGAGACTGTCCTGGAACTAGCTCTTGTAGACCAGGCTGGTCTCGAACTCACAGAGATCCGCCTGCCTCTGCTTCCTGAGTGCTGGGATTAAAGGCGTGCGCCACCACCACCCAGTGAATATCTACAACGTTTAAAATCTCTGGATAGTACATATTATCTTCATTTATGCTGAATATCTGAATTCTGGTATGCATTATGGTACTTCTCCAATTCAGTTAGTACTAAAAGTATAGTATACATAAGAAAGTTTGGAGAGAGCTGGAGAGATGGCTCAAAGGTTAAGAGCAGTGATTGCTCTTCCAGAGGTCCTGAGTTCAATTCCCAGCAACGACATGGTGGCTCACAACCGTCTGTAATGAAAGCTGGTGCCCTCTTCTGGCCTGCAGGCATACATGCAGACAGAACACTGTAAACAAAATAAAGATGAAAGAGAGAGAGAGAGAGAGAGAGAGAGAGAGAGAGAGAGAGAGAGAGAGAGAGAGAGAAAAGGAAAAAAAGAAAGTTTGGAGAGAGGTAACATACAGTGGATTAGCTAATAAGTACTCATTAAAGCAGTTTTGTAAGCCCAAATTTCATGTTTCTGAGTTTCTTCTGATTGCTTAGGAACTAAGAAATTTTTTGCCCCTTCTCATTGAAGTAGTTTGGACTAAGTTATCTTAAATTTTTCTGAACACCAACTTTCATTGTAAATTGCTTAAAGAATGAAAAAATTCTAGGGCCTGCAAGATGTCTCAGCAGGTTGTAGCCTTCCTTGCCAATGGGCATAAATGCACATACATTACACATCAGATACACATATAACAATAACAATAAATAGATAAAAATTTATTTTTTCAAGAAATAAGAATGAGGGACTAGAGTGATGACTTTGTGTTTACAAAGGTTTTCTACTCTCCCAGAGAACCTCCACGTAGTTCTCAGTCTCTGTGTCCATCACTCACACCTCCTGTACTTATGGCTCCAAGAGCTCTGGCACCCTCCTCTGACTCCATGGGCACCCATACACATGTGGCTTGCATTCACACAGATACATATACATAAATAAAAATTTTTTAAAAATTAGTAAGTGTGAGGCTTGGCATGGTGGCACACGCCTTTAATCTTAATGCTCATGAGGCAGAGGTGGAAGGATCTCTTGAGTTTGAGGCCAGCCTGGCCAATATAGTTCCAATATAGCCAGGACTATATAGAGAGACCGTGTCTCAAAAGAGAAAAAAGAATGGGAAAAATTTTTGACTTAATAATTAAAAAGTTCATACTGTCTCTTGAAGGAACTATTTGATTTTTTTCTATCTTCTAATATAAAACTGCATTTCTGAATTATGTGAGTTAATGTTTTATAGGAGGTTTAAAAATGTATAAAATTCATAATTCTTGTGACTGAAGAGATGGCTCAGTGATTAAGAGCACTGGGTTCTCTTCCAGAGAACTGGGGTTGCTTCCCAGCATTTGCATGGTGGCTCACTACAATTTCAGGGAATCTGAATCCCTCTTCTGGCCTCCAAGGCACCAAGCATAAATGTAGTGTATAAACATATATATAGGCAAAACAACCTGTACACATAAAATAAAAATGATTTTTTTAGCTTATAATTTTTCCCACACTGTTTATCTTTTTAAATGAAGACTTCCATATGTACCTACCATTTTGTTTTCTCCATTTAGTCTTTCTAAAGCAACATCCTCTTGTTTGTCATTCTAGTCTGTTACCCTGTTTTATTTTTATGTTAACTTTTATTATTTTTTTAAATATTTATTTATGTATTATGTATACAATATTCTGTCTGTGTGCATATCTGCAGGCCAGAAGAGGGCACCAGACCTCTTTACAGATGGTTGTGAGCCACCATGTGGTTGCTGGGAATTGAATTCAGGACCTTTGGAAGAGCAGGCAATGCTCTTAAACCACTGAGCCATCTCTCCAGCCCCTTAACTTTTGTTATTTACTGAAAAATTATCTTTTTATATTTTGTCTCTTGCCAACTATGCTCTAAAGGAGTAAAGGTCTTACCTATCCTGTTTACTGATACTAAATCAGCACTGAAAGTACCCATACTTATTGGATACTCAATAAATAATTGTTGCTTGAATGACTGTATACTTGTATATGCAATGTACATGGCATATACAATGGTCATGGAGTTCAAGTTTGAATTTATGAGGCTGGTTCAGAAAGCCTTCCTGAAATTCAGAAATACTTGTGATAGTGTGAATGGACTAGTTTTGTAAATTCCTTAGACTGACACTTTATAGTGCCTATTTAAAGTAAAATAAATAAACAAACATAAATAAATAGAATGACAGAGATAGAGCATGATTTGTTTGGTAAAGAGCTTGCTGTAGAAACTTGAGAACCACAGTTTGGGTCCCAAGAACCCACATAAAAGCTGAGTGAGTGTGGCAGCTACCTATAGCTGCCACGCACATATACAAACATACATCAAAATGACAGGAATAAAATAAACTGCATGAGCTCAACTGATGTATAACTCAGTAGTAGAGTTATTGCCCAGCATGTAAGAGGCCTTTAGGTTCATTGTTTTTATTTTTGATGTTTTGAGATAGGATCTCACTATGTAGCCTAGGCTCACCTTGAATTTATGACAGTTCTCTTGCCTCAGCCCCCCAGGTGCTAGGATTCCAAGCATGAGCCACTATACTCAGCTGAGAATTTTTTTAAGCCAAACATAATAGTGCACATAAACACAGGTTGGATCACATTGTTTCAGAGCAGCCTGCTGTATAGTGAGGCCCTGTCTCAGCAGAACAAGCAGTAAGCTTGAGGGTGACTCAGGTGAGGTAGAGTGGGAAGGTAGCTCTCATAGAATGCATGCTAGGTATATGGACAGCCCTGGGTTCACTCTCCAGCACCAGAGTAAGATGTGGGGATAAAGTAGGTAGCTATAGGAAAATACCAAGGGCCCAACTACAAACAATGTAACAAACCAAGACAGTACCTTTGGTTTAAAGAGAACTTAGAACATGACCCTTGTGGTCCACTAGGGACTGCCGCAGAGTAAGGTCACTAAACTCTTAGCATCCTCCTGTCCACAGCTTTCAGATTAGAAATTTTGTCATTTTTCGGTCACTTCAGTTGAAGAACCCTCTTCTTAGGAAATATTATATATTATCTTCAAAGTGCAGCAACCAGATTTCATATGTATAGGATTGAAAAGCATAATTATTTTCCCAAGAAGTATTTTTAAAATGTCTTTACAGTATTCCATCTTTTTCTAGAGGACACTGGTACATTCTTCGTTTCCTCATTTACTCACAATCGAGCTCATTTTCTAGCTCATGATATGATGATTTGTTCATTTTATTCACAATAGGTAGTTATAAGCCTTGTTATAACAGTGCTAATACTTGATTTAATTCTAAAGTGAGCTTTATTTTCTAATGTTATGTTTGAGTTACTATATAAGAGTAAAGATAATGTTCCTCCGGCTGTATGATCATGGAAAACATAAACAGTTACCCCATCCTGTATCAAACCTCCAGAGTCTAAAATACTCACAGAAAGTGTGTCAAGCACAGTACATTTATGTTGGTTATTAGATACATGGATGATGGGTGTCTTACTAAGTAAGGCAATTTGGGTATCTTAATCATGATAATTTTTTGTTCTTTATTTTTGTTTAAGGTGGTCAAGGAGCTGGTCCTCCTCAAAACCAGATGCAGGTATCTCATGGGCCACCAAATATGATGCAACCCAACCTCATGGGAATTCATGGCAACATAAACAACCAGCCTGCTGGCAGCTCTGGGGTTCCTCAGGTGACCCTGGGCAACATGCAAGGCCAGCCTCAGCAGGGCCCACCATCTCAGCTGATGGGCATGCACCAACAGATTGTACCCGCTCAGGGCCAAATGGTCCAACAACAAGGAACTTTGAACCCTCAAAACCCTATGATCCTTTCAAGGGCCCAGCTTATGCCACAGGGCCAGATGATGGTGAACCCTCAGAACCAGAATCTTGGGCCTTCACCCCAAAGGATGACCCCACCCAAGCAGATGCTTCCCCAGCAGGGCCAACAAATGATGGCACCACATAACCAGATAATGGGGCCTCAGGGGCAAGTTTTGCTCCAGCAGAACCCAATGATAGAACAAATAATGACCAATCAGATGCAGGGGAATAAGCAGCAATTTAACACTCAGAACCAATCCAATGTCATGCCGGGACCAGCACAGATAATGAGGGGACCAACTCCGAACATGCAAGGAAACATGGTGCAATTTACAGGACAGATGTCAGGACAGATGCTGCCTCAGCAAGGGCCTGTAAACAATAGTCCACCTCAAGTTATGGGAATTCAGGGGCAGGTTATGCGGCCACCAGGGCCCAGCCCACACATGGCCCAGCAGCATGGTGATCCTGCTACTACAGCAAATAATGATGTCAACTTGTCTCAGATGATGCCTGATGTTAGCATGCAACAAACCAACATGGTCCCCCAACATGTGCAGACCATGCAGGGAAACAGTGCTTCGGGAAACCACTTCTCAGGCCATGGAATGTCTTTCAATGCACCATTCAGTGGTGCACCCAATGGAAATCAGATGTCTTGTGGTCAAAATCCAGGCTTCCCAGTCAATAAGGATGTAACATTAACAAGCCCATTGTTGGTCAACTTATTGCAAAGTGACATTTCTGCAGGACATTTTGGTGTAAACAATAAACAAAATAATGCCAGTGCAAATAAACCGAAGAAGAAGAAACCGCCTCGGAAGAAGAAAACTTGTCAACAAGATCTAAAGTAGGTTATAATCAGTTAACCTCAAATATTGCTCGTTTGTTTTTGTGTAGACATTTATTGATATTTAAAATTATGACTGGCGATATGGCTCAGTAGAATGCCTGTGTACCGTGCACAAGGTCTGGACATAAACCAGTGTGGCGCTAGAGTACTCTAACCCTAACAGGGTATGGTGGCAATAGAATCAAGAATTCATCCTCTAAAAATTTGAATTTAAGAGAGTACAGTAGGATTGTCTAGCAATTATCAGCTCATAGTCTATCTTGTATTCATCTGTACTCTTTTCCATTTTCTCTTTGTTTTATAAATATGTAAATTTGCTTTGTAAATATGTCAGTGCCATTTTAAATGATATGGTTCTTTTATATAATCACAAAATAATGTTAGTGTGCCTAAAATAATTTTTTGTTGATTTGGTTTTGTTTGTTTGTTTGTTTTATTTTGTTTATTTTGAGACAGGGTTTCTCTGTTGTAGCTCTGGCTGTCCCGGAACTCAATCTGTAGACCAGACTGGGCTCAAACTCAGAGACCCTACTGCTTCTGCCTCCTGAGTGCTGGGATTAAAGGTGTGCGCTACCACCCCTGAAAATTGTTTCTTAATAGTTTCCCAATAGTGTTCACATTTTTTCTGTTTCTTTTTTCTTTTATAGTTTATTTGTTTAAGGATTCAAACAAGAGCAATACCTTCCAATTGTCTCATAGATCTCTTAATTCAGCAATCTCAGTGGGAGTAGTGTCCCTCAGCCTGAAAAGTGATCAGTGCTACCCCACTGCCATTCCACAGAGCTGAGACTTCAGGGTTATCCTGGCTCTTGGGGAATTGGAGAGACAAAATGTGTTTGGTGAAGGAAAACTGCTCATGGAGATACTCTGCCACCTCTCAATTGAAGGAAACATTTACTTATTTATATGAGTTTCTTTTCTCTAAAAGTTCCTTATCTCTAAAAGCTTAAACACATGATTGCCCCTGTTAAATCAGTTTTCCGTACAGTAAAAGTTCCCCAGAGGAGCTCTTTCATAAGCCACAATAAGAAAGATAATTAATAGTTACAGTTCATATTCTAAAGCTACATATTCAGTTATGTTTCTGACTCTTGACTAAATGTTTCCTGAAGGGATATTGTCTAAGGTGGATTTTCAGCCTTTAATCATAAAACTGGAGTTCAGAGACATTATTAACAGGGACTGATGACTAACGAACATGAAGCAGTTGTAGACAAAGTGCTAGGCCACGTATGATGACTTAAACTTATTATCACTGAGGAAGCAAAGACAGGAGGCTTGTGTGGGCTACATAGACCTTAGAGAGAAGGGGGAAGACTGACATAAAGACCAGACAGAGAGAGAGAGAACTCAAACAGGAGCCTTGTTTAAATAAGCTCAGCTTGCTACTTCTTGAATCTTAAAAGCCAGTCATTGTGTAGTAGCAACATATGTTTTCATGAGTTCAGACTTAAACGTTCCACCTCGTTTCTTAATACCTGGTCCTCAGTTAAATTCCTGCTATTATCAACCTGTCTGACTAATTTTTTTTTTAATGGTGATAGTTATTTTTTTTCTCTCTAATAGGCTGAAAAATAAATTGCAGTTATTTATTTGCCATACGTATAAATTTTTGCTCTTGTCACCAGCCTCCTAAGAGATTTTTACTGTTCACTGAACATATCTTTTAAAGGACCTTGTACACCATAGGGGTTCCTAGGAAAAAGAGACTATAGACTTAATTGAAAGATAGCCTGCCTCCAGTTCTACTGTTAGTTTACTGTGAAACCTGTCTTATACAATTATGGCTTCTGTTTTTACATCCATAATAAGAGGGGGACTGAAGCAGATAATTGAATTTAGTGGATTTCGTTTTTTTTTTTTTTTAATTTTGTTTTAGCTGTATTTTTTTTTTTAAGTGAGGATACCAGGAACTCCTCATTTGTGACTTGAAGTAAGGAATTACATAGGGAACAAAGTAGCAATGATGTGATTATATTTAGGATGTTACATGCTCACAGTTTTGGGGGTTTTCTCCTCTATTTTTTTTTATGTGTATGGGTATTTTGGATATGTGTATGTCTGTGCACCAGTGTATGTGTGTCTGGTTCCACAAGAGGCCAGAAAAGGGTGTATGGTCTCCTGGATCTGGAGTGACAGATGGTTGGTGAGTCACCATGAATGTGCTGGAGATTGAACCTGGATCCTCTAGAAAAACAGCCAGTGATCGTGATCTCTGAGCCACATCTCTAGTGGTTTTTTAAGGAATTTATGTGATTTATACAACTATTTAGAGTATAATGGAACAAAATACTATCTAAAAGTGAATGGATGACAGTAATCAGATCAAAGGGAAGGTAAGGTAGGAAAGAAAGGTGCAACTGGGAATAAGAAACAAACCAAATGAAGAATGTAATTAATATGATTTCTCAAAAATGTGGATGTTAAGTCAGGCAGTGGTGGCACACACCTTTAATCCCAGCACTCATTGTTGACAGAGGTTTCTCTCCTGCCCAGTCCTGCAGCTATTTAGTTCCAAAGAAACACACAGAGGTCTACATTAATTATAAACCGGTTGACCTATTAGCTCAGGCTTCTTATTAACTCTTACATCTTAAATTAAACCATAATTCTTATTTGTGTTAGCCACATGGCTTGGTACCTTTTATCAGTGAGGCATTCTCATCTTGCTTCCTCTGCATCTGGGTGACAACTGCAGACTGAGCCTTTCTTCTTCCCAGAATTCTTCTAGTCTGGTTGCCCCACCTATACTTCCTGCCTAGCTACTGGCCAATCAGCATTTTATTAAACCAATACAAGTGATAAATCTTTACAAGATACAAGACCATTGTCCCATAGCATCTCGGGAGGCAGAGGCAGATGGATCTCTGTAAGTTTGAAGCCAGCCTGGTCTCTATAGAGCAAATACACAGGGAAAACCCTATCTGGGGGAAAAAAAAAAAAAAAAAAAAAAAAACAAAGTAGAAAATGTGGATGTTAGTAGGAGAAAAGAAAGGTTTCATTTTTTTTTTTCCTTTTCCACTGAAATTCTAAGTTACAAAAAGAATCCTAATGCCAATGGTTATGTCTACAAGTGTTTGTTCTGAAGCAAAGGTAAATAACTTTGTTGTGGCCACAACAAAGTTGTGTATTTCTTCTGAACACCATCTGTACCAGTTACCTTACAGATGTTGAGTCATTGGCACCTGGTTTTAATTTAGTAGCCACACTGGATACTTGTTTTGCGGGTATAGCACTTCAGAATATTGGTAGCTCAAAATCCCAATCAATCATTACCTAAGGGGTGTACCATTATATGAAACATTGTATCAGAAATTAGAAGGAAACACTAAATTCAGTGCTAAGATTAAGTGAATTTTAAGGCTTAATGAAATGGCCAGTTTATTCATGACAACATTGAGTGTCCAGACTAGAAAGATATAAAGCATAAGAATGACATATAAGCACATTGTAGTTGTAGGTAAGTATTCCTTCTACAACTTACTTGATTTGTGCTACTTATCTTTTAGCACCCCAGATAATCGTCCAGTTGGTCTAGAGGAGGCTGATCAACAGTCATTACCTGGAGAACAAGGAATCAACTTGGACAACACAGGCCCTAAACTGCCAGAATTTTCAAACCGGCCACCAGGTAATAAAATATTAACTAAAATTGCATACTTTGCATTGCATTTGCGCCTTCTTTCTCTTCAAGGAAACAGTAATGCTCTGCCTACTAACTAGTCTGCTTCAGAAATGTAATGTGTAAGCGCTGCATTGATATTTAAGTAAATACTTAAAGTATAACTTCTGTAAACATGCATGTCAATTCACTCTTGCATGCCTGTTTAATTGGCTTCATTTTAAGTCCTCAAATTAGACTGAATAGAAAGTGCCTTTTTTTTGATCAGCATTGTAGTTCTAGTTGGCATCAGAATAAAATATTATAATATAGAGAACTTTATACTGTATCCTGCTTGCCTGCAATTCTTTTCCTTAGACTTTCTCAAAGCAGAGAACTACTACTAGAATTTAAAACAAGGTGACTTTTTTAATAAAAATTTTATTGTGATTCTTTAAAACATAAGCAGTGTATGAAAAGTAACAAAATACATGTCAATATAACTACTGTCAGCTTAATAGATTATAATGAATAGTGCCAATAGTAATGAAGCCCCTTCTTTGATTATAGAATGTTTTCTTTTAAATGTTAAAGGATGTAGTAGGTTTATAAAAATCTAAAATCATTCTTCCCAACCCAGATACCACAATATCTCTGTCTGTTTTTTCTTGGCATAAACAATGACTTTACAACTTTATTCTAGAATGACAAAGGTTCACAAGCCCTCTCCTATGGATATAAAGAGTTAATTCAGCCAGCCTGGTCTACAAAAAAAAGTTCCAGGACAGCCAAGGAGACACAGAGAAACCCTGTCTTCAAAAACTGAAGCGGGGAGGAAAGAAGAATTAATGCTTTATTTCTTCCTCCTGAGTAATCTCACCTCCATTTTGGCATATTAAAAATACTATTTTAGGACTAACCTTTAATCTATCTTTCATTTTTATATTTCAAAAGTATATTCATTATGATGTCAAGACTCGATGTTACTTATTACAAACTGCTTAGCATACTAGATTTGTCACTCATGAGCCTGATAGGTAGTCTCTAGTCCTTGGTGAATATGTTCAGAAGACGTTGTGATCAGGAAGGTAGGTCCCTCTTACCTCAGACATCTGAACTCTTATGTGGATTCCAAAATTCCTTCAAACATTTATTGCCTCCTTTCTGCAGTCTGGGAACCTGTAGCCTGAATTTGGCCTTTAATGGATTTGAATTGCTATTGGTGTCTAAACAAATACCTGAGTTTAATTCACTTTAGAAATAGTCAGTTGCTCTGTAGTTGGGCAGTGGTTTATGCAGCCTAATTTCTTTTCGACTGCCTGGCCCATAAAGGCATAAGGGCTTTGTATTCCTTGACTAATAAATGTAGTTATTGATTGTGTTATGGGACATTGTGTGTACCTGGCTTTCCCTCTCACCCCAATCACCTTCCTATCACTAAGCCCCTTCGAGCTGTTTCCTCCAGCTTCTGAATGGTTCCTTTAAGCCTTTAGCTCTGACCTCTGAGAGGCTGTTGTGTATGCATATTACTGTCTTTGGTGTTTATTGTGCTGTCTGATAAACTCACTTTAAAGATGAAAAGCATCTGTATTATAACCTTGACACAAACACACTTTTTCAGAAATTACAGTTTTCTTAATGTAGAAGCCCCAGACTGACTATATAAGAACCTGTTGTGTTTTACCCCTTGGAATGCCAGATTTACAAATGTCAAGAAGTTACTTGGGCCTAAAACAAAACAAAAACAAAGGATTTTAAAGAAAATATTCAAAATTGAACCAGGTGTGGTGGCACACACCTATCTATAGTCCCAGCATTTGCAGGGTGGAGGCAGGAGAGTTAACAGTTCAAGATCATCCTCAGCTATATGAGTTTAAGGCCAACCTGGGATACTTGAGACCCTATCACCAAAAAACAAAGACAAACAAATAAAAAACAACTTCAGAACTGGAGTCTGCTCATTGGTATCATGGAAGTCTTTACCTAGAAGACAATAACTCTGTCGAGCACAGAGTCTGACCAAAGTGTTTGGTAGCCACTCTAAGAAAATCTTGGCCCAGAATTTCTTCCAGCTGCCAGAGCCACTTAATCATGTTCTTGCACTTTCTGGAAACCTTCCAAATTATTTTTCATGCAACAGTGGAATAAATGTAATTATGGAATCACATCCCCAACATATGCCCATTTTCCTACTCTGAACCGCCGTGATTCTTGTTTTAATTTGAATCTTCCTTCCCTTTATGATGATTGTATAAAGTTTTTATTCAGAAACTTCAAGTAAATCATTATAAAAGAGGGAATCATAATAGATGTTGCCTTCTGCAAATCTAGAAGGTATTATTTTTCAAAATTTTTATCCCCAAACTACTTTTTATTCCTGAGGTTTGTGCTTCTGGCTTTATTATTTTCCAATTGTGGATTCAAAGAAAATACTTTTCCAAATAAAATTTCTATATACGAAAGTAAATAGAGACAAATATGCATAAAAACTTTAATTCTTCATATTATTTCAACATAACAATCAGTCTTTATACTCTCTGTTTATTAAACTGATACAACCTAGGGGCAGTACAATACATTCAGTTTTCCTCCAAAGGATGGAACGCAAAGGATACAAAATGGTATATGGAGACCACGGACCAGAATAATTAAAATCCCATTTTAAAGAACTCAAAAAAAAAAAATCTCAATCCTAGAATTATATCTTTTACTTTAATTGAAGGAATAAAAGGGCTGTTTTCATCAAAACCAAGTCTTGAGAAAAATAAGTCCTCTGCTACGAGAAAAAGTGATTTCTAAATATGTTATTTCATATACACAGTGAATTACTGATTATTTTGATTATTTCTACATGAAACCTAAATAACTGGGCAGCCAGCCATTTGCTGTTGGTAGAATTTTCTCTCTTCATGTTCAGCTCATAGATTTATAGCACATATGCAGTCTTAATACAGTAATGCTTCATTCACAGCCTAAAGGGGCTTCATATTCTTAATGCTTTGCTTTTTGCTTCCTTAAGCAGCGTGCCCCCTTGCTTGTGTCAGATAATAAGGGGCTGTCCTGGGAGCAGCATGCCTGAGCTGTTTGTGCACAGTCTGCTACCTCTGAGTACTGCTTAGCTATACTCTACAGGTAGCAAAGTTTTCTTGTTGAAAATCTAACTTCCCTGATTTTGGGGGGCTTATTTTAGGTTATCCTACTCAACCAGTTGAACAGAGGCCAATGCAACAGATGCCTCCTCAACTCATGCAACATGTGGCACCCCCACCACAGACACCACAGCAGCAGCCACAACCACAACTGCCTCAGCAGCAGCAGCAGCAGCCACCACCACCTAGTCAGCCACAGTCTCAGCAGCAGCAGCAGCAGCAGCAACAACAACAACAAATGATGATGATGCTCATGATGCAGCAAGATCCTAAATCCATTAGGCTTCCAGTCTCCCAAAATGTCCATCCTCCACGGGGTCCTCTGAACCCAGACTCTCAGAGAATGCCCATGCAGCCAAGTGGCAATGTACCTGTTATGGTTAGTTTGCAAGGACCTGCCTCTGTGCCACCATCACCTGATAAACAAAGAATGCCAATGTCTGTGAATACTCCTTTGGGAAGTAATTCAAGGAAAATGGTATACCAGGAGAACCCACAGAATTCCTCTAGCTCACCACTAGGAGAGATGTCCTCACTTCCTGAAGCTAGTGGCAGTGAAGTACCGTCTGTTTCAGGAGCCCCAAATAACATGCCCTCACATTTAGTAGTTTCTCAGAACCAGTTAATGATGGCAGGGCCCAAATCGGGACCATCTACCCTTTCAGCAACTCAAGGTGCAACTCCCCAACAACCTTCTGTAAATTCCTTGCCTAGCTCCCATGGCCACCACTTTCCAAATGTTGCTGCTCCAACCCAGACATCTAGGCCTAAAACTCCAAACAGAGCCAGCCCCAGACCCTATTATCCTCAAACACCCAACAACCGCCCTCCTAGTACAGAACCTTCAGAAATTAGTCTGTCACCAGAAAGACTGAATGCCTCCATAGCAGGACTCTTTCCTCCACAGATTAATATTCCTTTACCTCCCAGGCCAAATTTAAATAGGGGCTTTGATCAACAGGGCTTGAATCCAACAACTCTGAAGGCCATCGGGCAAGCACCTTCAAATCTTACTATAAATAATCCTCCTAACTTTGCTGCCCCACAAGCTCATAAATTAGATTCTGTAGTGGTGAATTCTGGAAAACAGTCTAATCCTGGAACAACAAAACGGGCAAGTCCAAGCAACAGTCGGAGGTCTAGTCCTGGGTCCAGTAGGAAAACTACCCCAAGTCCAGGGAGGCAAAACTCAAAAGCCCCTAAACTTACTCTGGCTTCTCAACCAAACACAACCCTGATGCAGAACATGGAGCTGCCTAGGAATGTGTTGGTCAGTCCAAATCCAATTGCCAATCCCCCTTTATCCGGAAGCTTTCCTAACAATAGTGGGCTTAATCCCCAGAATCCCACCGTACCTGTGCCTGCAGTGGGGACTGTTCTTGAGGATAACAAAGAGAGTTTGATCGTTCCTCAGGACAGTGATTGCCAGAATTCCCAGGGTAGGAAGGAGCAGGTAAACGTTGAGCTGAAAGCAGTCTCTACTCAAGAAGCTAAAATGGTTGTCCCTGAAGATCAATCCAAAAAGGATGGGCAACCTTTGGATTCTAACAAACTCCCCAGTGTTGAAGAGAACAAAAATTTGATATCTCCTGCCATGAGAGAAGCACCAACATCATTAAGCCAACTTCTTGACAACTCTGGAGCTCCTAATGTGACCATTAAACCCCCTGGGCTTACAGATCTGGAAGTAGCACCTCCAGTTGTTTCAGGAGAGGACCTCAAAAAAGCATCTGTCATTCCCACACTGCAGGATCCGTCTTCTAAAGAACCCTCTAATTCCTTAAACTTACCTCACAGTAATGAGCCGTGTTCAACCCTTGCGCATCCAGAATTGAGTGAGGTGAGCTCTAATGTTGCACCAAGCATCCCTCCAGTAATGTCAAGACCTGTCAGCTCTTCCTCCATTTCTACTCCTTTGCCCCCAAACCAAATAACTGTATTTGTTACCTCCAATCCCATAACCACTTCATCTAACACATCAGCAGCCCTGCCAACAAACTTACATTCTGCATTGATGTCGACAGTTGTCACAATGCCCAATGTGGGTAACAAAGTTATGGTTTCTGAGGGACAGTCTGCTGCTCAATCTAATGCCCGGCCTCAGTTCATTACACCTGTCTTTATCAATTCATCTTCAATAATTCAGGTTATGAAAGGATCACAGCCAAGCACAATTCCTGCAACCCCATTGACAACCAACAGTGGCCTGATGCCTCCCTCTGTCGCAGTTGTTGGACCTTTACACATACCTCAGAACATAAAATTTTCTTCAGCTCCTGTAGCACCTAATGTCCCCTCCAGTAGTCCTGCTCCAAACATACAGACAGGCCGGCCGTTGGTCCTTAGCTCGCGAGCCGCTCCTGTTCAGCTGCCTTCCCCTCCCAGTACATCTTCTCCAGCTGTCGCTCCTAATCCTCCTGTCCAGCAAGTGAAAGAATTCAATCCAGATGAGGCTAGTCCTCAGATGAACACCTCAGCAGATCAGAGCACTCTGCTCTCTCCACAGCCAACCACAGTAGTTTCTCCCCTTGTGACCAATAGTCCAGGCTCCTCTGCCAATCGGCGAAGCCCAGTATCATCCAGTAAGGGCAAAGGAAAAGTGGACAAAATTGGCCAGATTTTGCTGACCAAGGCTTGTAAGAAAGTTACAGGCTCTCTGGAAAAAGGGGAAGAACAGTATGGTGCAGATGGAGAGACTGAAGGCCCAGGGCTAGAGACCACAACTCCTGGGCTAATGGGAACAGAACAGTGCTCCACAGAGCTGGACAGTAAAACCCCAACACCTTCAGCACCCACGCTACTAAAAATGACCTCTAGCCCCATGGGCCCAAGCTCCACCTCAACAGGACCCATCTTACCTGGCGGTGCTCTCCCCACCAGTGTACGCTCAATAGTAACCACACTGGTACCCTCTGAGCTCATCTCCACAACGCCAACCACAAAAGGCAATCATGGTGGCATAGCATCTGAGCCACTTGCAGGTGGCCTAGTGGAGGAGAAGGTGGGATCTCATCCAGAGCTTCTACCCAGCATAGGTATGTACTTGAGCTTGGCATCCGCTCCTCATGTCAGTTGTTTTTTTCTCACCCGCCCCACAAGAGAGAAAGCATGAGCCCATTTCTACTTAAAGGAAGAAAAATGGCCATAGTTATAGATTTACTTACTGAAAGTACATTAAAAAATATGCTTTTAAATCCCATGTTCAGTTTATATTCATTAACATGATTCCTTCCTGGCTTATGAACTGATGACATGTTTCATATAGATAGATAGATAGATAGATAGATAGATAGATAGATAGATAGATAGATAGATAGATGAGTCTCACTTTAAAACATTTTGTATACACTGCCTCAGATCATCTTTATACCAACCATGTAATGTAGTCTTACTCCTTCCTATGGGTGAAAAGATTGAAGTTCAGAAATGTTCACCATGTGAGCCTATACTATAAGTCTCCAGCCTGGCATGGTCCCTGTGAACAGTGACTTCTCTATACCTTTCCCATCATGAAAGGTACTTGTTCTCTTTGCCTTGTTCTCTTAGTATACTAACTCAGGGACCTTTCTGTTTGGATTGCTCCAGACAAGCTTACCAGAAAACCAGGTTGTATGATAAACCAAAGAAGATAGAAATCGGGAAGAGTCAGATAGTAACTGTCCCGACATTTGCCAGCCTGATGGGCTGGGGCAAGTTCATTTTCCTCCTATGTAGTGTGGAGACAATAATAGTTAACAAGATTTCAATGAGGTAATGCATGCGATATGCTTAGCACAGGACCTAAAATATTGTAATTGATCAATACATGGTTCAAGTGTTATTGCCCATTTTCTTTAGACATGGTCTCTTTATAAACTTCATTTAATGGACATCTAGTTCAGGTTATTTCCTGTGTACTGCAGAGGGAGATAATACTGAAAGCACGGGTGTCCTAACAGTTTCTTTCTCCTTTGAGGTTCAAATGATGCAGAAACTCCATGTTCTTAAAGACAAGTCAATCTTAATGGTGCCCATAGCTGAGAGGCCTCTGTTATAGCTAAGCCAGCTAATACTACCTCTTTTATTTATGCAGCTAAAATACTTTGAGTGCCTATTAATTAGAAGGAGGAACAGAAATACGAGCTTCAGGTTATGATCAGAGTTCACGTTTTAGCTCCCCTGGTTGCCAGTTACAGTCTAGTGAGTTCCTTATACTTCACCTGTAAAGTGGAGATTGTAATTCTACCTCCCAGGATATGTAGGATTCAGTAAGAGCTTGAATATCAAGTGCCAGCATATTGCTCAGACAGCTCTGGGAAGGTTCCTTCCTTTCTTTCTCCTGTTTACTTCAGTGCTAGAGATACAGGGAGGAGTGAAGGCCTGCAAAGAATTCATTGTTCGTAGGAGAGATGGACTTTGCTAGGCAGGGTTCTGTGTTGCAAGTTTAAATTTTGTTGTTGTAGGTAACTATAAGAATTTAAAACAAAGCTGGGCATGATGCTGCACGTATATAATCATAGCACTTGAGAGGAGGCAGTGGGAAGATCCAGCTACATACTGAGTTTGAGGCCAAGCTAAGCTACATGAGACCTTGTCTAAACCAGAAGAAATTGGTGTGGCTTAAGTATATTCTCTGCTGCTAAATAATTCCATTTCTGTTTTCTCTTAGGGAACTTTTCCCTCTTATACTAAGAGAATAATGATGAAGTAATTAGAAAATATTTTTACTTGGATCACAAATAAAAATAGAGAAGCATATAAGCTTTATGGATATGAACCAGCAATTAGAAAGGGTTCAGTTTTAGTTAAGGCCACCTACTTTGTTTATAATAGTTGGTTCTATTCTTTTCCAAGGGACTTCTGTGCTTTTAGTTTGAAAATGTGAGAACCCCTCTTAAGCTAAGTAGATGTTAAGGTACAGTTTTAAGCTTCATCAGAGAAGCATCCAAAATAAATTATTTGATTACTAAGCAGAGAGAAAAATCTACAAAGTTCAGTTTCCACCAAAGGGTAAAACATTTTCTTGTAGTTTGCTATGAATTTTAGGCTGAAGATGGGATGATATACCCTTGACAGTTCTGGAAAACCTGAGCCTTAAATCTTTACAGAATGACCCAGGAAGGTTCTGTCCTAGAGTATGTCATGTATTCTCATTCTCGGGGATCTTAAGTTCTTTCTGTCTTTCTTTCTTTTTTTTTTAATATTTATTTATTATGTATACAATATTCTGTTTGTGTGTCTGCCTGCAGGCCAGAAGAGGGCATCAGATCTCATTTCAGATGGTTGTGAGCCACCATGTGGTTGCTGGGAATTGAACTCAGGACCTTTGGAAGAGCAGGCAATGCTCTTAACAGCTGAGCCATCTCTCAAGCCCCTCTTTCTATCTTTCAAAGACACTATTTTTAATGTTTCTTTACATTTTTGGCCTAGAATATTCTTTTGCTTTGAACCCCCATGGAACTTTCTATATCTCTCTCCGTGTGACATAGTGGTCAGTCTATACTAGGCTGAGTGATGTGCAAAAGGATGGAATCTCTGAGGATGCCTGGCACAGTGCCTAGCTCCTAGAAAGTTCTTAAACTATTTGTTAAGAATTGGGCAGTGGTGGGCGCATGCCTTTAATCCCAACACTCAGGAGGCAGAGGCAGGTGGATCCCTGTGAGTTTGAGTCCAGCCTGGTCTACAACAGCTAGTTCCAGGACAGCCAGGGCTGTTAAACAGAGAAACCCTGTCTTGAAAAACTGAAAACAACAGCAAAAACCCTATTTGTTAGAAAAGTAAATAATACTATATTGATTTATTCATTAGATATAAATTTATTGTCTATTTTTATACCCATCACTCTTGCTAAATGCTATAGAAAAGTACAGAATTGTGTGTTTTAGTAATCAAGGAATGTATTTAGTCTCTAGAGGGCTAAGTCAGAAGCTTTTAAATGTTGAGGTGATTGGTATAGTCATTCTAAAAGTAGCTAGATTACTTACTAAGACAGTTTTTAATGAAAACAACAGTCAAGCCTAGTGTGGTGGCACATGCTTGTAACCCCACCATTGGGAGGCTGAGGCAGAAGGATCGAGAGTTTAAGACCACTCTGAGGAAATTGAGTAAGTCTGAAAGCCAAACAAAAAGAAAAAGGAGTCATGACCTGAAATTGGCCCTAAAATTGTAATTACTGTTGTCCCCGTGCTGTCCGTTTCCTGGTTCTTTATATCTGCACAAAGGAGGAAGAGCAAAGCCTCAAGTGGTCTTTGCTGTTTAGTGTTAGAACAGTTGCTCTGTTGAGGTCGTATTGACGGTCAGCTTCAAGCACTGACTTCTGAGAATGTAGTGGCTCAATAGGGACTTAAGTAGTTGCTTGGTTAGTGCTTTCTGGTTTGGTTAGGAAAAGTAAAAGACCTGTTTGTTTGTTTCTTGCCTCAGCCCCCTCACCGACTTTAGTCCCAAAGGAGCCTCCAGCCACAGCACTGCAAGGGCCTATTGCCAGACCAGGTAAGGCACCATCTAGAGGATCTTCTTGGCGAGGGATGGATTACATGTAAAGGAATCAGTGCTTTTCTCGGTGTCCCATGTTCTCATGCCAGTAAGTACATGGACCTGTCTTATCTACTTGTTTCCAAGCCAATTTGAGTTGAGTGGGAGAACGTGTGTAGCACTCTTCCCAACCAGTGTGTTCATTTTCACATTTGTCGTGTTGTATTAGCCAGAGAGCTCAAGAAGGGCATGTCTGTGCTCTTGTCTGCCATCCTACCCTGAGTTGTTTCCCCTGTTCCCTGATCCTGCTACCCATGGCTGGCAGCCAGCTAGTTGGCATATGGTTGCTTACTGGGGTGGCAAGCATGAATGCACCAAAATATAGTTGGATTACCATGGCAGATGTCGAGGTGTATTTCGAGCCCCCCCACTTAGAGTGAATCATCCCAGCCATCTCTGGATGACTTTAAGTTGCTCCCTGTGACCAAGATATTGTAACTAGCACTAGGGATGGTATTTCTGGTAGGAGGAGTCAGTTGTGATCTAACAGAGAGCTGCTGTGGATGCTGAGTCAGCTCTGAACTCACGTTCCTTGATGGCAGTAAGAACACTTCTGCCTCTGTGACTTACACTGCCAGAGCAAAGGAATATCAGGTTCTTGGTCACAGAAGGTTGTTAAAGGGCACAAAAAAGAAAGTATGACTGGTTCCCAAAGGAAGTTAGAATACCATTGACAGTATAGCCTTGGGCTGATGGCTCAGTAGGAGAGAGTACTTAATGCTCTTTCAGAAGACCAGAATTCAGTTCCTAGCACCCACATCTGGTAGTTCATAAGTTCTTGGACACCCTCATGGCATCGCACATGTCACATGAACATACACACGCTAATAAAAAAAAGTAAAACCTTTTATTGAAAGTATACACATGACCAAATTTTTTTAAAAATGATTTTGTGAATATAAGCTGATAAAAATAAGATACAACTTATATTTTAAAGCTTGCTTCAGGGTTCTATATCCAATATGACTTTCATGCACACTGTGGAAAGAATGGGTATGCAGAGCACACAGCAGCCGCCACATTGCCCCTGCTTCTGATTGCCTGCATGGTAACTAACATTGTGCTGCACATTTTAGAAATGAGAAATTGTTTAAGAAAAGGGGCTCTGCCAGGCAGTGGTGGTGCACGCCTTTAATCCCAGCCCTTGGGAGGCAAAGGCAGGCAGAGTTCAAAGCCAACCTGGTCTACAAAGCAAGTTCCAGAACAACCAGGACTATTACACTACACAGAGAAACCGTGTCTCAAAAAAAAAAAAAAAGAAAGAAAAGAAAGAAAGAAAAAGGGTTCATTAGTAGTACTCTTTTTTTCCCCTAACAAAAAGACCAACTAGAAATGGGAAAGGATTCCATTTCCTGCCCCAAATATTTTTAAATTTTATTATTTCACAGTTTCGTATATGTTTATGATGTATTTTGATCATACTTAGACCTTCTGTCCCCTTCCATTCCCCTGTTCTCAACAGGTACTCTTCCTGCTCTCTGTGCCTTGGCTTTAACGACCCACTGAGTTTACTCTGGGCAGCTCGCTGAGAGCGTGGGTGTGTAACTGTTTACTGACACAGGAATAGCTTGCCAATGGCTACACCATTGAATTAAACTGATCCCCATACCCCACCAGCAGCCATATTCTGCCAATAGCTCCTTAGAGAGAGGTGGAGCCTCATGAGCCCCTCCCCAATCCATGATGCTGCCCTAGCTGTTTACTCTAGAAAATGGGTTGTTACTGTCTTTTCTTACTTACTAGAGTAATTGACTAGGGAACCCAGGTCCTTTATAAAGTTTAATTTATATTAATCACTTTAAAATCACCTCAGAAGCCAAATGTGGTAGCATACACTTCTAATCCCAGCACTCAAGAGACAGAGAAAGGAGCATGAGGAATTCAAAAATCATTCTTAACTACAAAATAAGGTTGATGCCACCTGGACTTCATGGGACCCTGCCTCAAAACATAAAAATATAACACCCTCAGAACTTTTCACTTACATAAATTAGTGAAAAAGTTTTCAAAATCAACTTCTTTGTCGTCTTTCAAAAGAGCACACAAGCTGGGCAGGTCACACATGCCTTTATCCTAGCACAAGGCTGGGCAGATCTCTGTGAGTTTGAGACGAGTCTCCTCAAATATTAAGTTCCAGAACATCCTGGAACTACATAGAGAGACTTTGTTCCAGAAAACAAACAAACAGAATTAATTAATTAAACACTAAATTAAAAGGGCAGACTAGCCTGATGTCACACATACAGAGAGCCCCAGCACTCAGGAAGCTGGGGCAAGAGCTTTACTAAATGAGGCCCAAGTAGGCTACATACGGAGCTCCAGGCAGTTTGTGCTATAGGATAGGATGCCTGGGGGCATGGTGAGGGTGGCAACTCTTCAGGTTAGCATGTCTTTTTGTTTGAACCATTATTATTGAGCATATATTAGGTGAATTTGTGCGCTCCAGCTGACCCAGCAAAGAAATAGAGACCCAAGGAGTTAGTGTATGCTTCTTGTGGCAGGATTTCAGGTCTTATAGGAGAGATTCTGGGAGCCAAGCAGAAGATGGGAAGCAAGGATTCCCTCTGCCAGAATTTTGCATTAAAGGCAATGAAGTCCAGCCTACTTACAGGAAAAGTACAAAGTGACTATCATAGATAGCAACAAATATTAACAATAAATATTGAGTTATTATTAAGTACCAGCTACTATACTAAAACTCATGTGGATTATTTCAATTTAACCTTAACATATAATGTGGTCACCTATGCGTCTCATATAAGGCATTGAGCCCTGAGAAGGCAAATAATTAGCACATAAACACATGGGTAATTAAAAGTGGCATATGGCAGGGATGATAGCTCATTCCCTGTAATACCAGTACTTAGGCTAAAGTGGGAGGATTGCCTGGAGTTTTAGGCCAGGCTGGGCTGCATAGTGAGTTCTAAAGTAGCATGGGCTGCAAAATGAGAACCTTACCACAAACTCCCATAACACTTAAAAAGGAGGGAAGGAAGCTGGGCAGTGGTGGTTAATGATCCCAGCACTTGGAAGGCAAAGGCAGGCAGATCTCTATGAGTTCAAGGCCACCATGGTTTACAGAGCTAGTTCCAGGACAGCTAGAGAAACCCTGTCTTGAAAAACCAAAAAGGAAGGGAAGGGGAGAGGGAAGGAGGGAGGGAAGAAGGAAAAATAGTTGAGATTTAAAAAATTTAACTTAGGTGCTCTGCCTTCAAAGATATTAATAACATGTGCTCCCTTGGGCAGCTTAGATGCTGAGCATCAGGTACTGGATTCTCTATGAGGGAAAACAGGCACAGAGCCAGGGGGAGGCCAGTGGCAGGAGACAAGGCTGTCTGGTGTATTAGGGAAAGGCCTTTTTAAGAGATGGAGCTAGATGGAGAGGCACGTAATAGAAGTAGAAGATTTGTTTGTTTGTTTTTTTTGCTGGTACTGAAAAGAAGTGTTTTATTATCCATGTGTTTATGTGCATTCTCTGATAAACCCAGAGAAAGCTCACTGATGCATCCCCGCCAGGCAGACTGTTTTAGTTGTCTCTAGGGCATTGCTTGGTGACTGATGAAGTCTGTGAAATCTTAGAAACAGATACAGTCTTTGGGTAGTATTTCAAAGCACAGCTCTCTGCCCTCTGAAATTGAGTGAGAATGTCATTTGGGGGGTTAGGAGTGAATCTTTAATAGACACTGTATTATATTTAAAGATAATTGGGTTTGAAAAGAAAATGGAGGTGGTGATATTTTCGGAATGAAAACAGTCTCTTCAACATGAAAGGAAGAGGCTTCTTTTACTAAACTAGTTCTAACTAGATGAAATATGAACCAGCAATGTAAATTTCATCCTGTTGATCCAACAGGATTATTTCACAGTGTGAACTAGAAATAAAAATAGACCAAGTAGTATCTTATATTCCCAACAAATCAAGTTGGACCAGTGCTAACTTTGTCTCCATATCACGTAGGATCGGTTAGCTTCTTGCAGGACATGGAGACTTGTTAGTCCAAATATAACATTCTGGGTTCTGTAGAGGCCTAGCTTCTCCCTATGGACATACATAACAACAGCTTCTATATCTCATTCTCTCCTTTTTGTTTTTTACAGAACTTGAGGCAAATGCTGCCATAGTCTCTGGACAAAGGTAAGAAAGATGACCATTAGCTAAGACTTAAGCATGACCATTGCATGAGCCTTTTTGAAAATCATCAGCTGCCTTTGTCTTTAAATGTCTCCTCACCTTGTCCTATTGTACTCTGTTGCCAGACTGTTTCTCCTGCTCACATAGAGAGCTTCTGTGAACACTCACTCACCCAGGGTACTATTTCACTTAATAAAACTTGATGACTAAGTTTCTGTCTTTTATGATTGTTGAAAATTGATAACATATTCAGCACTCAACATAAATAAATGTTCTGTGTTTTAAGTGCTACCTTCTTTACTGATGGTCCTTGAATATATCTTTTAAGCATAGCTGTTTGATCTTCAAAGGTAAAAGAAAAAGCCAGGTAGGTAGAGTGTAACCCCAAACCATGCTTTGTCTGTTAACTGTGCTACCCTATGTAACCTAACAAAACAGATGAAGTACATCTGTGACTTAACCTCACATTTGCCCTAGAAAGGAGTTTTATCTCCCAAGAACCACACACCCCTCTTTTACTGAAGGAATGCAGTAACATTTTTTTAAAAAAGTCTCATATTTGTATAGAAACTTAGCTTATAAAATATCATTTTCTCATTCAAACTTCATATCAACTAACATTATTTGAATATTACTCCTTGTCATACTCTAGACTACAAGCACTAAATGTATTTATCCTCTTTATTTTTTACAATATCCATTACGATAATAAATTATATCATATAGGTGAGAAATCTAGGTCAAAGAGCTTTAACCAAATTGCCCACTATCACAGATATAGCAAATGATGAAACTGAGATTCAAACCCATCTCTTTCTAACTCTAGGACCCTTACATTTGACCTAGATTTATAGATAAAAGTCTAGACTCTAGAGGATAAGGAGTTAATTATTGTAGCTGATAAATGCACAGTTCCTCCCTGACCCATATAATCGTTGGCAGATTCATTGCTATTCCTAGTCACCACTCTGCCCATCTGTTTTTATTTATTGAATTAATACTTGAATTCAACTGTCTATAAAAAGGGTCTTTCAAGTTCAGATATATCTCATAGATATCTGTTTGCAGAGCTACCTGTATATTGACCACAAAAACACAAGGGTAGTGTTGCTATGACTCTTTGGTTTGGTTTTGCCAAGAAAGGGGGTTCCACCATTAAGGGATTTTCCTCAGAATATTGGACTATTTTCTGGGCTCAAACAGAAAACCATCCTTAGAACCTCTAGAAGGAGATGGAAACCTCTTTACTTGTAATTCCAGTTCCAGCCTAGTTCCAGTTTGGCCTCTCTGACTTTGCTTGGTTTTTGGTTTGGTATGAGATAGCAGTTTTATATAAAGCAAAGGGAATGAATAAACAGTTATGGCTCAGTTCCCAACCATAGTGTTACTAGCAAAGAGTCCTCTGGCAGGAGTGAACAGTGAGTAATGATAATTGATGGTCAAACCCTGATTTGTACCTTTAAGGAACTCACATGAAAGGCACAAGACAGTAAAAATAGAACATCCAGAGCTGGAGAGAGTGCTCAGCAGCTAAGGGCACTGATTGCCCTTCCAGAGGACCTAGGTTCAATTCCCAGCACCCATATGGTGACTCACAACTGTATGTAACTCTAGTTCTAGAGGATCCAATATCTGTTCTTATCTCCAAAGTCACTGTACACGCATGTGCACAGACATACATACAGGCAAAATACCCATGCACATAAATAAATAAATCTTTTTTTAAAAAAAAAAACCTATTGTAGCACAAATATTCTAGTTGGTCTTAATAATAAAAACTCAGTCAGATATAGGGGTTAATGTTGAAGATCAGAGACCAGCCACTAGAGAGTTCTTTTACCTCTCTACCAATGTTCAGACTGAAGGGGCGATCCTGTCCTGTTGTGAGTGGAGTGGCGGGCTATGTTCCTGGTGCCCAGCCGCCCACATGGCTAGCTTTATACCTGAAATAATTACATGGAAATTGTATTCTTTTAAACACTGCCTGGCCCATTAGTTCCAGCCTCTTATTGGCTAGCTCTTACATATTGATCTAACCCATTTCTAATAATCTGTGTTGCCCACAAGGTGGCTTACCAGGGAAGATCTTAACCTGTGGCTGTGTCGGGTGGGAGAATCATGGCGACTGCCTGACTCGGCTTCTTTCTACCAGCATTCTGTTCTGTCTATTCCACCTACCTGATTTTCTGTCCTATCAGGCCAAGCAGTTTTCTTTATTAATTAACCAATGAAAGCAACAGATAAATACAAGACCCACCTCCATCACTGTCCTCACACTTCATTTCCCAACTGCATCTGTCTCTACCAAACCTCAGACTGCACTGAGCTCGTCTCCTTCTGCCTTACATTCCTCCCTCCACCCAACCATCTCACTCCTGTCTCCACCTCCCTACTGCTGGGATTAAAGACATTTGACCCCAAGTGTGAACTCTGATACTCTTTTTTTTTTTTTTTGGTTCCTGTCCTGGAACTAGCTCTTGTAGACCAGGCTGGCCTTGAACTCACAGAGATCCGCCTGCCTCTGCCTTCCGGCTCTGATACTCTTTTAGACAGATTCAATCTTGTGTAACCCACCCAGGGTGTCATGGCCTTGAACTCACAAAGATCCCTCTCCCTCTGTGTCCCGAGTCCTGGGATTAAAGGTGTGTGCCACCACTCACTGGCCTCTAGTGACTTAGCTCTGCACTCTGATCTTCAGGTGAGCTTTATTTGCTAAAATATAAAATATTACTACACCCCATATAATAGAACACCCAATGGATGCTTTAGAAGGTCATATGTGTATAGACTGTGAACCCAAGAGAGAAAAGCCAAGTCCATGGGGAAAGGGACACGGAACTCTTCCCAGAAGAAGTAGGCTTTAACTTGTTTAGTTGCGTTACATTTCAGCTCTATGCCTTGCAATCAATTTTAATCAAATTTTTTGAATGATCTTAATAAGCACTTTTGAACCATGGATATAATAAAAAGTTTATTAAAGAAATTTCCAGCCATATCAGAATTAAATTCAGGTCTAGTAGCACAGGCCTGTAATCCTAGCACTTGGGAGGGCCAGGCCAGAGAATCAAAAGTTCAAGGTCATCCTCAGCTATGTAGTAAGTTTGAAGCTAGTCTAGACTATAGGGAACCTTGTGTTTAAGAAAAAAAAGAAAGGAAACATCAGAGGATTTCAGAGTGACTCTGTAGTCTTCTTTACAGAATATACAAGAAGTCCTCTTTCAGATGTGTGTGCCATACCCATTCACTCATGTGACATGAATAATTTGTCACAGAGTAATCTTTCACAAAATATTTTAAGACTGCATATATGCGCCATAATTAATTATTATTATTAGGCATTTTTGTATCTTCTGTAAATTTGCCCCTGTGTCTTTAAACAGTACCAATCTTAGATCTTTTCTGACTAAAGTTCCAGGGTTAGAGTTGAGACATTCAGTATATCTGCAATAGATTGTGAATATATTCCTACTACTTAGATAATTTTGACATTGTTAGTTATAATTAAAGCTATATAAAAGGATTTCTTTACAGTGAGTTATAGAAATTCATAGGTATAATCACAACACTTAGGAAACAAAGGAAGAAGGATTGCCTTGAGTCCAAAACCAGATTTGGCTACATATTCCAAGTTCCAAGCCTGTCTGAGCTGCATACAATATGAGTCCAGCCAGCCATTGCCCCCGCACCCACCCCACACGTATGTTTTAAAATTGATTTCTTCGGGCACCTAGAAATGGAGTTACGCCATGTTTTCCCACCTCAACATTACTGACTTGTGGGTCAGATAATTATAATAAGGTGCTGCCTTTGTATCATAGAATGTTTACCCAAAGATGCCAGTGGCATACTTCCCATACTGCAACAGTGAAAACACGTGTCCAAAGTTGGGAATGTATTTTACTGATCCCAATACTCCTTATTGAAAATCTTTGGATTACACAATTTATACTCCATCAGAAGTATATGAAAATGTTTTTGTTCCTGTGTCTTTAATAACAGTATTACCAATTTTTAATAGTTGCCTGCTAAAATGCCAGGGTTGGAGCTGGGGCATTCAGCCTATCTGCAGTGGATGATGAATGTGTTCCTGTTACTTAGATAATGTACTATACTACTATCTAATACAAGCATATGCTCAAATTTGCCTAGTAACCCCCCAAATAATTAATTTCTTTTGAGACAGGATCTCTTAATAATACTCTGGCTAGACTAGAATTCACTGTATAGATCAAGCTGGCTTCAAACTCACAATGATCAGCCTGCCTCTACCACTCAGATGTTGGAATTAAAGGCATGTGCCACCTTACCTAGATTTTAGATACTATTTGGGGCTAGTAGAGATTTTCAAACATTTATTAAGAACATGTTATTGCTGAAATTTTTTTACACAATGTTTGAAGGGAAATAAGTGAGGGTTTATAGAGGGCTGTTGCAGGTCTTTATGTCTCTCACCTGCTTTCCCACAATCGCATTGTGCTTTCTTTTTCTTTTGAACTTACTCTGTAGACAAGCTGGCCTCCAGCTCTGCTTCCCAAGTATTGGGATTGAAGATATGCACCATCACCACTCGACCTATTTTATTTTTCTGATGTAATCAGTTAGACTTGCTTTTTAAGTTTTTAATAGCATTGTCTCATTTCTATCTATAATGACTGGTTTGTTTTGTTTTTGTTGTTTACAGTGCTGGGGATCAAACCCAGGACTTGTACATCTCAATAGATTGAACTGTATCCCTGGCCTGACTAGCTGCTAATTATCTCCTACTTTTTTGAATGAAACTGTACTTAGAGTCCCTTTTTATGTGTCTTTTTTTTAAATATTTATTTATTATGTATACAATATTCTGTCTGTGTGTATGCCTGCAGGCCAGAAGATGGCACCAGACCCCATTATAGATGGTTGTGAGCCACCATGTGGTTGCCAGGAATTGAACTCAGAACCTTTGGAAGAGCAGGCAATGCTCTTAACCACTGAGCCATCTCTCCAGCCCCCCTTTTTATGTGTCTTGATGCCCTTAATCTTCTTAAAAACTTGCTACTTCCCTCTGTCAGCAGTGAGCCAAAAGAGATAGTTGAGAAGTCCAAAACCCCGAGCCGAAGAAACTCTCGAACTGAGGAGCCGACTGTGGCTTCTGAGAGCGTGGAAAATGGACATCGAAAACGATCCTCTCGGCCTGCTTCAGCCTCCAGCTCTACAAAAGGTTAGCAGTGGGGCTTGGATGCTTTGGGAGCAGGGTGGGGGTGATTAAAAGATTGGGTCCTCATCACAGCAGGGAGGATTTCACCCTCCGTCCTCGTCTGTCAAGCCAGTTTGTTTTCTCCTCTGGTCTTGTCCTTTGTTCACTGTCCGTCCATTAGCCTGTGTGTTTTCTTTGTGGACACAAGAACAATAAAAAGAATAAAGAACTTAGGTTGGTCTCATTTTAAATTTGTGTTTAAAATGTGTGTGCCACCTGTAATTGTGGCACTAGTGAGGTGGAGGGTGAGCTTAAGGGTCCTTAGTAACTACATAGGGAGTTTGAGGTCCTGTGTCAAAAACATACATCTACACACTAGAAAGCTCACAATCATTCACTTCAGTTAAATCCTGAATATGGCCTAGCTTCTTTTCTGAAGTTAAGTACCTTTTCTACATACTGTCTGTTACATTATCCCCCTTTGTCTTCTTATGTAATCGTGTTTCCCTCAACTCTCAGACCTATGCCTCAGCCTCCTGAGTGCTGGGGTTAGAGGCATTCACCATTATACTTGACTTTTCCATACTTTTTAAACCTCTATCACAGTATTCTCTGCTCTATCTTAGTAGGGGCTCTCACATCTTCATAGAAAAAAAATAGAATTCTCCATTTACACTACCGAGGTATTAATCTAAGTAGACGGCTGTGACAGCAGTGACCATCTTCAACTCGAAGCCTAGTGCCTCCATCGGTGCCTCTAATAGCTTCTTTTATGACCTCAGCTTCACATTACCAGTTCTCTCTATTGAAAACTGTCTCTAATCTGGGAAAGGGGAATTGTTTTGAGATAGAATCTTACTCTATAGCCCAGATTACACATGAAATTTTGCCAATCCTTCTACCTTAGCCTCCCAAATTCTGAGATTATAGATGTGAGCCACCCGACTAAGATAGTATTCTGTTCTTTTCTATTTTTTTTCTTCTGTTTTGGGGAATGAACCCATGGCCTAGTTGATGCAAGGCAAGTACTCTACCAACTGAGCTTAATCCCCTAACCCTACTGTTTATTTTTTTAATTAATTGTTCTTGACTTCCATGATTCAGAGTGCTTAGTCATTTCCTGCTACCTCTCTGGCAACTCCTTAGTTTTCATAGATGCTGGCCTTACATTCCAGTCTTAAAATGTAAGCGTAATGGCGCAGTCTATAAATCCAGCACTTAGGAGGCAGAGGCAAGATGACCAGTAGTTTAATTTCATCCTCAGTTACAGAACAAGCTTGAGGCCAGCCTGGGCTACGGGACACTCTTTCTCAAAAAAGCAAACAAAAATTCTCCCATTGTGAGGGCAGATTCTGTTGCAGTGGCATCAGACGCTGATACAAGGACTCAGCTGTTACCAGCAAGAAATGTCATAATGCTGCACAGAGAGCCCCTAGAAGGGAGCCACAGACCTACCAGTTATGTGTAGATAGGACAGAGACCTTAAAAGTAACACACTTGCCATGGAGGCATGTATAATGTTAGGCACCTGAATCATAGAAATATCTTACTGCAGAATCAGTACTTTCAATGGGGAACTGGAGAAATGGAAGACCACTGATTGTTCTTCTGGAAGACCAACAACATTCTATTCCCAGCACCCACATGGCAGCTCTATAACTCCAGTCCCAGGGCATCCAATACTCTCTTCTGGCTTATATGGACACTGCATGAATGTGGTACACAGATATAAATGTAGTCAAAACATCATTACACATACAATTGTTCTAAAATTAACAAAAGTCTGTGAGTGTGGATCAGTGATAGAGTACTTGCTTCTTCATTCTCATTGTGCTGGGTGGTAGAAACAGTAGTAGCATTTGGAAGGGATACAAATTGAACCACAAAGGATAAAAATGACCTGATCTTTTCAGACATATTTACAGAAGTGGAAAATGACCTTTCTCTGTGGTCCAGAGTAGTTCCCCAAATCCTACAGGGAATATGATAGAGACTTCAAAATCTGGTGAAATAAAAAGGAAATTTTATTTTATATTTGGGATTTTTTGTTTGTTTGTTTGTTGTTTGCAACAGGACCTCACTATGTATCTAGCTGGCCTGATAGTCACGAACTCACAGATTCATCTACCTCTCTCTACCTCCCAAGTGCTAGGGTTAAAGGCCTGTGCCACAGCATTTTAGCATTTTGGTACATGCTTCTAATACCAACACTTAAGAGATTGAGGGAGAAAGGTCATACATTCGAGGCCTGACTAGGTTATAAGGCAAGTTCTAGGTCAACCTGGACTACATAAGAAGACCCTGTTTCCAAATATAAACATTTTTTTGAGACAGCTATACAGAGACGGGGTTTCTCTGTATAGCTTTAATAAAAAAAATAAACATCTTATATCTCATGATAGTATAAAGATGTATCATTCATCATTCCCACCAGTCTTCAAAAGATTTTTTTTCCAGTTTCTAGCCTAAGTCACTTGTTTGCTTGCATGGTTAATACATTAAAAAGATAACCTAAAAGAACAACAAAATACATTAATATCTTACTAAGAGTGAAAATGAAGCCACTTCCTCTTGGATTAATTTGATCAAGAGTGAGCCCAAATTTGAATTCTCCATCTCTCTCCCTGTCTTTTGTCTGTAGTGTCTGGCTGTCTGTAATCAGTGTATTGTGCGAGTCTGAATCTGTGCCCCAGTGGTTGTCCTTGTCCATAACAAAGGACTTACCTCTGTATTTATTGAACAGCACAGGAAACATGGCATGGGAAAGAAACGAGGGGTTCTTTACAAAAATCCTTCACAGGGTTTTACCAGGGAAGAAGTCACCTTCCTGACCACACCTAACTACATAGCACTCCATACAGCAGACAGACATCATCACCCTATAGCCACATGTTTGCAGCACTTATGGTGGGTATTTGTTTTAAGATTTTGAACCTGTTGGCTGTTTTCAGCAAATGATTACCACGCCGTGAACATACACACATATTCTGGGCCAATAGCACAGAAGAGTACTTAAGATTAAAGCTATACATTTATCTTAGGTTGTAAAAACTGATTGCATGGGAAACCCAAGGCATAGTAAGATTGGTTAAGTTGTTGGTGGTGTTTTTTGTTTGTTTGGGGGGGCGGGTGTTTTCTGAGACAGGATTTCTCTCTGTGGCACTGGCTGGCCTGGAACTTACTCTGTAGAACAGCTGGCCCAGAACTCAGAGATCCACCTACCTCTGCTTCCCAAGTGCTGGATTAAAGGTGTGCACTTCCACCACCAACTGGCTCTACTTCGTTTTTGTTTTTTTTTTTGTTGTTGTTGTTGTTGTTGTTTTTCAAGATATGGATTCTTTTCGAGACAGGGTTTCTCTGTAGTTTTGGGGCCTGTCCTGGAACTGGCTCTTGCAGACCAGTCTGACCTCAAACTCACAGAGATCCACCAGCCTCTGCCTCCGGAGTGCTGGGATTAAAGGTATGAGCCACCCACTACCGCCCAGCTGTTATATTGTTTTCTTAAGGGCCAGTTAAATATTCTGAGTACACAGTGTAATAGTAAGTGGACACACCTTTAATCCCAGCACTCAGGAGACAAAGGCAGTGGATTTCTTTGAATTGGAGGCCAGCCTGGTCTGTAGAGCTAGGTCGAGGACAACTAGGGCTGTTATATAGAGAAACCCTGTCTTTAAAACAAAAGAACAAAATAAAAAGTAAATAGTCTTAAATTACTTTAAGGGGTATTATTAATTTTGCTGTAAGGTCAGCCAAAAGTTCAGTCTTTGTCGGGGGGTGAAACTAAAAGACATTTTATAAAAAAATATATCACCACCTTTACTGAGGGCCTCATACATTGATTTGTACTCAAAGGCAGTATTCTAATTCATTGATTTGGGAATAAAAAGGGTGGAGACTGATGTTGCTCATCCTTCTCTCCCTACCCTCTGTCCAAGTCTCAGATACATCATTTGATTTTTTTTTTTTAAGGCAGGGTCCTGCCTGTTCTGGAACTTGCTACATAGACCATATAGCCCTCAAACTCAGAGAAATCTTCCTCCCTTTAAAGGTGTACACCACCTTATCCAGCCACCATTTGATTCTTCACACATGAGGGAGATGTTTCTAAAGTTGACCTAGTTGATAGATTTTTAATTTTTTCATTTTCATATATGCATATATATTCTTTCAGGTATGTACACCTGTGTGCATACATGTGGAAGCCAGGTGTCAATGTTGTGTATCAGCTATTTCACTCTCCACCTTATTTTTATCTCTTGCATTTGTGTTTTGCCTGCATGTATGTCTGTGTGAAGGTGTTGGACCCCTGAAACTGGAGTTACAGACAGTTGTAGGCTGCCATGTGGGTGCTGGGAATTGAACCTGGGTCCTCTCAAAGAGCAGTCGCTCTTAACTGCTGAGCCATCTCTCTAGCCCCTCCACCTTATTTTTTTGAGACAGTGCTCTGTCAATGAACTTAGACCATGCTAATTGTTTTAGGCTATCTGGTCAGCAAGCTCTAGGGAGTTGCCTGTGTTTTCCCTCCAAGCACTGAGATTACAAGCATGCAACGCTGTCCTGGTTTTTATGTGGGTGCTGGGGATCTAAAGTCAACTTCTCACGCTGGCCAAGCTAGCACTTGACCAACCGAAACATTTTCCAGCCCAGATATTTTTCTGAGGATAAACAATGTCAAGATAAAACCCTGTATATTTTCACTCCAACTAACCAGTTTGCTGCAGTGGAAAATTGGACATAAAGAGTTGATTATAGGGACAGGATAGTGACCATGCCAGTCATCCCAGCACTTGAGGGCCTGAGGAAAGAGCCTGCACTAGTGAGTTCTAGGCAGCCTGAACTGCAAAGTGACCTTGTATAATAAGTAGTTGATTATGGGAAGTTGTGTGTGCTGTGTGAAACTCAGTTCTTTTATATAAATTAAAATAAAGAACACCATTATTAATGTCTTTCTAGTTTGTAAATATGAGATACTCCCCCTCATGGCACGAGCAGTCTGACCACCCAGTGAGAAAACATACTAGAGTTGTCACTAATAGAAGCTTGGAGTTGCTGCCTTAGTCCCTCTTAGAAAACCACATCAGCCTCCATGACAGCGGCCAGAGTGAACAGCAGTAAATGCTTTTCTCATCTGTTTCTGGTGGCCTGAATTTTCAGAATATTACGATAAAAAAAAAAAACCGCAATTTTGCTTAGAACACTGAACTTGGTAATGTTGCATGAAAAAAATTCATTCCATCCAGAAATGTTTGAATCTGATTCATCTTTTGAAATAATAAATGAGAAACAATTGTTTACTTTGATGAGAGATATTTAAAACATTGTTGGGTTACCCCAAGACTAAGTAAGACTCTGTATATATCAACGATGACCCTTTGCCTGCACCTTACAGGTGCTGAGGTGACAGATGTAATTACAAAATATATGCCAAAACACCGAGATAAAATATTTTGTATTGAAACTAAAATATCTATCATGTAGCAACATGAAAAATAAGTCAGTTAGATTTTTTTGTGTTTTTTTTTTGTTGTTGTTGTTGTTTGTTTGTTTTTTAAGACAAGTTCTCTCTGTAGCTTTGAAGCCTGTCCTGGAACTCGCCAGGTTGGTCTCAAACTCAGAAACTCAAGAGATCTGCCTGCCTCTGCCTCTCAACTACTGGGATTAAAGGTGTGGGCTGCCACCACCACCCAGCTCAGTTAATTAGATTTTAAAGAAATGTTTACATTTACAGATCTTCAGGGTACTACTGTACTGTGCCATAGAAGACAGGAAAAGTTTTGAATAAACATGATTTAAATCTGAGATAAGAGTAGCTTGACTTGAGACATTGGTATGTATAAGGGAAGTTAAAGGAATTAAAACATAAAGCAGTCTTTCCCTTTTACGTCAGTGTTACTGTGTATAAATCACTCAGGTGCCACCTGTGCAGCAGCCTTCAGAATTGGGGGAGGTGTCACCTGCTCTGAAATGCTTCCATTTGTGTATGTGCTGTTTTTTTGGGAGGGGGCAGTGTAGATGCTGAGGGCCTCAGACATGCTAGGCAGGTGATCTGCTACTAGAGCTATGTAACCCCAGCCCTCCAACGCCTTGATGTATGTGGGCCACAGTAGACCCTGACTAAGATCTAGGTTGTGTCGCTTAGACGTTAGCTGTAGCATACCAAGAAGAGTTCCTTACTGCAGAATAATGGCTTGGCTACGAAAGAGAGCCAAAGACTGATTTCTGGCACTGGCTGACTTCTCACCAAAAGCACTGTTGTTGTATCTGTAGCTTCAGTGAATGATGAGAGTTGGTGAGGGAGATTGTGAAGTTGATTGTACAGCTTGTAAGGGATCAGGTTGGTGGAAGTGGGGTAGATATAAAGCAGGTAACAGTGAACCAGCAGAAGAACCGACTCCCAAATTGTTCCCTGACCTCCACATGCCCAAGCACATACACACAAACTAGTATGATAAAGGCGCGCATGGCAGTTGGTTCTCTTTCCACCATGTGGGGTCCAGGGATTGAACTCGGGTTGCCAGGTTTGGTAGCAAGTGCTTTTACTCACTGAGCTATCTTGTTGGTCTTCATCACATTTCCCCAGTTGGCAGCCCCTGATATACAGGGACACTCTCTCTTACCACAGCAAGCAAAAAGCCTGTGGCTGTTTTCAAACCATGTGTCCGTTAAACTGATTTAGAGCCTAATAAGGGCTCAATTATGTCAAATCAAGACATTGTTGACACCTAGCCACCACTGCTACCTTCGTTGAACATGTCCTTCCTTTTCCCCACAGATATAACTGGTGCAGTGCAATCCAAGCGAAGAAAATCCAAGTAAGCAAGCTGGAAGATGACTTGATACTTGTAAATGTGTGTGAATTTTACAAAGAGCAATTTTCAGCTGTGACTTTTTAAATCTTTCTGTACAGTTAGTCATTTTAATAACTCGATCCTTTTCCTAGTCCCTGAAACCTGTCTCATAAAGTGTAACGGGGAGCAGCCCTTTTGGTGTTGCGAAATGAAGTTCAAGGCTTCTAAAATGTTGCCATGTATTGAAAGAAGCTAATGCCATTATAAATGTTATTAGTTTCACATTTCTTAAGCAGCCTAGAGTACAGGGTGAACATTTGTAGATCTTCTAATGATGTATTGTGCTGTGGAAGTACTGTGTGTGAATAGCAGTAGTGGGGCAAAAAGCAATCTTGTCATTTGGAAATGTTGTAAATAATTTTATTATATAGTGTTTTGGATGTATTTGTTGTAGAAATGGACCAGTGAATAAAGAGAATCTAAGGGTTTGTACAATGTGAAATATTGAACGTGTTAAATAAATGTCTTTGTCATAGAACTTAAAAGTATGTTATTGGAAAGGGTGAGCAAGGTTTTCTTTTTGGTCATAGATGAGTAGACACAGCCTTCTTTGTAACTCAGACACCTCCCACCTAAAATGCCCACCCAGCAAGATGAGGAAAATGCACTGCTCACCCAACTTATTTTTGGCTTTGAACAAACCAGAATTGTTTAGCAGCATACTGGAGATCTCATATACGTGTGTGTGTGTGTGTGTGTGTGTGCATATATGTCTAATTTCATTGGTTTGCAAATTATCACCAAGTATGGTGGCACACACTTGTAACATAATGCTTGGGAAGCAGAGACATAAGAATCACAAGTTAGCCGGACGGTGGTGGCATTCGCCTTTAATCCCAGAGGCAAGTGTATCTCTGTGAGTTTGAGACCAGCCTGATCTATAAAATGAGTTTCAGGACAGCCTGGGCTGTTATAGAGAAACCCTTCCTCAAAAAGCCAAAAAGAATCACGAGTTCAAGGTCATCTTCAGCTACATCAAGTTTGAGACCAGTTTGAGTTTTAGAGGCAAGAAGCTGTCGGCAGCATAGATGGCCTCCTCGTGCCTGTGCCGCTCCCTTCAGGAGTGCTCAGACTGACCAGCACGGCTGTCTTAGTGTGATTCTGAAGTGCAGTAGGAGCTCCTTGTCCTTGCTGTAACCCAGTACTTGGGACTAAAAGAATGGCCCCGGGTCTGTCGCATTTCCACTCTCGTTCCTGGAATTCAGATATCTTCATATGTGTCTTCAGAGGGTCTTCTAAAAACAGTTTATGAGTCAGACCCTATATTGTCTCTTTCCAGAGAACTTATTTACCCTCTTCCTCTCTTGTATGACAAACCAGAGCCAAAGCCAGCCTAATAATAATACCCTCTGCCTTGACTATACTTGAGATTATAGTGTTTCTATAATATAGAGGTTTAGCTCAACTCAGGCAGAAAGCATGTGCTTTAAATAGATTTTTATTTGTTTATATTTTTTTTTCTCCCATACAGGAATAGCATTACAATCTAACATTCAGAATCCTGTTACACACATACACAGGCATGCCACATGACCAGGTCGAGGTGGTTGTGTCCTTGAGTCTGTCGACACATCACAACATGGTCAGTCAAAGATTTTTCATTTCAGCCGGTCTCAACACAAAACACCCAACAGAGATGCACTCAACTTGTTGGTTCCATTTGGAACTAGGTGGTAGGGTAGGAAGGTATTAGAACAGGCTGTGGTTTGTCTGCATTCAGTCCCCTCACACAAAGCTACATGGATCTTGAAAGCCACCCAGGAGCTCTGGTAGGGTCCTTGTTGCACCTAAGACATTATAGGTCACAGCAAGTTGATCAGAGGGTTCCAGGCTGGGGAGCAGGCATACTCCAAAACAGCACCAAACTGCACTCACACACACACAGTGCCCTACTGGGGCTAGACTGGCAAAGGTTAGAAAGTGACACCAGCTCGAGAGAACCACTCAGACTTATTGGAGAAAGCTGGAAGTTGCCCTTTGATGTAATTGGGACTCACTCTAGAAACAGGTCCCTCTGACATCCTTAGTTTTGGCAAAGTGCTGGTAGTATTGACATTAATACAAACTGGTACAAATTTCTCTAGGGTCTCTGAAATCATCAGTCAAGACAGACTCTCTAACCTCCTCCTGTCTAGGGTTGCATAGGACTTTGTGAATTCTGGTTCCCTTGTGTATTCAAGTTCTGTGGTTTAAGAAAAAAAAATCCTGAAGCATGCTCAAGGTGAAAGGCACATACACAGTCAATACAGTATGACAAGGTCTGATGCTTCAGGAGGCAGACGAGCAGGAGACTGAGTAGTGTTGGTTCTTAAGAAACCTATACACAAAATATTGCCACACAAATGCTACAGAATCTATAGAAAATACAAAAGAAAAATAAGCCTTGCAACCAGTCAAATGAGAGATTGGAGGGTTCTAGAACTACAGGAGCGTCTAGAAATACAGGGCAAAGGCGAGGCCTTTTGAAAGTTGAGCCAAATGCCCTATCAAACTTCCCACAGCAGCAGGATCATGGGCACTTGCCCAGGACTGAGCCTAGACCCCATCTGGCAGTGAGAAATAGACAAGAAGGGCTGGAGGGAGTCTCAGCTCTTGGAAGTGCTGACGATCCTAAGCTGGCTGGGAAGTGACCTTCTGATAGCAGGAAGAGTAAGTGTACTGGGTTGTAAAGGACTTGGGACAGGAACAAAGTTATCAACTACTAGGGCCCTAAAAAGCTGCTGTGAGGTTTTGATCTGCTATAGTTTGCGTTTGGCTTATCCTTGGGCTAGGAGACCGTAGCAGGGCTTCCTCCGTCCCCATCCTGGGGACACCCTCTCCCATCCCCACATGGAGCCTGGTAAAGCATCAGAGAGGGCAGCTACTTTTACCCTCATAGGAATGCAGTTTTCTCCAACCCCGGTTTGGGTCTGAGGCCCGGAAACCTGGAGCTGAAGAGAAAGGGAAGACCTGTGTTAATGTGTAACAGGAAATCTAAGTTTTGAGGAAGGAAGAGCACACACTTAAAAAAGACAGCTAGAAAGAATCGGAAACAACTTGGGGGCATCCCAAGAGGCTGTTGCTGGTGTCTGAGCCCCACCACAAGAAGGGAGAAGCTGGCTACCCCATCCCTGTGCTCTACCCAAGAATTCCTTAACTCCAGATAGTTAACTAGAAAGGGAAGAGAGACCACAGGGCACCCAGAAAGGAAGAGCCCTGAGGGAGAACATTAAGAAGCCTCTTGAAGGTCCTGAACTTCTGTAAGAAAAATTTGGGAACTGGAATAGTGAGGCTCCTGGCCTCCTACCCAGGAGTGTTTAATTAGCCAGCCATATTGAGCAAAGTATGAAATATAAGGTCAGAGGCAAGGTGAAGGCAGAGCTGTCAGTCTGGGGATGGCTTTACCCCAAAGTTACTGTCCTTCAGCATCATCCCTCTGCATTCTTGGGATATGTACCCTTTTCCCTGCCTGGAAGCCCTCTGGCCTGTGTCTCTCCTAAGCCAATTCTAGCACCTTGGGCATATGAACAAAGATGGCCAGGATGTCAGGGCCTTACCCAGCTTCTACTCCTGGGGTGGCATGTCAAGGTAAGGTGACAAGGTACAAGCCCTTCGAAATCCAGACTCACTGGGAGGTGGGGAGGGAAGGGCTCCTGAAGGGGGACAGATTTCAGGATTATAGGAAAGGAAATGGGGGCAGGCTCCAGGCTCAAGCCTCACACCAGGGATTAGCTCCTCTGACCAAGCACAATGCCTGCTCTCACAATGCCCTGCTCACTACTATTTCTCCTCCCATCTGTCCCTGTCGGCACCTCCCAATAGGCTGCCCGTTTCCCTCCACTCCCTTCACCTCATCTAACTTACAACTCACTGTCCTCCTCCACATACTTTAACTTTCCAGGCCTAAGCAGCTCCAAGGAGCTCAGCCCCCCCGGGGGGGGGGGGCGAAGGGGAGGAGCTAAAATCAAAACCCTGTGTCTGACACCTGCCTACAGAGTAAGAACAATGGCCCAGGCCTGGCAGGTTGTACCTGGTCAGGATTGGGAGGGAATTGGCAGGAAGGAAAAAGGGAACGGGAGTGGGAGTAATTCCTAAGGGAAAAGAGCAAGTCTTGGAAAGGAGGAGCTCAAAGTGGAGAATGCGCCCTGCAGGTCACGGTGGGAGAGGCTCTTAGAAAGCGGGTGGGCTAGGAGGACAAAAGTGAGGGAGGAGAGACAAGCACAGGGGTCTGAAAAGGAAGCATGGCAGAGTAGGAGTGTGACCGTGAAGAATCCGAAACAGATGGGGAGAGTGACCCGGGATGAAAGAGGCTAGAAGGTGAGTTAGTTCAGAAACCGAGAAGTCAGGGAGTAGAGGGCCATCATCCCACCTCAAACACTTAGGAAGGAGGGAGCTTCTGGTATCCAGATGGAGGCAGGCGGACCCTGGACACCCCTTGAGCAGCACACTGGCTGCTGCCGAAGAGGCAGATGGGACCGGGAGACTGCGCGGGATTCGAGGTGCAGCAGGGGCGCTCAGTAGTTGAACTGGCGCTGGCACGGCTGGTAAATGAAGCTGCCCTGGTGCTTGGGCCGGCGCGAGCGACTCTCCCGAGCGCGGTTCTGCCGCTGTAGCACTTTAGCATTCAAGGCGTGGCGCTCTGCCCGCTGCCGGGCCCTCTGCAGCCTCCGCACCTGGCCGGCCTTTTCCAGCAGCCCAGCTCGCCCTGGCATAGCAGCAGCTGCATGGTGCAGGGCCCTGGGCTCCCGTCGGGCAGGCGCCAACTCTCTGCAGGGACAGAGTCCAAACGTTAGAGGGGGACAGTGGGCTGGTATCTCCCACCCTGTCTCTTCTGGGCAGAGTATATGATGCCCTAACTGAGGGTACCAACTCTTCCCTCAATCCCAGTTAGAGGTGTTTCTTAGCTAAATCGAACCCCTAATCAAAACAAGCCCCACTCTGCACCCTGGTCTAGCAGTTCAAGCCAGTCCCAATCCCCTGGAGCTAAGACTCTCCCAAGTCCCACCTTAGCTATAAGGCCACGCCTCTCTCCCATCAGTGACCCCTGCTAGGCGGGCAGTCTCAACATCCTTCAACCCACTCACCCATCGCTGAGGTCCTGATCAGGCAAGGCAGCGTCAGGGTGGGGGGAAGGTGGCCCAGACTCCAGCACAATGGTGCTGCCGGTGACATAAACGGACATGCTGGGATGCTCAATGAGGAGGTCCTCCAGGGGGTTGCTCTGGAGGCGGGCCGGCCCAAGACCGGGCCCCTCTGCAGTAAAACAGGCGGGAGGGGTAACAAACCAGCTCTCGTCCATCAAGGAGGGTGCGGGTGGAGGGCGGCCTGCGGGAGCAGGAGAGGCCCCAGGATTTGGGGGAGCTGTGTAGTTGTCTATAGGGTGTGAGGGGGGTCATGCGGAGGAGAGGGAGCAGCGGGAGTGGGACACACACACACACAGACCGGACACGGGATGGGGAGAGAAAGGGCATCGTTAGTCAGACCTGCAGCCCTGTCCACCATCTTCAGAGAGCACCTGAGGGCCAGGGTTCATACCCTGCTGCCCTAGGGGGTCCCAGGTGTAAGCCCCAGCAAAATCAGGAGACAGACAAGGCTTTCAGGAGAAGGGTCTGTGTTACTTCACCTCTATGCTCTCAATTTCATGACCCACTAAGCCTAGGGGGACTCCAATTTCCAAACAGCTCTTCCCCCTCCGTATTGCAAGGCCTCCTTTCCTTAGGGTGCGTGCCTTCATAGGTTCAGGAATCCGAGTTCTGGTCCCCTGAGTCAGGCCTCACCCTGCAGGTCAATGATGAGCCAGCCATCCACTTCATCCTCCTCTGAGACGAAGGCCTCGGGGCAGTTGGAGTCTTCAGGAGGCGAAGGAGTGCTGAAGAAAAGGCTGGTAAAGCGCTGGAACATGGTCAGCGGGTAAAGCAACCTCAAGGGGGCGCCCTATGGCAGTGCAAAAACCTGGGAAGCATAGAAAGACATCAGAACCAGACTAAAGTCTACTCCAGCCCCCAGCACCCAGAGCAGTGATAATGGAGAGGCAATGGGCAGGCTCTGGTGTGTGCTTTTCTGCTCTCAGGAGACTTTCCAATGTGAATTTAGGAAACTGTTGTATCTTTGATTTCTTGTCTGTCAAACAAGAGCAGTAGCCCCCTAATAAGAATTAAACACTACGTGTTCAGAACAGTGCCTGAGGACACAGTAAGCATCCAATAAGCTAATAAACTTGCCATTACTACAGGTTGCTTTGGGAATATGGAAGAAGTGATATATATGACCAGGCTTTGCCAGGGAAGGTCTCTAGAGGATGGAACAGCCAAGCTGGGCTTTGAAAAGTAAATAGGAAATTTCCATCAAGGGAAGAAACTGCCCTTACTGTAACCATCATAAAATTAACATTCATGCACCAGGTACTATACTAAGCGACTTCATCTGTTCTACCTTACCTAGTCCTCACAACAAAGCATAGAATCGGAGCAAGGTATGAAAGTACAAGCCTGTAACTTTGTACTTGGGAGACAGAGACAAAAGGATCAAAAAGTTCAAAGTCAGATGTGATGAGCCGCATCTGTCATCCTTGCCGGTGGAGGCAAGAGCATCAGGAGCTCAAGTTCTGCTTTGGCTAAATAGTGAGTGTAAGGCCAGTCTGAGCCACACGGGACCCTACCTAAAAAAATAAAATAAACAGTCCTTGGCTATATGAGATCCTGTCAAAGGGAACAGAAAAGGAAAGAGAAAAAGAAAACAAAGCTCAGAGAGGTAAGGTAAGCCCAAAGTCTCACAGCTAGTAAAAAGACACAGGTAGTATTTGAATCCAGACAGCTGGTGGCATCCATAATCACTATAGTCCACTCCTGTCTTTTCTGCATGTCTGTCTAGGCATTTTTAACTTGATAACTATGACTGTGTCTAGGTGTATTTTTCTAGGAAAAAAATCTTAGATTTCAGCAAGATTTCCTAAGCAGCAATCTTGGCCCCAGGGACCAAGAAGTTATAGGACCCTGTGTGGTTTGAAAAGAAACTGCACAATTCTTGCAACAATCTCACCATGGGACTAGGCAACCCTCAAAAGGGTATTCCAGATGAGGTGTAAGAGCCTATGCCTACAGACCCTCCCCCACTCTAACCCCCTTTCCCCACACTCCTGTCCAAGGACAGCATCTCTGCCAAGACAGAGAATATTGGGTAGGCAGGCCCTAGAAAGACGTGTCGGTGGTAGATGATGGGAAAAGGAAGTAGTTAGATCCAAGGAGCCTGGAAGGATAAACACAAGGGTTGGACCAAGACCCAAGCCTTCAGATGACTCTTCCCTGAATCGAGACAAGGAAGTCCCCTGTTCTAGAAATGGAGACCTCAAAGTGATAACCTTAATCTATCCAAAAAGCTACAGCTTAGTGGTGGTGAGGCAGTGCAAAGTATATGTAATCAGAAAAGCCTCAAGAGATAATACCCAAGAACACAAGGGTGCGCAAGAGGCAGGAAGATGAAACAAGTGCCTTGCTCCAGCTGTCACCCTCCTGTCTGTCCACAGAAAGATGTGGAGACCCTGGCCTCCAGCTTCAGCATGCATTTCTCAGGGCTCCCACTGTGTCTGGCCCTGCACTGAGCCTCGACTGTTGACATGTTGAGTGAGGTAAGAGAGGCTGAGCAGAGCAGCTCGCTGGTGGAGATCATACAGGAGTCAGTGACAGCCAGGAGAAATGGCAGCAACCAGCCCACCCCTGACTGCCCACCCCTCTCCCCCTCGATCACTAGGAGAGCCTCCTGGGTTTTCTTTCCTAGCCTGCTGGCTTCCTGGTTCTCAGATTCCTGGCTCTGCTCCAGTTAGAACCTTCCCTCAATGCTACAGCAGCTGTGCCCAGAATAGCACTTGAGCCCTAAGTCACCCCTAGCCCAGGCCATTCTTGAACAAACCCCAGCCTGGGAAGAGGCTCCAGATCCAGCCTCCACAGCTACTCACTTGGAAAGTAAGACACATTCTCTCTGCTCCTCTGGAAGCAGACTCGGGAGCTGGCAGAAGCTCTACAGTCACCGCACTAGGGAAGGTCTGGGTCCTCCCAGCTGACAGCTTGGGATCTGACAAGGTGATGAGAGGCCAATAGAGGGAACTCCCAAGTCCTTCTCAACAACATCTGCCCCGGAGACAGCTGGAGGCAGGCAACTAGTGACTCACCTTTCTGTGGTCAAAACAGCTGGGAGACAGCAATTTATTGGGCTCTACAGCAATTTATTGGGTTCTAAGTCGAGAAAAGGCAGAGAAGGTCAGGGCCTTGAAAGGGACCCAGTCTTTAGAGACCTCCTGGAAAAAATGTCCAGAATCGAGAAGACAGACACCCTATCAAATCGGGGTGGTGCTGGGCCCAAGATAGGGCAGATATATAGCTTGTTATTTGAACTGGGCTTGTACTATGCATTTGCCCACAGCCAAGGAACCTGTCACTCATTGAGTGTGACTCTAATTGGCTGAGATCTCCAGTAAGCTATGTCTCTCTGGCTATCAGTTTCTCCTTCCATGAAGTGGGCTTTAAGACCCTCACTATTTGCAGGCTGAAAATGACATCAACTAAAGCTCTGCACACATGTCAGGGATTAGAAGGATGTTATTATGTTGGGGGGCGGAGCCTGAAGACAGAGGGCATCCACTGCCATCTGGTGCTGTCTCAGAGACCTGGAGTCTGAAGCTTCCTTCATCCACCTACCACACTCTCAACTTAGATCGGGCTGTGCCGTCCGACCCTTCGTCAGGTCGCAAGGAAAAAGCAGGTGAGAGGCAGGACCCCAGTCCCTAGATTAGCCCAGGAAACCGCCGAGTCCCCTCTGGTGCCGCTAGTCTTTCAACCTCTCTCAACCCTCGGCCGGGCTCGACACTGCGCCCACCGGGTCACCAGAGGACAAGCACCCAAGCAAGCCTGGAAGGCGGGGCTGGCCTTGGTGACGTCTCAATGTCATATGCAAATAAGAGACGTCACGGCCCACCGGCTTGGGGCAACCAATAGGGAGCCGAGAACGCAGCTCCTGCGGCCGCGGGCGAAGACAGACAAAGAACCGGAGAGGGGGGCGCAGGGCGTGTCCTGGGGTGCACGGAGCCCCCAGCCCCGCGGTCGGGACTCACCTGGGGCAGCTCCGGCAACCGGTGCGCTGAGGTAGTTGTGCGGCCGGGCGTCCCCGGGGCGCCGGTGCTCACAGCCGGGACCGCATACCCGGGACTGGCCGGGAGACAGCAGGGCTCTCAGTCGGACGCCCGGAGCTGCTGCGGCCGCTGCGCCGGGGCTCACGACACAAATCCGAACGCTCCAACAGCTGATTGTGACGTCACAAAGGGGCCCGCCCGCTCGCGTCAGCGGCCGTGGAGCGGCGGCCAATCGCAGGCGTCGAATGTTCTTTCCCCGCCCCTCCGCGGTTCGCCAGCGGGTGGCTGAAGCCCGGGATCTGCGCCCTGAACCTCGGGCTGAGTGGAGGTGACGGCCCGAATTCCCTGCCCCCAGTCACCCACAAACCTCGCACTGAAGACGACCCCCCCATTCTTCCACAAAGATTCGATCTCGCCGCTCTTTCTGCACATAGCCTTGCTCTTTCCCTTGCCCCAGTGCTCCGCACATCCGTTCGCCTGCCTGTACCTGGGGGTACAGGAGGACCCCTACCCCCACTACGCTCCGTCTGTAAGTCCCTTTTACCCCGCTCCTTGTCCTTTACTGCTGCTCCCCACTCTGCCCTTGCCTGCTCTCCCTCTTCTGTCTCCTGTCATCCCTACACGTTTTCTATTTCCCCATCTTTTTTTTTCCCTCGCTGGGCTAAAGCGGACCTTTCCCCTTCCGCAGTTACAAAGGAGCACCTGCGCGTGTCGGGGAGCTGGTAGGGCTGACGGGAAATTTGGCCAGAGGAGGCCTTGGAAAGAAATTGCTCTAAGCTGAATAAACATTGACCTGGAGTCAGCTCAGCCCCAGACCGTTTACTTAAACACACCTTATTTCGTCCACGTTGCTACCGGAACAGGACAGAGCAGTGACAGGACAGTGATTGTTGGTCCTGGTTTACATATGGAAACACAGAACACAGGCACGAGCAGGTAATTCCAGCACTTGGTAGGTCCGGGAGTTGAAAGGCAGGAGACTCGGAGAGAGGAAATGGGGCGAGAAGGGGGCACCTACTATTGCTTCTGCCAAATCGCCAGCTGACATTGAACACTTACCATATGCCAAGCATTCTGCTGCTTTTAATCTTCAAAATAACCCCCAAAGTTAGGCAGTATCCTCCTTTTACAGTTAAAGAAACAGACCAGGAGAATCTAACTAACTTCCCAGGGTAGTTCAGCTGTACTCAGTGGCAGAGTCAGGTGCTGAACCCACAGGATCACTCTACCTGCACCAGAGGATCTGAACTCCTAGATCCTAAAGTCTCCCTAGAGAGATACGGCTTCCGGTCCTGTGTCTCAGCTGTGAGATTCCAAAAAAGTCGTTGACCACTCTGGACCTTAGTCTATCAATTCTGCTGATATATATTCAAACTTAGCGCTAACAGAGAGACTTTTCCAGGTTCTTTATCTCCAAGATTCTGCCAAATGTTCCAGGCCCCAGCTTGTGCAGTGGCCTCTGGGATATTTAGAGAGAAACTTCAAACTCCCGTCCTGGGGATTTCCAGGCTAGAGCATCTGAATCTCTAAGCAGAACAGATCTGACTCGGAGAGCTGCCCATTTGACCAGCAGGAGCTGGTTCAGAGCTCCATGCTCTGGTGATTTCAAGAACCCTGGCCCAGCCTGGCCAGGAAGCCCTAAGAGAGGACTGAGCCCTGCCAGGCAGAGGGCAGAGCCAGAAAATGATACCCAGAGGCTTGCGGGGAGGAGGTGGTTGGCACTGTGTTCCTTACACTAGGGTTTCCAATGTACCCTCATTTGTGCAAACCTGAACCTCTGCCTAGCATAGCCACTTCCCACTAATCCCATACGCTCTGTTGACCACCTTGCTGACAACCTAATCCCTGACATGTCCTTCCTGCCACCCCACTTGTTTGCTCTAGAACCTTCTATTCTATTCCCACACAGTCCCACCAACATTTGTTGTTCTTCGCAACCCAGACCAGGTTCTCTCCAGCACCCTCTTCTTCTTCTCAGTGCACCACATGCTGGTAAAACTCCTCTCACCTCCATGATTGTGTTGAAGTGCTTTCCTCTTCCTGAGTTGCCTTCCTCGTGCCTTTCTGACCTTCTTTCCTGTCTTCAAAATTCTTCCGCTCTTCCTCAGAGGAAGCCACTCTTGCCCTACTCACGTGCCCGCGACGGCTTTGATGGACAGTCTCATCTGTTTGCTCAATAGATGGTAAGTGGCTGAGTGTGTGGCTTGTACCTGTAGTTCTGCCTGCTGAGTGCCTAGGAACAACCTGGACAACACTGTGAGTCAGTGTGTACAAATGGGCTCCCTGCCCTCGCTCTGTGTGTGCGTGTGTGTGTGTCTCAGTTTTCTGAGACGGTCTCACCATGTAACTCTGGCTGGCCTGGAACTCACTATATAGATCAGTCTGGCTTGGCCTCCACCTGCCTCTGCCTCTCAAGTATTGGAATTAAAGGCATGTGTCACTATACTCTGAGAGAGACCCAATTAAAAATGAAAACATCAGGCTGGTAGGGCTGCAGAGATGGTTGAGAATACCGGCTGTTCTTCCAGAGGTCCTGAGTTCAATTCCCAACACCCACACGGTTGCTCACAGCCACCTATAATGGGACCCAGTGTTCTCTTCTGGTGTGCAGGCACTGTACAAATTAAATAGTCTTGTCTTATCTTGCTGGAGATATGGATCAGCAGTTAAGCACACTGGATGGTCTTCTGGGGACCCAGGCTTGACTCCCAGAATCCACATAGCACCTCACAACCATCTTAACACCAGTTCCAGGGAATCTGATGACCTTTCTGCCCTCTGTAGGCAGCAGGCATGCATGTGGTACGCAGCAGTGCATGTGAGCAAAACATCCATCCATGCACATAAAATGAAGATAACTAAAAAAAAAAAAAAAAGGCTGGTTGGTGTGCACCTTTAATCCCAGCACATGGGAGGCAGAGGCAGGTGGGTCTCTGTGAGTCCAAGGCCAGCCTGGTCTACAGAGTGAGTTCCAGGGCAGCCAGAGCTACACAGAAAAACCCTGTCTCAGAAAACAAAACAAATGAAACTAAAAACAAACAAACAAAAAAACCATACACTTCATTTAAAGTATTTTTTTAATTAATTAATTAATTTATTTATTTTTTGGTTTTTCGAGACAGGGTTTCTCTGTGGCTTTGGAGCCTGTCCTGGAACTAGCTCTGTAGACAGGCTGGTCTCGAACTCACAGAGATCCGCCTGCCTCTGCCTCCCGAGTGCTGGGATTAAAGGCGTGCGCCACCATCGCCGGGCTCATTTAAAGTATTTTTAAAAGATCTTCGAGCCATCTTCACCACTGAACCATCTCCCCAGCCTGTATTAATTAAATAACAAGTAAATCGGGCTGGAGAGGTGGCTCAGTGGTTAAGAGCACTGAGTTTGATTCCCAGTACCTGCATGGCAGCTAGCAAGTGTCTGTTATCTTCAGAGGATTCAACACCCTCTTCTAGCTTCCTCAGGCATTGTAAATGTGGTAAACAGATATGCATGTAGGTGAAATATCTATACACATAAAAGTAAATCTTAAAATATTTTTAAAAATAGCAAATATTGATGACTGTGTAAATCTTAAAAGTGAATGATTGACGTTCCAAGGATAGAGTCTTGTCTACATATTTTCCCAATCAGGTTAGATGTCAGATCTGATATATAAGAGTTCTAATCAAAGACTTAGTGGCTGTAGCCTGAAGCTATGGTGTCTGGCACAGGAGTCGCCCCATGGATCCTCTATCTTGGTTGGAGCACAAAGTTCTGGTTCCCCAAGCCTAGAGAACAGGGCTCTTGGCATACACTCTGGTACCGTAATTGACCTGGATCCTGTTCCCAATATTGGCTGTACCCAATGTTCAAACTGCTAGGCCAAATTCCAGGCTACCTGGGACACTGGCTTGAGCCTGGCAACTATCAAAAGGGGACTGTGGCTTAGTGATAGAGCAGTTGTCCCTACATGTGATGCCCTAGCTTCAATCCCAGCACTGCCAAAATAAACATATAAAGAAAAAGGAGCCAGAGAAATGGCTCAGTCGTTTAAAAGCACTGTTGCTCTTTCAGAGGACCCAGGTTTGACTCCCAGCACCCACAAGGTGGCTCACAACCATCTGTAACTCCAGTTCCAGGGTATACGATGCCCCCTTATGGCCTCTGTGGGCACCAGGAATGTAGACATGCTTGCAGACAAAACACCTATACTTGTCAAGTCTCTCTTTTACAAAAATAGTGACTGTGATGCTGGGAGTTTGCCCTGAAGTTTTACATCCAATCAGACAAAAGTGCCATTCCTGTGGACATCCATCTGCGTTCAAATGTGCACAGATGTGTGTGTGAGTTCACACCCATGGGACTGGAAGCTGCCCATGCCCGTCTAACCTATCTGATTCAACTCCCTTCCAGGTCTGAGCATCTGCCTAATTTTATGGGCAACTAGGCTTGGAAGTCAAGAGGTCACCCTTGTGTCCTGTCGAGACCTTGGGCTTACACTTACCATGCCCTAGGACTCTGAACAGGCTTGGGGCCTCAACTTTACGGGGTGGAGATGTGTCAGCCTGGGCGTGCCCCTCATGGGATCTTGAGTGTGTACCGCAGGTATGAGCCAGACTGTGATGAGAGCAGGCTGGTCACTCCCCACCTCTCTCTCCCTTAACCCTTGCTTTAAGCTAGAGACTGAGTCAAAGAAAGGAAGCCCTCGAGTGTAGATTATAATAAATTATTATTTTATTGACAGTATGAGGGGAATAGAACCCAGGGCCTCATGCACACTAGGCTAGCACTTTACCACTTAACTATGCTCTCTCTTTTCCTTTTCCAAAGCTGCCCATGTTGGCCTTGAACTCACTCTCTAGCCCAGGCAGGCTTTCTATATTCAATTATGCTGTCTCAGCCTACCAAGTTGCCATTACAGGTCTATGCCATGGATCTGGCAAATCATATATTCATTCTATTTTATTCTATTTTAGTGTTGAAGAAGCTAAGACTGAAAGGGAGGAAATGCTGTCCTAAGTTCAGCCACTCGGGCCCATATCTACACTGACTGTGAACAGCAACACTTTAGGGATTTTTGTATTTACTAATGGGGGGATTATGTGTGCCATGATACCTGTGTGGAGGGCAGAGGACAGAGTTGCAGAGTTGGTTCTGTTCTACTTTTTGTTTTGTTTTTAGAGACAGGGTTTCTCTGTGTAGCCCTAGCTGTCCTGGAACTCGCTCTGTAGACCAGGCTGGCCTCAAACTCACAGAGATCTGCCTGCCTCTGCCTCCCGAGTTCTGGGATTAATCCACCTGTCGTGTCCTTTTACTTTTAGCTGGGCGTTAGAGGTTAAACTCAGGGTCGCGCAGGTCGGTGGTGACGCAGGCCTTTAATCCCAGCACTCGGGAGGCAGAGGCAGGCGGATCTCTGGGAGTTTGAGGCCTGCCTGGTCTACAAGAGCTAGTTCCAGGACAGGCACCAAAGCTACAGAGAAACCCTGTCTCGAAAAACCAAAATAAATAAATAAATAAATAAATAAATAAATAAATAAATAAACTCAGGGTTGCGAAGCCTGAGTGTGAAAAGCACCTTTTTGTCCTTTGCTGTGATGAAAACCATGAACCAAGACAACTTATAGATGGAAGGATTTCAAAGAGGGTTGGCTTAGAGTTTCTGTTGCTGCAACAAAACACCATGACCAAATAGCAAGTTGGGGAAGAAAGAGCATATTCAGCTTATATTTCAGCATTGCTGTTCATCACCAAAGTGAGTCAGGACAGGAACTCAAGCAGGGTAGGAACCTGGAGGCAGGAGCTGACGCCGAGGCCATGGAGGAGTGCTGCTTTACTGGGTTCCTTCTCGCAGTTTCCTCAGCCTGCACTGTGGTAGAATGTTTGCATTCTGGGTTACCTGAAAACCTGTCTTCCAACTCCAAAAAGCTAGTGCTTAGGAGGTGGCAGAGATCAAGTGTTAGACAATGGAGCAGGGTAGTGACTGCTACCCTGATGAATCTGTGGGTTGAGCAGAAATGGCTTCTGAGGCCCTCTGTGGTGGCACACACCTGAACTTTCAACAATTGGGGGGAGATGGATCTGGCAGAAGGCTCTGTAAGGTCATCCTCAGATGCCTAGTGTGTTTAAGGTCAGTCTGTGCCGTAGGAGACACTGCCTCTAAATAAACAAATAGGCTACCACATGGTTCCAAATCTCAAAGAACGAAAGGGATAGGCTTATTTCTCTCTGCCACCAGTGCCTTACCATGTACGCCCGCTTGTTAGAGGAGACTGCCCTCATGAGACCTGGCAGAAAAATCCTCTGCATATGCAGACACGTACATGATTAAATGATGGCCGGGCAATGGTGGCACACACCTTTAATCCCAGCACTCAGGGCCAGAGGCAGGCAGATCTCTGTGAGTTTGGGGGCAACTCGGTCTTCAGAGTGAGTTCCAGGACAGCCAGACCTACAAAAAGAAACCCTATCTCAAAAAAACAAAAAAGATGATCTCTTCCCTGTAAACACAAGTCATAGTGCACTACATACACAATTTGAAATGTATTTACTTTTAAGGTTCGTGTGTGTGTGTGTGTGTGTGTGTGTGTGTGTGTGTGTGTGTGTGTGTGAATATATGCCATGTGCATGCCTGATGTGCATGGAGGGAGGCCTGCTGGATCCCTTGGAGCTGGAGTTATAGGCAGGTGTAAACCTTGTAAGCCACCTGATATGGGTGGTGAGAACTGAGCTCAGGTCTCCTGGAAGAAGAGACTCTTAGCTGCCAGTCATCTCTCCAGCCCATGAAATTGTTTTAGAAGATAGGGTTTGTAAGTTGCCTAGGATGGTCTTGAACTTTTATGCCCCTTGCTTCAGTTTCCTGAGTAGCCAGGATTACGGCCTGTGCCACTGTAGACAAGCTTCTTCGTCGGGACCACCAGCTCACAAGTAATGACACAGAGACTTACTATTAATTATGAAAGCTCAGCCTTAGCTTGGGCTTGTTCCTAACCAGCTCCTATAACTTAAATTAACCCATATTTTTAAATCTACATTCTGTTGTACCTTGTCTCTCCATATTGCTCATGCTGCTTCCTCCGAGTCTGGCTAGCAATCCCGGAACCTTTCTTTTTCCCTGAGTTCTTTCTGTCCCCAGAAGTCCCTGAACCTCTCCCTGCAATCACAGGGACACATCTTCACACAGAGTAAAGGGTTAGTCAGCAACATGCCACCAAGTCTGCCTTGACATTTTTTCTCTTTTCTTTTTAACATAATAATAAGGGGGATCACAGCTGTAACTCCAGGTTCAAGGAATCCAACACCCTCTTCTGGCCTCTGTGGGCACCATGCACACATGTGGCACACAGACAGGTGTAGGCCAAACACACATACGCATAAAATAAATAAGTTTAATAGTATAATTTGGAAGCAGGTCCCTAATTATGCATATAGTTCTGTCTTGTTCTTTAACAGCTTCATTGTGTCGTGGTGAAGGTAGATGACCGCTTTTCCCGCTGCCCCTGCAGGCAAACATTTATTTTGTTCTCAGCAATTTGCTCTGTGGACAGCAATTCTTAAAGGTGGCATTGAAGGTGCTAGACCTGATCTGTGTGCAGACCTGGGATATTTATTGTTTTCTTTCTAAGACAGGCTCTCTCTCTCTCTCTCTCTCTCTCTCTCTCTCTCTCTCTCTCTCTCTCTTTGGTTTTTCAAGACAGGGTTTCTCTGTGGTTTTTGGAGCCTGTCCTGGAACTAGCTCTTGTAGACCAGGCTGGTCTCGAACTCACAGAGATCCGCCTGCCTCTGCCTCCCGAGTGCTGGGATTAAAGGCGTGCGCCACCACCGGCAGGCCAGGGTCCCTCTCTTGTGTAGCTCTAGGTTGTTCTGGAATTTGCTAAGTAGACCAGACTAGCCTTGGACTCACAGAGATCCACGTGCCTCCTCCTCACCTGGGATTAAAGATGTGTGTTACCACTTCTGTTCTGTTAGTTCTAGTTGGAGGTTGGCCTTGAACTCATGGCAATCCTCCTGCCTAAGCCTTCTGAGTGCCAGAGCTACAGGTGTGAGTCATAATGCCTGCTGTGGACTTCATTCGGGTTGAGGGTGATATCTTTGTGAGGCTTTTAGGTTCATGTCACCCTTACGCCCTCCCTTTGTGGTCGGTCCCCTTTCTGTTTGAGCGTAGCTTTACCCTTCACCACAGCTTGCTTTCAGAAACTCTCAGAACCCCTCCTTCTCCCATAATCCTCTCGCCTGATTCCATTGATTCTGGCTGAGTCTTCCACTAGAACTTCGGGAGAAAAGCCAGGGACACAGGTTCTGAATGCTGTGCAAATATTGACTGATCGATCCTGGACCTTGCTTATTGCCTTCCAGCTTCTCTGGGTCTCTAAATTCTGTCATTTCTTCCCACTACAGGAACTTGATCTGCTCTAAACTTACAGAGGCTGACTTTTACCTGGGAGACTTTAGAATTTCTTTCCTTTCTTTCTCTCTTCATTCTTTACAAACTTCCTTTTTTTCAAAACAGGGTTTCTCTGTGTAGCCATGGCTGTCCTGGAACTTGCTCTGTAGACCAGACTGGCCTCGAACTTACAGAGATCTGATGTGGGAAGTCGTTCTGTGTATGTGTTGCTTTTATTGGTTAATGAATAAAGAAACTGCTTTCGGCCAATGGCTTAACAGAATATAGCCAGGCTGGAAGAGATATATAGAGAGAGCAGAAGGTCCAGTGTAGTTGTGTCTTCCTTAGTAAGCCATTGCCCCTTTCAGATGCCTCCTGCAGTACCAGGTGACAGAACGGCATGCTGACTCCCTCCCTTTACATCTAGTCCAGTGGGGTTTTCAGATGTCTCCAATGAATGGACTCAGAGAGAAACAGCCATTGGAGGTGGAGCCAGGAAAAGAGTGCCTGGAAGAACAGACATCAGACCAAGTGTCGCCTTTTTCCTGAGCTGGCTCTCCTCCACCTTCTATTGATGGGACCTCTGGAAATACAGCCCTCATAATCAATTGTCTCTGGTCCCCAGCCCAGTGGTGACAGGAAGCCAAGTGAGTGAGAGGTGATGGGAGAAACCTTTGGGAATGATGTCCTGTAGCCCAGGTGCCTACTCCTAAGCCCAGTGTCCTTGGGAAGGCAGCGGCAACCAAGTGAAGCCTGAGTCCTTCTTGTGAAGGAGAGTTGGCTTCACTCTGTTGCCAACTGAAGTTTGTATTAATCAAAATAGATCTTAAACAGTGTGACAATTTAAAAATATATACCATATAAAATTTTAAAGTATAAATGTAAAATTCAACCAAGAAGATTCAAGGTCACATTTTTGCTTTTTAAATATTTTTAACTTTTTTTTTTTTTTTTTTTTTTTTTTTT